>NC_142351.1:64705124-65412624 GCF_059441175.1 Urocampus carinirostris
CAGATCTACAAAATGGAGTTCCAACTTCCTGTTTCCCGGTCCGTTTCGTGACATAACGACAGTAAAGAGAATTTTATGTTTTTTCCACCTGCAACCAAAGGAAGTGTTTGACAATAATTGTCAGACCATTTTTAAAGAAAAAAAACAAATTCTTAAATTTTTTTCAGTGATGACATCATAAAGTACATTTTGGTTCAAGTCCCACCAATTCATCCCCAGCAGCCGGCGCCTCGCCTGTCCCTCTACTTGACCTCACAGCTTCAATATGGCGTCGTGGTCGTCTTCCACCGACAGTGTTCCCTTTTTCTCAGTAAGGGTGTCCTCTTTCCAATCAAAAAATAATAATCAGGAATGTTTTTTTCCCTTAGCATTTCTATGGGTTCCGCATACCGACAAGTCAGCTTTTCAAAATAGAGGAAGAAAACAGATGAGCAATTCCTTCCAAAGCTTTATTATATAATATTTTGGCCATAAATGAGCTAGCAGATGTGGTTTACTGTTATGCTTATACAAAAAGGTCATTCCAGAAGCTAGATGAAACTGCTAAATGAAACTATCATACTCATCATATTTGGGGAAATCTGGCTCAAGCCGTTTAACCTTTGCCTGAAGAAACGATTGTATTTTGATAAAAAGGACCTAACTTATTATGATCTAAGGAAAGCGCTTTATATACGCATAATAGCGGTAAATACAAGTAAATTAAAAAAAAAAGTATTTAGTGAAAAATATGACAAGAGTTTCAACTGTGTTTGCCCTCAGAGGATCTTCAGAGGACTTTGGAGCATTTGTTGAAGTACCGAGCCTCCAAGAAGCTCGACCTGAAGGACCCCGGCAGGTAAGCGCAAAAGTTGGGGTTTTCCTATGTTATGAAGGAAATGAAGATGCTAGGGCTGCAACTAACCACTACTTTTATAGTCGACTAGTCCAGTGTTTTTCAATTAGTGTGCCGTGAGACTTTGTCTCGTGTGCCGCAGAAAATTGCCCAATTCTATCTTGGCAAAAGCTCTCACTCTTTTAGCTTTCTTTCAATGATCACCTGAGTAACTGTCATTCATCTGTAGCAGTAGGTGGCAGACAGGGTTGGTGGGGTTACTTTAAAAATGTATTCCGATACAGCCACTAGTTACCTGTTGAAAAATGTAGTCAGTAACGTAATCCATGTACCATAATATTACAGTAATGTAACTTGATTATTTCCAATTACTTTTGGATTACTCCAATACCAAATATGCTAATAAAAGACGAAAGAAACTACATATAAATAAAATTACTAAATTTTGTGTAATACAAATCAACAGTGTAACCTTGTAAAAGAAATAGAGGAAACCAAGGTCAGGTAGTTGCTTGTAGTCCTACAAAGAAAATGCTTAAATCTTAACCACATAGTATAGTTTATTAAGCAAAAAAAAAAAGCTTTCTCTTTCAAATTGCAGCCAAAATACGCTCTGTTTTAGTTCACATTATTAATTAAGAGCACATTAAGAGCCCAATATTGTTTTAAACACACAAAGTGTTCACTTTCTAAATTTTCAACAAAAATTCCAAGCAAGTGAAAGTTATTGAACACCACAATGTAAATTCAGGCAGGTGCTTTTGAGTTTAAATTAAAAGTATAGGCTTACAGCACAATATACAAAATAGAATTAAAGTCTGCTCCTTGTACAGTGAACACAAAAATATTACTTTAGCCTTTCATCTCGCTCTCACGCCATTAAGTAAATACAGCACGTAGGTAGATGAAATATGAATCTAAGTATGGGCCTAAAGCAAAATTCCAAATGGAAATAGTCTGTTAACAAAACACTAAGTGCTCTTTTTAAGTTTACTATATAGATTAAGGGCACCCACAATACACAACTCTAAACAGAAATAAAGTATACTTCTTATGTATTGAACACCAAATTCTCATACTGATGTCCTTCGCACCATGTTTAACAAATCAGGTGTGCTTTCTGAATTTTCAAAAATGAAATAAAAGGACAATCAAAACAAATGTAAGGTACTACACTTTAAGAACATAAAACAAGGCAAAAAGAACATTTGCTGCTTATACATTTGCAGAACTAGTGTGTAGGAGGTAGGAACCATTTGTAAAATCCTGAGACTGGTAATGTGGAGCCCAACTGTAGTCTTATATTCAATCAAAACTGAGCTTTGGGCAAAACTTTCTGTTATAACGAAGGAGAAGGACTTGTTCCATGAGGTCATCAGACATTCTACTACGAGATGAGGGAAGTACATTTCCACCATTACTGAAAAGGCGTTCAACTGGAGCACTGGAAGGCAGCGTAGTATTGTACTTCATGAAGTGCTCCTTGACCAAAGAAAATGCATTCAGGGAGTCCATGGTCTTATAGGTATCATCAAGGAACCTCTGAACCTCTTCTCTGCTGTGCTCTTCAGTCCTGTTTTTCTTCCCAAACACAAAAAAATCTTCATCTGATCCATCAGTGTCAGAGATGGTGTTTGTCGCAGCTGCAGGAGATTTTCCAAAGAGCTTGCCTCCTGAACCATTGTTTGGCACATATCCTCTTTCTTCTCAAAAGGAAGCCAACACATGCAGAATTTTGGTAGTTGTAGCCATTTTTGCATCACGGCTGCTTAGAATGGCACCAAAGCGAAGATCAATTGCATCAATGACTGCAGTAATAATGTGTGCTGTGTACATCACTTGTGGTTCCTTCTCAGAGAGCTTAGATTTGAGGCTTAAGATTGTTGAAATGAGGAACCCCAGATAGCACTTTTTCTCCCGCTGTAGAATATCAATGGATTGAGCAAGTGGCTGTAAGACAGCTACATATTCCCTGAGAAATGTAATCCCATGAGGGTTCAGCCTGGTCACACAGAGTCTTGAGCAGATGTCTGCCAGCTGATCTTCTGTAAGTTCAGTCAGTTTGGCAATGGCCATATATTCAGAGTTCCACCTTGTGACACATGGAACCGTAACTCTCATACTGGCAATATCCTGCACGACTTCTGCAGCTGCTGATGATCGATGTGCTTTGTTCCATATAGAAGCACACTTTCCCATTGCACTTCGATACACTTTCCAGGACGGCCCTTTTGATGCTGCTTTATCCACCTCATCGGTGGCAATCAAGTTAAGTGTGTGTGCGCTGCACACCGTTGATGAGGAGGGAGAAGAAGTGAAGTTCCTCATCTATCTCCACCTCCAGAGCTGTGTCCATTTCCAAGAACCTAATTCCATCATCCAAATCATCTGGTGCTGCCCCCTCACTTGTTTCAAATTCTCTGAAAGCCTTAACAAAGTTACTCCTATTGTCTGTAACTGTGGCCCTTACTTTGTGCTGCAACTTATAGTCTGCATGTATTTCACTGATTTTTGCTGCAAGGACATCAAAAGTATGCCGTCCCTTCACTCGTGCACAGGCCAGTGCTGCTGACTTCCTCTCAAGAGTATCCTCAATCCAGTGGCATGTCATACCAAAAAAGCCTCTGTTGTTTGCAGTCCACAAGTCTGCTGTTGTGCACATATATGACAGTCAAGTTTTCTTTCATGGCAGCAAATTCCCTCTCTATACGCTGCACTAGTGTCTTTCTGCACATGACTGTTTTGCCACCGCTGATTCTCTCTATGAGCTTTTTGAATGAAGGCTGCTCAACCAAGGAGAAAGGTTGAACGTCATCAATCACAAAGTCAAATATCAGTCTACTGACAGCACTCTGGGATGTGTTGTGTCCAAGTTCAAGGATTACCTGTTTGAAGGGAGGATGCCAGACCTCTTGGCCATCTTCGGATTTACTAGGCTGTCCATTCATCTCAGATTGACTGGTGTCCTCCTTAGTCTGATGCAACTTTCTTGGATGCCTCCTCTGCAACAACACAAATAAAAAATTAAACAATTGTAATATACATTTTATATAGGTATATATGCATATTGTATATACATATATATATATATATATATATAATGCTTAATCTATTCAGTAACTCATAACACTGACAATAAAAATACCTCAAAGATCATAAAGCTTTGTATTGTTAGTAGAGGTAAGATCGGGCCAAAAAAAAGCACCCGAGCCCGACGCAGGCCCGAGGGGTATTAAACCCGACCCGGACCGAGCCCGACTAATTAACTGGATTTGCTGGCCCGGCCCGAGGGGAGCCCGAAATTACATATTTTATTTATAAGGAGGGGTGATTTATGATAACAAATTAAACTCTGCCTTTTGTTACAACATCTAGGCCTAAGTTAAATAAAACTGTATAAACATTTACATCTTTTATATTTCTGTGTCTGCACTGCAGATGTTACATTAAGCGACAATCTGTCATTGACGGGTTTTTTTTAGAGGCGGCGTAAACATTTAAGGGCGTCCGTCATTTTGACGACTTGATCATTGGGCCATAATCCACAGAGGCAGTACGTCCTTGAGATTCTAGTCTTGTCTGATCAGCGTCGAGGTCCCAGTCTTTTTGCTATCGTATGCGAGCAAATTGCCACATTGACACTCAGCGAAGCCAACGCAAGACTCTGTATCATTTTCTACTATCAATTTGAAAGTGCTCCACACTTCACTCTTACCAGAGTGTGTTTTCCTCGTCAGTTCTCCTCTCTTTAGTTTATCCTTCACTTCTTGTTGGTCCGACGACTCCGACTCCATATCGGGGATACCAGGCCAAAATCATGCGAATTTGCGCAGGGGAAGATTATTAAGAGGATGTAGCGAGCAGAGACGGGAGTCGTAGGCGGAGTGCCAAACAAAGGTGCCAACGGGAGCTGCTTTAATGACATGTAAACTTGCAATAACAAAACCAACACGGGAGTCGCTAGAACCGGTCGAATTAAGAGTCCCCCTAGGAACTCGCTAACTAAACAATGGTTCCGTGGGTGAATTATGTACAACCCACTACAAGGACAGCATTCACGTCACATGCACAGAGCATGCTCTGGCTCCGTTAAATAGCAATTACAGCTCCTTCTCCGTTTTATCCAAATTATTTATTTTATAACCAGTATTCCTTGGTCTAGTATCCATACATAGTTTAAGTATATATTTTTAATGAACATATATTTATAATTATTAATTAATTTAAAAAAAAAAAAAAAAAAAAGCAGGACCGAACCCGACCCGACCCGACCGTATGACTGACATTTCAGGCCCGACCCGGCCCGAAATTGCCTCGGGTTCGGGTTCGGGCTTGGGCTCGGGCCATAAATCTTAGGTCTAATTGTTAGTCACAATGGTAGTAGGTGAAAAATTCCCAAGGAAAAGAGGTAGTACTGACATATCCCAAAGTTATGTACTGGTCATTCCCTTAATGCTCAGTATATTCATTTAGTGATCATGGAAACTGGGCAATTATTTTACTCATTTACTTTTTTGTCAACATATAATATAGAACATTTCCATCTAATCTGCAATTATTTCACATAACATTTTCTCTCATCTTTTTGATGCATAACAATATTAAGGCATCACTAGATTTAAGACTGGACTGAGGCACAGATAATGACAATGCAAGTTTGTCACACTTATTTATAAATAGGAAAAGCATAAATAGTGATTTAAACTATACAATCAGATCAGATGATGTTGACTTAATCTTTGATTAACCACCTGAATGAACTGATGCATTTAGCTTAGGCTTACTTGTGCACTTTACGTTAGGCTTGTAAACCACTACTGGTAAGGCAAAAAGGACGAACATTAACATTATGCCACCGTTAATGCACTATTTCACACTAATAGTCAACTTACTGGAAATTCGCCTTGGCTCTGACAGCTCATCACCACTGTGGGTTTCCCATCCTTGTTACGTTAGCTACTTAATACGAAAGTCATTATCTATACATCAAATGATGATTATGTTGTCTTAATACAGAGAATCACGTTTGTTAACTTAGAATCGCTTCATGAACACTGAAACGCGGAAAACGAGTGAGTCACGCAGATGCTTGGCAGTCTCTCTCTCTGTCTCGAACATATTTTTGTTTAGTTTTTGTTAACAAATTTAACACTACCACGTAGAGTACTAACCTGCTCATCAAGCTCACCATTCAGGCACATTCATTCACCATTGACGCAGCAATTTGGGTAATTAAGTGTCTTGCTCAAGGACACATCGACATGTGGGAATATAGGACAGACTTTAATTACCAGCAAACGAGAGCTATTGTTTGACAAAACACTGAAAATATAGCTGGAGAATATTTTCCAGGGTTAGTAGTTGTAGCAGTATCAGCAGGTACGCTAGCTAACTAAAGTTAACTTAAGCTAATAATAGCGGTCTTACCTGTGAAGGTTTCTTCAAATTAGAAGTGGAGTCCTTGGACAATGACAGCAGTTTCACAGCTGGAAGGCATAACTTGCACTGCACGGTGTTGTTGTTGCCCTTTTCAGCTCGATGAACAAAATAATGACGAAATTTCCACCCAGTAAAGGCAATCTTTTCATTGGAGGCCATGCCAGCAACTGCAAAGATTCTCTCAGTGCCGTGAGTCTCATGAAGTGTTGATGTGGTGCGTCAGTGACAGCATAATGGAATGATGATAGGCACAATTCGTGTATCGGCGCATTATGTATATATAAATATACGTATGAATAAATTGTAATCCTGCAAAATAATCCTTATTTTTACTAAATGTACCTGTAATTTGATTACGTCTTTTTTTTTCTGTAACTGTAGCGGTATACAATTACATTTTTTAGGTATCCAAATTACGTAACGCCTTTCCATATATTCTGTTGATCCCCTGCCTTTTTTCTTTTTTTAAAACCAATTATCTGCTCATGAGATATGTATATGTAATGACTTATTTTGTTTATTTAAGATTGCACTGCTAAAATGATAAAACATATTGAATAAAGTAAAGATCTTAAACATGTTTTTCTGATTTCAATGATTATTTTTAGGTACAATGTCTTACCAGCTCAGTAGCCTAGATGGTAGGGCGCCCGCTTTGAGACTGGGAGGTTGCTGGTTCGCGCCTCGGCCGAGTCATACCTAAGACTTATAACATGGGTAAATGGTGGCGCCCTCTGCCTGCGGCTGCATCGGCTCGCTACAATGGGTCAGGTGTATCGACATTTCGTTCTGTGTACATTGTTACACAGAATGACAATACAAAGGAAATTATTATTATTAAATGAAATTTGTGGATCATGAGCCACGGTGACCACAAAACGACCCACCTCATCACTGTAAGCAACAGGATCATTTCAGTTTAAAAAAAAGAACATACATTTAATTAAATAATTAATTTCAAATATTTTCGATAGATGGTTTGCCTCGAGATGTTTTAATGAAAAGTTGTGTCTTGGATTAAAAAAAGGTTGGAAAACACCGGACTAGTCATGGACTGTTGAAACAATTAGTCGAACCTTGAGATAATCTTCTTGTCAAGTCAAGTCAAGTCAAGTCAAGTCAAGTCAAGTCAAGTCAAGTCAAATTTATTTATATAGCCCTTAATCACAAAAATGTCTCAAAGGACTGCACAGGATTACAGTTACAAAATTACACAATTACCTGATCTTAAACTAGCAAACCAGCATGCGGGCAAGGAAAAACTCAAAAACCTCAGTGTGAGGAGAAAAGAGAAACCTTGAGAAAGGACCTCACATGTGGTAATCCCCCTTCCAGGATTGAACAGGGTGAATTACAATTAGCATTACTGTACACAGAATAGTAAACACTAGGTAAGATGTTGAAAATGTCCGGAAAGAGCATGACATCAACGACGACGCCAGCTGGTAAATGCAGGGGTTGACATGCTGCAGGTCAGACCCCGGTCCGCTGACCCATCCCAAATCATCCTTCTCCTTCGTATCAGCCAGGCAGGCCTCAGAAAAAGACAGGACAAAACAGAATACGAGGTGGGCATCAATCATATGCTTTGGAATAGAAGTGTGTCTTAAGCCTCAATTTAAAAACTTCCGTTGAGGTTGCAGATCTTATCTCCAGAGGCAGGGCATTCCACAACACCGGGGCCCGGATGGAGAACGCTCTCGAGCCCGCAGACTTCTTGGCTCTCGGAATCACAAGTAGACCGGCATTTTCCGAGCGCAGACTCCGTGTAGGAACATAGGGGGAAATCAAATCAGAGAGATAAGAGGGTGCAAGCCCATGCAAACATTTATATGTTAATAAGAGAACCTTAAAGTCACATCTTAAGTGGACTGGGAGCCAGTGCAAGTTGGCCAATACAGGTGTAATATGCTCAAACTTTTTAGTCTTAGTCAAAAGTCTAGCTGCCGCATTCTGAACCAGCTGCAAACTTTTAATGCTAGACATCGGGAGACCAGAAAGCAATACATTACAGTAATCAAGCCGAGAAGTAATAAACGCATGAATTAAAATCTCTGCATCTGATTGGGACAGCATTGAACGAATCTTCGCAATATTACGGAGGTGGTAGAAAGCTATTCTAGTAATATTTTTCACATGTAACTGAAACGACAGATTAGGATCAAATATAACACCTAGATTTTTGACCGAGTCACTATGGGTGATATTACATTTGTCTAGGTTCAGGGTAATGTTTGAAAACAAATGACGACAGTGAGCTGGACCAATAATCAACATTTCAGTTTTTTCTGGGTTAAGGCGTAAAAAATTATTTGACATCCATCTTTGAATCTCAGTAAGGCAATCCTCCAGATTTCTAAAACTTAAATGTCCAGTTTTTTCCAGTGGCACATACAGTTGAGTGTCATCTGCATAGCAATGGAAACTAATATTATACTTGCGGATAATGTCACCAAGCGGGATCATATAAATACTAAAAAGAAGGGGGCCAAGTACAGAGCCTTGAGGAACACCACAAGGGACATTAGATATTTTAGAGGTCATATTGCCATAGTTAACACATTGCATCCTGTCTGACAGGTAGGACCTAAACCACGAGAGTACAGTTCCTGAGATACCAATGCGTTCTAGACGAATCAATAATATGTTGTGGTCGACCGTATCAAAAGCAGCGCTGAGATCCAGCAGCAGTAACATTGATGAGGCACCAGAATCTATTGTTAAAAGGAGATCATTGGTTACTTTTGCAAGGGCTGTCTCAGTAGAATGATTTGCTCTAAATGCTGACTGGACAGTTTCAAAAAGGTTATTTTCTGACATGAAGTCATTTAGCTGCTGTGCAACGACCTTTTCAAGTAATTTCGCAAGAAATGGCAGATTTGACACTGGCCTATAATTACCTAGGCTTTCTGGGTCAAGGTTAGGTCGCTTAAGCGTGGGTTTAATGACGGCAGACTTGAAGGCTACAGGAACAATACCCGAGGATAGCGATATATTAATAATATTTAAAACTGATGGTCCTAAGATCTCAAACAGATCCTTCACCAGTGAAGCTGGAAACGGATCAAGCAGGCACGTAGTTTGTTTGGCCCTACTGACCATCTGTGTTAGATTATCAAGGGACAATTCATTGAAACTAGAGAATGTTTCTAAACAACCGCTGACACAGTCCATACCTAGCACCTCCACATCTTTGATATAGGAGGAGGAAACAGAGCGTTCTTTTAAAATTTCATTCCTGATTAGTTGAATCTTTTTATTAAAAAATTCCATAATGTCATTAGCAGAATGAGTGCAACCATTTGGGTTAAGTTGTTGTCTGGTAAGTTTCACCACTGTGTCAAATAAAAATTTTGGATTATTCTTATGTTCAACAATAATCTTAGAGAAATACGAAGCTTTAGCTGAGGCAAGAGCTACTTTATATTTCAGCAAACTGTCACACCAGGCCAGTCGAAAAACCTCCAGCTTAGTAGTGCGCCATTTTCGTTCAATTTTTCTGCAACTTTGTTTGAGTAACCTAGTTTCTTCAGTAAACCAAGGTGTATTCTTCTTGGGTCGGAATTTATACTTTAGGGGCGCCACAGAATCAAGAACATTTACCAAAGCAGTATTGAAGTTGTTTGTAAGTGAGTCAACAGACCCAGTGTACGAAGGGAAGGCTGCAGTTACCGTAGGTAATAATTCTTTTAAGGCTAACACCGTTTTAGGGCGGATATTGCGACTGCTAAAGCCTATATTTTCCTTATCACAGTAAACATTAAACAACACCTCACATTTAACAAAATAGTGATCAGAGATGGCATTAGGATACGGTAACACTGTAACATTTGAGGCTACTACGCCACGGGTCAGGACAAGATCTAGAGTGTTCCCATCTTTATGAGTTGGCACATCAACTATTTGATTGAAACCAAATGTATCCATCAGTGACTTAAATGCAATTGCAAGTGAATTTGATGGGGAGTTTATGTGAACATTAAAATCACCAATAATTACAACATTATCCGCATACGTAACTAAGTCTGTTAACAAATCAGAAAATTCTTCCAAAAAATTTGAGTATGGTCCAGGTGGGCGATACACAACAACTACATAAATTGGTGTTGACATTAAGGACCTCATAACAAGTGCTTCAAACGTTTTAAAACGTTTTAAAACTAGTAGGGGTATTAGAAGTACATTTCAACCTATTTTCCGATATAAGAGCAACACCTCCACCTTTTTTGCATGGTCGTGCCAAGTGCGCACTCACAAAGTTAGGGGGAGAAGCCTCATTTAACACTACAAACTCATGTGGTTTCTTCTATCTTCTTTTTTAGCATGAAATTGATTTAACGATGTATAGGCCCCTCCATCAACCAAGGGATTACTGTAGCCATTTTAGCGGCTGTATCCAGGCTAAAGTTTGTACCAAAGAGTACCAAAACTTTACAAATGACACCGCCATTTCTGTATGTTAGCGCTCAAGACAGAGACCCCATTGCACATAAGCAACTCTCAGCAGAGATCCAAAAAACGTGTCTGGCGACAATAGTCAACAATGGCATTGTCAACTAATTCTATTATGAATTTTTTTTTGCCCACTGCGACTAATGGTAACAGCCCTAGAAGACGCTGATTGTCTTTAAAACGGCTCGTACGGGCGCTTGAAACCCAGGAAAATGCTTTCATTTTTATTGTGTTTTTAAGGTGTGATCAAACCATATGATACGGAGCGGGTAAACCCGTGTATGCCGTCAGGCTCTCTGCTGGTGAAGGATTGTATTGTATTGTATTGTATTTATTTATTCAGCCAGTATAAACCATAAACATGATATGTACAAGAAATCATTTAACACGTGAACGCTCAATAATGATAATATAATAGATTTAAAAGAATAAAAAGGATAGAGTAAAAAAATATATTGTAGTGTATAATACAAGGTAATCATATAAAATAGTTTGAAAAGAAAGAACATGTAAATAACAAGACAAGAGTAGAATAGGTCGGAGGAACGTCTTTGGCATAATAATACTATACATAATAACCTAATCAATTACCGTTGAACATGCGAATAGCTATAAACTCTCCTTAAGACGTGTAGTCTTACTCACAATGGACCGAAGACGGCAACCTGACAGCAGGTAATTAAAGTACCTGCGAGCAGGGGGAATGGGATCGTCTATAATTTTTAGCGTTCGTTTTCTAGTTCGTTCGATGTAGATACTTTGCAGGGACAGGATTCCAGTACCTATTATTTCCTCTGGCGTCCTCACTACTGATTCTATCTTTGACAATTCTTTCTGATTGACGCGACCAAACCAAACTATGATTGACCTAGTTAAAACGGATTCAATGATAGCACGATAAAAATTGACTAGAATGAATCGACGGACTCTGAATTATTTGAGTTGAGGAATGAAGTAGAGCCTTTGTCTGGCTGACTTTAGAATATCAATAGCATTGACAGTCCATGTGAGGTCAGCTGACAAGTAAGTACCCAGAAACTTGAAAAAAATGGACCAGTTTGACCTCACTACCATAATTGACAGCGGCACATGCGGGGGAGGCTTAGTAAGGAAATCTATTATCATCTCCTTAGTTTTACCTACATTCAATTACAGATTACTCTCATGATACCAGGTGGTCACAGCAGTGCACCCCCCTGTTGTTCAGAGGGTTTTATGTTGGGTAGAGCAAAGTGGAATGAATGTTTGGTGAATGTGAGTGTGTTTTTGACTCTGGCCAACTTTTATTAGGGGGATATGGCTTAGCTATATAGAAGTCTGGGGCAATAATTACAAAAGTTCACTACAGTCCCTTTTTATCCTTCAAAAACGTGCAATTAGAACTATACACAGGGTAGGATATCGAGATCATACTATTATTTTATTCCTGCAGTCCAAATTATTAAAAATAGATGATTTAGTAAATTTTTCACTGCACAACTGCTGTTTAAGGTCAACAAAAACATAGTGCCTGAAAACATCCATAAATTATTCATTCGGAAAGAAGGAAATTATAACTTAAGGGGCTGTAGTGAATTCATGATCCCAAAAGTGAGAACCACCAGAAGTATGTGTGTGTCTGTGTGTGGAGTCAAGCTTTGGAACGGTTTGCAAGACGAGATCAAACGATGTCCAACTTTTCACTTGTTCAAATTTAAATACAAAAAAACATTCCTGGTGGAATACAGAGATGAAGAAAATCAGGTATGAGGGATAAGAGAAAGTGGGAATTGTGCGTCTAGAACTATGATTAACTTTGTGTTATTGTTGCTGTTGTTACATCATAACTGTTATTATTAGTATTATTACAATTGTTATATAATTGGTGTGTTTAAAAGGGAAGGTGAAGGGGTAGGGAATATAAGCATTTGCTTCTGACTACCCATTTTCGAACATATTATGTAATATTATTTTGTTGTTGAGTTATTGTTTTTGTTCTGTTTTTATTTTAATGTTCGAATAAAGTTTTCATTCATTCATTCATAGATAAATATGTCAATTGCAGATATATTTGTGGATCTCCGAAATATATGATTCACACCAGAATGACTTTTTTAATGGCCTTGAAAGTGCTTAAATATGGCTTGAGATTGGCCATGAAAAAGGTTTACATATGCTGTTTTTAGAAACGCGACACTGTCATTGGAGCCCATGGCGCTCCAGGACGAGATGGACGCGCAGCTGGACCCTTGTTTCGGAGTCATGGAAGAGTTCCTGCCCAGTCCAGATGAACTCATGCAGGTTCTGAAATTGGAAATAACACATTCAAAATCATTTGCATTAAAATCATTTTATCGTCTTTTTTGTTCAAGATGGGGGAAACTTCTGCAGGCGAACTGGATCGCACTCTGCCAGGCTCCACTTCCACAAGAAGCGGTAACTTCCTATTTTCTAGCACGGGGATGTCAAACTCTTATCAGCTCAGGGGCCACATGCAAAAAAAAGCACTTTCGTGGGAGCCGGAATCGTAAATTACTGGCATAAAAAGTGTGCGTGAGCTGAAGGGCTGGGGGGCCCTCAGAGCAATGTTCCCTCTAAGCTGCGTGTGCGCAATTGTGCAATTCCCAGAGCTTTTCCGCGCACAAGAAAATCTAACCAGCTCACAAAAATCAGGGCTCGAAATTGCTAATTAAGAAGCGAATTCAGTCAGAGTTACAGTGTATGAAGGTAAAAATACACGGGTTCCCGTGACGCTGTATTCTAAATGCGGTATTTGGAAGTCAAGGTTGAAGTAGAACGAAGTTGAGTTTTTCGAGAACCGGCCTCTTCAGCTCGGCTCACTAAAAAGAACCGGCTCTTTCGGGTCCCAAACGGCTAATCGGGTTGTTTTTGCTTCTTTAATCCCTACATGACCAAAATTGTGCACAAAATGACTTCAAGGAAGGGGGGAAATAGAACAAAAAAGATAAAAATACCAAAATGAGAAAGGAGTGAAAAGCTGAAGAGAAAAAAAGAAGGAAAAATTCTGAAAAAAAAGCCAGAAAAAAGAAAAGAAAGAAACATAGGAAAAAAGTAAATAGAGAACAAAAAGAAAAAAGTAACAGCTGGGAAAAAAAATAAACACAATGAGATTTTTTTTGAAGGAATTAAAAAAAAAGAAAGAAAAACAGGGAAAAAGAAGAAAAAGTTTGAGTTGCATTCAAATCATTTCCAATTATACCAAGTCAATCTTGTTGCCAACATTGTACTTCCACTAAAAATTGTGATTAAATACAGTTCTGTATCCTGTATCGTGCAACCGATTAAATAAGCCCCCCAAAATGTTAGTAATATGCGACAAAAGATACCAGGAAAAAAAAAAAAAAATGGAAATCTCGTGAAAGAATTGTTGTAAAAACAAATGACGTTTGTAGGCCGTTCAATCATTGCAATAGTACATTAGTCAATTCCTTCAAAAGTGAAATTTTTTTGCGTTGCTGGAAACTCAACAAAATGTAACTTGATGTCAAGTTTTGGACATGTTTGATAATGACTTAGTTGCCACACTTGGGATTGCTGTGGCTCACTGTTGTTTCAACGCTCAGACCCGTGGAAAATTAGAGGGAACATTGCTTCAGAGGCTCACAAATGAATTCTGATCAGTGGTGTAAGGTTCAATTATGAAATGATTTTTGAGGGTTTTCTTTCCCTTTACTAAGATTTAATGTCTTCTATTTTTTATTAACTGTTTTGAAAACAAAACAAAATATCAATTTAATTCCACTACAATTTGTTTAACTCAGGCAAACTCATCCCAACTGGAAAGAATATCACACAAAAAAACTAATTTGAGTGTATGTGATAATCTCATGATTTAAATGACTTTTTTGCTTTTAAATTATCATAAATTCTGAACTATAGAGCGCACCTGATTATAAGCCGCACCCACCACACTTCGGGAGGAAAACCGATTTTGTACATACACAGGCTGCATCTGTTTATTAGCCGCATGCGCCCACATAAAAAAAAAATGCAACACAAACACAAAATTAACCCATACCCGACACAGTCCAAAAATCACAGCTCGCAAAATGAACGGAAAATGATACTGGTACTTAAGGTTTGATGCAGACTTGCAGAGTCCGGGTGCCCATTGAAAGTAATCCAAGGTAAAAAGTGTATATTTCCAAAGGTGAGGGTGGGGAAAATATATATCCACTATTGTCAGCCGCGTCCACAAACACGTCTCACCTTTACTCCACTTCCCGTCAGCCCGCGTTTGCCCCGCCCTTTCTTTCTCATTTGCTCGTGCAAAACATATCAGAATAAGTTTCTAAAATAAATACATTACAAAAATATACAGTTGCAAATACATATTATACATGGTTACACATATTTACAAAGACAGACGGTACACCGAGTTTTCAAAGCTTTAATAATAATATTATAACTTTCATCCCAAACCGTGCCTGTGAAGGGTAGCAAAACGCTACTAGCAACACGCTCGCGGCACATTAAACGGGTCTGTTAAAAATATTACACTGTACATGTAGAAACCACGGTAAGCCGTCCTCATCTTCCTCCTTATAACTGACGTCATCAAAGTAGTCTTCCTCCAGTATGGGAAAGAGACTTTGTCATATAGACGTCGTCCCACGCTCACTAATTCAAAAACACGCTAGCAACAGGCTCGAAAAGTAAAGTTTACGTGCAGTAGCTCCGTTTCCTTCTTTATCGGACTGCTCGTTTGCCTTTAGCTTAAAAGTTGCGTCATGTGCCTTTCTTTTTGCAATTTGCATGATGAGGATATGTCTACGCTGATTTAATTTGTGCACAAGCTAAGAAGTTGCAGTCTTCCTCAGCGCATATATTCCACCGGTCTAAATCTTACCTTTTGTACTCGAGCGCCGCTGGCGGCCGTTGGAAAAATTACATAAAATGGCCCCATCACTGAATAAGCCGCAGGGTTGAATGTTTGGGGGAAAAGTAGCGGTTTATAGTCCGGAATTCACGGTAGTTTTTCAATGAAATGGTTGACCTTAATCTGGGAACTTTGCTTTTAGATTTCATATCTATTCTAGAAAAGAGCTTAATCTTCTTTAGACTTCTATTTTTAATTTTGTATTTTGAATCCATGTATTAAGCGATAATTTACGATCACATGAGATAAGTATTTTGGTAACAAATTGTTAGGTGAGCTTAATCTTATTTACCTTACACAATGCATCCATGACTTCTATTTTAAGTAAAAAAACATTAGAATTTGTGTTTACTCAAATGGCATCTGGTTGATTAATGGTTGTCAGCAAATACGGCTCCAGTCCACACTTTCAAATTCCTGGGTGTGCACGTCTCCGATGACCTCTCCTGGTCTGCAAACACCAGAGCGGTGGTAGGGAAGCCCCAGCGGCGACTCCATTTCCTGAGAGTGTCCAGGAAAAATCATCTGAAACAGCAGCTGCTGGTGTCATTTTTCAAAGCCACAGTGGAGAGCATACATACTGCATTATGGTGTGGCATGCTGGGTACACGGCAGCAGACAGGAAAGCACTTCAGAGGGTCCTCAACACAGCCCAGAGAATCATTGCTTGCTCTCTACCTTGTCTGGAGGACATTGCCTGCTCTCGCTACCTCAGCAGAGCAGAAAACATCATCAAGGACTTTTCTCACCCCGGCCACCACCTCTTTGACCTGCTGCCTTCCGGCAGACGCTACAGGTCACACAAAACAAAAACAAACCGACTCAGAGACTGTTTCTTCCCCAGAGCCATCACAACCCTTAACACACACCGCACAAAAAAATGAAACTCTTGCTAACACACTACCTCATACAGATTTGAAATTGTATTCATGCCTATGCTCACTTTTGCACGATGTTGCCTATTTTTGCACTACCGCATATTGCACTAATACGATCCCAAAACTGTATGTAACACCCTATATGCCCACACTTCTTGTTTAAATATTTTGTAAATTATAACCTTTATCTTCTTTGTTTTCTTTTATCCTCATTGTAAAATGTGAACCTGGATTGCCACGTCCAATTTCGTTGTCACAATATCTTTAACCCATTTTGTAACAATGACAATAAAGGTATATTCTATTCTATTCTATTTGGGAGTGGCAGCTTGCTTTGGCGACATATTCAAAACAGCAAGTCAGCAAGTCATCGTTTGACGCAATGTGGCTCATTTTTCTCTTTTGCTTCTTTAGTTATGTGAGTTTTATTTTCTCTCTGCTTGTCCAATTCAAAACATCCAACTCAATCACTGAGGTTCTTGAGCACGTCTACCCAAGAAAGCACTGGGAAACTATTTTATTACACATGGGCGTAGTTTGAAAAAACAGCCTCTGAGTGCAGTGAAATTTTACCAAGTGAATTTCAATCCAATCTCAGGCAGGAAAAGCTAACCCATTGCAGTTTGTGGGTGACACAAAACAATATCAAATACAAAGATAATCATGAAGTGTATTAACAACAACCAAAAAAATATAATTAATAAGTATTTAAATATTCAAACAGGTAACGCAAATGACGCCAAATGCAGTGCCATTTTACAGTATTCTAAGAGTAGTTATATTAAAGTTGTAAGGCATTATGTACTAACAACAGTAGTTACAAAATTATATTAATAACGTGTTAGGATACTTGTTGCTGACAAAAGTACATTCCTTTGTGATTGCGTTAGTCCCAACACTGGCAAAATAGCAGTTTGAGAGAACAAATATTTTCATTTTAAAAAGGATGTTGTTTTTCATTTTGTTTCAGGAACCACGGCTTTGCCACAAGATATCACCTTAAAAGAAGTAGACGTCGCCAACTTGCTGCCCGAGGTACCAAAACATCCAGAATCCAGAATTATTGCTTTGATTTATTTATTGTTATTTCTCATTTGTTTTTTATTTTTTATTTTTTTATTTTTTTCTTTATTTTTTTCTTTCTTTCTTTTTTATTTTCTTTTATTTTCTTTTATTCTCTTTTTATCTCATTCTTACTCTATTTCTTTCACTATCTCCCTCTATCTTTCTTCATTTACTTTTTTTTCTCATTTTTTCTTTCTCTCATTCTTTTGTTCTCTTTATTTATTTATTAATTTCTTTCTTTCTTTCTCTCTCTTTCTCTCTTCTTCGCTTTATTTCATCTTTCTTTTTTATTTTCTTCCTTTCTCACTCTTTTTCACTCATTCTTTCTCCCTCTTTCTTTCCTCTTTCTGTCTTTGTTTCTTTCTCTTTCCTTCTTCCCTACTTTCTCTCCCTTACTCTCTCTCCTTTGTCTTTTTTGTTTTTATTTTCCTTTTCTCTTTTTCTCTTTAATTTTTCTTTCTTTCCTTTTTCCTTGTTTTTTTCGGTCTTGCTTTTGATCCTTGTCTCTCTTACTTGCTTACTTTCTTCTCTTATTTTTACTTTCTTCTCCTATTTTTACTTGCTTCCTTTCTTCCTTTCATTTTTTCTTTTCTTTTTTGCTTTCTTTCTCACTTTCTTACTCTCCTTGCACTAAAAGGAGAAGCTCTCCAAATTTATTTCATGATTGTATGATGAGAAGTCCATTCATTGATTGTGCTTGAACCTTTTTTGTCAGTTTGAAAGTCCTGATCTGATGGGCAACGTCAACCTCACGCTGGAAGCCCTTGCAGCGGCCGGGGACTACGACATCCTGGCAGGTGATTTAAGCCACGCCCACATCTGCCCACAACCCGCCCTCCGTGAATTTAACCACCACGCTTATGACTGCACAACATCAATAACGCTGTTCAATTACGGTTGTCCTGTTTTTGGTCGAACTGAGCTGCCACGTCTCCTCCACCCTGATGCTGAGCACAGGATGCCCCCAAAGATTTGTGCTGAGTAGTGCTGCAACCATTAGTCGACCTTGTCATTAAAAATCCATAATAGAAATAGTCAACAATCAAACATCTTTTTACAACAGAGTGAGGTATTTTACCTTGTTACAATCTCTGCTGAGAGTCGCTCGGGTGAAAATATACAGAAATGATCGTGTCAACAACCAGGAACAAAATTTGTTGGATGTTGTTGCCTGAATACAGGCAATTAAGAGACTACAGACGCTGCCCTACTTACGAACGAGAAGTTCCGGACGATCGTTCGTAAGTTGAGTTTTTCGTAAGTTGCTTCAGTGCTATATTTTGTATGATTAAGGTTTATATAAGTATGTTCAAGGCTTATATAACCAACCTGTATATTTTTGTACTAAGAAAAGTTTTCATAAAAAGATATGCTCTTTAAACATGAATAAAGTTTAACTTACTTCTGGAAGATGAGCTTCAAGAGTAAGGCGACTTTCACCTCTGTTTTAACAAGTGACCGAAAAAAAGCGATCGAACCATTTCTTCATAAGCGGGTTTCTTTTACTTTCGGGTGGATGCTGGGTGACCTCTCACAGCGCCCCTCGCCGGTAGCAGCAGAAAGAAGCACTAAGTACTGTCCTGTACTCGGAAAACGGGTGCACACAATACAAAATCTAACTTACAGCAATGTCAAGATATTTTTTTAACATCCCCCCAAAAATTCGACATTTAAAGAAAAAGCGCGTCAGATAGTTGAACGAAACGGAGTCTGACTTGCCTCGGTAAAATTCAAGTAACATTCAAGCCTATATGGTTTTGGTATAATGCATTTTACGTATTATGCGCACAAGCAGAATGGCCCAGAGTTGCCAAGCATTTTCTTTGGTAGCAGTTGTTGGGGTTGTTAGTGAGACAAGCCGAAAGTGCTGTTTCTTGCAAAAAGCTGTAATTCCCATCACTTATTGTGATTTGTTCATTTTGTCATGTGATGATTGTGGCAACATCATGAAAACTTTCGAGAAGATGGTATTGAAATTCATGAAGTCCTTTCTACCATCGAATCTAGATCCGTACCAATTCACATATCGTGCTAATAAGTGTAGATGATGCCATTTCAATTTGTATTCATGAGATTCTAAGTCATCTTGAGCATAGGAATTCATACATCAGGGTTTTATTCATAGATTTTAGTTCGGCTTTTAACACTATCATTCCTTTTAAATTGCATTTTAAACTTCTTCAGGACCTCACTTTTCCCGTTTTTTTTATCAAATCGGATATTAGATTTCCTTCTCAATAGAGAACAGTCCGTTCACATTGGTGAGAAATATTCATGTTCTGTTGTCCTCAACACTGGTACGCCTCAAAGCTGTCCATTGTCTCCAATTTTGTTTTCCCTATTCACTCATGATTGTCAACCCAATTCTGACCATTGACTTTTCGCTAAATTTGCAGACGACACCACGGTTACTGGCTTTATTTCAAATGGAGATGAAACTGAATACCGAGCAGAAATTGATTTACTTTCCACCTGGTGTCACGAGAGTAATCTGTTATTGAATGTATTTAAAACTAAGGAGATGATAATAGATTTCCGTACTAAGCCTCCCCCGCATGTGCCACTGTCAATTAATGGTAGTGAGGTCGAACTGGTCCATTCATTCAAGTTTCTGGATACTTACTTGTCAGCTGACCTCACATGGACTGTCAATGCTATTGATATTCTAAAGTCAGCCAGACAAAGGCTCTACTTCCTCCGTCAACTCAAATCAGTCAGAGTCCGTCAATCCATTCTAGTCAATTTTTATCGCGCTTCCATTGAATCCGTTTTAACTAGGTCAATCACAGTTTGGTTTGGTCGCGTCAATCAGAAAGAATTGTCAAAGATCGAATCAGTAGTGAGGACGCCAGAGGAAATAATAGGTACTGGAATCCTGTCCCTGCAAAGTATACGTCGATCGAACTAGTCAAGTCAAGTCATTTTTATTTGTTTAGCCCTTAATCACAAAGAGTCTCAAAGGGTTGCACAGGTTATTGCACAGACTATTATTTCAGACTATTATCACACCATCCCCTGATCTGAAACCAACATGAGGGCAAGGAGAAACTCAAAAACCTCAACATGAGGAAAATGAAGAAACCTGGGACTGCACAAGTGGTAATCCCCCTTTCAGGATGACCAGGCTGCAATGGATGTTGCAATTACAAATAATACAGGGATATTGTCAACAAAAAATATAGGTTATTCTTATGCTATAGAGTAGAAGTGTGTTTTAAGCTTAGATTTAAACATTTCCACTGTCAATGCTATTGAGAAAACGGACACAAAAAATTATAGACGATCCCAGTCACTTTGCTCCATTATGAGCAAGACTATACGTCTTAAAGAGAGTTTTTACCCTTCCACTATTCGTATGTTCAACGGGAATTGATTTAGGTTATTATGTATAGTATTATTATGGCAACGGCGTTCCTCCAACTTATTCTACTATAGTCTTGTTATTTACATATTCTTTCTTTTTAAAACTATTCTATATAATTACCTTTTATTATACACTACACTTTCGTTTTTACTCTATTCTTATTATTCTTTTAAATCTATTATATCATCATTATTGAGAGTTCGCATGTCAAATGATTTCTTGTGTATATCATGTTTATGGTTTATACTGGCTGAATAAATAAATACAATAAATACAATAAAAACATGATGTAAAAGAAAAAAAATCAATGTGGAAATACTTATATATTTCCCGATTGATCCTATTTAATGTTTACCCTGAAGTTCCATGCCTGATCTTGTTGCATACAATGTTATCAATGACAATAAAGATAATTCAATTGAAAAGTTGGAAATCTTATTGCCCTTTTTTGCAGAAGCGTTGCCGGAGAAAGAACCAGAGGCGCTTGAGAAAGATGCCACAGCCGCCACTCTTGAGTAAAACATTTGACACGCTTACACCTGTACAATTGATCTCAAAATGGCCTTAAAATTTTCACAATTCTGCAAAAGTACAGTAATCCCTGTTGTTTCATGAGCTTGGATTTCAAAAAGCACCCGCGAGAGACAAAATTCACAGGGTAGAAACCTTTAAAATGTTTGATTTGAATCCGATACCTTGGCAATAAATACATGGGCGAACAATTGAAATGAATTCATTATTTCCTTTGTCGTAAGCGCCACATTTATGTAGAGAAGTGTCCCAAATAGCAAGAGACACTACATTTAATATGCACTCAAGAACTCCAAATGCAACATAGCTCTAGCTTAGTAGTGTCTTTTTTACATTAACACTTTGATAAATAAAAGTAATACAATTGCCAGCTATTTGAATGTTGGTTTTGAGTGCAGTACATAAAAATGTTTGGTGAAAAATATATTTATTAGGGGAAGAAACACAAAGGGACACTGGGGAAAAGATTCTTGACCATTTTCTATATACATAAACTCTGAAGAACTGGGTGGCCCAACTCTGGTTTAGCCAATCAATATGCAGATCACAATGCAGCATGAAATTCTGCAAAAAGTCAACAGCAATGAAGCGAGGGTTTACTGTACCTGAAATTAGGATAGCATGACGTCAGACTGTAAATGTGAGCCCTGTCCATAACTGTTTTCGTCCAGAGGTGATCCCACCACTGGATCCAGCCGCGAACTGATCTGGCCCCCTCAAGATGTCTCAGAGGCTGTGGCGGGGCCCTCAGGCATTATTGAGGTCACCCCCGTCAGCGGACCCCGGCTTGCCTCCTCCTCCTCGGACCCTATCATGGCCCAAGTGGAGGTACACCCCCCACCTGTTAAGTCCCATGCAAAAAGTGTCTTCCAAAGTTGATGCTTCCTAGTGGTACAAAAAAAAAACATTATTCATTCAAATAAAAAATATATTGATCTGAATAATTGGCAAAAGGGGCAGCACTGCGGCGCAGTGGTTAGCGCGTGTGCGGCACAGTTCTGAGGTCGTGGGAACCTCCTGAGTGGGTTCAAATCCAGCTCCCGGCCTTACTGTGCGGAGTTTGTATGTTCTCCCCGTGCTTGCGTGGGTTTCCTCCGGGCACTCCGGTTTCCTCCCACATTCCAAAGACATGCATTTCAGGTGAATTGGCCGGTCCAAATTGTCCCTAGGTGTGACTGAGCGACTGAGCGAGTGAGTTGCCTGTCCCAGTGTGCCCTGCGATTGGCTGCCAACCATTCCAGAGTGTCCCCCTGCCCACTGCCCGATGATTGCTGGGATGGGCTCCAGCATCCCCGCGACCGTACTGAGGATAAGTGGTGCAGCTGATGAGATGAGATGAGAATTGGCAAAAGTACATGAAGTAACATCCATCCATTATCTGCACCGCTTATCTTCAGTAGGGTCGCGGGCAGTGTTCCCACTATCCTGCGCACTGCTCGCACATTCTCAGCGCACAAGAAAATCTAGCCAGCGCACAAAAATGAGGGCTCAAAATTATTAACTAAGAAGCGACTTAAGCCAAACTTACAGTGCATGAACGTAAAAATACACGGGTTCCTCTGACGTTGTGTCCTAAATGCGGTATTTTGAAGTCGAGTCAAAGTCAAACAAAGTTCAGTAAAGTTAGTAGAGTTGTCGAGAACCAGCTTCTTCGGCTCGGCTCACTAAAAGGAACCGGCTCTTTCGGGTCCTAAACGGCGCTTCAGGTTGTTTTTGCTTCTTAAATCCCAACATGACCAAATTAAATGTAAAATTATTCACAAAATGACTTAAAAGAAGGGGGGAATAGAACAAAAAAGAAAAACATACCAAAATGAAAAAGTAGTGAAAAGCTAAGGAAAAAAAGAAACAAAAGGAAGAGAAAAAAAGAAGGAAACATTTAGAAAAAAGCCAGAAAAAAGAAAAGAAAGAAATGTAGGAAAAAAGTAAGTAGGGAACAAAAAGAAATAAGTAACAGCTCGGAAAAAATAAACAAAATTAAAGCAATTAAAAAAATAGTAGGAAAAAAACATGGAAAAAAAAGGAAAAAGTTTGTGTTGCATTCAAATAATTTCCAATTATATCAAGTGAATCTTGTTGCCAACATTGTACTTCCACTAAAAATGTGATTAAGTACAGTTCTGTAGCTTACAACCCACTAAATAAGCCCCCAAAAATCTCAATATTATGCGACAAAATATGTCCGGAAATAAAAAGAAATGGTTATCTTGTGAAAGAATTGTAAGAACAAATGACGTTTGTAGGCCGTACAACCTTTGCAATAGTACATGAGTCAATTCATTCAAAAGAGAAAAAATAATTTTGCATTGCCGGAAACTCAGCAAAATGTAACTTGATGTCAAGTTTTGGACATGTTTGATAATTAATTATCTTGCCACACTTGGAATTATGGTTGCTCACTGTTGTTATAAGCGTTGCTCACCGACTTTGTGTGAATGCTCAGACCCGTGGAAAATTAGAGGGAACATGGGAAGCAGGGGTGCTGGAACCCATCCCAGCCATCTCTGGGCAGTAGGCGGGGGACACCCTGAACTGGTTGCCAGCCAATCGCAGGGTACACAGGGACAGACAATTCGCTCACTCATTCACACCTAGGGACAATTTTGACCAGCCAATTAACCTGTCATGCATGCTTTTGGAATGTGGGAGGAAACTGGAGTAAACCCACACAAGCACGGGGAGTACATGCAAACTCCACACAGGAAGGTTTGATCTCATAACCTCAGAACTGTGCCGCACACGCGCTAACCACCACGCCGCCGTGCTGCCCTGAAGTAACATGCCAATGTTAATCTTAATGAAAAGATCATCGGTCGAGAAATTTGTATTTTTTACTTAGCGTTATCTGTACCTAAAATTCACTGCCATGTTTGCCATTGGTTCTCGTTCGCATTAGGCAATACAGTGCCATCTCGTGGTCAAATAATACACAATGTACAAGCACATTAGCTTAGGTCCCTAGTTTGAGACCGGGTGGAAACATATGTTGTCCTGGAGAGGTATGGACTACCTGGCTGTACTTTCCCAAGACACACCACAGGAAAATGTTGTCCCTACGATTCACGAAACCACCTTTAAAGCAGGGGTCCCGAACATGGTGGCCGCAGGCATTTTTGCAAGTTTTTCTTTTTATTTTGGGGCTCATTTTTCTGTGATTTTCGGTCAGTTTTTAGTAGTTTCTTAGTCGTTTCTCCATTGTTTTTTGATCCTTATGCTGTGTTTTTTTTTCAGGAAGTTAGTCTTTTTTTGAAGGGACCAGACTCATTTTAACTCGGGGGCCACACGATAGAACAAAAATTCTCTTTGGGCCGGACCAGTAGATTAGAGAGAAAGAAAAAGAGAGAAATAAGTAAGAGAAAGAGACGGAGAGAAAAAGAGAGGTTGGGACAAAGAAAGAGTGAAAGGGAGACAGAGAGATAGAAAAGGGAGAGAAAGACTGACAGAGAGAGAAAATTTGAGGAACAAAAGAGATAAAAAGAGAAAAAGTGAGAGAGGGGGAGAGAAAGAGAGAGTTAGAAAGAAAGCCAAAGAGAGAAGAAGAGAAAAGAAGAAAGAAAGGGAGAATAGTAGAAAGTGAGAACGGGAAAGCAAAAGAGAGAAAGAGAAAAGAGAGAGAAAAGATTAAAGGAAGAGAGAGCAGAAGAAGGTAAGAGACAAAGAGGAGCAAAAAAGAGACAAGAGAGTGAAAGAGCTAGAGATAGAGAGATTGAAAAAGGGAGGAAGAGAGAGAGAGAAAAATAAATACAACTACGGCGTCTACGTGAGAGGTACCTGGCTTTGGCAACATCAAGTGGACATATTTCAACCTGCAGCTCGTTTTTCTCTTGCACTTCCCTCAGCGTTGTCTCGCGGGCCGGATTCAACCCCTTAGGGGAACTAATCCGGCCCGTGGGCCGCCTGTTTGACACCTCTGGCCTAGTGGGTTATAGAGGTGGTTTCCACGGTAAAACGAGTCCATTATTAATTCTATTTTCTAATTTTCCAGGATGTTTCTGAGCCAAAGCGCAAGAAGAAGAGGAGGCAACTGATTTTCTTTGACCCGCTAACGCAAATTCCGAGCGAGGAAATGCAGCAGCAGATAGCCGATACACTGACGGAGACTCGAACTCGCCCTTCCCTCCCCCGAGAAGACAGACTGCTCAAAGGCGCTCGGGAATTGCTCCAACAACCCTGCGGAGGTCCCTACTAAACTCACATTTCACATTTTCTTTCCAAAGCGCAACACATTCTACATGAGAGTTATCCTTTCTTCAGCCTAGTACTCTTAAGGGTCAGCTTGTAATATTTGCCAACCAAATGTCACATGTCATGTGTATTTTGTAGTGCAGACGAAAATGGGTGCTAATAATATACAAGGAAGATTACAAACTGCAATGATTCAAAGTGATCAGACTTCCTCTAAAAAGATGGAAAGACATGAAAGAAAAGATCGGAATAAACAAATAATAGTAAGAAAACATGGAAAAAGCGGAAGAAGGAAAGTAAGGAAAATAAAAGAAAATGGTAGGATAAAGAAAAGAACATAAATAGAACGAAAAAGGAGAAATGGAAGAGAAAAAAATGAAAAACAGAAGAAAGGAAAAATGAAAAATGGAACAAGATGAAATGGGGAGTAAAAAAGAAAATACAGACATAAAAATGAAAAGAAAGCAAAAAAGAAAAGAAAAAAATAAATGCAAACAAAAATAGTAAAAAAGACAGGAAAAAATAGAAAGGGGAAGACAGGTTTTTCTTTTTGGAGGGTACGTTAAAAGACGGGGAAAAAAGAATAAAGAAGGAAAGAGAGAGGGAAAAGGAAAAAAGTTGAAAATTAAAAGGGGAAGGAATAAAGACAGAAGAAGAAAAGAGATAAAAGGAAATAATACAGGAATGAATGAATGAATGAATGAATGAATGAAAACTTTTATTTCGAACATAAAAAAACAGGACCAAAACAATGAGTCAACAACAAAATAATGTCACATAACATGTTCGAAAAGGGGTAGTCAGAAGCAGATGCTTATTTTTCCTACCCCTTTATCTTCCCTATTAAATACATTTTATAGATAGCTCCTCTTGTGTCCAATACAACAAAATCTCATGGATATGCTTATTACATAGGTCAGATATCAATAATTATAATAGTTACAATAATCACATATTTTATACACTAATCTTCGCAATACCCATCCCTCAACGTCATAATGCGCATAATGTCACTGCGGCACCAGTGATAATAACAATAGAAATAAACACAATACTCAAACAGTTCTGATGTAATAATAGCAACAATAACAACAAGTTAACCATAGTTTGAAATGCAGTATTTCCAATCTCCTCATATCCCATTTTCTTCATCTCTGTATTTCGCCAGTAATGCTTTTTTGTATTTAAATTTGAACACATGGATAGTTGGACATCGTTTAATCTCATTTTGCAAATTATTCCAAAGTCTGACTCCACACACAGACCCACACATACTTTTCCTGGTGGTTCTCACCTTTGGGATTTTGAATTCACCACAGCCCCTCAAGTTATAATTTCCCTCTTTCCGAGTGAATAATTTTTGTATGTTTTCTGGCACTATGTTTTAAATAACAGTTATGAAGTGAAAAATTTTATTAAATCATCCAATTTCAATAATTGGACTGCATGAACAAAATATTGGTATGATCCCGATATCCTACCCTGTGTATGGTTCTTATTGCACGTTTTTGAAGGATAAAAAGGGGCTGTAGTGAACTTTTGTAATTATTGCCCCAGACTTCTGCACAATATGTTAAATATGGCAGAACGAGAGAACAATATAATAAATACAATGCATTATAATTTAAAAGAAATTTGGTTTTATTAATTATTGAAATGCTTTTAGATACCTTAGTTTGTATGTGTCTGATGTGTGTTTTCCAACTTGATTTATTGTCTATTATGACCCCTAAAAACTTAACTTCTGATACAATGTCTATTGCGACACCATCCATTTTTACTTCTAAATCTTGATTTACGATTACCAAAGAATATTACTTTGGTTTTATTTAAATTTAAAGATAATTTATTTATATCCATCCATACTTTTAGGTTAATTAGTTCGCAACTAATAAAGGTTACCAAATCAATATAGTTATTATTTGAATAGAAAATGTTAGTGTCGTCTGCAAATATTACTATTTTCAATAGTTTTGAAACATTAAAAATATTGTTAATATATAAATTAAATAGCTTTGGTCCCAGGATAAAACCCTGTGGTACTCCACAACAGATGTCCAAATATTCAGATAAAAACTCCCATTTTTACATATTGCTTCCTCCCCGTCAAATAACTTTGAATCCATTGCAAAGCCACTCCCCTGATGCCATATCTTTCCAGTTTTTTTAATAGTATATTATGATTAATGGTATCAAATGCTTTTTTTAAGTCAATAAATACCCCGACTGCGTATCTCTTCTTTTCTATACTATGGGTGATTTCTTCTACTGCATCAATAATTGCCATTGTTGCTGATCTGTTTGCTCTAAAACCATATTGACTTTCATTAATCAATTTATGTTTATCTACAAATTGTTCTAGTCTATTATTGTAAAGTCTCTCTAATATTTTAGAGAACTGAGGAAGCAGAGATACCGGTCTATAGTTTGTAAAAATGTGCTTGTTCCCATTTTTGTATATTAGTATAACTTTTGCTATTTTCATTTGATTTGGAAATTTGCCTGTTAGAAATGATAGATTACAGATGTAGGTTAATGGTTTCACAATGCTATTTATAATTTGCTTAATTAGTACCATATCGATGTCAAAACAATCCATAGACGTTTTGTTTTTACAGTTGTTAACCAATTCTAAGATTTCTGATTCCGTAACCCCAGATAAAAACATGGTCTTGAAGTTCATTTTTATCAGTGACTCAAATTGTTTACCACTGCACTCTGGGATATTTGCAGCGAGCTCTGGTCCAACATTTACAAAATAACTATTGAAATTCTCCACAACTTGATTTAAATTATAATTTTCACTGTTCTTATCAATAAAATAGTTTGGATATGCATTGCTTACATTCTTTCCTTTTATCATACTATTTAATATATCCCAAATACCTTTGATATTACTTTTGTTATGATGTAATCAATTGGTATAGTATAATTTCTTGCTTGCTCTTAATATTCCTGTCAATTTGTTTTTATACGACTGATATCGGGATTCGGCTTCCTCAGTTCTTAGTTTAATAAATTTTCTATATAAGTTGTTTTTTTTCTTACAAGCATTAAGTAAACCCTTAGTTATCCATGGATGGTTTACAGATTTATTCTTAATATTAGTTTGTCTCATTGGGCAATTTTTGGTGAATATTTCCAAAAATATGTCAAACGCGCGATCCACATCATCTGTACCATATATAGCATTCCAGTTTTGTTAAACTAAGTCATCATAGAGTGATATAACAGTCTCTTCAGTTCTAACTCGTTTGTAAACATAATCCTTAATTGATTCTTGTCTAGTAACCTTTTCATCATACAGTACACTGTAAATACTTGTAGGTGATCAGTAATATCACAAACCAGTAACCCGCTGACGTTTGTAAATTCCATACTATTTGTAAATATATTGTCAATGAGTGTTGCACTGTGTGAAGTGAATCTACTAGACCTTAATATAGTTGGGTACAAACTCATACTGTACATCATATTAATATAGTCATCAATGTTTTTATGTTTGTTTGAATTCATTAGATCAATGTTGAAATCTCCACAAATGAATAGTGTTTTGGCGCTTATTGTTGAATATGTTTTTTCAGCCCAGTTTGTGAAGGTTTCCAGATTTGAGCCCGGTGATCTATACACACAACTGACTATGATATTTTTCCTTTTTTCATTTATAATTTCTATTGTAATACATTCAAGTAAATCGTCAATGACAAATGACATGTTTTGTAATATTTTCGATTTTAATCTTTTGTGCACATATATAGCTACTCCACCTCCAATTTTGTTTGTTCTATTTACATAGTTCAGATTATAGTTGTTTAATTCAAAATTTACACTCCCAGGAAAAGAGAAAAAAGAAAGAAAATAGATGCGGAAAGAAAAAAGTAGGTAAGAAAGGGAAAAAAATGAACAAAAAAGTTTTGGGATTTTAGGGGTACCCATGGAAAGAAGATGACAGCCAATTATGTCAACTCTCTTTAGGTTAGCCTTTATTTTATATCAAATACAGGCAAATTTCTCGGCTTAAGCGTATTTAAAAACTGCAAGTGTATATCAATGTTTTTAAATGTGAGCTTTGTAACCTAGCAAATACGTTTTTTCTTGATTTGTGTGCAGTGTTAGGGAAAGACTTTGAGGATCTGTGGTGGCAGGGCGCCACCATCACCCCCGTGGACGCCACTGAGCTCTTGCCCCACTACGGAGAAAGTTCCCAAGAAAGCCGAGAAGTCGAACCCGAAGTCCGGGAGGTAAACCCGCGACGGCATGGGGGGTCGGTAGCCTCGTCTAATTGCAAAGTCCCATGATGCCCTTTTTTTCTGTATCCACAGGTGCTGAGGAGCCCAGCCCCGCCCGAACCGCTTCAGCTCCCAGGTGACACACACTTAATCACAAATTGAAGTCAAGTCCCTTTTCTTTGTCTAGTCCAGGGATAGGCAACCAAAAATGTTGAAAGAGCCATATTGCCAGGCAATGAAGTATTCTGGCGCTAAATGTGCTTGATTTGCTGTTCAGGGATGGTGCTTGCCATTTTAATTGCTCTTTACTGTCTTAGTGGAGAGAGGCATGTTTTGAATTAATTGCATTATTTCAGTTTTGTTCTTAAAATCTGGAAATATGTGTTCTAATATCTTGATAAATTTATTCTTCATTTAATCACTATCAGTGAACGCTTCCCCCGGTTTATTATGTCCTGGGTTGCAACAATAGACACGGCAGTAGTGTAGTTCGGAGAAGCAATCCACTTCTTAAATCGATTTTGGCACTCATCTAAAATCTCCAGAATTGATGTGATCGTCTTTTTCTCTCACTTTCAACTGGGTGCTTTTGCACATTACTCTTTTTGTTATTTGATGACTCCTCCCTCCAGAGCAAACATTTAGTCAGGAACATTTAAGACCCAAAGAGCCATAAAAGCAAAAAAATTTTTAAAAAGAAATTGAGAGAGCCACATCATATACAGTGCATCCGGAAAGTGTTCACAGCGCTTCACTTTTTCCACATTTTTTTTATGTTACAGCCTCATTCTAAATTGTATTAATTCAATCTCTTATCTCAAAATTCTACACAAAATACTCCATTATGACAATGTGAAACATTTTTTTTTTTACTTTTTTTTAATTTATTAAAAATAAAAAACTAAGAAATTACATTTACATAAGTATTCACAGCCTTTGCTTAATACTTTGTTGATCCACCTTTGGCAGCAAATACAGCCTCAAGTCTTTTTGAATATGATCCCACAAGTTTAGCACACCTATCTTTAGGCAGTTTTCCCCATTCTTCTTTGCAATAAGTCTCAAGTTCAATCAGGTTGGATGGGAGACGTTTGTGCACAGCCATTTTCAGATCTCTCCAAAGATGTTTGATCAAATTCAAGTCTGGACTCTGGCTGGTCCACTCCAGGACATTCACGGAGTGGTTCTGAAGCCAATCTTTTGAAATCTTGGCTGTGTGCTTTAGGTCGTTGTCCTGCTGAAAAATGAACCTTCGCCCCAGCCTGAGGTCAAGAGCGCTCTGGAGTAGGTTTTCATCCAGGATATCTCTATATATTGCTGCATTCATTTTTCCTTCTATCCTGAATAGTCTGCCAGTTCCCGCTGCTGAAAAACATCCCCACAGCATGATGCCGCCACCACCATGCTTCACTGTGGGGATGGTATTGGCCTGGTGATGAGCGGTCCCTTGTTTCCTCTAAACATGGCGCCTGGCATTCATACCAAAGAGTTCAATCTTTGTCTCATCAGACCAGAGAATTTTGTTTCTCATGGTCTGAGAGTCATTCAGGTGCTTTTTGGCAAATTCCAGACTGGCTTCCATGTTCCTTTTACTAAGGAGTGGCTTTCGTCTGGCCACTCTACCATACAGGCCTGATTGGTGGATTGCTACAGAGATGGTTGTCCTTCTGGAAGGCTCTCCTCTCTCCACAGAAGAACGCTGGAGCTCTGACAGAGTGACCATCGGTTTCTTGGTCACCTCCCAGACTATGGCCCTTCTTCCCCGATCGCTCAGTCTAGAAGACTGGCCAGCTCTAGGAAAAGTCCTGGTGGTTCCAAATGTCTTCCATTTACAAATAATGGAGGCCACTGTGCTCATTGGGACTTTCAAAGCAGCAGAAATTTTTCTGTATCCTTCCCCAGATTTGTGCCTCAAGACAATCCTATCTCGCAGGTCTACAGACAGTTCTTTTGAATTCATGCTTGGTGTTTGTGCTCTGACATGCACACTCAACTGTGGGACCTTATATAGACAGGTGTATGCCTTTCCAAATCATGTCCAATCAACTGAATTTACTGCAGGTGTACTCCAATTAAGCTGTGGAAAGATCTCAAAGATGATCAGTGGAAAAAAGATGCACCTGAGCTCAATTTTGAGCTTCATGGCAAAGGCTGTGAATACTTATGTAAATGTGATTTCTTAGTTTTCTATTTTTAATAAATTTAAAAAAAAGTAAAAAAAAACATTTTCACATTGTCATAATAGAGTATTTTGTGTAGAATTTTGAGATAAGAGATTAAATTAATACAATTTGGAATGAGGCTGCAACATAACAAAATGTGGAACAAGTGAAGCGCTGTGAATACTTTACGGATGCACCGTATTTTCAGACAAAATTGAAAAAACGCCAACCATGCTCTCTAGACAAAAGCTAATTCATCAGCACATTTTATTTCACTGTGTGTCATTTGATGATTTAATCAAATGTATGAAATGTTAATAAATCCAAATCCTGTGTCCCAAATCAATGTAAATATGCCATTTACAATTTGTCTTCCACCTTCAGTTAAGAATGTTGAGGCAATTTTTTTCCATGAAATTTGTCCTTAATAACGGTTTCAAAACAATGTGCCTGCAAAGTTCTTTTGTAAAAATGTCACAAATTACTGCAAACGATAAGCATATCGTCATATTCACTTTCGGTGCAGACTGCACTGAGCAAGAGAGAGAGAAGGAAGTGCCTTGCGCTGTGTGCAAGGATCCGCCCACTTGTACTGCTCACCCAATCAAAGTCGTTTGCCAGTGTTTTTATTTGTCAGTTTAAATGGTTTCTTATCGAACTTCTGCATTCGGCTTTATATGGACCAAAATCTGGATGAAATCACTTGACTTTGGAACGCCACAGAGAGATGTGGAATAGTTACATTTTATTTCGGAGCCATATGTACTCATGAAAAGAGCCATATATGGCTTCCGAGCCATAGGTTCCCTAACCCTGATTTAGACAGTCAATAAGCATTGGCAATGAATGCAAATGACTCGGTGCAAGGAACATTGAATCCTCTGTTCTCAGTTACATTTTTCTTTCTACCTTTGGGGTCCATGGCCGATTTGTTGGAAACAGCCACATGCCTTGCCTGGTGACGCTTTCCCTTTCAAAGTTGCGAAGCTTGAGCCACATAGCTTGGGACAGTGGAGAGAGTGGGAGTAAAGCGGAGGAGCAATGCACCGGAGTTGAATGAATGATTGAATGAAAACTTTATTCGGACATCAAAATAAAAACAGAACAAAAACAATAACTCAACAACAAAATAACGTTACATAATATGTTTGAAAAGGGGTAGTAATAAGCAAATGCTTATATTACCTACCCCTTCATCTTCCCTACCAAATATACCAATGATATAACAACAAATGTAATAATATTAATAATAACAGTTTTGATATAAGAATAGCAACAATAACACAAAGTTAACTAGATAGACCCTCCTCATGTCTGTATTCCGCCAGGAATTTTCCTATCTATCTAAACCTGAACAAGTGAATAGTTAGACACCGTTTGATCTCGTCTTGCAATCCGTTCCAAAGCTTGACTTCATACACAGACTCACACATACTTTTCCTGATGGTTCTCACCTTTGGGATTATGAATTCACCCCAGCCCCTTAAGTTATAATTTCCCTCTTTCAGAATGAAAAATTTATGGATGTTTTCTGGCACTATGTTTTTGTTGACCTTAAATAGCAGTTGTGAAGTGAAATTTTTCATTAAATCTTCCTATTTTAATAATTTGGACTGCATGAATAAAATATTAGTATGGTCCCAATATCCTACCCTGTGTATGGTTCTAATTGCACGATTTTGGAGGATAAAAAGGGGTTGTAGTGAACTTTTGTAATTATTGCCCCAGACTTCTGCAAAATATGTTAAGTATGGCAGAACTCGAGAACAATATAATAAATACAATACATTATAGTTTAAAATGAATTTGGCTTTATTAATTATAGAAATGATTTTAGATACTTTAGTTTGAATGTGTCTGATGTGTGTTTCCCAACTTACTTTATTGTCTATTATAACCCCTAAAAACCATCCATTTTTATTTCTAATTCTCGATTGCCCTTGCGATTACCAAAGAATATTACTTCGGTTTTATTTAAATTTAAAGAAAATTTATTTATATCCATCCATACTTTTAGGTTAATTATTTCACGATTAATACAGGTTACCAAATCAATATAGTTATAGAGTTCATTCAGCTTGTAGCGATTTGTGTCATGTTTTTCCTACTACGGAAAGCATAATAAAATAAAAATAAAGTTTCCTCCCCAATTCTTTTTTCAATGTGTAAACATTTTTGGAAAAGCAACAGGGAGCCGCTCGGCAACGCTAAAGAGCCGCAGAGCCTGAGGGACTTAAAACCTAACAAGGAAAAAGGACCGCAAATCTCAGCATGAGGAAATTGAAGGAACCTTAAGAAGGGAGCAGGAACAAGACGGCTCCAAGGGATGTTGCAAAGCCAACAACCAGCAATACGTAGTCAACTTTGGTCCATTTTAGTCATTTTTGGGGCCGTTTTTCAGGACATTTTAATTCGATTTTCAGTCCTTTTTCTTTTTTTTCCTCGTTTTTTTTTTTTGTTCTGTTGTTTTGGGTTAGGTTTTTTTTTAACTCGGTGGGGGTGTTTTAGTTGTTTTGGTCTTTTTTAATTTTTTTTATTATTGGGGGTCATTTTTGTGGTCATTAATCTCTTTTTGGTCATTTTAGTCGTTCTTTTTGTCATATTTTTAGGTTATTTTCCTGTTGTTTCTCAATCTTTTCCAGTTTCGTTGTGTGTTACGGTTAACCCCAACCCTAACCCTTTTTTGGTCATTTGTTTAGTCATTTTCAGTATTTTTTGGGGTCATTTCTCAGTCGTCTTTTTTGTAAATTTCTTGCATTTTTGGTCATTTTATCGTTTTTAGGTGATGTTTTAATCAAGGAAGCAAGGTTTTGGGTGCTCTGAGAAGAGTGATGAGCAACAAGAGTATGACTATGGATGTTAAGAGGGGACTGTATGAGTGTGTGATTGTGCCGACTGTGTTGACTTGGAGCTTGAACGCAGATTTAAGAAGGAAATTGAATGTTTTTGAGATGAAGTGTTTGAGGAAATGTTAGGAGTGACAAGATTGGATAGATTGAGAAATGAAATTGTGAGAGATAGAACTGGAGTAGTCATGGAACTGAGCAAGCGTGTTGATAAGAGAGTACTCGGTTGGTTTGGACACATGGAGAGGATGGATGAGGAGTGAATGTTGAAGAAGATCTACAGAGCAGAAGTCAATGGAAGGAGACCAAAAGGAAGGCCGCGATTGACGTGGATGGATGGTGGTATGAGTGCACTGCAGGAAAGAGGTCTAAATATAATGGAAGCTAGAGCTCTTGTTGGTGATAGGAAGGAGTGGAGAGGTGTTGTGAAAGTATAGTGGGATTGTGGATGCGATCTTAAGGATGGGCTGGGCACCCGTATGATGCGGCAGGGGTAAACCAGTGGAAGCTGTCGGGCCCTGCTGTTGAACAAAAGAGTGTGTTGTGTCACCCTGACCCGAGTGACATGGCTTCGTTCTGGTGTCCCATTTCATCTGGAGGGACGAAAGCATGACCAACTTAGTTGCAGAGGTGCCTAACTTGTTTGGGTGTTTGGGCAATTGGGTTGGCCATGGTCCAAAGATTTTTGTGTGTGTTTTTTGCTATTTTTTTCCCCCTTTTATTTTCTTTGTTATTGTATGTGTTTGTCTTGCAGTCAGTCACCCCTCTTGAGGGATTTGACCAAGGTGGATAGATATATAGATTGGTGATGTTTTGTTTTCATGCTAATATTTTAGGTTTTCTTTTTTCAGTCGTTTTTTGTTATGTTTTTTGGCTCATTGCTTGAATGTTTAGGGTTAGAAATTTTTGGCCACTTTTTTGCAGGGCTTTAACCTTTTCTAGGTTTTTTTTTTTGTTTTTGTTTTTAATGTTGTCTTTTTGGGTTGATTTTGGGTGTTTGTCATTTTATGAGTGCTATTTTTTTTTGTTAATGTATTTGTGTAGTCTTTCAGAGGTCGTTATTCAGGTCGTTTAGGGGTCATTTCCCGATGGTTGTTTTTTGGGTTGCATTTTGATATTTCATTTGGTCTTTTTTTCAGATCATTTTGAGTCATTTCGTAGTCATTTTTATTTTTTTTCTGTTGTTTTAATGGTTGTTCTTTGGTCATTTTTCAGGTGTTTTTTTTCTGGTGTGTTTTTGTTGGTTTATTTGGTTGTTTTTGTTTGGTCATTTTTGGGGTTGTGTTTTTAGTTATTTTTCGAGTGGTTTCGAGTTGATTTTTGTTTTTGTGGGGTCACATTTTGTGTACTTTTTGGTCGTTTTTCATATATATTCTCGTTTTCCTTTTTCGGAGTCCTTTTCTCATTTTTGGGGTGGAAGGTCAATTTTATGGTCATTTGTTTAGTCCTTTGTCAGTCATTTTAGTCTTTTTTGATTGTAGTCGTTGTTTAGGTGTTGTTAGATGTTTTGTTTTATTTTTAGGTTTATTTCTGGGTAATTTCTTTCTTGGAAAATCTCAGGAATATTGTCAAATGGCATTTTTTGGGGGGGATTATTTGTGTGAAAATTTGTGTCTGTGAAGCAGTTGTAGCTTCTCATCCCCCGGAGGGGTCCAGCCAACCGGAGGTCTCCAGAGACATTTCCTCCCCTGTCCACCGAGCCGAGCAAGAAAGGTGATTGTTGACCCCCCAACATTGCTGCTTTGTGACCCAATGCTACAAATTTCATTTTTGTTGTTTTAAGCCCTTGTGCACCATTAAATGCACTCTAAATACAAAACACAACTGTGATTTCTAAAAACATTTCAGCTGCCCTACAAAAGGAGAAATAAGTCAATTTATACATTTCATGCCACGCAGCCCTCATTTGCTTTTGGTGAAGTAATAAATATATGCAAGTCTTTGTCATTGCTATCTGACTATACGGTGGTCGCGATTTTGAATGGTGACCTGGTCAGAAAACACATGGCATAAACAACTTGGAGCAGAGCTGAAAATGGCTTCAGGTGTGTTTGGCACGGGGCCCTTGATTTTCCAAAGCCAAAGGTGTTGATGCCAAATTTGCCATGCGGTTGGCACCACGTGTGCGCCAGGCTTTATGTTCCCAAACAATTTTGTTGTGCTCTGCTTTTATAAGGCTCCCCCGTCGTCCCAAGATCTTGTTCATATCTAAATTGCTTTTGTGAAATTCTAAAGATATTTTGAAATGTTTAAAACAGGAGTGCTTCCCTATCCAGCAGGCTTGAGCAAGACTCGGCCCAAGATTTGCAGCAGGAATACGAGCCTGTTGGGTAAGCACGCTTTCTCGCGGTGTTTTTGCTGTTCCAGGCTTTTGCCCATGTGTGTTGACGTGCTTCTGCGTGTAGGCTGTCGCCGGAGGAAAAGGCCATGACGTTCCACTCGCTCATTCCACCCAACGCTAATCGCAAGAAAGTCAGCTGCCTTTTCCAGAATCTCCTTGGTACAACAATGTCTTTTTACCAATTTGCTGCCTGGTTAAGCTCAATAGTGGACATAAGACGCAAATGTGAAAGTGTTTAGTCTAAAGTCTAAGGGGAAGAAGTTGCGAGTTTATGGTACTTTTAATATGCATTTTGCCATTTATTTTCTCAAAATAAGATTGGCCACTACACTTATGTAGACTATTATATAAATCCCCATTTGCTTGCTAGTATTTCCGTGTTCGTATGTTGCTTATAGGCTCTGAAACGGCTGAACCTATTTTAGTGATGATTTACACAGAAGTACTTTAGGCGTTTGTGAGTGTCTTTAGCTAGGTTTTGGGTCACACCTCCAATAAATACCAACAAAATTGATAAACATCTGCTTTCGTGTACAAGCGGCTCTGGAGCTGACTGGGTTTTACTGATATTTGGCACTCTCTAGTGCAGGGGTCAGGAACCTTTTTGACCCAAAGAGCCATAAAAGCAAAACATGTTTTAAAAAGGAATGAGAGAGCCACATCATATATTTTCAGACAAAATTGAAAAAACTGCCCAACACGCTCTCTAGACAAAAGCTAATTCTTCAGCACGTTTTATTTCTCTGTGTGTCATTTGATGATTTAATCAAATGTATGAAATGATAATAAATCAAAATCCTGTGTCCCAAATCAATGTAAATATGCCATTTTCAATTTGTCTTCCACCTTCAGTTAAGAGTGTTGAGGCAATTTTTTTCCATGAAATTTGTCCTTAATAACGGTTTCAAAACAGTGTGCATGCAAGTTCTTTTGTAAAAATGTCACAAATTACTGCAAACGATAAGCATATCGTCATATTCACTTTTGGTGTAGACTGCACTGAGCGAGAGAGAGAGAGAGAGAAGAAAGTGCCTTGCGCTGTGTGCTGGGATCCACCCACCTGCACTGCTCACCTAATCAAAGTCGTGTGCCCGCGTTTTTATTTATCAGTTTAAATGGTTTCTTATCGAACTTCTGCATTAAGTCGCTTCGGCTTTATATGGACCAAAATCGGGATGAAATCACTTGACTTTGGAACGCCACAGAGAGATGTGCAATAGTTACATTTTATTTCGGAGCCATAAAAAGCCATAAAAGCCATAGGTTCCCTACCCTTACTCTTGTGGCTCCCTGGCACAGTTTAAACAAACCACGGCCCCAACAACCTCGCTCAAGTAGAATGCCTGGCAACGACAGGCTATTATGCTTGTCAAACAATAGGTAAAAAGCTCAGCAAGTTTGACCTGCCCCTTCATTTAAATAAAATTTTGTTGTGACAAAATACATACCAAAACAAACAAATGACAACATACTAGACAACAGATAAATGACAAAAAAGATATGAAAATAAAAAATGAAAAAATGCACGACCAAATATCTGACAAAATTAAAAATAAATCTGAAAGTACACTAATGACAAAATACATAACAAAATAAATATTGAAATAATTAAATGACAAAAAACACGTGACAAAAAAATGTTGAGACAAAATACACAAAAAATAAACAAAATAAATAATGACAAAATACACGTCAAAATAAATATTGATATAAATTATAAAATTCGTGACAAATCACACACAAAAAATAAGAAAATCAATGACAAAAAACACGTCACAATAAATATTGAAGTAAATTACAAAATGAGTGACGAAATAAACAAAAAAAAATAACCAAATATATGAAAAACACATGACAAAATAAATACTGAAATAAATTTAAATGTACAGAAAAAATAAAATAAATGACAAAAAACAAAGCAAAAATAAATATTGAATTTACAAAATGCGTGACAAAATACACTAAACAGATAACAAAATACGCTACAAAATAAATTGGAAAAACATTTTACAAAATATGTGAAAAAATAAATATTTTCAGAAAAGGATAACAAAACAAATGTAGAAGTCAATATTGGGATACATAATTGACAAAGTGCATAGATAAAATAATAAATTGCATTGATGTCATATTTCTAGGTGTGACGTGATTTATTGAAGTATTGATTCATTCCTCTTGCATAGTGGCTAATTATTTATTTATACATTTTCTTCTAAATATCAAAATATTGGTCTTGTATGTAAAAAATGGACATTAATCAAAGTACCTTATTTTCCACACTGTAAGATGCACCGGATTATAAAGTGTAATATTCAGTGCAGTGATAGTTTGTATTTATCAAACCATTCTTTTGATCAACAGTCATTTTTGTAGATTCATACTGAACATAGTATAGTAGAATCCAGAGCAAAAAGAACAAATTGAATTTACATGAGGATTTTCATAAGTCATGTATTTACACAAAAATCAACAAATGTCCTCAGACAGTCCCTTGAAGGATTTCACAGCTAATTCTCTTAAAACTTAAATTGCTATCACCAATTTGTACATATTGATAGTTATTTCAGATTCTACCCAATGATAACAATTCCTTTTATTCAATATTGCTGTAGCTTTTGTATTTCATTGGGATTTATTGTGCCTTTTTTTTACTGGTTGCAGGCATTTTGGCGAGCGGTAAAATCGAGGCCGAGCAAGTGGCGGCGTACGGCGATATCGTGCTGTGGCCCAGGCCCAATTATCACTATGATCACCATGACAAAGAGGCACTGCCATTTTGATTCCAAGCTTGCCTGCTTACTCGCTTGTTTGTTGGTTTGTTGTGGTTTTCTAAATGCATTTTTGGTGTTTTCCAATCAGCATCAATTTTCACATAATCAAAACAGCGCCAATTAAGTCACTCGTTTCATGTTTATGTCGCCCGTTTTATTTTTCTACAAAACGGCCTTCTTCTAAAGGCCCAAATGTTTAAAATAATGCTCACTGTTGTTTTTAAATGAGCAGGGAGTTTTTTCCAGGTAATGTTGTTGATGTTCCAAACATTTCTGCGCTCATTTTGCATTAAACTTGTGCTTGTTTAATTGAATTAAATTGTCATTGATAACAACATAGTAAACATAGTATGCATGAAGATTAGACATGGTCTTCCAGAGTAAAGATATAATGGAGACTTTTAAAAGAATGAAAGAGAAAAAAGCTTGACCAAAAATCATTGAGAAGCACTGTGTTAAAAGAAGATGAATTAAATAACTACATTAATTTGATAATGAATAGATACAGACAAGTATACTCCTAAAATCATTTTAATAATGTTTTACCATTTACTGTCAGTGTTTCCGTTTGTATGTTCTCCCCGTGCTTGCGTGGGTTTTCTCCGGGCACTCCGGTATCTTCCCACATTCAAAAAACATGCATTTCAGGTGAATTGGCCGGTCCAAATTGTCCCTAGGTGTGGATGAGCGAATGAGTTGTCTGTCCCTGTGTGCCCTGCGATTGGCTGGCAGTTGCACCTCTACTACACTAGGGAATGCTGGCGGGGGAGAGCTCAGATTGCCATAGTTAACACATTTCCTTCTGTCTGAGACGTAGGACCTAAACCACAAGGGTACAGTTCCTGAGATACCAATCCATTATTCCGGACGATCAAGGAATATGTTTTGGTCCAGAGTATCAAAGGGAGCACTACGATGGAGCAGCAGCACTGATGAGGTGCCGGAAAGAACCATTACTTTAGTAACTTAAGCTCTTATTAAGCTTGGTTTGGACCATAAAACATTTCGGAAACACTGCTATAACCCCATAAAATCAAAGTGGGATGTTTAGGACTACAGTACTCCATTATGGCTGGATTACCTTTGGCAAAAACACTCTTGAATCTGCGGATCTCTTTGGCTCCTGGGATCACTACTGTAGTAGACCAGCATGTTCAGAGCGAAGGCTCCGGACTGGAACATAAGGGGATGTTAAATAGCCAGACAGCTCCCTTTTAGGTGCTTTTTTTTCAACCCTGATTTGCCAATACGCATTCTTTCCATGGATTCTGTGTTGTTCACTTCAAATTTGTTGAGCATATAAAAGATTAAAATACAATTTATTTTATCTTTTTAAATATTTTTATGTTTCCAGTGTTTTTCAGGAATGTGTTTTACGATAAGTTTTTTTTTAAGTTTATTAAAAGTTTGGTTTATTCTAGCATTTTGTAGTTTATTTGTTGCTCTACTGAAAAGTCAATATGTATTTTGAAATTGAAATTCTGTTACACGCAGGGATTCCAGTTGCTTAACATAAAAAGGTTTAAAGTTTAAGCGCGTTAAAAGTTCACTAAAAAGTGACAAAAACGCTACTATAATTCAGTAGAATAATAGATTTTTTTAAATAAATAAAAATAACAAAAATACATGTTGTGCATATTATTACATTAATCTGTATTTTTTCAGCTTTTTATTGTTTTTCTTCTCTGTTTTTCCCCCCCCAGCTTTTCAACCATTTTTTCATTTTTTTTTCTTCTTTTTCTTCTTTTGTTCTTCATTTTATTCCCCCCTTTTTTTCTACATCCTCTTTTCTTTCATTGGGCAGAGCGAATCAGGGTGGGCAGTCCCGCCCCCTTCCCCCTTGCTGGTAACGCCCAAGGTTGTGCCCCTAATGCGTTTGATTTACCACCCCCTGAGACTCAAGTCTTGTGACGCCACTGGTGCAATGTTATAATTTTCCCCTTTTGCTTTTCCCTTCTTTCTTTCCCTTACGTTGTTTTTGTTTGTTGAATGTTAAAAAAGGGACAAAAAGGGACACTATAAGTTAAGCTACAAAAAATAAGGTTGGTGACCTCAAGAATTGTAAAATAGTATACATTATTGCGATTCAAACTTTGTTATTATTTCTAAATTGACAAACAAAATTTGACACGATCAAGAGTTGAAATGATTGATAGAGGCGTCTACGTTATTTTTGGGACGGGTCCCTCACACCTTAGCCTAAACTCGGCATCCCCTTTTATTTTTTAGGGTGATTTGTTCATTTTATCATGTGATGTTTGTTTCAACATGCCCCAAAACATAAAAATAATAATATAAAAAATACGTGTACCAAAAATGTGTTTCTTAAATGAAAGTAGAAAGCCACAAAATATTAGTAATTCTTTACCTGTAGATGGCGCTAGCACGCGAGAGCATTCGATATCAACCTATTTACTAAACGAAGAAGAATTTTGAATTTTAAAAGCTAAGCAGGCGGTTCCACGTTGATGTCTGTTTTTCGATTTTTTTTTGTTAAAAATGAAGAGACAAACTATTCTCTTTTAAAATCTTCAAAGGTAATATGGCAGAGGAGTCGGCGGTGAAAGTATGCGTCCGAGTACGGCCAATTATTAAGAGGTGAGTAACTTGTGTATTCCGAAAACGGAATATATCAACAAATTACGTTATTTTTAATTAAAGGCAAAACACACAAATGTAGCCCCGCAAATATGGCCTAAAAGTTACAATTGGCTTGTAATTAAATCATTCCATGTTGAATTTATTTTTATTTGTTATCACAGGGAAGAAAGTGTTTCGTCGGAAACTAACGAGCCCGTCCAAGTGTTTTGGAAAACGGATAAGAAACTCATTCGCCAGATTGACGATGGCAGCTCAAAGTGTTTCAGTTTTGGTATGAACTTTTTGAGTTTATTTGTCTAAACCAAACACAGTCCAATTTTAAATGTTTTCCGTTTTTAACAGATCGAGTGTTCTCTCCTGAAGAAACAACAAATCAACTCTACCAGGAGATCGCTAAGCCCTTGGTTGTTTCAACTGTGGAAGGATACAATGGTTGGTCTTTTAAACAAATTAATTATTAAAATTTTAATTTGTTTAGGGGCGGCAGTAGCTCAGGAGGTAGAGTGCTCGTCTTGGGATCAAGGGATCCCAGTTCGAATCCCGGCTCGTCTGTGTTACATGTCGAAGTGTCCTTGGGTAAGACACTGAACCCCTAATACCCCCAATAAGCAGGTTAGCGCCTTACATGGCTGCAAGGCCGCTATTGGGAAATGTGGAGCACATTGTAAAGCGCTTTGGGAAGTCAGTGACTTGAAAAGCGCTATATAAATGCAGATCATTTCATTTCATTTCAAATTAATCTTCATTGGCATTGTCAAACGTAATGAATATTTTTTTACTGCGAGATTAATTGTGAACTCCAGGGTTAACAAGTACCAAACTTTTTGAAAGTTACGTAGTGTAATATTTGACCACTACACGGCACTGTATTGTCTATTGCGAATTTGACCGGTGCCAAATGAGCACAACGTAGCATCAAGATGCTAGACCAACTTGGCAGAGACTACGAGTTATAGATTCTGCCATGTAAAAGACATGCAAAATTGTCGATGTTTGAACATTGATAAAAATTTATGTTGGTATGATAGTTCATGTATTGCCTATTTTTCAAATTTCTATATATATATTTTTTAACTGAATGAAGGTTTATCTGTACCACTGGTAGGCACTGTATATTATACTCTTCTAAAAGTAATATGGAATGCAATCTGACCTGGGGCCTCATTTATAAAACTGTGTGTCGGAAAGATCACTATAGTTGCTGTACGGAACAGAAACTTCCCATTTTTTTAAACGGTGAGCTTGCATGTCCCAAGCCTGTTTCTCTTTTAATCACAGTCAACTCTAGAGTTGGCACACTTAAGGGGAACGCACCTTTGCCCCTTTAAAAGGCCTAAAACGCTTTTGATTAATATTCAAATCTGTGGGCTCTGAAATCTCCCATGCACAACATCTTCTAGCTGTACAATAAGGCATTGTTCGTCCTTCTATACTGCGAGTGTAATTTTCATCCAAACATCTCTTAATCGTCTAAAGAGCTACAGGCGGGGTTGAATACCCTTATTGTAGCCTACTTAACCAACTGTTATGCAAAACATTTATGACACTTTAGTAAACAAACTATTGCAAACTATTAATTACATAATTTATTTGGTTTTGCTTGTGCTTTCAAGGGGATTCAATGTTGATTATGCCTCTTCTTTTTTTTCTTTTTTTTTTCAAATACACTTGTGTGTGTTGTGTGAAAAGTAATATTTGTTTTTTTTCTGATTGTAAAATTATAGCGAGCCTACAAGAGACTATCAGGCTGATGACTGTGATGTAATATAATTATTGTAGGCTTATTAGTGCATACAGTGAATCTAGAAAGTATTCACAGCGCTTCACTTTTTCCACATTTTGTTATGTTACAGCCTCATTCCAAATTGTATTAATTTAATCTCTTATCTCAAAATTCTACACAAAATACTCCATTATGACAATCTAAAAAAGTTTTTTTTTTAACTTTTTAAAAAATTTATTAAAAATAGAAAACTAAGAAATCACATTTACATAAGTATTCACAGCCTTTGCCATGAAGCTCAAAATTGAGCTCAGGTGCATCTTTTTTCCACTGATCATCCTTGAGATCTTTCTAAAGCTTAATTGGAGTCCACCTGCAGTTAATTCAGTTGATTGGACATGATTTGGAAAGGCACACACCTGTCTATATATGGTCCCACAGTTGAGTGTGCATGTCAGAGCACAAACACCAAGCATGGAGTCGAAAGAAGTGAAGTGATCTGCATTTATATAGCGCTTTACAAGTCAATGACTTCCCAAAGCGCTTTGCAATAAAATGTCTGTAGACCTGCGAGACAGGATTGTCTTGAGGCACATATCTGGGGAAGGATACAGAAAAAAATCTGCTGCTTTGAAGGTACCAATGAGCACAGTGGCCTCCATTATTCGTAAATGGAAGACATTTGGAACCACCAGGACTCTTCCTAGAGCTGGCCGGCCTTCTAAACTGAGCGATCGGGGAAGAAGGGCCTTAGTCAGGGAGGTGACCAAGAACCCGATGGTCACTCTGTCAAAGCTCTAGTTCCTCTGTGGAGGAAAGCCTTCCAGGATAACCATCTCTGCAGCAATCCACCAATCAAGCCTGTTTGGTAGAGTGGCTAGACGAAAGCCACTCCTTAGTAAAAGGAACATGGAAGCCCGTCTGGAATTTGCCAAAAAGCACCTGAATGACTCTCAGATCATGAGAAACAAAATTATCTGGTCTGATGAGACAAAGATTGAACTCATTGGTGTGAATGCCAGGCGCCATGTTTGGAGGAAACAGGCACCGCTCATCACCAGGCCAATACCATCCCTACAGAGAAGCATGGTGGTGGCATCATCATGCTGTGGGGATGTTTTTCAGGAGCAGGAACTGGAAGACTAGTCAGAATAGAAGGAAAAATGAATGCAGCAATATATAGAGATATCCTGGATGAAAATCTGCTCCAGAGCGCTCTGGGGCAAAGGTTCATTTATGAGCAGGACAATGACCCAAAGCACACAGCCAAGATCTCCAAAGATTGGCTTCAGAACCACTCCGTGAATGTCCTGGAGTGGCCCAGCCAGAGTCCAGACTTGAATCCGATCGAACATTTCTGGAGAGATCTGAAAATGGCTGTGCACAAACGTCTCCCATCCAACCTGATTGAGCTTGAGACTTATTGCAAAGAAGAATGGGCAAAACTGCCTAAAGATAGGTGTGCTAAACTTGTGGGATCATATTAAAAAAAACTTGAGGCTGTATTTGCTGCCAAAGGTGGATCAACAAAGTATTAAGCAAAGGCTGTGAATACTTATGTAAATGTGATGTCTTAGTTTTCAATTTTTAATAAATTCCAAAAAAGTGTAAAAAAAACAAAACTTTTTCACATTGTCATAATGGAGTATTTTGTGTAGAATTTTGAGATAAGAGATTAAATTAGTACAATTTGGAATGAGGCTGTAACATAACAAAATGTGGAAAAAGTGAAGCGCTGTGAATACTTTCCGGATGCACTGTATGTAAATTTTGTCAAAATTTTCTTTTCAAACAGGAACTATATTTGCCTACGGGCAGACGTCCTCCGGAAAGACATTTACTATGATGGGGAGTGAGCATGTTCCTGGCGTCATACCTCTGGCTGTCGATAATGTCTTTGAAACCATCAAAAAGGTAAAGTCTTGTCTTAGATCTCAAGTTTTTGTAATCCCTATATTTGTTTGGTCAATCTAATTTTATGATATTTTTTGTGTCAACAGTGTCCAAAGAAAGAATTTCTTCTCAGAGTTTCTTACATGGAAATTTACAATGAAACTGTAACTGATCTGCTTGTTGATAGTTGGAAAAGAAAACCTCTGGAAGTTCGAGAAACTATAAACGTAAGTATGTTCGTTACAGCAGTGTTCCTCAACTTTTTTTCAGCCCTGACACACTTTTTAATTCAGAAATCTCGAGGCACACTGTCCGTCAAATGTTTAACAATGTATTTCTGGCCTCAGTTTTAAATATTTTTTCCATCCATCCGCTGTCTTCCGCTTATCCGAGGTCGGGTCGCGGGGGCAGCAGCGTTAAAAGGTAAACCCAGACGTCCCTATCCCCAGCCAGCTCATCCGATGGGACCCCGAGGCGTTCCCAAGCCAGCCGAGAGACAGTCTCTCCAACGTGTCCTTGGTCGCCCCCCGGCCTCCTGCCGGTGGGACATGTCCGGAACACCTCCCGAGGGAAGCGTCCAGGAGCCATTCTTATATGATGCCCGAGCCACTTCAACTGGCTCCTCTCAACGCGGAGGAGTAGTGGCTCTATACAGAGTCTCTCCCGGATGACTGAGCTTCTCATTTTATCTCTAAGGGAGAACCCAGCCACCCTGCGGAAGAAACTCATTTCGGCAACTTATATCCGGGATCGGGTTGTTTCGGTCATGACCCAAAGTTAATGACCATGGGTGAGGGTAGGAACGTAGATCGACCGGTAGATCGAGAGGTTTGCCTTTCGGCTCAGCTCCCTCTTCACCACGACGGACCGGTACAGGGTCCGAATGATGGCAGACGCTGCAGCGACCTGTCTGTCGATCTCCCGTTCCATCCTACCCTCACTCGTGAACAAAACCCCAAGATACTTGAACCCCTCCACTTGGGCCAAGACCTCCTCCCCAACCCGGAGGGAGCATAACACCCTTTTCCATCTGAGTGGCCTCGGACTTGGAGGTGTTGATCCTCATCCCGGCCGCTTCACACTCGGATGCGAATCGCTCCAGCGAGAGCTGAAGATCACGGGCTGAGGAAGCGAACAGCACCACGTCATCTGCAAAAAGCAGTGACGCAATGCTGAGGCCCCCAAACCGGACTCCATCCCCGCCTAGCCTGCGCCTAGAAATTCTGTCCATAAAAGTTATGAACAGAATCTGTGAATAAGGGCAGCCCTGGTGGAGCCGAACCCTCACCGGGAACGAATCCGTCATACTGCCGGCAATGCGGACCAGACACTGGCACCGGGCATACAGGGACCGCACAGCCCGGATAAGACTGTGCCGTACCCCATACTCCCGAAGCACCCCCGTCAGGGCCTCCCGAGGAACACGGTCGAATGCCTTCTCCAAGTCCACAAAACGCATGTAGAGCGGACAGGCAAACTCCCATGCACCCTCACATACCCCCCAGAGTGTATACAGCTGGTCCAGTGTTCCACGGCCAGGACGAAAACCACACTGTTCCTCCTGAATCCGAGTTTTGACTTCCTGGCGGACCCTCCTCTCCAGCACCTTTGAATAGACCTTACCAGGGAGGCTGAGAAGTGTGATTCCTCTGTAGTTGGAACACACTCTTCTTGAAGACTGGAACCACCACCCCAGTCTGCCAATCCAGAGGCACTGTCCCCGATGTCCACGCAGAGGCGTTTCAACCATGTCACGCCCACAAAATCCAGAGCCCTGCCACTGAGGAGTTTTTTTGACCACCTCGGTGACTTCAACCCCAGTGATACGATAGCCCAACCCAGAGTCCTCAGGCTCTGCTTCCCCAGAGGAAGACGTGTCGGTGGGATTGAGGAAGTCTTCGAAGTACTCCGCCCACCGATTCACAACGTCCCGGGTCGAGGTCAGCAGCGCCCCATCGCCACTATACACAGTGTTGATGGCACACCGCTTCCCCCCCTAAGACGCTGGATATAGGACCAGAATTTCCTCGAAGCCGTTCAAAAGTTGGCTTGCATGACCTCGCCAAACTCCTCCCATACCCGAGTTTTTGCCTCGGCAACCGCCAAAGCCGCATTCCGCTTGGCCAGACGATACTTGCCTGCTGCTTCCAGAGTCCCACAGGCCAGGAAGGCTCGATAAGACTCCTTCTTCAGCTTGACAGCATCTCTCACCGCCAGTGACCACAATGGGTCTGAGGGTTGCCGCCGCGGCAGGCACCGACGACCTTACGGCCACAGCTCCGATCGGCTGCTTCGACAATGGAGGCGCGGAAGATTGTCCACTCGGACTCTTGTCCCCCGCCTCCCTCGGGACATGGGCAAAGTTCTGCCGACAGGAAATTTTGCCATGCGTTCACAATACGCTTTGGTCTGTCGGGTTGGGCCGGCATATTCCCCCACCATCGAAGCCAACTCACCACCAGGTGGTGATCGGTTGACGGCTCCGCCCCTCTCTTCACCCTAGTGTCCAGAACATGCAGCCGCAGACATTGCCCACGTGAGCGTTGAAGTCTCACAGCAGTACGAGGGATTCCCCAGGGGGCGCACTCTCAAGCACACCCTCTAAGGACTCCAAGAAGGGTGGGTACTCCGAACTGCTATTAGGTGCATTAGCACAAACAGCAGTCAGGACCCGTCCCCCCACCCGAAGCCGGAGGGAAGCTACCCTCTCGTTTACTTGGGTGAACCCCAACGTACAGGCGCCGAGCCGTGGAGCAACTAATATGCCCACACCGGCTCTGCGCCTCTCACCATGGGCAACTCCAGAGTGGAAAAGAGTCCAACCCCTCTCTAGAGGACTGGTACCAGAGCCCAAGCTGTGCGTGGATGTGAGTCCGACTATATCTAGTCGGAATTTCTCAACCTCACGCAGAAACTCGGGCTCCTTCCCTGCCAGAGATTTAGCGTTACATGTCCCAAAAGCCAGTTTCTGTAGCCAGGGATCGTCTCGCCAAGGACCCCTCTCTTGGCCGCTACCCAGCTCTCTGCGCACCCGACCCCTTTGGGCCCTCCTACAGGTGGTGAGCCCATTGGAATAAATCTTGGTTTTTTTTTAAACTTAAATTGACACGTTGCCCTAATTGGCAATACAATAAAGTGTTTATTATTCATGGTGACCATGGCTCAGGTTATACAGGTAAATAGGTTTGCTGTAATTTGTCTTTCATCTTGCAGTTATGGCTGCTGAGAAATGTCAAAGAGGCTGGGCAAAAAAAAACGCTCTGTAAAGTGGTGCTTTTTTGCCACTTTTGAGTCTTCAGATTGTATTATTTTTTTGTGCATTCTTTCTGCACTTCTGTTGCACTGGACCTGACATCTAGTGGTCAAAAAAAACACTGCCCTTTCGAAATTAGCTTAAATTATCTTCCAGTGGAACTGTTTTTGCTCAGTTGTATGTTTTTTTTTCAAGGTTTTTAAATTCATTAAGTAAAATATCTATCTACCCTTGAGAGGGGTGACCGATAGCAAGACAAACGCATACTAAAAACAAGGAAAATAAAAACGGGAAAAAGTAGCAAAAAAATCACACACACATTTTTTTGGGCACTTGGCCCATCCAAATGCCCAAACACCCACAAGTTGAGTACCTCGGCTCCCAAGTCGGTCATGCTTTCGTCCCTCCACATGAAACGGGACACAAAAAAGCGGCCATGTCACTCAGGTCTGGGTGACACAACACACTCTTCTGTTCAATAGCAGGGCTTGACAGCTTTCACTGGTTTATCCCTGCTGCATCATACGGTGCCCTGCCCATCCCTTAGAACGCGTCCAAAAATCCTTCTGTCCTTTCACAACACCTCTCCACTCATTCCTATCATGAACAAGAGCTCGAACTTCCATTATATTTAGACCTCTTTCCGGCAGTTCACTCATAACACTATCCATCCACGTCAATTGCAGCCTTTCCTCTTGGTCTCCTTCAATTTACTTCTGCTCTGTAGATCCTCTCCAACATTCGCTCCTCATCCATCCTCTCCATGTGTCCAAACCAACCGAGTACTCTCTTATCCACACGCTTGCTCAGTTTCACTACTACTCCAGTTCTATCGCTCACAATTTCATATCCCAATCCATCCGGTGCTAGGACCATTCGACATCAAGTGCTCGGTGCTACGACCACTCGGGACTGTTTATTAGCCACAGACTGCTATGTCAACAAGACCCAGCGGCCTACAAAGCAACGAAGCAGAGTGGCAAGACAGCGGCGTGATGAGGAAGCGGGCCGGGCTAACAGCTAGGCTAAAGGCTAACCCCTCTAACATCCATTTTGCTCTACAACGTTCGCTCTCTGGACAATAAACTGGACCATTTAACATCTGAAAGTGGCATCGAACCGCGAGATGACGAACTGCTGCGCTAAAATTCTGACGAAGACATGGTTAATCTTATCTATCCCGGCTGACGTTCAACGAAACTGTGCGGGTCAGATGTATCGACATTTCGTTCTGTATACACGTGTACACGAATGACAATAAAGTAAATCTGAATCCATTCTTGTCATTCCTAACACACTCCTCAAACACCTAATCTCAAAAACATTTAATTTCCTTCCCAAATCTGCGCTCAGGCTCCAAGTTTCTGCACTATACAACACAGTTGGCACAATCGCACCTTCATACAGTCCCCTCTTAACATCCATACTCATACTTTTGTTGCTCATCACTCTCCTTCAAGCATTCAAAACCTTGCTTCCTTGATTCGCCCTCTGCAATACCACGCACTCCATTCCACCAACTGCAGCCACATCACAACCCAAGTACCTCAAGCTTTCAACTTCTTTCAGCACCTGTCCATGCAACCTTATTTCTAACGCCATGCCCACTCAATCATGTGAACACTTCATCACCTTACTCTTCCCAACATTCACACATAATTTATGCCTATCACATACGCTTCCAAACTCCATTACCATCCTTCTCAATGTTTCCTCAGAATCAGCCACAAGCGCTGTGTCATCTGCTAAACAAACAACTTGACTTACCTGCCACACCGTTCCACTGTTATCCATCATCTCTACACCTCTGCCCAATACTCTTGCATTCACCTCTCTCACCACACCATCCGTGTACACATTAAACAGCCATGGTGACATCACACACCCCTGTCTCACACCAGTCAACACAGGGAACCACTCACTCCCTACTCTTACACATGCTCTGCTGTTCACATAAAAACTCTCCAATCCTTCCAACAACTTTCCACCCACTCCATACATCACCATCACTTGCCACAACGCCTCTCTATCAGCTCTGTCATACACCTTTTCCAAGTCCATGAAAGCCAGATAAACATCCTTACCTTTTGCAAAATATTTCTCACACACCTGTCGTACTGCAAACACCTGATCCATACATCCTCTTCCTTTCCTGAAGCCACTCTTCTCCATCACCACCTCACCTGTTCTTCCTCTCACTCTCTTAATCAAGACTCTTCCATACAGCTTACACAGACAAACTGATACCTCTCAAATTTCTCCATTCATACTTATCACCTTTACCCTTATACAATGGCACCACACATGCACTACACCAAACAATCGGAACCACACCACTTAAAAAGCATACATTCAACAAGAGTACTAACCAGTCAATCATAGCCGTGCCACCTTTCTTCAAGCATTCAGCAGCACAATCATCCAACCCAGGTGCCTTCCCTCCTTTTATTTCTTTCACTGCCTCTTGCACCTCCCACGTTTCCACAGGCTTCACATTTAAATCATCTAACACGGGCATTCTCCCCATACCACTGATCGCCTCGACACTCACTTCTCTCCATTCTCCACATTTAGCTACTCCTCAAAATACCCATCTCATCCTGACTGCACTACCGCTAACCAGCATTCTACCATCCTTATCTTTGACTTTCTATTCCTTTCCAGACTCCCTCTTTCTTTTCATTTCTTTCCAGAACACTTTTCTCCTTTCCTCAAAGTTCACTCCTATCTTTTGATACCATTCATGATTTGCTTTCCTTTTCGTCTCTTCCACTGCATCTTTTACCAACCTTTTCTTGACTTTATACCTTTCATATGCATCACCACTCTTTTCTTGCAGCCACACCTCAAAGGCACATCTCTTCTCTGTCACTACCTCTGAGACCTCATCATTCCACCATTCACTTCCTTTCCTAATACCTCGACCAACTTTTCCATTCCACACACTTATTTCGCACTCCTCAAAACTGCCTGTTTAAACTACTTCCATTCCATTTCCACACTTTCCACTTCTGTTCTAGTAACATGTTCATACTCGTCCCCTATCCGCTCTTTAAACTCTTTCCTTTTCTGCCTTATTCAACTCTGACATTTTCTTCTCCTCCCTAACACTCTTCTTATGACTCGCCCTACACGATCAATCTATTTTCAGTTTTCCTTCCACGAAAAAATGATAAGAGTTGCCACTCATTTCACCTCTGTAAACAATCTACTTAACATCCCTTTTCTTACCACTACACAATCCATCAGTGCTCTGTCCACCATCTTACCACCATCCACTCTGACAAAGGTATACTTATCCACGTCCCTCTTTTTAAACAATATATTTGCAATCACCAACTCATTTTCCACACATAAGTCAATTTCTTCCCACTCTCATTTATTCCTGGTACTCCATATCTACCAATCACATTTTCAACCGTTCCATCACCCACTGCTGCATTCAGGTCACCTAGTATTACCACTTTCCACCCTTCTTTCGCACTTGCCACACATTCGGGCAATTCCTTCCAGAACTCCTCTCTCTCCTCAGCACTTCTTTCTGAACCAGGTCTATAGCCTAGATGGTAAGGCGCCCGCTTTGAGACTGGGAGGTCGGTGGTTCGCGCCCCGGCCGAGTCATTCCTAAGACTTAAAAAGTGGTCGGCGGCGCCCTCTGTTGGCTGCGGCTGCATCGGCTCGCTACAACGGGTCAGGTGCAATCGACATTTCGTTCTGTGTACATTGTTACACAGAATGACAATACAAGGAAATTATTATTATTATTATTATTATTATATGCGCTAACATCCATACTTCTACACCCCACTTTAACCTCACCCACATCAATCTGGAAGATATCTTTTTCCTCTCTACCAGTTTTTATTTTGCTTTCTCACTCACAAGCACAGCCACTCCTTCTCTAGCATAATTATGCCGGTTTTAAAACCGGCATAATTATGTGATTGTATATTTTACCCTGCAATCTTAAATAGCTTCATCAAACAAAATCTATTTAAATATACTGTACTACCTCATAAATGGATTAGTATATATGGCTGTTGGGAAGAATAGAGGAAATGATAGCCGATGTCAACTGTTATGTGTCATCATGACGGTGCAACTTTTAGTTTCAAAACCTTGCAACACTTAAGTATTTTGGGTTTATACTGAGCAACAGAGTTAAAACCACAAAATGCAGAGGAGTTTGGAAACTTTTTTCAAGAAGGTGCCAATAAAAGAAGCTAACACAACTAATCTCAAGTAGCATTTGGAGTCCAATAATCCGGTACAATTTGCCTGGATAGTCCGCAAAGGAAGAATAGTCAAGTCAAGTCACATTTATCTAAATAGCCCTTAATCACAAAAATGTCTCAAAGGACTGCACAGGATTACAATTACACAATTGCACAATTACCTGATCTTAAACCAGCATGCGGGCAAGAAACAGCTTAAAAACCTCAGTGTGAGGAAAAAAGAGAAACCTTGAGAAAGTACCTCACATGTGGTAATCCCTCTTCCAGGATTGACCAGGGTGAATCACAATTAGCATTACTGTACACAGAATAGTAAACACTAGGTAAAATGTTGAAAATGTCCGGAAAGTGGATGACAGCAACCACGCCCCAGCCTATAAACTAGTCCAGAAAGTCTATGACGGCCACGACACAGCTTCCCATCTCTGCCAGCTGGTAAATGCAGGGGTTGACATGCTTCAGGTCAGACGCTGGTCCGCTGACTCATCTCAAATCGTCCTTCTCCTTCGTATCACCACCAGGCAGGCAGTCGGAAGAAGACAGGACAATACAGAATATGAGGCGGGCATCAATCATAAGCTTTGGAATAGAAGTGTGTCTTAAGCCTCGATTTAAAAACTTCCGTTGAGGTTGCAGATCTTGTCTCCGGAGGCAGGGCATACCATAACACCGGGGCCCGGATGGAGAACGCTCTCGAGCCTGCAGACTTCTTGGCTCTCGGAGCAAATATTCACGGATTGCAGTTTGTCAATTGGATATTCTTAGAGTTTACACTGGAGTCACAAAATACAAACAAGCCATTGTTAAATTGCGGGTTCTAAAGGATAATATTACACTGTACCTTGCTACTGAAATCCTGCCGTTCAATACAGTTGAGAAACCAGCGTTCAGAGACATGCTGTACAAGTTTGATCATTTGTACGGCCCACCAGTCAAAACTATTTTAAGTCAACAAGTTCATATTCAAGTTAATGACATCATAATAGAGCATATGCTGTGCGTTTTTTTTACTGTTTTACCAGTCTTTGTTTTCAAAGCACAAGAACTTAAAGAGACATCTGTTTTCTGGTGTTAAGTGCATTTACTTAAATGTGTTGAAATACTAAAACTTGAAGAGAAGCAAACATACATTTATCTGCTCTGTTGCAGAGTGTGTGTTTAAATTAGTATTTTCTTTCTCATCTCTACACCAAATTTTTAATTTTTTTCCATTTTGCACTTTATTATTGAAAAGTCAAGTCAAAGACCTTACGACATGTTACCTCACCTGTGCATTGTTCGTCAAAAGGTTTTAACATAACAGGCTGAAATCCTGCACTGCTGCATTATTTCTTTTAAAGGAACAGAATGTAAAGTTAATAATGATCCATCGATTTTTTTTTCTTGACCATTTCAATGCTCTTCTTTATTAAGCGATGTATATGTATGTAATATATATATATATATATATATATATATATATATATATATAATTAATGCAGACGTTTTTTATTTTTTACTTTTAGACCATATATTGGTCAATCATGAATACTTGTGTGACAATTAATTGTCTCAGAAAGTTCTGAATCATGACAGCCTTATTAGTATGTTATCTGCAGTGTCCTACTCATACGGATGAGTATGATTTAGTGGAAAAAGGTCGACATACACAACAATGGGATATTTTTGCACAGGTGTGATACGGCATTTTCCTGTGGCACCCTTATTGAAAAAAAAACTGGGTCTGCATTCCCTTTTTAAGAATGGGGTTCCTAGTCATATTATTTGAGGATAAGAATTGTCTTTATTGTCATCAATAAGTGGTAATCAACGAGATTAGAGATTTAATACCTAATTTTTAGTTTTATTTGTTTATGATGGCTTTTATCTAATGTGTGCAGAAAACTATCTATGTAGCGGACCTAACTGAGGAACTGGTGACATCTTCTGCACAAGTACTTGCCTGGATTCGCAAAGGAGAAAGTAAGTCGAGTTTTCTTTCAATTTTTTAGGTGGTCTGTTTATTATTTCAATGTGTTTAAATTTTCAGAAAATCGTCACTATGGAAAGACCGAAATGAACCAGCGCAGCAGTCGCTCGCACACGGTTTTCCGGATGGTATTTAAACTCAAATCTTCTAAAGTTATACATTTTAAATGTATACATATTGAACTTAATGGATGAACTGTTTCTGTTCCAAACTCCATTTGCAAATGAATCTAAAGCTCTATGGCTTTTACTCTTCTTTATTTTAATGACAAAATCTTATCTTAAATTTTATAGAATAATCCTTACTAAAATGATAATAAATGGTGTACTGTGCTAGATCCTTGAGAGCCGTGAAAGAAGTGACCTGGCATCAGGTGAAAATGCCGATGGAGCCATTATTGTTTCCCATCTGGTAAGTATGCGTTTCTTTGTGCTGTACTTTAAAGGTGGTGGGGTGCGTTGTCAGACAGAGATGTAAATGTTCAAACAGGCTTGTTTAACTTAGATTTTGTCAGAAAAGACGCAGTGGAGGATTCCCACTGTGGATTCTGGTCCTTTTTAGGATTTACAGGCTCGCATAGGCTAAAGCCTGGCAAAACAAAGCCTGCAATTGCCCGAAAAAGATGTGAATCACTTTTAGGTTGCTCTACGGCCTGAAGATAACATTTTTTACTACTGTAGTCTGTATTTGTAAACAGGAACTATGGGGCTAAACAGACAGTTAAAAACAAGCAAAGTCAATCGATGGATGATGCAGTTGCTTCTCGGCGGATTTTTTCTTTTATTTGTCTGCATTATTGCGTGTTTTGGAGTGTGGAAATATTTTACACGGTTGTATTTACTACACTCACGGATGTAAGAGGTGCATGGTTGCGTTCAGTATTATTGATTATGATGGCTGCAAAGACTGAGTTACCGCGGCTTTATATTTTCCCAGTATCTTGTTTCAGACTGATCTTGATGTTTCTGCGATTAGTCTATTTTTAAATTCACTTGAATCCAATTCAAACTGTTTGTCATATGCGCAGTAAAGAACCACAGTTCCCTGCACAATGAAATTCTTACTCTTACACTGTTGCCAGCGAGAAACAAAATAGAAACTAAGAAATGGTTGCCATTTCTTGAATCCCAAGAGTTTAACTTTCCTAATCATATGTGAAATGACGCATTTGAGTGATTGGTGACATCGTACAGACACCATGTCCATACATGTCCGAGACGCGTATTTGCTTCTTTGCGAGCTGTCAGAATGTTAAGGGGTAAATATGTTTGACTGAACTATCTGACTGTTTTGTTGATGTTCCCACGGTAGCGCCTAATAGTCCGGTGCGCCTTATGTATGGAAAATATATGACAAAAAATTATTTTGGGGCGTTGCGCCTTATAACACGGTGCACCTTAGTCGTGAAAATACATACGGTCATGATACGTTGTACACAATTATCAAATGTTTTAGATCAGATACATTCTGCTCCATTGGAAATTTGAAAAATTGAAAAAAACCTGCATATGTCAAACGTGCCCCCTTGGCAGGGCCTGGCGCGCCCCACTGTTTGAGAAAAACTGCAGTAGAGTGACTGAGTGTCCAATTGTATTACTTTTTAATTGCTGGTTGAAATGCATTTGGCTGCAGCCGGCCAATGAGATACAGAAGTCCATATATGTCCAGAGATAAGCGAATTGGTTACAAAGATAAAAAATCATCTACTCAAAATCACATTTTTTTTTTTTTTTACATATTTCTACCATACTCTGCAACTTAAATTTTTATATATCATTTAAATTTTTTTCATGATGTTGATTTAATTCCCCTAACTTCTTATATATCATTTTTGTCTTTTACCTCGCTGACAGTCGTGGCTGTGGAGTAAAACGAATGCTTTATAAGGTTTGCTTTCATTTATATTTGACTCCTTTTCTATCTTAGAATTTAGTTGACTTGGCTGGATCGGAGAGAGCAAGCCAAACCGGGGCTGAAGGTACAGAACTACAGTTATTGTGCTGTAATTGAAGCCTCAAATGTTTTAATGTTGCGCCAATGTGCTGCTAATGGGTGTGACTGTTAGTTTGTTGTTAACGTGTTTATTATTAACCAGGCGCACGCTTGAAAGAAGGCTGCAATATCAACCGCAGTCTTTTTACACTTGGTCAAGTCATAAAGAAGCTTGGTGAAGAAAGCCAAAGGTATTTAGAGTTTCAAATACTTACTCAGATCCTTGAGTAATGTTTTGAAATATACAGGGATCAGAATTTTCCGCGGATCCGCGGATTTCCGCTGTTTTTGAACCCCAAAGGTCATTTCCGTAAATCGTCTAAATTCGATGAGAAAATATTTTGGGGGGGTGAGGTATGATACGTGACTGTTTCATCACACAACGTGGTTTAGCTAACAAATAGATCGACTCCTACCATTGGTTCGCTGATAACCAATCAGCGGAGCTTTTGTTCAGAGCATTGGCTTTCTCAAACATGGCGCTCCTTCCGGTCTTTTCAAACGGTGAAATGAGTGTTTGAAAAAGTAAATATGAAAATACCAAGAAAGGAAGACGAGGCTTTTGTCTCCGAGATTGATAAAGGAATCAAGAATAAATTTAAGTGGTCATGGCTGGAGAAGACTGTCACAGTAAACGTTAAAATTGGCGGAAAGATCGAGGAAGTTGTGTCGATCTGATCAATTATGGTACGCGAGGTTGTGTGGCACTGATCGATCATGCTAAAATGAACAAGCACAAAGTAAAAATAGCTTGCCGGCGATCAAATTATGCACTCGGACCTGCATTTAAAATCGGCAGTGAAACTCACAGTAACACCACCGGTTCAACATTATTGGCCGTTCCAAATCCTTCCACTTCAAATACTAGCAGCAGTCAACCACTGGTTCCCCTGTGTGACAGAAAATCCCAATCTGAGGTATTTATAAATCTATTTATTTATGAAATGATTCTATCTTTTGTGTTTATACAATATTTAGAACAGGATAAACAAAATTAACCCATTTGTTATAAACATGATTAAAATAAATTATATTGTATCATCATGATCATGTTCAATATTACAAATTCTTTTAATGTCAATATATTATTATTTTTTAAATTTTTATATATATATATATATATATATATATATATATATATATATATAATACATGGTTTCTGTTTTGTTGGATTTAATTCATTCTAGTGCAATTTTCACATAGCAAATAAGATAAATGCTGTTGGCTTCAGGGGGGCTTTGCCCCCCACCGGGCTCCGCCCTGGACCCTGGCTATTTCAGCTGAAAATGAAAATCTCCATTCTGATCCCTGAATATAGAGACATTTTTGCTAGTATCGTTTCAGATTTAGCATTTGGTACTTCAAATGTGAAATGTTTTTTAAACAAAACAAAATATATTTGAACATAACTGAACATCTTGTAGTATGCATTAATATGACTTATTGTCATGACTCTTTATTTCAGTGGTTTTATCAACTACAGAGACAGTAAGTTAACACGAATTCTTCAGAACTCTCTTGGTGGAAACGCCAAAACGGTCATCCTCTGCACAATCACAACTGCGGCTCTTGATGAGACTCTCCGCACTCTCCAGGTGGGATTCGGAATGTATTTTTTTTCAATACGTGTAAATATAAAAGCAACCACATTTTCTTCTGACTTTGAATTTACAGATAATGCAAGTAAGCCTTGAAAATTACTATTTATAAATGTATTCAATTACTTAGTGATGAAAGATTAATCAATTGTCAACCATTTTAAACTAGTAATTGTTTGGATACGCTTTATGATGACATTTTTCCAAATCCCCAGAATTTGAGCTTTTAAATAATATTAAATAAAACATTTTTCCATGATGTGTTGAATCAAAAACTCCAATTATTTTTCTGATTCTTTTTTGGGCCGTATTACATATTAAAATGGTTTCTTACACATTTTAATATTAAAATCTTTCATCTGTCAGGGTTTTTACGGTTGCTTAAAATCCTCAAATTCTCAAATTCTATTGCGTTTTAAAGGATTGAAAAGTGCTTGAACGTTGGGTGAAGTGCTGGTAAATGCTTGAAATTGTTGCCATGTTTTTCAACATGTCTGCTAAAAAACATTGCCAACAATAATCTCTGGTGGCTTCAATTTGCCATTGCATTTATTCATTCTTCGTGATAAATTGCAGCTGGAATTAGTTTGTATGGCATTGTCCTATAAGGTGTCATCGCCCCACACCAGACAAGTGCATACTACCCTTAAACAGGGCACTATGAAATAGGTTTTAGTGCAAGGATTACACATTAATTATTGACATTTATTATTAGCCTGGTAGCATTTCCCAGTGGTAACTTGTATTGGGAAAAACTTCCTGAAACTGTTAATGTAGGCTACATAATACTCATTACATACATACATGCATTATTTTACCCAACACCTATATGGGGAGATTTTTAAAAAAAAAAACAAATCTATCTGCATTTAACTCAAGAAATAAAAATCATATGTCTTAAACTGCACACGCAAGATTAAAAATGGCATATGTAAATCGCAGATATATTTTTGACTCCAAATTACATGATTCATACCGGATTTTTTTCTTTTAATGGTAGTGGATAAATAGAAAATTGGTCTTAGAAAGTCTTTTTTTTTTAAAGTGCTTGAATTTGACCATGAAAAAGTTCTTCAAACCCGGTACATAATAAACATAAGTTGCGTTTGTTGTATACCTTTATTTTATAACCTTACATTAGAAATAAATATATGATATACAAAATGTTGTGAAAGACAAATGAAAACATGAATGATCTTTATAAATATACTAAGAATGAAACCAACAATTTGCTCACAATTATTTATCATTGTTTTAATCTCCATACCTGCATTTTACAGTTTGCTAGCACTGCAAAGAAAATGAAAAACGATCCACACGTCACAGAAGTTTCCGACGATGGCGCACTACTCAAACGGTATCGCAACGAAATCGTCGACCTCAAGAGAAGACTTCAGGAGGCAGGAACCGTTTATTATTTCTCTTGTCCTACAATTCGTTGTCCGTAGGCGGACTAGTTAACCAAGTGGTTCTATAATGCAGGTTTCTTCGGTCACACAGACCACAGCGACCGAGAAAGAGGTACTGTCTCAACTTCTTCAAGAAAAACATCAACTTCAAGTTGAACAGGAGGACAGAATAAAAAATCTCACCAAACTGCTGGTCACCAGTAACAACCTGACTCGTGTACACAGGGTAATTAGTTATAAAATTTTAGGAGATTTTGCTTTTCTCCAAATCTGTTTTCCTAAACAGCCCTGATTGTTTCGAAGGTGCCCAAACGCAGGGTCACATGGGGAGGGAAAATGTTATGCTTGGCCAACCTTTCTTCAGCTGAAGACTCGCCAGCAGCGCCCAGCTATGCTAACTCCTTCAACCAGAAGAGGAAGGCCGATACATCCTGTTTGATGGAGCTGGTTGAAGGTAATAGACTTGTTCAATGAAACTGGTAGTTTCCTTAGTTATCGATCCAAATATGATTATAGCAGGGGGCGGGAACCATTTTGACTCAAATAGCCATGAAAGATATAGCCAAGATAATAATAATAATAATTGAGTCAAGTCATTTTCATTTGTATAGCCCTTAATCACAAATAGTCTCAAAGGGCTTCACAGGTTATTACACATAAGCAGTTGAGGTTATTTATATGCTATAGAGTAGAAGTGAGTTTTAAGCTTAGATTTGAACATTTCCACTGAGGTTGCAGATCGGATCTCAGGGGGAAGAGCATTCCACAACACCGGGATCACCAGAAGACCGGCGTTCTTAGAACGGAGGCTTCAGGCCGGAAAATAGGAGGAAATCAGATCTGAAAGATATGAGGGGGAAAGGCCATGTATGATTTTGTATACTAATAAGAGAACCTTGAAATCACATCTTAGGCTAACAGGGAGCCAATGCAGGTTAGCCAAAATTGGTGTGATGTGATCGGACTTTTTTGTCCTAGTTAAAAGCCTCGCTGCGGCATTTTGTACCAGCTGAAAACTTGAGTCTGGTCATCGGAAGACCGGAGAGTAGTGCATTACAGTAATCGAGACGGGAGGTAACAAACGCGTGAATTATAATCTCCGCATCCGACTGAGACCGTATAGGACGAATTTTAGCAATGTTACGAAGATGGAAGAAAGCGGTTCTAGTAATTTTCTTCACATGTGTTTGAAAGGACAGATCGGGGTCAAATCTGACACCTAAATTTTTAAGTGAGTCGCTCTGTGTGATGTGGCATTTGTCAATGTTCACAGCAGTTTTAGAGAACAAGTCGCAGCATTTAGATGGACCAATAACTAACATTTCAGTCTTTTCAGAGTTAAGACGCAAGAAATTGAGTGACATCCACTCTTTTATCTCAGTAAGGCAGGCCTCCAAATTTGCACAGTTGAGATATAGTTGAGTGTCATCTGCGTAGCAATGGAAACTGATATTATACTTGCGAATAATATCACCCAGTGGAAGCATGTAGATGCTGAAAAGAAGGGGGCCAAGCACTGAACCCTGCGGAACACCACAGGTAACACTAAAGGGCTCAGATGTCATTTCGCCATATTTAACACAGTGCGTCCTATCTGAGAGGTAGGATCTGAACCATAAGAGGACGTTTCCTGAGAGACCAATCCATTTTTCCAACCGTTCTAGTAAGATATTATGGTCCACTGTGTCAAAAGCAGCACTAAGGTCCAGCAGCAGCAAAAGTGATGAAGCGCCAGAGTCCATTGCCCGTAGGAGATCATTGGTTACCTTAATCAGAGCTGTCTCAGTAGAGTGGTTAGCCCTGAATCCTGATTGCATTGATTCAAACAAATTGTTCTCGGATATAAAATCATTTAGCTGCTGTGCCACTACTTTTTCAAGTAATTTAGAAAGAAAAGGTAGGTTTGACACAGGTCTATAATTACATAAGCTTTCTGGATCAAGGTTGGGTCGTTTCAGTGTGTGTTTAATAATTAAAGGAATAATTAATATAGTATTTTTTTCAGTTAGACTCACACCATATATTTACAGACAAGATTAAACAAAGCCATCAAACCTGTTCTCCAAAAGTTTATTACTCAGTGCATTTAATTTTAATGGGTGACATTTGATTTAATAGAATATGAAATATTGCCTGAGCCTGTGTCCAATAACATACCTGTCAACCTCCACTGCTCCATGCCCGTACAAATAGTTGTATTTTCCCTTACAAAATACAAAATAATCTTAATTTTTTCCGGAATGATGCATGATGGGAAATCCCCAGGCGGCAGACGCATGCACACAGTATCATCAAACCGCTCGCTTCGTTTGCAACGAAAAAAAACGATGCCGAGATAGAGGCTACTGCGGCGAACTCGTTAGACTTAATTGATTTGCCGTTTCGTGATGGTCTGCATTTACTGGATGGTACCCATAATTCACAAATTTGCGTTTTTCCGTACAGATTTTCTTGTACGTCGTACATGTCTTAAAATGCATAATAAACGTACTTTGTATGGCAAAAACGAACAGATTGACAGGTATGCCTATACCAACAAATACCAGTTCAAATGTAGTTAATTAAGTAACTTTTGTTTTCTATAGAGGAAGAAGAGTTTTGTGGTGGTTGGGAGATTCCCGGCGAAACATCAGACGACGCAAGCTCAAGTCCAGACTTTGTTACTGTCCGTAACCATGGAGATGGGTACAGGTGCTGTTAAAATTATGACCAGATCATTCTCATGTTTATTTGTATGAACTCAGCAGTTTTTATGCATGTGTATAGGTAGGTACATTTTAAACACAAGTTTTTTTTCTGTTTCTTAGGTCAGCTGAAAGAGTTGCAGAACTGGAGCTAGAACTTGAAACCGTGGGCCTGCAAAAACAGCACGCCTTAGATCAAATCACGGCGATGGAGGAGAAGGCTGCAGAAATTGACCTCAAGCTTAAAAGTGAAGCCCAGCAGAAGTGTGAGGCACTCGAGAAAGTAAAGATGCTGGAGCTGTGTCTGACTGAACTTAAACAACACCTTGAAGAGTGCAACAATCAGTCAAAATCCAATGATCAGGTATGTGAGCTGACATTTGTTACTAAGGACTCCTGCACACTGTGCTGGTTTATTTTCAACTCCAACGTTTTCCACCCAGATGGAAACCAATTTTGAAGAGATTGTCCAGCGTTGTGAGATACTAACCACAGAGAAAGTAACTAGTGCTTACTATGAAATTGAGATTTAAAGTGATCAAAAATCAATTAGCACAATAAATTGAGTTGATAATTTGTCAAATTGTGGTCTTTAATGTGTTTTTAGGACATTATGGCTTTTGAGCTAGACGATCTGAAACAGGAGCGGGACATACTCTTGAAGGAAATTAAAATACTAAAGGAAAACTCTAATCTTTCACTGGAGCTGGCAGAAAAAGTGGAACTAGAGGAGTTTGTATCCCTGGAGGAGTTACTCAGAAAAGAACAAGAGGTAATGAGATTTGTCTATGACTCCAAATGTGAGTGTGTTTTTATTTAAGCAATTTTGGGAAATAATTATTATAATAAAAGGTATCTAGGAAATCCATGACTCATAACACACCTCACAGTTTGCCACAATTATTGCGTTTTTTTTATTTTTTATTTTTTTTAAATAAAAATTGAACAAAGGCCAGAAATTCTTTCCTCTAGTATATTAAGTACAATGAACACTCCAAAAAGGCCCGTTTATGGGCGAAGTCCACTAAGTAAAACGCATTTTGATTATCTTTTTACGATCCCATTCCTATATAAAACTCGAACCAGAGAACAAAACCCCTTTTACAGGTTCAAGAATTACAAACGTATAACTCAATATCTCATTTCATCTCATTAGCTGCACCGCTTATCCTCAGTAGGGTCGCGGGGGTGCTGGAGCCCATCCCAGCAATCATCGGGCAGTGGGCAGGGGACATTCTGAACTGGTTGCCAGCCAATCGCAGGGCACACAGGGACGGACAACTCGCTCGCTCATTCACACCTAGGGACAATTTGGACCGGCCAATCCACCTGAAACGCATTTCTTTGGAATGTGGGAGGAAACCGGAGTGCCCGGAGGAAACCCACGCAAGCACGGGGAGAACATACAAACTCCACACAGGTAGTCTGGTAGCTGGATTCGAACCCACTCAGGAGGTTCCCAAGACCTTAGGACTGTGCCGCACACGCGCTAACCACTGCGCCACCGTGCTGCCCTTATAACTCAATATATTAATGTCAATTTAAAATTGAATTTCAGTTAGACAATCACTCAGATTGTAGAACACAATACATGATGCAAATAAGTATTGGGTATAATGTTTGTGAACAGCGTTATTTTTTGCTAGAAAACGTTGATATTCTGCTCATGTTCGATCTTACAGAGTGAGCTGCAAAATCAAATTTGCACATTGAAGAAATCGATAGAATCACATGAACTACAGCACATGGAACTTCAGGTGCGTGGACAGTCTTCCACATTTTAATTTTTTTTTTTTTTTTTTTTCAGGAAAAGCGGGACTTTTACTTTCAGTGTGTAGTATTTAAAATATCAAATGTGTAAAAGTATTTTGCCTTTTAGTCCTCCCTTCCATTTGTATTATGCTCTACAATATTTATTTTCTTAAGGAAAAATTGGAGTCCATCTCTGAGGAGTTGAAGAAGAAAACTAAAATTGCTGATGATCTTAAGAATATGGTATGTGGAGTATTTTTATAGTATTTACTAGCATTCTCTGAACGATGTGAAAGATGGAAAAGTTTTTAATTGTATGCTTGAAAACCCAAAACAAGCCAACCTTATTGACTGTGGCTCAAAAATTCTAAGTACTGTAATCCCTTGTTAATTGCTCTGAAATACTAAATGGACGTTACTGACTTTTTTTCAAAGGCTTCACAAGCACTATATATAAAAAAAAAGAGCAGTGAACCAGCACTGTCCAATGTGCGTCAAAGAGTTGAATGTGCTTGCAGGACACGCTCAGAGATTTGGACGTGGATTTTGTGAATTCTGGTGTTTGTGTCGCATCTCATGCCTCCAGCTTATGTGCATGCACCTTATGCTAATGGTGGCCCTCATACATGGCGCAAAAGCAAATTATGCGTCAATATTGATTAAAAAATAATAATAAATAATAATTTTCAACCCACAATGCAACGAGGCTATGAAGTCCTAAGTATCAAGATATTGCGGTAGTAATATAAGGTAACTGATGCATGACAAATATTGTTTCCCCATAATATACAATTATTACATTTTTCTATTGTATTTATTTAACAATGAATTTAAAACAAAGTGTACAAGCATTAATCTATAGCAAGGGTCAGGAACGTATGGATCTGGTATGTCTCTTTTCATCAGTACATCTGGCTTGGTGATAAAATTCACTTTTTTAACGCATTTAAACCAAGAGTGCAACATTGTTTCTGTACCGATAGCTGTTTTTTTCCATGTCTCTCAGCCAATGACATGCATCAGAATACATGTCACGTCTGCATTCTACAATTTCCTGTATATTTTTCAAGTGTAGTTTGTGCAATGACGAATAATGAGTGATGCGCTTGAGGACTTTTAAGAATGTTTGTAGATTTTAAATATGTCTAATGTTTCCATTCATTAAACAGAATGGAGAACATATGACCACATAGCTGAATGTAAATGCATGCAAATCCTTCACATTTGTAATATTTTGTGCCATTTCTACAAAAGAACTCTATTTGCACCTTGTTTTGAAACCATTATTTACAACAAAAATAACTCGATCTTATGTGACTGGAGGAGGGAGACTCATTTTAATTGGGATATTTCTTGGTATATGGCACAGGCTCTGGCATTAATATTTCCTATTTTATAAAATCGTCAATGCTTTTGTTGAATTTTGTTTTAAAATATATGCTGTGGCTCCCCCCAAAAATGTTTTGCTTTCTTTGAGAGAATAAGGCTCCAGACCTCTGGTCTTTTGGGTTCGTTTTCCACCTTTTAATGGTATGGAGTTTTTTTCAGTGTGGTAAAGACTTGGCTGAAGAAGTGGCAACACTTCGTCTTTCTCTCGATGACGCAGAAACCCTTAGCAGGGAAACAAAGAAAGATTGGGCTGTCCTCCGCAGTGAAAATATGGCTCTAGAAGAATTGAAGGTAAACTTGACAACATGTCTCCCTCAACAAACATGTCATCCAAAAAGTAAAATAAGAAGGGATCCGTTTGGAAATTCTCAGACGAATCTGACTGCCAGCCACGAGAAGATGAAGGCTGAAGTCAATAGCCTGCGTTTTCAACTCGATGCCCAAAAGTCTAGGTTCAAGAAAATGCAAACAGACTTACAGAAAGAACTTTCGGATGTCTTCAGTGAGAATATGAAGTTAACAACACTCCTTGATGGCAAAGTCCCCAGATGTAGGTCTGCGAATTCTTGTCATGCATCAAACATTGGATTTTGATTTGTAAGATAGGAAATATTTTCTTTGCACAGATATTATTGCAAGCATTGAACTTGAGCAAACAGTGAGTAACCTAAAGAAAGAGCTTGGAGCTTCTCGAGAAGTCGAGGGAGTCCTGAGAGCTGAGCTGGAGGAAATTAAGTCAGTCAAGGCTGCACCGACTCAAGGGAGCAATTTGGAGAAGCAGGTTGGTTCATGAAGAGATGTTTAGAACGGATAATATTTTTGAACCTCATTTTTCTACCAATTTGACTACTTTTCATAATGCTAAAGCAGGGGTCACCAACTTGGTTCCCGCAGGAACCGAGTACCACCCTAAAAAATGGCTCATCAATGGTGGTCGTTGCAATCTTTTTGGGGAAATTAGTCTCTAACTGGCATGAGAACCCATTGATGTGATCAGTGTCTTTATATACATGAAATTATTGCCAAATTATTTTTAAGACAAGCGCATTATTTGTACATGTAAGATGCCTTTATACAAGGCAGATATATCACCAGTTGACAGAACCTATTATAACCCTACATCTAACAATTACAACCTGGTAATAACATAAGTTGCTATTTTAGAAATGCATATTGCAATTGTTGCCCTTTGTGTCAATCCGTGACAAAGTAGTTCTCAGCTTCATAAAGAATGGTGAGCCTGTGCTGTAGTCTACAATAAGTTGAAACATACTACAACATTTAAATTTCTGTTGTTGATTTTAAACTAAATACATTATTAAGAAAATATATCTTGCGCACCTGTTTTTAGAATTCCGCGATGGAAAAGTTACAGTCAGAGGTTGTGGTTCTCACTGCGGCGAGGGACCAGCTTCAGATGGATCTTGAAGATAACATAAATTTGGTCAGCGTTTTAATCCCAGCATTTTCTTGGGCGTGTGTGTGTGCGCATGTGCGTGCTTCATAGCTTATTCCTCAAGTAATTGTTATCAAAACAGATGATTGAGAATCAGGAGGACCTCAAAAAAGCACTTGACACCATAGTGACATTGAAACAACGTGTAAAAGAGCTTGAGGACTCAAAAACGTCCAACTTGGGGAAGGCTTTTGGGGAGATGACTGCAGAGCCTCAGATGTTTCAAACACAAGTAAGTTGCTGAAACGTGTATACATTTTAACAGTTGACAAAATGTACAATTCTACTGTATGGTATGGTAGAGCCTGGGATACGAGGTGAATCCATTAAGAAGTGTTAATTGCACTTTGAAATTGTCGTGTATATAGAGGCACGGAAACGTATACGAATTGCCTAATGCCTTCCAAACAAACTGTACCTCAGATGAAAACATTCAAATAACAGTAAGTACTACTTAAATGATTAAATAACATTGTAAATATACATGTAAAGGAAAAATTCAGATGGGAGTTGAGTAATCGGTAGATGCGGAGGTGACAGTAGATTAAAAATAAAACTGATTTTAAGCAGAGGTGGGTATAGTAGCCAAAAAAATTACTCAAGTAAAAGTACCATTACTTTAGAAAAATATTACTCAAGTAAAAGTAGCCATCCAAATACTTGATTGAAATTAAAGTACTTGGTGAAAAAATTACTCGAATACTCAGTAACTGTAGCAACGTCGTATTTATTGATTTTGGAAAATGATCAAATTATCAAAGTTCATCTAATCAGCAAAAAATTACATTTAATTTAAAATACCGCAAATTCCGGACTATAGAGAGCAATTGATTATAAGCCGCACCCACCACATTTTTAGAGGATAACCGCTTTTGTACTTGCACAAGCCGCACCTGTATATAAACCGCATGTGCCCACATTAAAACATGTATCACAATCACAAAATTAACCCAAACCCGGCTTTTTGTCCCGCGATTGTAACTGAATATAAAGTACACAGTCCCAAATTCACAGCCGTCCAAATGAACGGAAAATGATATTGGTACTTAAGGTTTGATGCAGACCTGGAGAGTCCGGGTCCCGTTGAAAATAATCCAAAGAAAAAAAATGTATATTTCTAAAAGTAAGGGTGTGAAAAATATATATCCACTATTGTCCGCTGCGTCCACAAACACGTCTCACCTTTACTCCACTTCCCGTCAGCCCCCGTTGTTTTTCGCCCCGTCTTTTTGATTCGCCCGTGGAAACCATATCAGAATAAGTAACTAAATTAAATACATTACAAAAATATACAGTTGCAAATACATTTTATACATGGTTACACATATTTACAAAGAAAGACGGTACACCAAGAGAGTTTTTAAAGCTTTAATAATATTATAAATTTCATCCCAAACCGTGCCTGTGAAGGGTAGCAAAACGCTACTAGCAACACGCTCGCAACACAGTAAATGGGTCTGTTAAGAAAACCTACCATACTTATAGAAACCAAAAAACACCGTTCTCATCTTCCTCCTTATAACGACGACTTCAAAGTCATCTTCCCCAGTAGGGGAAAGAGACTTTGTCATATAGACGTCGTCCCACGCTCCCTTACTCAAAAACACGCTAGCAGCACGCTCGCAAAGTAAAATTTACTTGCAGTAGCCCTGTTTCCTTTATCGGACTGCTCGATTGCATTTAGCTTGAAAGTTGTGTCATTGGCCTTTCTTTTTGCAATTGGGATGATGAGGGTATGTTGTTGCAGTCTTCTGCGGCGCATATATTCCACCGGTCTAATTCTTACGTTTTGTACTCGAATGCCGCTGGCGGCTGTTAAAAAATTACATAAATTGGCCGCATCACTGAATAAGCCGCAGGGTTGAACAGTTGGGAATAAAAGCAGCGGCTTATAGTGTGGAATTTATGGTAATTGGAATAATCAACATAAATTCCAGTGCTTTCAAATACATTAGAATAAAAGTGGCATGGATCAAATAAATAAATTAAGCACATGTTGCACCGAGTGGAACATTCAAAGCCCCAATACTTAACAAGCTCTGCAAGCAGAACAACAAGCTAGCCCAGGAACTCAAACAAAGGCGAAATTGCATATTGTAGCAGGTGTTTGGCACCCATTTTAAGGGTAACATGCTTTTGATGTGCCAGGGGTGCTCCTCCGCTCCTGTTTTAATAAACCTTATTGCTAAGCGATATTTTCGATCTGTTTCATCCGTCAACAAATTTTCCCTCTTAGGTGCAATATGGTCACGTGACAAGGCTGCTATTTTTGATTGGTTAAACGTGGTAGAGCCCGATGGGGGTCTCCGTCATAATACAGACAGACGCGTACTTACGTGGAGGGGGTTTATTAAGTAACAACTTTAATGTTGCCTGATGTAGCGGAGTAAAAGTACCATTTTTTTTCCTCAAATTTACTCAAGTAAAAGTATTGGGATTTGAAGATACTCCTAGAAGTACTAAAATTCCCTAAATGTAACTTAGTAAATGTACGCCGTTACTACCCACCTCTGAATTTAAGACATCCATTTACGAGGATTATCATGCTCATAGAATATTTTCTTTATCGCTTACTCATTTTTAAAAGTTCCGATCGTCGATTGGTTACAGCAATGAAACTTTTCGAGGGTAGTAATTCATATGCCTTCTTTCTTGATAATATCAAGCTTAATCTCGACAGTTAGGTTTTGGGTCATAACTCTTAATTACAGGGCAAAAAAATACAGTGTTGTGTCACATTTATTCACACGATGTTCTCACACGATGCTGTAACGCAAACCAATTGGTATGTGGAGTATTTTTATAGTATTTACCAGCATTCTCTGAACGACGTGAAAGATGGAAAAGTTTTTAATTGTATGCTTGAAAACCCAAAACAACTCAATAGCAGACTTGGGGTTTAAATTGACCTACACACGAACAAAGTTTTTAACCACTCAAAATCATTTATTGCAGATATCATATAGTTGGGAAAACGCCATAAAGAGGGTCCGAAAAAAAAGTGAATCAATTGAACAGTTCATGAGCCGTAAATGTTTGTTGTTCTATCTGTTTGGTGGTCAGTAATAAACCGAATGCTCAATTAACATCAAGTGTTAGCAAAAAGGTCATCGGCACAATAATAATCTTTGTTTCTCATCCCAAATTTCTTCTTGTTTTGATCTATTTGTCCTTTATTGAGTAGTTCCATTAATTGTTTTATTCTCACTTTTTAGAAAGAGCAACTTCAAGCTGATCTCAATGTGGCCAGTGAGCAGAAGAAGCAACTGGAGATAGAATTCCATCGAGTTATTGATGGGGTGAGTGAATGCTTTACGTGTGGGGAAATTATTTAAAGCTTTAAGCTGTATATTTCTCAAAAAGGTACATTACTAACTGGGTTCACATTATTTTTTTTAAATAGACTGCTGAGAATCAAAGCCTTCTGCATGAACTTCAATCTCGGCTTCAAGAGCAAGTTGAGAGAAATCGTGATCTTGAAAATATGGGACTAGAGAGACAAGCACAGCTTGAACATGAAGTTTGTAAAAAACTTTTTGCGGGGTGAAATCCACCACGAATAATAATCTAAACTCACTAATTTCCCCCTTTTTAGATTGAAGAAGCCCACAGCCTTCTAGGGACCCTTCAAAGTGAGTTTGAAGAGCTGAAGCAGAAGAACTCTGATCTCATCAAAGTCACTGAGGAGAAGGAGTTTGATTTACAGCAACGTGTGAGTAATGAGTGCAGTCATATTGACCGTTTACCATGTATGAAGGAGTACAATTTTGGGAGTATAGACCATCAGTACTCATAGATTTTTTTGTTATATAAACAGGTATCTAGTTTGAGTAAAGAACTTGAAACCGTGAAAGCCGAGAGAGACTACCTACATTCAAACAAGGATGCTGGACATCCGGATTTTATGGAGAAGGGTGAAGAGCTGCTGTCCAAAGTGAACTCTCTCAATGACGAGAGGGATCAGCTCTTTGATATAGTGGAGGAACTAAGAAAGGACAAGATTAAACTTGCAAAGGAATTAGAGGAAAATATGGTGAAGGTAAGAGTTATTGTTGCTCAAAGAATAATAAGCGCTCATGGAGTTTTTTAATACGGATATAATTAAATACATTGATTGCATGGTGTTTTCATGTTCTCCTTTGTACCTTATCTGGGATTTTTTCTTCCTACTTTCCAAAAACTTGTACAGGTATTTTTTGTAAAGCTGTATTAACTTATCACAAATGATAGGAATATTAACAGCAGACAAAAGCCTGTGCCCGTTTTTTTTTTTAAATAAAATTTGGTAAATTTTGATAAAAAAATGGTAAAACTTTATTTCACCTGCGGGTTATTCAACCATATATGCTTTTAATTAGAAACTCCATGGGTAATTATTTTCAGCAAACAGACAACCAAGCAGAGCTTCTCATTGCACAAGAGAAGATCAAACTTCTACAGGAACAGCTTAACCAAGTTGTGAGCAAATCTCAAGAGATGAACAATCAGGCATGAGATGTTTTCTTTATTGTGAAATTATATTTTAATTTTGATTGGCTAAGCATTTGAGACCTAAGTTATGCTAACGTTTTAGAAATGTAGTAGTTATTTGATTCGAATTCTCACAGTCATTACTGATTCAGAGACTGGCTGAGGAGGTGGAATGCCTGATTGCTCAACGGGACAACATGCAAATGGAGATGGAGAAGCTGGTGTGTCGAGCAACGTCTCTGAGCGAGCAGCATGATCGGACGCTTGAAGAACTTGAAGCATTGAGACAGGAATCGAGCCAGCTAAGAACAGAGATTGAGGTGATGTGAAAAACTGAATTTCAATTTTTCAGTTTAGTACTTTTGGTTGTCAATATACTGGACTGTCTCAGAAAATTAGAATATTGTGATAGTTCTTTATTTTCTGTAATGCAATTAAAAAAACAAAAATATCATACATTCTGGATTCATTACACATCAACTGAACTATTTCAAGCCTTTTATTATTTTAATATTGCTGAATTTGGCTTACAGCTTAAGAAAACTCAAAAATCCTATCTCAAAATATTAGAATACTTCCTAAGACCAAGTAAAAAAATAATTTTATAACAGCAAAACTAAATCAAACATTTGAAAATGTCCATTGATGCACTCAGTACTTGGTTGGGAATCCTTTTGCACGGATTACTGCATCAATCCGGCGTGGCATGGAGGCAATCAGCCTGTGGCATTGCTGAGGTGTTATTGATGCCCAGGATGCTTCGATAGCGGCCTTCAGCTTATTTGCATTTGTAGGTCTGGTGTCTTTCATCTTTTTCTTAACTATACCCCACAAATTCTCGATGGGGTTCAGGTCAGGGGAATTAGCAGGCCAATCAAGGACAGTGATGCCATGGTCAGTGCACCAGTTACTGGTGGTTTTGGCACTGAGGGCAGGTGCCAGATCATGCTGGAAGATGAAATCCTCATCTCCATAGAGCTTTTCAGAAGCTGGAAGCATGTAGTGCTCTAAAATCTCTTGGTACACAGTTGCATTTACTCTGGACTTGATGAAACACAGTGGACCAACACCAGCAGCTGACATGGCTCCCCAAACCATTGCTGACTGTGCGAACTTCACACTGGATTTCAAGCAACTTGGATTTTGCTCCTCTACAGCCTTTCTCCAGACTCTGGCGCCTTGACTTCCAAATGAAATGTAAAACTTGCTTTTGTCTGAAAAGAGGACTTTGGACCACTCTGCAACTGTCCTGTGCCTCTTCTCCGTAGCCCAAGTCAGACGCTTCTTCCGTTGTCTTGAGTTCAGAAGTGGCTTGACCATGGGAATACGGCTATTGTAGCCCATTTCCCGGACACGTCTGTGAACTGTGGCTTTTGATACCTGGACTCCAGCTTCAGCCCACTGTCTTTGAAGCTCCCCCAAATTCTGGAAGTGGCTCTTCTTCACAATTTTTTTAAGGCTGCGGTCATCTCTCTTGGTTGTGCAGCGTTTCCGGCCACATTTTTCCCTTCCAACAGACTTTTTGTGGATATGCTTTGAAACTGCACTCTGTGAACAGTCACAATATACTAATTTTCTGAGACAGTCCAGTATAGTTGATAACTTTACACTTGCCATTAGGAAGTGTCCAAAATGCCCTAAAATAAAATACTTGAGTGCATTTTTATACCTGTTAATATAGATCAGTTTTTTTTGTTTTGTTTTTTGTTTTTTTCTTCTTCTGCATTTAATCGCCTATTTGTTTTTCAACCTTTCCATCTTTCTAGACAAGACAGTTAACGGAACACCTCGAGTGTGTTGAACCTGATAAAAATGCCCAACTCTCAGACCAATTGGAGGACCTGACCCTCCAAGTGAAGTCTCTCAATGAAGAGCGACATCAGCTGCAGGGGCACCTGGAGACACTCAGTAATGAGAAAAATGAGCTTGCAGCTCAGCTGGACGATGTGACAGAAATAAATGCAAAGGTTTGTTTCCACCTTGTTTTTTATAATATGGTTCACCTTACAAAGGCGCTGACAATAACTCTTTCTAGAAAATGCACCTTATGGAGAAACTCCAAATAGTTGAAGCTGAGAGAGATGCTCTGCTGGTTGAAAAGAAAAGTGGATGTCTCAGCTCCGCTGAAGAAATGAAGATGCTGACCAGTATTGTCAAGTCTCTCAAAGAGGAGCGAGATCAGTTGAAGGAGACACAGGAAGAGCTCAATCAAGAGAAAAAACATCTCTCAACAAAACTGGAGGATGTGATCGCGTCATACCAAACAGAGGTCTGTTTAATACTAAATTTCAGGTTATTGTATAGCTCTTCTAAAGTGAGACAATTTACAGAAATTACACTTGGCTGAGAACATCAAAAAATTGGAATCCGAGCAAGAAAGTCAACGTCAGAGCTTCTTTGAGGACTTTGAGAAACTGAATTGCAGAGTAACGTTGCTCAGCGAGGAGCGAGATTGTTTGAAGGAGACACTGGAGCACCTCAATCAAGAGAAAGAACATCTATCAACAAAGCTGGAGGATGTGATCACATCATACCAAACTGAGGTCTGTTTTATACTAAACAATGTCAGGTTATTGTATAGCTCGCCTAAAGTGAGACTCTTTCCAGAAAACACACTTGATTGAGAAGATCAAAAAAGTAGAAGCTGAGCAAGAAAGTTGTCAGAGCTTCTCTGAGGACTCTGAGAAACTGAATTGCAGAGTAACTTTGCTCAGTGAGGAGCGAGATCATTTGAAGGAGGCACTGGAACGGCTAAAGCAAGAGAATAAACATCTCTCAACAAAACTGGAGGATGCGATCGCGTCATACCAAACAGAGGTCTGTTTAATACTAAATGTCAGGTTATTGTATAGCTCTTCTAAAGTGAGACAATTTACAGAAATTACACTTGGCTGAGAACATCAAAAAAGTGGAATCCGAGCAAGAAAGTCAACGTCAGAGCTTCTTTGAGGACTCTGAGAAACTGAATTGCAGATTAACGTTGCTCAGCGAGGAGCGAGATCGTTTGAAGGAGACACTGGAGCACCTCAATCAAGAGAAAGAACATCTATCAACAAAGCTGGAGGATGTGATCACATCATACCAAACTGAGGTCTGTTCTATACTAAACAATGTCAGGTTATTGTATAGCTCGCCTAAAGTGAGACTCTTTCCAGAAAACACACTTGATTGAGAAGATCAAAAAAGTAGAAGCTGAGCAAGAAAGTTGTCAGAGCTTCTCTGAGGACTCTGAGAAACTGAATTGCAGAGTAACTTTGCTCAGTGAGGAGCGAGATCATTTGAAGGAGGCACTGGAACGGCTAAAGCAAGAGAATAAACATCTCTCAACAAAACTGGAGGATGTGATCGCGTCATACCAAACAGAGGTCTTATTAATACTAAATGTCAGGTTATTGTATAGCTCTTCTAAAGTGAGACAATTTACAGAAATTACACTTGGCTGAGAACATCAAAAAATTGGAATCCGAGCAAGAAAGTCAACGTCAGAGCTTCTTTGAGGACTCCGAGAAACTGAATTGCAGAGTAACGTTGCTCAGCGAGGAGCGAGATTGTTTGAAGGAGACACTGGAGCACCTCAATCAAGAGAAAGAACATCTATCAACAAAGCTGGAGGATGTGATCACATCATACCAAACTGAGGTCTGTTCTATACTAAACAATGTCAGGTTATTGTATAGCTCGCCTAAAGTGAGACTCTTTCCAGAAAACACACTTGATTGAGAAGATCAAAAAAGTAGAAGCTGAGCAAGAAAGTTGTCAGAGCTTCTCTGAGGACTCTCAGAAACTGAATTGCAGAGTAACTTTGCTCAGTGAGGAGCGCGATCATTTGAAGGAGGCACTGGAACGGCTAAAGCAAGAGAATAAACATCTCTCAACAAAACTGGAGGATGTGATCGCGTCATACCAAACAGAGGTCTGTTTAATACTAAATGTCAGGTTATTGTATAGCTCTTCTAAAGTGAGACAATTTACAGAAATTACACTTGGCTGAGAACATCAAAAAAGTGGAATCCGAGCAAGAAAGTCAACGTCAGAGCTTCTTTGAGGACTCTGAGAAGCTAAATTGCAGAGTGATGTCTCTCAGCGAGGAGCGAGATCGGTTGCTTGAGAGCTTGCAAGAACTTCAACAAGAAAACAACCGGCTCCAAATGGAGTGTCAGAATAGGGTAAGCGCAATATTTTGGCGTCTGGTTGATACGAAGTGTTTTTAAATGTTTTTAAGGAGATGTATTAATGTTGATCTCTCAATGACAGATATCTGCAATGCAAGCAGAAATTATTGAGCAGAATCGTTTGAGTTCGCTTCAGGGGGCTGAGGCGAGGAAAGTTGAGACCAAGCTTCAAGTAGAGGTAAGTTTTGTGATGGATCCAAAAAACTCTACACAATTGTCTTCAAAAGACTATTAATGAAATCAAACACTATAGAATGGAAAACTTACTAAGACGTGTAAATGATGTGGTGAAATCACTGATGGGATCTAGGTGCAGCAGCTAGAGAAAGCAGCTGAAAGCGTTAAAGGAAAAGAAAACGGCGGTCCGGGTTGAGGCAATTGCATCACAGAGATTTGATATGATTTCTTATGAATACCTATGTTTTGTTGTGTATTGACTCGAAATGCATGGACAAATGGTGTTTTACTCGCATCACGTTAAACATGAGGTGAGACTCTCGAAGCTGGCTTTGTCCGGGGGAATTTGCGGCATTATGTGTTTGTTTTAGTTTTCATTTATCATACAACAAGGTAGGAGATGGAGGTTAAATTGGGGGCCCTGTCAAGCTTTTACCAACAATACATTTTCTCAAAGGTTCTTGGGTATGTTTCCCGCCATGTTTTCGTTTGGCGCCAACTGGACTCCGGATAATTTTTGCATCCTAATGCTAGTACCACAGCGCTAAATTAATACGGTTTAACTCGTAAACACGTACTTAGTCTGAGCTTCAATCTGTTCGTCCCCAAACTTGATTGGCTGGCGCCAAGCTAGTTAAGTTGAGAAAGATTCATGACGTAATACTGTTGCATTATCATTAGTTCTCCACTTCTCCTATTTTCATGTTACTCTTAACTGCCCTGACCATCAAAGCTTATATGGTCCTAAAACATGTACAAGTACTTAAAATGTGAGCAACTGATGAGTGTAGCAGCACAAGGTATTTACATTTCGTCATAACGTTGCACAAAGTAGAATGACTTTGGAGTCATCATCCTTCCGATCTCCTCTTTCTTCTACTCATTCGCTTTACTTCCACATCCTCTCACATATATTGACCCTATAATCTGCGTTCAGACTTTGAGCCTGAATGCAGATTTGAGAAGGAAATTAAATGTCTTTGAGATATGGAGTGTTTGAGGAGTATGTTAGGAATGACAAAATTGGATGGGGTAAACCAGTGAAAGCTGTCGGGCCCTGGCGGCAGTAGCTCAGGAGGTAGAGCGCTCGTCTTGGGATAAACGGATCCCAGTTCGATCCCGGCTCATCCGTGTTACATGTCGAAGTGTCCTTGGGTAAGACACTGAACCCCTAATACCCCCAATTAGCAGGTTAGCGTCTTACATGGCTGCAATGCAAGGCCGCTATTGGGAAATGTGGAGCACATTGTAAAGCGCTTTGGGAAGTCAAAGACTTGAAAAGTGCTATATAAATGCAGATCATTTCAGATCATTTCATTTCATATGACCAAGGTAGATAGAAATACAAAGACAGATAGCATGAACTTGTTTGTGCTGTATGCATTTTAGATCCTGACAATGTTTTGCCCGCCAGCACTGAAAAGCACTGTGTGGTATATAGCGCATCAGAGTGGTTAAAAAAAAATCATTGAAAATATTATGTTGATATAAATGATGAGCTAAATAATATATGCACTATTATATAAAAAAGCCATTTTAATATTCCCCTAACAGAAATTGCCTTTATTCTACATAACATGAGCCTTCTGAGGGGGAGCTGGCATTGTCCGGCATCTGGCTGCTAAGGAGACCAAAAGTAACAAAAATGAAAAAAGTTGTGCTACTTTACCTTTTATCGCAGTGTTTTCCTCCGTGTGTTTTGTAGTACTCGTTTTGTTTGCAGTACCACAATACAGTGACATCTAGTAGTCAAAAAACTGTCAATACCTCGACAAAGCGGATTTTAATGCTCCACGTTGTCAGACCTCATGCTTCAATTCATGTTCATATTTCGTCTCGTAATGACGTTTAACACTTGACGTGCATGGTACAACACTCTCGAGGCCTAATGCACAAATACGGTCATTATTTTGCAAAAAGCCCCAGTCATCCGTCCATGCTAGCTGGAAAGGCTGGATTTTTTTCGCTGAAGGAAATGTCATGATTCATTCATTTATCGCACGCCGGTGTTTCTGTGGCTGGGTCAAAACACGGATCTCTGCAAGGCGCAGCGCAGAGGAGGCTGAGCGCTACAGTAATGCCCCTAAAACAACATGATGCGTAACTAAAAATGTCTAGAATTAAGGTAAAAATGTGTATTTTTTAAAAAAAAAATCATTATTTTTATTTTTTTGCCGTGCGCTCGCATGCCACTGGTTAACCTCTCGCGTGCCACTGCTGGCACGCGTGTCATAGGTTGCCGACCTGCTTTAAACACATGCACCTACCGTATTTTACGGCGTACAAGTCGCACAAGCCAAAGAATGCATAATCAAGAAGGAAATAAAATTATAAGTCGAATTTAGGGGAACATTTATTTGATAAAATCCAACACAAAAAACACATGTCATATTGAAAGGCATTCTAAATAAAAATAAAATGGAGAACACGGTATACTAACATGCATATCGTAGACACATCAGTAATGACGTAACTCACGTTATTCAGATAACTCTAGCATAAAGCTCATGCTTACCAAACTATCAGCTTCACCCCAAATCACTTAATCCGTTCAAATATTTATCCTCTGTGTCACTTAGATCGGTAAACAACTTCAAGATTTAAGCCGCTATGCATCCTCTTTCCGCTTTGAAAAATTTCCACCCACAACAGGGCAAGGTTGAAATTATCAACACAGGCCTTCTTGCGGTTTGCTGTGAAAATAACACGTGAAGTGATATACGCTACCGGTAATAAAAATGTAAAACTCTTATATAGCGATGTGTTGTTTTTTCTTATTTACCTTTACAGTTGCCGAATGAACCAAAAGCAACAATCCATGTTGTCGACGAAGAGCTTCCAATTTGCGACAAGGCCTTGTTGGGTTCCAGCGTGACCGCGTCCTCAATACTGCACGACATCACTTTAAATCTCAAGGTAAAAAATGTTGAAATGGCAGCAATTCGTCAAGTCTCCTGAAATTATACATTTTGCAGGATTTATTTGAAAGATTTCAGCAATTTATGGACAAATGCAGCCAGCCTCGACCTGCCTACAAGTATGACACCCTAAAACAGGAACGCTTCTTGAAAAATGAGGACTACTACTCATTCCCTCCAGCCACACGCAATGCCCATGACATTGTTTGTGGACTGGGAGTCAAGAATCTGAGCATTCTCCAGAGTATATTGGTAAAATTCCATTCTATTCTTTTTGGACATCATAGCATCACTAATGCTTTCTTTGCTTCTTCAGGACACACTTATGAGAAAGGCCAAAGAATATAGGATGATTTTTCAGGAGTTGGTGGAAATGGACATTGCTCTCTTTGAGGAGTGGCGCGCGCAGGATGCTTTGCAATGCAGAGTATACTCTGCAAAAGACTTGTATTGTCTCTCAGATCAAGAACACAGACTGGCTGAACTGGTTAAAAAACGACAGCTGTACGTGCAGGTGAGCTTTTGTCATTTATACCCAACTGCTGTGTTGGGAGTCATTAGGTGACCAAACCCCCCAATTCCAACCCTTAATGCCGAGCGCCAAGCAGGGAGGCAATGAGTACCAATGTTGTAAGTCTTGGGTATGACTCGGCCGAGGCTTGAACCAGCGCCTTACCATCTAGGCTACCGATATAGGAGAGACACCCTTAAAAGAAGCTGACATGTTTGGTGGCCATTTTACTACTATCGAAGCCAGAAATACCATTTTGCCAAACTAGCTTCTCCCAGTAGTGATTTTAATGCTTGACAACCACTTTCCTTCCACAACTGTTTAGTCAAGATGTTGAGAAGAGCTTGTTTTTACAGAAAATGGAGGACATATTACCGAAACTATGGGAAGACTACCATTCTTACTGCACCGAAGTTTTTGCTGAGGTCCGAGAAAGGTCCAGGTTTTTAGATCAGATGCAGTCTGAGCATGACAGGCCCCCCTTAGTGAACGGCAGACTCTTCCAGCTATTTGCTGCAGAGTCCGATGGCAGATCCTCACAGGTGATGAGCAGAGAGAAGATTTTGCAGGTATGTGTTATCCATATGGCAATCATTTGTTCTGAGGTGTGGATTGTAATTTAAATTTCATATTGTGGGAAACAGAAACCTATGGTAATTGACTAATGTGTTTCAAACCTACGCTAGCCCAGATAAAAATGTTAAAACTGTATATAAATAATAAACATCAGTTGTATATAGTGTACATGTATTACATTATAAATGTTAATGTCATGTTTATTTGTATAGCCCTTTATCACAAGGGCTGAACAGACCACAGGCTATTGGAAACTACAGACTATAACACCATCCTCTGATCTAAAACATACATGTAGGCAAGGAAAAACTCGTAGCATCAAAATCATAGCATGAAAAAAAAGATTACAATTCCTAATCGCCTTTGGTGTGACATGACTTGAGCTGGTTACAGTGGAGTAGCAGGTCGATTCAAACTGATAAATGCGGATTAGTACTTCACAAAACACTTAATGAAATTATTGTCCAACACTTAAAATAAACCAAATATGTATTGTATATTAATACAATGGAACCTCTGTTTTTGAACGCCTCTCAGTTCGAACAAATCGGAGTCCGACCAAAAATTTAGAGAAATTCTTGCTCCGCTGTGCGGTCCGAAAAATCGGAGTTCGAACACCGGTAATGCGTGAGTGCGTACGTTAGGGTGCGACGCTGAGCTGCGTATGGGTGTAGCTCGCTCTTTTCGTGACTGTTATGGCGTGCGGAAGTGCTTCGTTTTGCTTTCGCTTTTAATATAGGTGTACGAAGTGTTTTAGCCCCTAATTATGCCTCCGAAGAAAGTCATTGCAAGCAGCAAAGTTGCCACAGGTGAAAAAGGAAAAGTAGTGCGTACAACTATTGCATTTAAGAAAGAAAGAAAGAAAGAAATGATTAATAATAATTATTGTTAATGGGAAAAATGATTTCTGTGATCTAACAAATCGGTTTTCGAACAGGGTTCTGGATTATGGTCGAGAACCGAGGTTCCACTGTATAATATAAATAAAACCTAAAAGGTGCGTAATAATCATCCTGATTGTTCATAGTTCTAAGCGTGGTTAACGATGCGTCCTCCTATTTCTTACCTCAAGGTTCGTTTCTATTGTCAGCTTGCTTATTCTTTTAGCATCACCGCAAGTCTTGGGATCCATAGCTAGATATATAAAACATTGTGATACCAAATTCTGAAAGAGAAAAATGAGCATTGGGGCGGGAGTTCAGCCAATAGCATATCAGCATCTTCATGATGCCTTGACCCAAACAATATAAGATCTGCATCTTGCGTGACGGTGTACAGTAATCCCTCAGTTATCGCGGTTAATGGGGACCAAAACCACTTGTCATATGCATGAACACTGCAAAATTTGAATTTCAATAGTTTTTAGGCACGTGAACAAATTAAATGTTATGGTTGGGTAATTGCTGTAAAGATGGACAATCTTATTTAACATTGTAAATCAACATATCTTAAGCTGAGGGCACTATTATTCTGAAGTGTACTCTACTTTTTAACTGCCATTTACAGCTACACCCATCAATGGTAAGTTGATGAGTTGAAGCCTAAATCATGAATAGGAGTCATTGAAGGTGAACGAGTTAAACACTGCTGATTAGATATGTATAAACTTATATTGTCCAAGTTTCCAGAGAAGTGACTCAACTTCAATAGTACAGAGAAAAATTGACAAAGACCCCAAATGCACACAAATACTGTCTTCTCTTTGATTCGCTACAGGGTGTGAGCAACGAGCACAGTGTTCAGTGTCAGGAATTAGAGCAGCTTAAGGCGCAAAGTCTACTCCAGTTGGAAGAAGAAAAAGGCAAGCGGGTCGCTCTGCAAAAGCAACTTGAGACAACTCCAGCAAGGTCAGAGCTGACTCTGCTGTGCAATAACCGAGAACTCATTCAGCTTCATCAGCACCAGGAGAGGGTCAAAGTAAGTAAACAATCTGGAATTTTATAAAGCAACTTTTCACTTAAAAGGCAATTGCGCGCTTCCTAAAGATTCTCGGTGCACAAGAACATATATTCAGCTCATACATTTTGCAAATTAGAGATTTTTTTCGTATGTGTAAATTCAGCTAGAATTGCAGTGAGTGCAGTTATTCATTCTTAGAATGAGCGTTTCCTCTGGCGTGTGTTTGAAAGTCATCCGCATTCTAAGTTGGATTCAGCAAGATAATTGAAAAGAGGCAGAGAAAAAACAAGTAGAATAGTGGGGGAGATCGACACTGCTGTCAAACTGAAGCAATATAGATCAGCGGCTTCACCTTGCACGTAACTTTGAGTTTTTTTCCTTTTAGCCAAGTTGTTTTTAACATGCTTCGACCTTTGTTACTAAATGCAACGTCAATCGTCTCGTGAGGCTAATTTTGCAGCGGCTGTTGAGAAGCAATGACGAGTCTGTTTGATGTAACCAGTAACTGAAATTTGTCATGTCAAATATAATTGGAAAGCTTAAATTCTTGGAATTTAAGATATGATGACCATTTCAAAATGTACTCCTCACAGAATCATCACAATCAGCCTGAAACAAGATGCCCAAAAACGATAAAGCCGGTATAGCTCACTAATAAAGTACTCTTGTAGTCAGTTGATTAAACGATTCCCCGCAAACATGGACTCGTTACATTCCCGACAGTCCAGTGAATCCAACCGAGTAAAATACTTACTCCAAAATACATGAAAATGCCAACAGAAAAAAATCTGCCTAAAACCATTTCTGCATAGTTTGAGAATCCTTGTTGTCGTCTGTCTGTTAAGCACCATTATTCCCTTTTACAAGTAAACAAACTTGTAAGGTGTTTTTCAATATGGCGGTAGACTCTGACCTTTTTATTGGCCCCACTCTCGACCAATTGCAAGCTTTTTTTCATAATCCAAGGCCAGTATTGAAAATCAACAAGCATTACTTTGGCTTCTAATAACTTCAGCCGGTTGTGACCAATTCAAGTGATTGACACATTGATTTTGTCAATCCAATACCCAACATAAATATATTTATGTAGTGTATTTAAATCACTCTAAAAAAATGTGCGTAAGGTCACTCACTATCCAGTTTGTCATGCGCAAGTGTGCACAATCGGCAATAGACACGTGGAAAGAAATCAAACATTTACAACTATTAAAATTCACAATGTCTAAAAAAAAAGGTCGAAGTAAAATATACTGATGAAGAGGTTTAAGAAATGTCCTTTTTGAGGGTCCTTTTAGTCTCCAAATTACCGCTTTTGGCAAAGCCTACCCTTAGAGAAAGGTGTAAAATACAACGTTTAGTATTTCAGATTGTGGTCAAATTTGACCTGGGAGTAAGTAAGGCTTCATGCTATTGTCTCAGTGGTTTTCCTATTAAGATGCCCATGCAACACAGATCTGCTGGTATGTGATTGCAAAAAGAAAATTCAGGCGAGAATAAAAACATTTTATTTTGTGTGTTCAATGTTGGTAGCATTTGCAGTGATTATCTCAGTGATTATTTTAGTTGGGGACCAAACTTTCCAACGTCACCTTCAAAGAGAAACTAAAACCGTCCTGATTCTCCAAACGGTTCAACAACAGCAACTGATTTACTTTGAGTTAGTCTTCAGTTGGGATTTTACGTGAATTTTACAGGATTAAGGGGTAAAATATGAAATGGACTTGCTTTTTCTTGAGTTTTAAGTTGTAGAGAAATTTTAGCTCCATCCATCCATTATCTGAACTGCTTATCCACAGTAGGGTTGTGGGATGCTGGAGCCCATGCCAATTATATTCGGGCAGGGGATACACTGAACTGGTTGCAGGACAGTCGCGGGCCACACAGATGCAGACAACTCACTCGCTCATTCACACTTAGGGACAAATTGGACTGGCCAATTAACCTGAAATGCATGTTTTTGGAATGTGGGAGGAAACCGGAGTGCTCGGAGGAAACCCATGCAAGCACGGGGAGAACATACAAACTTCGCACAGGAAGGATGGTTGCTAGATTTGTACCCATGACCTCAGAACTGTGCCGAGGACATTCTAACCGCTCAGCTGCCGTGCCGCCTATTTTAGCTACTTAAAATCACTAAATATATCTTAGCAGTGCAACTTAAAATGAGTGCTTAAACATACAAGGAAGAATAAAAGCTATGGAGACTTAAAATGACCAAACTGCACCATTTTCACCAATATTCATTTGTCAAAGTAGCAAAATGGTAACAACATCAGCCTGATTATGCCTTTTTTTTAAGACTTTGGAGCTAAAGATTAGCAAGCTGGAGAAGGAACAGCAGAAAAACCAGTGCAACACAATGGTTATTCAACACCTGGATGCAGAAGTTGCACAAAAGCGGTTCCAAGTTGAAGAGTTTAAGAAAAAGATGGAAAGCCTCGAGAGTCAACTGCAGGTTTCTGAGGTAGGTTGCCCCTTTCTTTTAAGGATTATGATGGGATGTAATCGAAGATGACATTTGACACGTTCACTGCTTCCAAAGAACCATGTTGAGCCTTCGACCGCCGAGTTGGAGAAAGTTCAAGCTCAATTGTTCAGGAAGGAAATGGAGCTGAGCGTTGCTGCTGATAAGCATCAACAAGAGTAAGGGACCAGACACAGGAGATTTGTTTCCTTGTTCTTAATACCATTTCTTTTGGGAAGACTGCAGAGGATGACCACGGCTCTGCAAGCCAAAGAGGAGTTGGTGAGGAAACTGAAGGAGTCTGTAAGGGAATTGCAGCAGCAAGACGACCAGACATGTAAGGCGGCAAACCTTTTCACTCAAGGTCCTCAAATTCAAATTACTGGGGAGGGGACGCTGGTGTTGAGATTTGGGTGAGGTTGAGCCATAACTGCCTTTACACAAGTTTAATAAAATAATTTTACTGTTCTCAATGTTTTTTATACACAATATAATATCTAAAAAAAAGTATAGCAAATAAGAAACTAAATATGCCAGTGGATGAATGTAACTAACAAACTTTGCTCAACAGCAGAAACTTGCCCAAAGTACCGTACATAAAGTTTATCACCCGTCCTTTAAGTTTCAGTTCAACAGCAGAATCTCCTCCCACACATCAAAAGCCCCTCATTCTGCATTGCAATTTTAAGGGACAGTGTGTAATATTTTAAGTAAAATTCATGATTATATTGCAAAAAGAAAAGAAAAAAATCTGAATTGTTTAACTTGTAGTCAGTGCCATGGCTCCAACAGGAAATGGCTAGCCACTCATATTCCGGGGCAGATGTACGTGGTAATTTGGAGCCCTGCCTAACTAATAAGCATGGAGTTGGCATCCATAACTAACTTGCGCAGGCGCAATAACATTAATTTCATATTGAGACAGGAGCCACATATGGGTCGCAAATGGCTGCATGCCGCAGACCCATGTCTAGAATGTTCTAAAGGCCTACTTTGGAAGGGATCAGGCCCGCCAACAGATTGAATCCAGCCCATGAGGCAACACAAAGAGAAGTGCAAGAGAAAATGTCTCTAGCGCTCTCTATTTCTCCTCTCTACTGCTCCCTCCTCTCTCTCGTTCTCTTTATTTTTCTCTTCCTCTATTTCTTTTGAATCTACTAGTCTGTACAAACACCCTTCCAAGATATTGATTTGTGTGTGATTGGTTGTCAAATGTGTGCCCTGTGATTGGCTGGCATTCGGTCCAGGGTGTGTTCTGTCTACTGTTTGAATGCAGCTGGGATAGGGCTGCAGCACCCTTTATGAAGAAAAGCAGTTTGAAAAATGTATGAATTCAAAACCCAGTACTGTGAAAAAAAAATTTCATTTGTAGTCATGCAAGGGGAAGAACTTGTCAATCGACTGCTCAACTCGCGAGGTCTGGAGAACAAGAGTGCCGCATCTGTGCAGAAGAACCTGGAGCAGGAAGTCAAACAGCTTCAATCGAAAATCGAGCAGCTTGACAAGTAAGACGGGCACACATACCGAAAATTCCGGACTACAAGCCGCTACTTTTTTTCCCCCTCTAATTTTTACTATGCTGCGACCTACAATATGGCGGTGCAACACATTGCAAACAAGGGTATTAATTGTGTCAGACTATTCACAACTATCGAAGTGAATAAATCAGATTGGCAGTCACTATTAATGCGAGTGAGTTAAGGCTCTCTCACTCCTTGTGCATATTGAGAGGAGATCAAGTGTTTCTCCTATTACTTAAAAAAAATATACATGCTGACATTAGTTACTTACTAAGAGAGCTAAGCAACAATTATGTAGCTGGCGGTTAATAGCCTAAAATTATGTCAGTTTTTGTCCAGATAGTAATCACATACCTGATAGTCACCTGCTGCTGCCTTACCAAAATATTCAGTCAGCCGTCTGTACTTGTTTAAAATATTCCAAGCATGTTTGTATAATTGATTTTTTATGGCATAGTGTCTCCTATGACTTTGTTTTGTGGGCTAGGGATGGGAGAGCTTAAGTTCAGTTATATGGCTCACATGTGCACAGGCGCTATTTAGGATTGACCGCTGCGGACACAGTCTGCAAACGAATGCACAACGTGTTACTTTTCTGTGCTAGACATTTCCCGGCTGATTTACATTGTAAATGTAAGAAATGAACGTGAAGGAGTTATTTTTTTATGGCTCTTAAGCCTTCATGGTATGCAGGTACATATTACGTACATTTTAATTGGTTTTTTTGTATTTCGATCAAAGAAAGATCATTGAAAACTAAACATTTGGATCTCAAATTACCACCGGGTTTTGAAAAAACGTAGATGTTAGAAATGGGATTGTGCTGTCATTTGTTATTGTCTTTGGGAGCCAACCACAAATTATACACAAATCGTTATATGTACATTAAATGGGCCTATATAAATCCTCTATAATGCATAATCTTTAAAACATAAACCTTGTTTATTTCAATGCTTTTCCTGGGACTTTGGTATTTTTCTCCTCAGTGTGTTGGTGAGTCATTGTATGGAGAGTAAAAAAATATATATTGAGTGTTCAAACCACTACACGAGCTGGTGGTGCCAAAGTTCAAATAATAATTTTGCCTGCAAACCATTGACTGGTGAGGTTTGGGGATACTGCTACTATCAAAAAAAAAAAAAAAAATATATATATATATATATATACTGGACTGTCTCAGAAAATTAGAATATTGTGATAAAGTTCTTTATTTTCTGTAATGCAATTAAAAAAACAAATGTCATACATTCTGGATTCATTACACATCAACTGAACTATTTCAAGCCTTTTATTATTTGAATATTGCTGATTTTGGCTTACAGCTGAAAAAAACTCAAAAATCCTATCTCAAAATATTAGAATACTTCCTCAGACCAAGTAAAAAAAATAATTTTATAACAGCAAAACTAAATCAAACATTTGAAAATGTCCATTGATGCACTCAGTACTTGGTTGGGAATCCTTTTGCACGGATTACTGCATCAATCCGGCGTGGCATGGAGGCAATCAGCCTGTGGCATTGCTGAGGTGTTATTGATGCCCAGGATGCTTCGATAGCGGCCTTCAGCTCATTTGCATTTGTAGGTCTGGTGTCTTTCATCTTCTTCTTAACTATACCCCACAAATTCTCGATGGGGTTCAGGTCAGGGGAATTAGCAGGCCAATCAAGGACAGTGATGCCATGGTCAGTGCACCAGTTACTGGTGGTTTTGGCACTGTGGGCAGGTGCCAGATCATGCTGGAAAATGAAATACTCATCTCCATAGAGCTTTTCAGCAGATGGAAGCATGTAGTGCTCTAAAATCTCTTGGTACACAGTTGCATTTACTCTGGACTTGATGAAACACAGTGGACCAACACCAGCAGCTGACATGGCTCCCCAAACCATTGCTGACTGTGGGAACTTCACACTGGATTTCAAGCAACTTGGATTTTGCTCTTCTCCAGCCTTTCTCCAGACTCTGGCGCCTTGACTTCCAAATGAAATGCAAAACTTGCTTTCGTCTGAAAAGAGGACTTTGGACCACTCTGCAACTGTCCAGTGCTTCTTCTCCATAGCCCAAGTCAGACGCTTCTTCCGTTGTCTTGAGTTCAGAAGTGGCTTGACCATGGGAATACGGCTATTGTAGCCCATTTCCCGGACACGTCTGTGAACTGTGGCTTTTGATACCTGGACTCCAGCTTCAGCCCACTGTCTTTGAAGCTCCCTCAAATTCTGGAAGCGGCTCTTCTTCACAATTTTGTTAAGGCTGCGGTCATATCTCTTGGTTGTGCAGCGTTTCCGGCCACATTTTTCCCTTCCAACAGACTTTTTGTGGATATGCTTTGAAACTGCACTCTGTGAACAGCCTGCTCTTTGAGAAATTTCTTTTTGTGTCTTACCCTCAATGATGGTCCTCTGGACAGCAGTCAGATCAGCAGTCTTCCACATACTTGTGATTTAGTTTACTAAACCAAGCTGAGTGTTTTTAAGGTTCAGGAAACCCTCGCAAGGTGTTTCGAGTTAATTAGATGATTCAGGTGATTAGTTGAATAGCCTACTTGTATACTTTTTCATGATATTCTAATATTTTGAGATATGATTTTTGAGTTTTCTTAAGCTGTAAGCCAAATTCAGCAATATTAAAATAATAAAAGGCTTGAAATAGTTCAGTTGATGTGTAATGAAACCAGAATGTATGACATTTTTGTTTTTTTAATTGCATTACAGAAAATAAAGAACTTTATCACAATATTCTAATTTTCTGAGACAGTCCAGTATATATATATATATATATATATATATATATATATATATATATACGTGTATATATACACAATTCAGATAGTTTTCCTTATTGTGACGTTTAGGACTTGTACTATCATAAGGGGTGGGGGGAATACATTGATTAAATCCAGTACATGTAAGTCAAGTCATGTTTATTTGTATAGCTCTTGATCACAAGGAGTCTCAAAGGGCTGCACAGACCACAGATTATTGCAAACCACAGACTTATTACACCATGCACTTGGGCTCGTTTAAAACCAATACAAAAAACTAAACGTGCATTTTTAAACTAGTGTTGAGTTCATAGTTTAGTAGACACTAAAAATAAGGAAAGATAAATTGATTTTGATCTTGCAAGGAGAACAGGTAAGGACCCAAACCTCCCAAAGGAAATTTTAACCTGTTCTCATACATTTTACTATACTCTCACAAACATAGGTTAAATCTTGTTTGCCTGAGCACTTTCTTTTTATTAAACATCCTTGGTAGTTGGGCCCAAAATATGATGTAAACAGTGCGCTAACGATCACAATTACGAACAACAGGTCTGATGCCACTAAACATATTTGGTTAAATTACCGTAACTCTGCCACCATATGAAAAAAAAAATCTAATTAAATCTAAGTAGTTTTCCGAAAACACCCACAAGGTGGCAGCAACTTCCAGCAATCTTCCCACATGTGTCAACGGACTATTCATACAAGAAATAACAGACTGGGGCTTAATAAGTCAAGATTTTTTTTTTAGTTATCTGTAACCAATCAAAAATCATTTGAATATTTCTCAACGAGTTTTGATTCTCACAGTGGCAGTAAGTTGGGGTACTGATGGGTTATCTACCACACAGGCCTATTAAACGCCTTACTGTGAAAAGTAGTTGACAATGTATGGGCTTCTATTGGGCAAGACTCAAAAGCATTTTTTTGTATATATTTATAACTGTTCTTTTTTTTTTTACCTTTGTTGTCTTACAATGTGTTCAGTTCAATTGTGTATTTCATTATAAACCTGAAAAATCAAAGTCTGTTATTTATTTTATTAATTTTGAACTGTTATTCCATTGTTTTAACACATAGGTATGGTAAATATTGCCAGATATTGAAAGTTTGGGTTGTTCTGAAAAATAAAGGCCAACAGTAATCACTCATACGTAATTTCTGACTCTATCACGGTCAAAATAACAAGACAATTCTTAGCAGTTTGTATGATACTCGGGCGATAAAGGGTTCAAATAATAAACACCGACATGTATTTGACACAAAACGCATTCTTGGGACAAATTTGCTCATGCGGCTTTTAGTCAGGCGCACTCTGTAGTCCGCAATTTATGGTACTTAAATTTGGTGGCATCAGTCTGATGTTGTACATGTGTTTTGTCTTTCTCCAGCGTGATTTCCAATCAGCAAGCTGACATTGCTAAATGGAAGAACCGAGCCATCAAGCTCAAGTTGAAGACCAAAACTGACCCCAAGCCAGCTTTGCCGTGCACTCCCACCAAACTAAAACTCGCCGTCTCCCCCGATTTTTGCCCCCAATCGCCCAAAAAGTTCCTCTTCGTACCTCAAAAAGCCTTGGACACCCCCAGGAGGCTTTTGGATTCGCCCAAAGCCCCTTTGCTGGAGTCACCCAAACACAACATTTTGGAAAAACCAGTAAACGACGATGCGCTCTCCAGGTCCTTTCCCAAGATGTTCTTTGATAACTCTACTCTTGGCATCAGTGCAGGTAAGCCATGGCTCAAGAAAAGGAAGCTTGTACAGTGTTCCCACGGTGTATCGCAGTTTAACTTTCATGGTCTCAGTGCATTGCAGATTTTTTTCCAGTTAGAGGTTCCACGGATAAATACGTAGTTTGCGGAGTTACTGCATCACTTCACAACGATCTTTATAATTACACTAAAATCAATCCGAGAACTGCCTTCTGTATCTTGGAGCAATCCGGATGAACTGTCTTCTAGACTAGTGTCAAACTGAGAGCACATAACAGAGCACATTAGAGCAGTAAATCATACTTGCACTAACATGTGACATCACTTTATCGCACAGGTTTTGGAGTTTTTCCCTTGCTCCCATGTTGGTCTAAGATCAGGGGCCGGTGTAATCTTGACCTATGCAGTCTTTCGACACATTTTGTGATTAAGGGCTATACAAATAAACGTGACTTGACTTGAGGTGTGACATGCACAAGTATACTCTCATACAAAGAGTCATACCCATGCACAAACACGACTATACTCTCATACATACTACTGTACTCTCATACACACACTACTACAATCTCACACGCACACTAGAATACTCTTACACTACTATTCTGTCACACACACATACTATATTCTAAAACACTACTATACTCACATACACACACTATGCTGTCACAGAGCTACTATAAGACTTTAACACAAACTACCATATTCTTATACACACACACACTACTAGACTCTTAGACACTTTCTACAGGATTTAACCTATGTTTGTGAGAGTATAGTAGAATGTATGAGAGCATAGTAGTGTGTATTATACTCTCATGCACACAACTATGCTTTCACACACACACACCGCTATACTCTTAATATTAGTTCAGGCTTATGCACTTTCATTGTGCAAATGCAAAGGTTTAGCATTTTTTTCCTCTGGGACAAGGAAAGCTGTGCGCTAGGCAACAGATGTAGAAGTTTTTGTGTGGACTATATGTATGAGAGATTATATTAGTATATTTGTAAAAGCGTATATTGGTATATTGTAAAGAGTATACAGAGTGTCTGCTGATCCTTGGAGAGTCTTAAAAGGCATTAAGTTCATTATTCTAAGAATAAGGCCTTAATTGGCATTAACATCTCTTAAATCCAATTTTTGAAAGTCTTAAAAATGTAAACACTTTAATAAGATGTATATTTGTCTGCACTAAAAAAAAATTGTAACATGTATCAATCATCTATTTTAATAATTCACATATTTTACTTTGGTGGCAACCTGGCATGATCACAATAACGGAACTATCAAAACAATAATGTAGGTTCAGTCAGGCCTTTCATAGCAGACGCATGTCTTAGGTCTACCCACAATACACATAACAACTTTGGACACAGATATTTACATTGGACCATGGGAAAATGTACATTCAATGAAAAGTGGCTGTCCGACCAATTTTTCTTGCCTTTGCTAGAATTTGTGCTAGGTAATGTGTAAGAGGCACAGTGTATTGTGTGCAAGAAATATTTGTGTTTTTCTTTTCATTCAGTTTGTTTCAACTGTCTTTTTAATTCTGTTGGCTTGGTCTTGCATTTGATTGTGAAAGGCATTCGAAAAAAGTCTTAGTCTTGAATTCTATATGCCTTAGGCTGTAGGAACCCCGTTATGGTAGTGTTTGTGCATGGGTATGATTGTCTCTGTATTAGAATGTAGTTGTGCATGTGTTAAAGAGAGTAGGATGTTATGTGAGAGAGGAAGTATGATTTACTTCTCAAATGGCTTCTCATAATAAACAACTAACCCCTTATAAGGGCAGTTTGCAGGCAAGCTCATCGGGAGTGGGGGGGGCATAGTACGAGTGACATCACGCAAAAAGAGGTCATTTTTTACATTTACCTTTTGACATTTAAAGAGAAATTGTGTGTTTTTAGCGCCTCCGAGTAGTAATAATAATAATAATAATAATTTCCTTGTATTGTCATTCTGTGTAACAATGTACACAGAACGAAATGTCGATTGCACCTGACCCGTTGTAGCGAGCCGATGCAGCCGCAGCCAACAGAGGGCGCCGCCGACCACTTTTTAAGTCTTAGGAATGACTCGGCCGGGGCGCGAACCACCGACCTCCCAGTCTCAAAGCGGGCGCCTTACCATCTAGGCTACTGAGAAAAAGATTCATTAAAAACCATGTATTATTGTTTGCAAAAAGCATAAATTATATGAACATGCATTTATTTAAATGCTCATAGGAAGATAAATTTGTATTAATTTAACATAGGGCTTATCCAGGTAGCTGGTATGATTGTTGGCCATGAAGCTGCTACGGGTATGCCCACACACTTATTTCCTAGTTTCTTTGCTTTTGCCTTTGTTTTTTTTCTCTTTTCCTTTTGGCTTGAGATCTGAATATTGACCTCACCATTGCAGAATATTCCACTTCTCTAAAAACCCCTTGGTTGCTTATGCTGTATGCTTTGGTCGGTGTCCATCTCCATCCAAACTGTGAAGCACTGTCCAATTGGCTTTGCTGCAGATGGCTAGATCCTTGTTTACTTAATAACGCTAACCAGCTCGTGGCCCGCTCCGAAACTGGGAGGTCGCTGTTTCAAGCCTCGGCCGAGTCATACCAAAGACTAACGACATTGGTACTCATTGCCTCGCTGCTTGGCGCTCGGCATTAAGGGTTGGAATTGGGGGGGGGTTGGTCACCTAATGACTCCCAACACAGCAGTTGGGTCTAAAATGGCGGCGCCCTGTTCGGCTGCGGCTACATTGGCTCACTACAGTTTAACTGTACGAGTCAGGTGTATCAACATTTCGTTCTGTGTGCATGGGTACAAGAATGACAATGAAAGTAAATTATTCTTTTAAATTCTTCTTCTAATTAATCCGGCTACTCTTGTGTTCACTGATTACAACACATAAGTGACCCAGTGCCCTTAAAACCATGCCATTACACTTCCTCCATTATGTTTCATAGATCATGTGCTGTTTCTTATTTTTCTCAAAACTCTCTTCTTCCCATCATTCTGGTACAGCTTTCTTCGTCTTATCTGTCCATTAAACACTTTTACAGAACTGGGCAGGCTTGTTGAGTTGTCTTTTAGCAAAGTCAAGTCTGGCCTGTCTAATTTGGAGACTAAAGAATGGCTTGCAACTTGTGGTGAACTCTCTGTATTTGCTTTCATTAAGTTTTCTCTTTACTGTAGACTTAGAGACAGATACATCCACTTCGTGGGGGAGTGTTCGTCACTTTGTTGTTAGTTGATTTTTATTTAACATAGGGAGTGTTCGACGATTATCCGTTGTGTTCTGTGGATGTCCTTGCCTTTTTGAATTGCTAACCTCACCAGTGCATTCCTTATCTCTTTGTAACCAAACTGTTAATTTGGCTTCTCCAAGCATTATAGATTTTTTTTTGTCTCAGAAGCTTCAGTGTCACCTTCATTGAGCCTTTTTTGTATGCACGATGTGGTCACTACGGCTTACAAATGCGAAACCACACACCTATAATCAACTCCAGACCTTATCATATTCAATTGATGACAAGTTAACAAGAGAGGAGCCTTCAGTGTCAAAAAGGGGCTTTAAAGATTGTAGGGGTTATTATTCCTAACTCTTACAGGGTTTCCCATAGAATTATTGAACCCGGTTGGTAGACATTCTGGGGGCGTGTCCAGGGGTATGTTTGTTTCACAAACTGTTATACGGCGACACAATTTGAAATGATCAAAAAACGTATAAAATATGGGGAAAAACTGGATTAGTTGACAGGTATGTTATTGTAAAGCAAACCTATTGGTGATGGGAATTCCAGTTCTTTTAGAGAACAGGCTCTCAGCTCAGCACCCAAATGGCTCTTCGGATGTTTTTGTCACTTTAAAGCAGGGGTGTCAAAGTCAAATGGACGGAGGGCCAAATAAAACATTTGGCTACAAGCCGAGGGCCGGACTGTCCAATCTTTACTGAAACCAAGATTTAACCTACTGAAAACACAACAAATATATTACAATATGATTGGATAAATAAAGCAATATTTTCTTATGACTGACAGTCATTTTTAATTTCAGCAGGCACAAAATACAAATGTCCTTTATATAAAAAACTCATAACATATCTCATAACAACAACTCATAACCATTTTCTATCATTCAATCATCTGAAATTATTAAAAAGAAGTATTGCCTCGAAATACAATAAAATAAAGTGCAAAAATCTCTTGTTACTTAAAACCAATAGAAATCAACACACTGGACCTCATCTGTCCTGCTCAAATGTACATTGACTTTCCTTTCTGGGCTTTCTCTGGGTTAGTGTGAAAAAAAGGAATTACTGATTAACAAATAATAACAATCAAAAGTCATTTTCTCTGCTAAATAGGAGACAATTTTATCAAAAGACTGTTGTCCACATCAAGATCTATTTTCCATGAAAAGCCAAAAAACAAGAAACACTCCCAGGACAGAGTCGGCAAACAAAAACATAGTCAACATAGACAATAAAGCTTTAAAATTCCCGAGGGGAACAACAAAAAACAAGACCTTCTTTATGTGCATATTTAACCTTTAAACTTGAACGGAGTAAAAACTTCAAATGTGTAATTGCACAGGAAACATTACTGTATTATTAGTGTATTTACATACATTTATATACAGTACTGTATTACTACAACTCTACATTACTTGTTTGAGGCTGACGCTGATACTTGGCAGTGCTTCATCTTTTGCACAAGTTGCTCTTTTAGATTGTTAGACAACAGGTCTACGCGATCAGCAATGGTATTTCTGCTCAGGCTGGTGTTTGAAAAAAGTTGTCTTTTGCCTGGGCAAAGTTCGTCACAGACTTTAAGCATACAGTTTTTGATGAAATCCCCCTCGGTAAATGGCCGGGCTGATTTGGCGATCTCCTCTGCTAAAATAAAACTGGCCTTGACAGCAGCCTCGCTTTGTGACTGTGCTTTTCTGAACAGACCCTGTCGAGATTTGAGACCTCGTTTAAATTCCTCGACCCTCTGTAGCCTTTGTTCTATGTCCAGAATCTTGGTTTTCTCCGTGTGTTTTGTTTCATGATGTCGTCTAATATTATACTCTTTCATCACCGCCACACTTTCTCCACATAGCAGACACACAGGTTTTCCAGCTACCTCCGTGAACATGTACTCCAACTCCCACCTTGTTTGAAAGCCCCGGTTTTCATTGTCCACCTTCCGTTTAGCCATTTTTGATTTTTGCTGTTTGCTAATGACTGCTGCTGATCCACTGCTGAATAAATCAAACCGCCCCCCGCTTTGCTCCCGCTCGGCGCGTCCCCGTTGCATTGTGGGAAATGTAGTATTCATGCGTACTGCGGGCTGCTGGCTTACAGCGGCCTGCGGGCCGGATCTAATAATACCGTATATTGATATCGTCACGCGGGCCAGGTAAAACCCTCTCGCGGGCCTGATGTGGCCCGCGGGCCTTGACTTTGACATATGTGCTTTAAAGGATATACTAGAAATAATTATGTAACATTATGCATAAAATAAATAAGCAAAAATGCATTATACTAGTCTTTTTTTTACACTGCAGTGAACTTTAAACTAATTTAAACTTTTTTTGTAAAAAACAAAACCAAATCCCTGAATAGCAAAAAGCACAACAAAATAAAAATTAGAAATTTTAACTCTTCAGTGCTATAACAAATATACATATAAAAAAACTTTTCACTTTTTACAATTCAACTTCTATCAAGTGTAGACTGAAGCAACACAGAACGACTGAAAAACACGTTAAATTATAAATTAAGATGCGTATACCAAAAATCTCATTTGTTTCTCTCATTTGTTTTAAGCTTTGAGGGATTGGTTTATATTATTCTGTCAATGAAAGACAATGGATAATGTTTTGGAGCCATTAATATAATTAGTCCAAATAAGGATCATTTTTCTGCTTTGACCCATTTTTTAGAATTTTTGTTCCCTCTGTATTGCAATGTTTCTCGAACCGTTACTGTGCTCAATGTGCTGCTGTGGCGGTCCCTTATTCCAATTTGGATACAAGTCTCAAATTGCAGCTGAGATGGTGCACTTTAAGCCCATATGAGTTATATGGTATTTTGGAATGTTTTTATGTGAACAGCTAAAACAACAAAACTTGTGTCCCTGACCAAATATTTTCGGGCTTTACTGTGGTTTCAAATGTATTTGAAAGCTAATGGATCAATTGGCAGGGTTTTTGCAGATCCTTAAAGTCTTAAAATGCATTGAATTTATTATTCTAAAAATAAGGCCTTAATTGGCATTAAAATGTCCTTAATCCAATTTTACAAAGCCTTTAAAAATGTGAACACATTAATAAGATGTATTAATATTATTTATTAATAAACAAAAAATTTGTTTTTTAGTTTTGTTGGTTTCAATTGTTTCTTGTTGACTTGGTCTTCGATTTTGTTTCACAAGGCTTAAAGAAAAATCTTAAATTTAACATGCCTTAAGCTGTAGGAGCCTTGAGTTGGAAAACCAAACACACAAACATCTTCGACAATTTTTTTGCAGTCTTTGTTTGTGAATGGGCACCAGATATTCATTTTTATAAGTGCTGTTTATTAATGATTGTTTTTTTTTTTTTTCAGATGCCAACTCTGACGCAAGTCAGTCCCAGCCCATGGACAGGCCAGAAACGTGTATTACACAGTGAATAATATTCCAGTTCCTAATTTTGTTATTAAATCTGTTTTATTATAGTAACTCTTTCTTTCTTATTTCTTTCTAAATATATTATGCAAGTGACTCCAAGCCTTCCCTGGCTTTGGTGTATGTAAAGATAGATAATGACATTAAAGATAATTCAATTCACAGGGATCAGAATGGAGATTTTCATTTTCAGCTGAAATAGCCAGGGTCCAGTGGCCGCAGGCCCCGGCCAGGTCCAGGGCCAACAGCATTTATCTTATTTGCTATGTGAAAATTGCACTAGAATGAATTAAATCCAACAAAACAGAAACCATGTATTATATATATATATATATATATATATATATATATATAAAAAAAATAATATATTGACATTAAAAGCATTTGTAATATTGAACATGATCATAATGATACAAAATAATTTATCTTAATCATGTTTATAACAAATTTTAAATTTTGTTTATCCTGTTCTAAATATTGTATAAACACAAAATATAAAATCATTTCATAAATAAATAAATTTATAAGTACCTCAGATTGGGGTTGACTGCTGCTAGTATTTGAAGTGGAAGGATTTGGAACGGCCAATAATGTTGAACCGGTGGTGTTACTGTGAGTTTCACTGCCGATTTTAAATGCGGATCCGAGTGCCTAATTTGATCGACGGCAAGCTATTTTTGCTTTGTGCTTGTTCATTTTAGCATGATCGATCAGTACCACACAACCTCGCGTACCATAATTGATCAGATCGACACAGTATAGACACAAAAAAACATATCCTTGCGCCGATTTTAACGTTTACTGTGACAGTCTTCTCCAGCCATGACCACTTCAATGTATTCTTGATTCCTTTACAATCTCGGAGACAAAAGCCTCGTCTTCTTTTCTTAGTATTTTCATATTTACTTTTTCAAACACTCATTTCACCGTTTGAGAAAGCCAATGCTCTGAACAAAAGCTCCGCTGATTGATTAAACCTATCGACCAATGGTAGGAGTCGATCTGTTAGCTAAACCACGTTGTGTGACGAAACAGTCACGTATTATACTTCACCCCCCCCAAAATATTTTCTCATCGAATTTAGACGATTTACGGAAATGACCTTTGGGGTTCAAAAACAGCGGAAATCGGCGGATCCGTGAAAAATTCTGATCCCTGAATTCAGTTATAAAAGACAAAACAAACCCCCAAAAGTGTTGTTTCACATAATGCAGAAACTTAACTTTTACATGACATATCTGAGACCTTTATTGCAGTACATTTTATTGGTCAACAAAAAACGTAGTCATGTTATTAGCCCCACAGAAGACTTGAAATACAAAATATACTGTCCTAAAAATAATCTCTTTTGGAAAATACTTATCCCATAATATCTGAGGGAAATCTTCATGTCCAGAGTGATTACTAAGGAGGGCAAAACAGTACTTTTTTCACATCTTGATTTAAAAAAAATATAGCACAGTGTTGGAATGATGCACATCACTCACCGTGTTGTTGAAAATGTTTTTTTGTACCACTCACCTCGTTGCTAGCGTCTACACGTGAACCTCACACACTACCAGCTCGCCTTCAACTTTCTTATCCGCCTGGAGCTCGTCCATTCCTGTCTGTCCGTCCTCCCGCTTCCCCTCCTTCCCCTCTCCTCCTCGGGACTGCCGACTGATTTCCTGTTCTCCGTCGTCCCCTTCATCGCGAAATATAAGCTCCCCTTCCTGAATCACTTCTTCGGACCGGGGTCGCCAGGCAGCGGCGTCGTCCCCCTCGGCGGCAGTGACTGCTGTGTACTGGTAGAAATCTGAGTCTGCTTGAAACATGACCAAGGCCTGAGCCGTGTGGATTCGAACGTGCTGAGCTAGCGAGCTCGCGTCCAGGAATTTGTCACCGCAAGAATCGCACGCGTAAAGGATCTGCGTGTTGGGGTCTAGGAACAGAAAAGGGGATGAGCATGCAAAACAAAATGACATAATGATATCGTCCATTTGAATTAATAGAGCATATTCCCGCACTATAGGCAGGGTCACTTTAAAAATTAGATAATTACCTGTGGAAAAATGTAAACAGTAATGTAATCTGAATACAATAATATTGCAGTAATGTAACTTGATTACTTTTGGATCAATCCAATGCCAAATATACCAATAAAAATGTGATGTCTGGTGAGAGTGAGGGCCAGTGCCATAGAGCACAGCGTGAGCAGATTGTGCACAAACATAGCGAAGAAGTGGTGATTCCACTGTTTACAAGAAATACAAGTTTTCAATCAATATATACTTTTTTTTATAAAATGGAACATTGATAGTTCAAAGTTTTTTTTGTACCACTACGAACTGAAGGAAACTAAGGTCTGGTAGTTGTTGGTAGTTCATTATGCGAAACGAAAACTTTTCCACATGGCAGGTAAAATTTGCTCTGTTTTAGTTCACATTTAGGAGCACATCTGCAACCCCATATTCTTTTAAACACTTCCTAAATTTCTAACAAACTCTCAGATATCTTCTGTTCAAGTTTGACTTATTTGGAGTAATTCAGATTTACTAAACCAAGTAACACTTTCTCACAACATAACAATACAGTGATTTTATAATACAGTATATGAGATAATGAAACACATGTACAATCTAACATGTTAAACTACATAAACACGTTTGAAAAAAAAATATGGTGTAATATTTTGTAAGAGAAAATACAACATTATGTAAGGACATGAAGCCGTGGAGGTTGACAGGTATGTAAATGTTTTCAAACATATTTGTTTCCTTTTCCTGAAGGTACAGTAATACTTTTGCACAACGCTTGTTTTTGTTTTCTCACCTGCTTCTTGCACTTTCTCTACCGCCTTGGTTATTTCCGCTTTCAATGCTTCTGTTGCATCAGCGCATATGGATGCATCCACGGGCAACACTGAAAAGACGATCGACATTTGCTTACAATTTGAGTGTGCCATACATATAAGTGTGGAGGTTTGTTAAAGGGGGCCCGTGTAATATTTAGAGCCTTTTAATTTTGTAAAAAGCATTGATTTGAATACGAGATTGAAAAAAATACACTTTCATACCAATGTTAATTTTAATTAAAAAAAATCATAGGTAGGTCTAGAAATTAGAATTTGTTTTAAATAGTGATACGCGCACTTAGGTTGCCGCCATGTTTGTCAGCTGTCTTGCTGCGACACTGGTTTTCGTTCACATTAAACAGTGCCATCTAGTGGTCAAATGTTACACACTGCAGCCTTGATGGGTGGGCGGATCCAGAACTCAAGCGCTGCGGTCTTAAATGCTTTAATCTTTAAAGCATTGCTTTAAAGGGTTTTCTCCTGACACAGCTGATGTAAATGATCTGGATCATCAAATCAGAATATATATTTGTCAGGGATGCACAATAACTTTTTTCTACCAAAAACATAAAATCCTGCTCCTGAGGACCGATAAAGATGCTGATGTTTTTAAATGCATGTTATATTTTGAAAATATTAAAAAGGAATAGTGACACCCTCCCCCCCAAAACACCTTTTGTGATCTTGCCATGTTTCCGGCTTTAAACTTAAAGCTAAAAACCTGAAAATATTTTCTAAGAATCAATAACATGTGAAACACATTCAGGAAGCGGGCCTAATTATTTCAACATTTTATATTACATTTACATCAGATATACTGAAAGGTAGGTGTTTCAGAAATATTGCCCCTGTTCTCTCAGCTAAGCCAACTGGCTCCAGAAGTTTCCTGATGACTTTTGAATGATCCAATGTTGACCTAAATGACTACCAATGACAGAGTGTACTATTGCGGCTCTATGATAGGCTCAGGGGTCTGTAAAAGGAGTCAGAATTATGAAGACCAACGAACACACCAGGCAGGTCTGGGATAAGGTTGAGGAAAAGTTCAAAGCAGGAATGGGATACCAGAAGATTTCACAGTAATTACACACTTCCTGGAACATAGTGCAAGCAATAATATCAAAATGGAGAGACCATAGACTGCAAACCTACCAAAACCCAGCAGTTCCTTAAAACTTTTGGCCCAAACAAGGAAAAAAAATAATCAGAGAAGCAACGAAGATTATCATCAAATTGGATGACCTGCCGGCATAAACAGCTAAGGTGAGACAATCTGCATAAACAGACTATTAGTCGCACTCTGCATAGATATGTCCTTTATGGAAAAGCTGCAAGAAAAAAGCCCTTCATGAAAGAATCCCATGAAAAATCCCTTATGGATTTTGCAAGAAACCACATAGGAGACACAAATAACATACGGAACAAAGTGGTCTAATCAGATGAGACCAAAATTGAACTTTGGGTTGAATACAAAGTGTTACGTTCACACATCACCATGAAAACACCATCCTCACTGTCAAACATGGTGGTGTCAGCATCATGCTCTGGGGTTGATTTAATTCAGGAGGGACTGAGAAGAGTGTTAAAGTTCATAAGGAGATGGATGAAGCCAAATAGAGGGCTACTCTGGCTAAAAATCTGTTAATCTGCAAGAGACATGAGAATAGGACGCAGGGTCACCTTGCAACATGACAATGACTAAACATAAAGCAAAATGTCCAATGTTCTGGCCAGGTCTCATCTCAACAGGCATTACCCATAAAACGAATGACCTGGAGCTACAACTCGCGGGAAACTTCTACATTCATGACTCTTGTTCAGAATCACCCAGCTACCTTGCGCTTCGTTATCACGGATTCACTCTTTCGCAGATTTTGAAGTGATTTGGTCTTTATTGTCATTGATGTTGTATTCTGCGTTGTGTTCTGTAAGACAGCAAACAGTGGGGTCACATAAGGGTGGGCACTCTGTGTCGGGTGGGTGTTATTGTCCTTGCACGCGACTGTGATAGGCTGTTGTATGCTGTCAGTCCAACAGCAAGCGGGCAGTGCCTCCCAAGACAAACAGCAGCATGGCGCCGTTTATTGAAAAATAAATTCATCAATTAAATCAGACCCTAAGAAAAGTCAGAAGAGCGGAATGAAATGGTGAGCCCCAGTGGGTGCTCCAAGAATTTTTTAGTGGGTCCTAGAAGCGACTTGGTGTGGCAATTGTTTTGGCAGAAAACAATTGCGCGTTCTGAATAGATTCTTACTAAAGAAACAGTGTCCAGCTATCAGCGATTTTCGCATTGAAAATCATGTAATACAGAGGAAGCACGCAAATCCCAGGGAAGCTTTTGACTGCTACAAATATAAGCCATGAAACGGATGACCTGGAGCTATAATTTGTGGGAAACAGGTACAGGGACGGTTGTATTTTAATCATCACTCCGCTCAATTACAGGCCAGCAGTTACTAGTGCACAGCTATCTTGGCTGCTCTTTAAATTGTTTTCTTACACTGAAAGGAGAAGTACTCCAATTTTGTTTTACTTTTGTGTAATGACAATAAATCCATTCGTCTAAAATTATGTGTTCTATGTAATTATTTGTATATTTATGACTGTAACCTTTTTACATGTTTGCAGTCATATACTCTCGGTCGGTAATGACGTACTCCCGATGTAAGTTCAACCCTTTGGGGGCTTTAATGTAAGTGTGATGCTACTATCCACTTACTGTTAAAACCGAGGAATTATTGTATTTTATTCATTGCGGAGACCTTGCTGAAGTAATGGTTACCTGATGCTAGCGTGCAGCTAGCTAGCCATTCTCTAAATGGCTTTCTTACTCTGAAAGGAGAAGCCCTCCAATTTCCTCGGACTTTTGTATAATGACAATAAAGACAATTTATTCAACTGGATTTCTGTATTCTATTATTATTTGTTGATCTATAGTTGTTATGTTGTTACAGTCGTATACTCTCAGTTGTAATGACGACATCTGAAGGTAAGTTTGCTTTAATGAAGGTTGCGGATTTTTACTTTTCCCGGGGGTTTCCGAAGGTCCCGATTAACCGCGTCAACCGAGGTATCTCTGTATATCGAAGCGAGCCAGGAGTCGTCAAAAGTCATACCTGTTAGTTGAGCCACAGAGCTAGCTGTCAGGGCTTCTGTTGCCAGGGTAACGATCTCATCGCTAATAGTCACAATGTTGATCTCGCCGTTAGCTTGCGAATCGTCAAGGCATCCGTCAGTTTCCTCATCAGTCCCGCTCCCGGCACCGGAGCGCCTTCTTCGCCGCTTTATGCCGGCTTTGCCGCGGTGGACCGTTTTGATGTGCGAGCGTAGATTGTCCACACGGTTGAAGCCTCGGCCGCATTTGTCACACAGGAACGGCTTCTCTCCTTCACAAAGAACGAGAAAATCGGGATAAAATGAAACATTTTTGTGGGACCCCAGTCGGTGGACAGTCGAGGGTATAGGTGTCGACATGGGGTCCGTGGGCCAGTTCAGGCCTGCCGACAGATTGAATCCGGCCCACGAGACAAGCCTGAGAGACGCTCAGAGAAAAAAAAAGTCAAAATACAAGCTGCAGTTTTCAATAAAGCTATGTCTTTCTTTCTCCCATTTTCTGTCTCCCTATTTTTCTTTTCCCTCTCTTCTCCCTTTCCTCAGGATCTCTTCTCTCTTTGTCTTTCTTCATCTTTCTCTTTTTTTCTAATATCTCTTTCGTCTTCTCTTTTTGTCTTTCTTTCTTTCTCTTTTTCTTCCTTTCTCCAACTATTTTTTTCTCTCTTTCTCTTTAATCTAATAGTCCGGCCCCCTGTGAGTTTTTTTTCTACTATGTGGCCACAAGCTCAAATAGGTTTAACAGGCCCAGTCTAGGTGGGATCTGGTGTCATAATACTCAGAAGGAAGAATTGTACATTTCAAATCCAAACTCATTGATCTGATGCATTTTAGATTAAAATCAAGAAACTTGATCTATTAAGAATGTGTACCTTTGTATTGAATCATAAATACACTAGGAATGATAGCAATGACGTATCTAACAAGCACTCAAAGAATGGTATGCGAGACGGAGTTAAACAAATTTGCTCGTCATCTAGTTTGACTAAAAATAACTAGTGTTGTTTGGATGCCGATACTGTACTATTCTAAGATAGCGTATCGCAGAGTAAACAGACCAAATCATCAATATGAGTTTTACATTTTTTTCAAATATAATACCTATAGGCAGCACGGCGGCGCAGTGGTTAGCGCTTGTGCGGCACAGTTCATGTCATGGGAACCTGTCGTGGGTTCAAATCCAGCTCCAGACTTCCTGTGCGGAGTTTGTATGTTCTCCCCGTGCTTGCGTGGGTTTCCTCCGGGCACTCCGGTTTCCTCCCACATTCCAAAAATATGCATTTCAGGTGGATTAGCCGGTCCAAATTGTCCCTAGGTGTGAATGAGCGAATGAGTTGTCTGTCCCTGTGTGCCCTGCAATTGGCCGGCAACCAGTTCAGGGTGTCCCCTGCCCATGCCCGGAGATGGCTGGGATGGGCTCCAGCCCCCCCCGCGACCCTAATGAGGATAAGCGGTACGGATGATGAGATGAGATAATACCTATACTGGTGATTTGGTCAAATTACAGTATTAAATATTAGTACTGCTGCTTTTGTGATTGCTGCTATGACAGGATGCCGATTCCTCTTTGATGGTTTACAGAAGGTTATTTCATACCTGTCAACTTCAGCCAATTGCTCCCTTATTAATGGTTGCAAATCCCTTATTAAACGATAATCAACCCAACAAACACAACACAGTACCGTTTTACTCACAGCAAGACTATCTAGAACCAAAAATTATTTCTAAAATTTATTTTATGTTTTTCAAATAAAAAAATAAAGTTATTACGACGTACACAATTTGAAAGGATCAAAAAACATAAATATATATGGGAAAAAAGGAAGAAGTTGACAAGTATGTTATTGTAATGAGCACCTTATTAGATATGGGATTTTACGGCTCTTTTTAGAGAAGCGGCTCTTTTAGCTACGCTCACCACTGCGGCCATTTCAGCTCCCAAACGGCTTTTCGGATTTTTCTTCTGGCTTTAACTGATATATTATCGATAATAATGTATTCACTTAAGGGCCCGGTCACACAGCTGTTGCGTCTGTATCCTCGGGTAAAATTTTGCGATTTTTTATTTGCCCGTGGTTGCCTGCGGTGGAAAATGCGCAAAATTGGCCAACACGCTGTTCATCCGTGGTATGCCCGCGAAACATGCCGGCGGCTGTTCCGCTTCCTCATCGCGTCAGTTCTACGTCCTTTCCGCGTGTGGACCACGGATATAAAAGCTGCCGAAATCATAACTGCTCAAGACACAGTCCCGTGAAGATAAAGATTTACAGCTATGGCACCGATGAAGAAGCCGATATGTTATTATTGTAATAGTTTTTCATTTTTATTTTATTATCTTGTTATGAAATGAAAAGAAATGTCAAGAAATAAAAATGGATTAAAACGAGGTCACTACGGTGACGGGGATCCATGTTCACCCCTTGACGTCTCGAGCACAACTGACGTGTGCTCGGCAAATCGCGCTGAATATACGCGGAGAAAGGCGTTTAACCGTCACACGTGTTACACACGCTAATTCACGTGATAACGCCGCGATACAGGCGCAGAACAAACGTGCTATGACCGTGCTCCACCCGCGATTACCTGCTAAAATTCCGCGTCCTACCCGCGTGTAACCGTGCCCTGGCCGCGGCCGTAGCACGTCGTTCCGCGTCTGTACCACGTCATATTCGTGTGTGTACCCGCGGTTACCCGTGGTCTAAAGTTTTGAGCAGCGCAAAACTTTTTCGCGCGATCAACCGCGTGTGAAATTCTTGCCGCGTGTAAAGCACGGCTGTATCTCGTCTGTATCGCAATCTCAAAGCGTCCAGCCGGCTCTCTTTAAGAAGTTGAGCGCAGAAATTTCTGGTCGTGATTCAGCCGCGATACAGACGCAAACGGCTGTGTGACCGGGCCCTTACATATGTAATGAATAAATAAGATGTATTATACTACTAGATTATGCAATTTTTCATATTATTTTTTTATTCTACAGTAAACTTTTAACCAATTTAAACTTTTATTATATATATATATATATATATATATATACATATATATATATATATATAAAGTAACTTTAAAGTCAAGCAACTCAGAATTCGTAAAAACAAACTACAAAACATAAAAATTAAAAATTTCAACTCTTCAGTGCTAAAAAAACCCCTACTATTTACCACTCATGTTTACCATTTTAGGCTTTAAAAACACAGAAACAACAGCTTGACTTGTTCCTGTGCTCAATGTGCTTCCCTCCATCCTCCTTTGTTCAGCAAATATGCATATTAACTAATCAACCAATTAACCAAAAGCGAGTGAGATGACAAAAAGGGTGAACCGAGCATACCATGGCGTTTTAAATGGAGGCAATTATTGGAAAAACTAATTATTATAAGTTGGTTTCATTAATTCACATTTGTATATATTTTAAAATACGATTATATTTTTTAGCAACACAAGATTATGAGACTTTAGCGGGGGACCCGCCAGAGACGTAATTTAGAATGGGAAACACTTATAATATTATTATCATACATTTTTCTCAAATCAGATTAAATCAAAGTACTTTACATGCAAATCTTAACACTCAAAGTGCTGCATAAAAATAGCCAGCCAAAAATGAATGAGTTTTTTTTCTTTTATTGAACTATATTGTACAACTACCCTTTTGGCAGAAAACAATTGCGCGTTCTGAATAGATTTTTACTAAAGAAACAGTGTCCAGCTATCAGCGATTTTCGCATTGAAAATCATGTATTACAGAGGAAGCACGCAAATCCCCAGGGAAGCTTTTGACTGCCACAGTGATAAAGCATGCCAGGTGTCGATATCCTACAGCACATGTACAGAAAAGAACCTGACTATGTTGTCTCTCGCCTATACAAGATGATCATTCGGCCAAGGTAAGGTGGATCTGCTCCCCTGTATGGCATTGGTTGAGTACCATACACAGTATCTGAGGTCTGAGTCGATCAGGAGGATTCCCCTGCTACCGGTAACCATAAAAACCAGTACTGTCTGTTTCATGTGGGGGAGCAAACCCCTACCCAAAAGAATGTCCTGGAAAGGGATGGGCACCTTCAGGCTGTACCTGCTCAAGACACACCGAAAGAAATGGTGCCCTGACGACCCAGGCGGTAATCATGCAATAATTCATTATAACAGGTTTCTGGTAGCTTATAATGGAGCCACAACATGAGCATTCAAAGAAGATGCACTATGGTAGCCCGAAAGAAATCGCTCAGCCTATTTTCCCATTTTCTTGCACGGCCAAGGATAAATTTCAGCCAGTGGCAAGACATTAAGGCTGATGTTCATCCCCGCGGGCGACAATGAAAGACTTAGTGAGCTAGGTACACTCTGAGCAGCTGAAAAACAACTAGTTGGAGTTGGTCAGAGATGGTGGAAGTGGCTAACTTTCGTGGCTAGTGGAAAAAGCTACTTGATAGGCAGATATCGCTCGCTAGAGAAAACCAGAATTTGTCAAGCGTCAAGACCCTGAATAACAGAACACATCTGTGGAAGGCCTGCAGCCAGCCTAAGTCATGGGACATCATACCTGTCAACCTGAACGGTTTTGCCGCACAAAGTATGTTTTTTATGCATTTTAAGACGAGTACGACGTACAAGGAAATCTGTTCGGAAAACCACTAATTTGTCAATTGCATGCATCTGCCGCCTGGGGATTTCCAATCATGCATCATTCAGGAAAAAAAAAGATATAGTATACGATTATTTTGTATTTTGTACAAGAAAATACGACAGTTTGTATGGGCATGGAGCCGTTGAGATTGACAGGTATGGGACAGGCAGGTCTTAGCTATGGAATGGAAGTGGTACAAAAATTCCATGTACAATATCACATCTTATGTCTTCACTCTTATAGAACAGGGCTTCAATTGATTAAATTTTGATATTCAGGAATGAATCCTAAAAGGACAAAAAAAAATCATCAACTGATTTACCTAAAATGAAACACAAAATGGTTAATAGTTTTAACATGACATTTTCAAGCCAAATCAGTGCAAATGAGTAAGCCTGGTTTGTATGCATTCACATACATTGCTCACCAATAAACAAGCAGAGAAACTTGTTAAAAATAAATAAATGAATAGATAAATGACGAAAAAAGCATGAGTTTGTCACGGTATGATAATCGTTAGCAAAATATTGGGTGTCAGGGAAAAATGTATTTAGTTGTCTAAACAGTCACCGCGACCACTTAATTAATTAATTAATGCTATGAGTTACTTTCTAATTATTGATCTGGTGTTACCAGTGTGAACGATGATATGCTTGGACAGGTCTCCTCCATTCACAAAAGACTTGTTGCACATTTGACAGTGGTGAGGGCGGATGTTGTCGTGGTGGCGGATGTGATTGGCCAATTGACTGGACTGCACAAACCTGCCAGGAAGAGAAGAAAGGTTAAGTACATTTATTTGTCATAACACTACAAATTGTGTTATTATTACCAGGGATGCAAAATTCAATGGACTGGCTAAAGTTCAGAAGTTTGTACTATCACAACAGCCTGAGCCTTGCAATTAAATATGGCCAACCTCTCCGATGCTTCACTCATATTATAAAGAGGTGGAGAGGAGACACAAGCAAGATATGTTACCAGTTCTATAGAAAAACAAAACAGTCAACTGACAAACATAAATCTGCAGAATCTTTCTAATTAATAGTGTTGGCTGATTGAATATTATTGCATCCCTAATTGTCTGGTCTTTTCTTTTTGGGTTGATTATTGGAACATTATATTTCATTGCTTCGATAACTATCAGCCTGATAATTAGCATTCAGTAATTAGTAATAGCTAATCACTACTTCTTCCACAAGGTAACTGAGTTAGTAACTGAATTATTCTATAGTAAAAGAAATTAATTACCAGGGGAAGTTACAATTTCCTTTATTTTAAAAAAAGTTGTTGAATGTCAAAAAATTTGAACTTTTCTAAGCAGTATTCGAGTCAGTTGATTAAAGAAAAACAGTTTGTGTTATAGAAACTTGTAGGAGCAACAAAATAAACAATATAATAAATAATCACATAATCATGCACAAAACGTACGTAGAAACGCACCAAAAACGTACGTAAACACGCACGAAAATCTACGAAAAACACACTAAACAGTACAAAACACGCACACAAACGTACGTAAACATGCATAAAAGCGTATGTAAAAAACGCACGTAAAAACACACAAAACCGTATACAAACACCTATACAAACGTACGCGCAAGCATGTACTTAAAAATGCAAAGAAACGTACTTTAACACACACAAAAAGGTACGTAAACACGCACTAAAGCATACATAACGCACCACTTTGACCGTCATTTACGGCAGAATAAATAATTTGGTAGATTAACCCGATACTGAAAAAATAAGACGGTTATTTATTATTCCAAACACTGTCCCCAACTTTTATGGTCACTGACCTTTTTCCACAACGATCACACACGTAGGGTTTCTCTCCGGTGTGCTGGCGGACGTGGGCGATGAGGGAGCTGGCCTGAGTGAAGGCTTTGCCACAGGTGGGACAAACGCAAGGTTTCTCACCTGTGAGACAGCGCCGTTATGTCATCACAAAACAAACAGCTTCACCTTCCACGCGCAAACCTGTGTGGATGCGCTCATGCCGCTGCAGCGCTCCAGGGTCACTGAATGCTCGTTGGCAGTGTATGCAGACGTAGGGCTTCTCACCGCTGTGGACCCGAGAGTGACGCTTCAGATTTCCTAGCACACAGAAAAATTCACAGAATATCAACAGATGAATGAATGGTGCAAACAGATGGGGTCGTGAAAAAGTTATCATAATTTGGTGTTTTTTATTTTTGTTGACCTACTGCTTGAAATCTTTTTTTTCTATGGCACGTTGGGGTTAACGCAAAAGTAATTTTTTTTGAGAGCCACAGCTATATATCAAGACAAAATTTAACAAGACCGCCAAAATCGCTCTCAAGACCAAAGCTTAATTCTTTGATAACATCTCCGAAATAATAATAATGCTAGTGCCTGTGCCCTATATCAATATAAATATACCACTTAGAAATTGCCTCCTTCCTGCAGGTACTTAGGAAAGTTGGGGCTTATTTTGGCATGGTTTCAAAATAAGGTGCAAGCGAAGTTCTTTAGTAAAAATGTCACAAAATACTGCAAACGAGGATACTAACGTATTTACTTTTGGTGCAGACGAAGCTGGGAGAGGAGAAGGGTGGGCTATGTGTATAGTTCTGCCTATTTGTACTGCTCACCCAATCAAATTGCTCTGGATGCTTTGCTAGAGTTTTGGGGGTTTTACAGTTTGTTCTGTGGGTCTTCATAAAGTGTCTCAACAGTGAATATACATTGTTTAATAAAGTCAAGTCAAACTCAAAAACCTCAGCATGAGAAAAATAAAACCATGAGACGAGGGCTCACAAGAGGTACGTTGGCAATAGATTTAGCATTGGGTTACAATACACAAAACATAGTGAACATCAATAAGAAAACATAGGTAATATGTGAAAATTTGTACAGAAAGAATATGATAGCAACGACGAATGAGGTTCCATATAAAAGATTATTTCGGGATGTAAAGCCAAATATAGGGTCCGTTGGTATGACATCTTGACTGGTAACTGTAGTGAGGCCTATGACTTACATGTACTCAACCAAATCCATTGAATTTTTAGCGAGGTCCTGCCTATGCACATACTAAAACCGTCATACAGTAGATAATTGCAGAAGTTCCACTTTATCTTTGAGTCAGATGTACTCCTCTAAAGCGCTGAACATCGCAAGCCACAGGTTCCCGACCCTGGTTCTATGGGGACAGACACAATTGGTTTAATCCAGTTGGTTCACTAAGGCTCATTTGGATTAGTCTCCCTTCCCCACAATTTAAGCCCTAACTCTTGCAAAGTGCGTGAACAATGAGAGTAACAAAATCTGAATCATATGCATAGCATAGACTAAGGTGGAAGAGTGAGGGTTACAAGCCCCTTTTACCAAGTCAGCTCAGGAGTGCCCCAGCTTCTCCCCTGCCCTTCTGCAATGCCCTTCTGCATTATGAACCAGCTGGAAATAATTACGTAGGTTTATGCTGCATGCTATTATGGAATGTAAAGTCCTACAGAGTGTGCTGCTAGACAAAACAAAGCAGAGGCACAAGAGAGGTGTTAAGGGCAAAACAAGGAAGAAAAAACAAGAGTGAAGCACAGTACTGGTCTGGCAGCATAGCCCACAGCCAACCCTCTTGGGATTACCGACCAGCTGGAGGCGATCGTGAGAGGGAATATGTGATAAAGCTGTGTTATGGAACATATCTTCCTACAGAGGGCACTGCGGGAAAAATAAAAGGACCAAAGCACAGAAAAAGTGGTCACCGTGAAGACAAGGAAGAATAACAAGAGTTAAGCGCAGTCTTCGTCAGGTGGCTAACTCCCTATAATGGCCCCTCTGCATTACTGATCACCTGGAATCAACAGTGGAAGGGAGTGAACTGATTATATTTAATAATTCTGTGTTATGGAATGTCAATTCCTACAAAGGGGGCGCTGCGAGACCTGGTAAAGCACAGAGGCACAGGAGAGGTGGTATTGGCAAAGACGAGGAGGAGTAAACGATAGTGAACCACCCAAAAATATTTCTCTTACCCGAGGTTGTAAACTGTTTTCCGCATTCTCTGCACTTCAAAGGTCCATCGGTGATATGAATTTTTAAGTGGGCCTTCAGATTTCCTGGCTAAAAATACAACACCACAAATGCGTTACTTCACATTTGTACTATGTCAAATACAAGGCCCAATTAATTACAACTAAAATACACCCTCAGTATTATACTTGTATTCCGGTGGCTCAATGGTAAAGTAACGTTTCATTCACAGTTCATTTTTTAAAAATGTGTTACTGTTTAATTAATAATGAAAAAAGAATTAATAATTATAATAACACAGTTTTATCAATCATGGTAACAACATTTTTCATTGTTAGTCACGTACGCAAAACTAATAATAATAAAAATCCTTCACATTTTTTTCTGTTATTATTTTTGATAATGTTTTAATATTGTTGAATAGCAAGACTGATTTTTGTAAAAGATAGAAAGATAGATACTTTATTCATCCCCGCAGGGAAATTCACATTTCCAGCAGCATTCCTTCACTGAGAACAATACAATGATAAAGCAAAAGGAATACTGTACAATATACAAATACCCAATGTGACGTGCTAAAACCCACTGTAGCGTGTTGTATAGAGTATTTAAATAGTGCTACATAAAATACACACTGCATTAAAGGTACGGTAATATGCAATGTAGGGGGTGTGGTTTAGTGTGGGCCTTTACTCCGCCGGGTGGAGGAAGAAAAGATCTCTTCAGTCTGTCCGTGGTACAAGACAGTGACAGCAGTCTGTCGCTGGAGCTGCTCTTCTGTCTGGATATAATGCTGTGCAGTGGATGTGATAATGTGTAATTGTATAGCTTCTATTTTTTTAAGTTAGAAAACAACAATTTATCCACATAATAAGAACTATAAGTAAAATAATTGATTTTGCTGAGAAAGAAAAGAACATAGACATGATGATCGCCAGCGGGTGCTTCATGGATCGTTATTGCAACCGGCAATTGACTGAGGTGGTGTTGGCAGAGAAAGCAATAGCGAGTGTAGAGTATTCAGAATCCCGTTTTGCAATACCAGAAAATAATCAAAGCGTGTCAAAACATGTGAAGTGAATACTGTGTTTTAAGTTAATCAAATAGATATGTTATCTAACTGATACTGGTGAAATGTGAGATTGGGGAGGCCGGTATTAGCTTGCATTGGTGCATCACAGGTTGGCGTGACAACCCCAGCACAAGGGGTCCGCCCCTCCAAGAGTTGGTTCACGCCTCACCTCGCAAAGGTTGTCAGAATTTTGGCCAGCAATAAGCAAATCCTTACAGGAGGAACTGGACCAAGGCCGCCTTGGCTGGTCCTGACCTAGTCTCAGCTCAACAGGAAGCAAGAGTGCCTTGCAAGTTAGCAGGCAAGCTTGATCAAGCTAGAGGCCAAAACAGTGGGACAAAGTCAGCGACCTCAAAAAAGCCTCAAGCCACTAGCAGTCAACCTCTGCTTCAAAACCCTGCATCTTGTGGTCGTCATCCCAACCGGCTCTCAAGCCTACCAGGTTTCTTCATCGCTCTAAAGCCGAGGACATAAAGACTGGGCCGTTATCCTCATCAAAGCAGAACTTCACATAACATCTTGTGGTGGCTAGGTATTGGTGTGACGTAAAAGGGGGAATTCTAACAAAATACAATAATGTAATAATCAAGCCAACGTTGTTGTCTATCCCAAATGATGCCAGTTTAAGTTCTCAACTTGTTTTTGTTGTATTTCCTTACTATTGATTTGTGTTCTATCTAAGAGTTTTCAGTAGATGATTAGTAAAAGAAAAGTCCATAAATCCAAGAGTGTGTGTGTCTTGATTAAAGTATATTGGAGTATCAAAACGGTAAAAAGAATTGACCTAAAGTGTGTGTAGCCACCCTTCAGAATAACTAAACGAGGTTTTTCATCCATTTTCCTGTCATAATGATCTAAAAACGTATGTGGTGCTCCAAAAAGGCGAGGCAAGTTTTGAAAAGAATAAACTCGGCTCTTTAATTCAATTGGTCAATAAATTTTGGTGGTGGTATGGGAGAGGAAGATGATGGCTAAGCTATCACCCATGACTAGAAACATCTCCCATCCCCTGCAGGACACCGGATCTGCTCTGGAGAGCTCCTTCAGTGACAGGCTGCTTCACCCCAAGTGTGTGAAGGAGCGGTTCCGCAGGTCCTTCCTTCCTGCAGCTGTCAGACTGTATAATAAGCAGTGGTCCTGATAGACTGCACATCCTCCATGACTTTGCATGTTTGCACATTGCTGTACTGACCACTTTATTTTGCACACCTGCCATTGAAAATATTCAGTTTTTTTTCCTTTACTTTTCATATTTCTAAATACTTGTTTATACTGTTCAGATTCTAGCTATTATTCGTTATTCACAGTCTTACTGCTGTAACAAGATATATTTTCCAATTGTAGGAGGAATAATAGGGCTATCTTGTCTTATTGTTTGTTGGAATAATTTATTTACCACCCATATTCGCTACATGTAATTTTGTTGGTTTTCTTATTTTTATAAATGCACAGTTGATAAACACTGTGAGAGATTGAATCTTGGTGAAGTAAAAAATATAATGAGGAAAAAAAAACCTCACTCATTTTATAATCAAATCTGACATTCCTGAATCATAATTGATATGTAAGCTTCCAAAAAGTTCTCCATTCCCCGAGCTAAGGCACACTTGTTATTTAATTAATTTAACACTGTGACCCCCGACAGAATAGTTTTTCTACCATGTTCCCCCCCAAAGCTAAAATATGTTTGACAGCACGACAAACATGACAACGACTACTAGTATGAATTCCATCATGTAAAGGAAATATGAATTTCTCCACCTATGAATATATAGCAAAAATAGACATTGGTATGTTACTGAATGTATTTTTACCTAGTATTCAAAACAAAGTTTTCTTTTTACAGAATCAAAGTTTTTTTGGACCACTAGCAGACACTAAACTTTAAGGATTGGCCGATAAGGGTGTTTCACAGTTGATATTGATTATTCGTATAATGAGGAGGCGAATAACCATTATTTGGAGCCAATATTTATTTGCTGTAAAAGCTTAAAAATTGGCATAAGACATTTTTAATCATGCAAAGAGAAACAAAGGATATTTGTTATAATTTCAAATAAAACTTTAATAGCTGTCTGAAACATTTTACAGTACATAAATTCGAATTTTAACACAACCATGAGTAATCTTTCACCTCAACCAAAAACGTAGGGCCCGTCACACAGCCGTTTGCCTCTGTATCGCGGGTAAAATTTAGCAATTTTTTTTGGCCGTGGTTGCCCGCGATGGAAATTGCGCAAAATTGGCCAACCCGCTGTTCGTCGGTGGTATGCCCGCAAAACAGACGCCGGCGACTGTTCCGCTTCCTCATCGCGTCATTTCACAGTCATTTCCGCGTGTGGGCCACGGGCATAAAAAGCTGCCGAGAAATGATTTGCACCCCCTGGCTACTATAACCACTTTGACCTGGTTTTATCTCACTTTTATATCACTTTTCAGGAATGTAATAGCGGACATATAACCAAAACCACTTTGTCTTGCATTTGTTGGGAATGTAATACAACTTAAACCGTTCCGTCTTTGTATTTGTTGTGAATGTAATCGAACGGTAATGCACACCGTATATAAATCACTTTTGAGCAGGTAACATGTTTATTTTGCCCTTTTCTATTCAAATCGCTCGAATTGAAACTTTTATGCACTCTACCATAAAGCTTATTTCAGCATCATAAGCTTTATGGTAGAGTGCATAACAGTTCGTTTAAGGGTTATTGTTCTATCTTCTTTATTCATTATTCGTTATCGGTCAGTTCATAATATGCTACAAAGCTTAGAAGCCGGGACTCTTACTCTCAGCCAAAAGGCCAAGCTAAGGTCCTAGCCTTAAAGCCTTGCTGCGGTCATTGCGAATGCACCGTTCCCGGAGGTACTGCAATACCGGGCCGATGCATGGAGTGGACAGAGCAAGCTCTTATTCCAGCTCCGGATTGCAAAAATCAATGATCAGGTTACAATATCCTAGAGGTGCCAATTCCTACCCAGTATAGATCCATGTTCACCCCTTGACGTCTCGAGCACAACTGAAGTGTGGTCGGAAAATCACGCTGTATATACACGGAGAAAGGCGTTTGACCGTCACACGTGATAACACCGCGATACAGGCGCAGAACAAACGTGCTATGACAGTGCTCCACCCACGATTAGCCGCTAAAATTTCGCGTCCTGCCCGCGTGTAATCACGCCCTGGCCGCAGCACGTCGTTCCGTGTCTGTACCGCGTCATTACCTCGTGTGTTTGAGCAGCGCAAAACTTTTTCGCGCGGCCAACCGCGTGTGAATTTCCGACCGCGTGTAAATCACTGCTGTATCTCGTCTGTATGGCGATCTCAAAGCGTCCAATAGCGTCTGCTTCACAGGCAGAAATTTCTGGCCGTGATTCAGCCTCGATACAGACGCAAACGGCTGTGTGACCGGGCCTTAACAGTGCAAGAAATCAAATTTGGCTTAGCAGCAACTCATGTTAAGGTACATAAAAACTAATTTTGCTCCCTGATTTTTTTAACAATCAATAAATAAAAATGTCAATACAACCAACATGACTTTACTTAATTTCTGTATGGACAATGTTGTTCCTGTAAGAACTGTATGCTGCTATGCCAACAACAAACCCTGGATCACAAGCGACATCAAGTGCCTTTTGAACCAAAAGAAGAGGGCCTTTAAAGATGGAGATCAGCAGGGGCTTAAAACGAGTTCAGAGGGAGCTTAGAGTCCGGCTTCGGGAAGCGAAGGAGCAGCACAGGAGGAAGTTGGAGAAAAAGTTGCAGAACAACAGCATAAAGGAGATGTGGGGAGGGATGAAGACCATCAAAGGATATTTGTTGTAATTTCAAATAAAACTTTAATAGCTGTCTGGGGCACCAAACGGGGTGTGGCTGTGGAAGTAGATGTGGGGAGGGTTAACCAGTTAAACAACTTTTTTAACAGGTGTGACCACCCCCACTCATTCTCACTCCAGCGTAATGCAGCTGTCACCCCCCCTCCCCGCCACTCACCCCCACCCCCGCCCTCTGGACACCAACATGGGGCAGGACATCCCCCCCACTCAAGATCACTGAAACCCAGGTGTGTGGAGAGCTGAGGAGGCTGCGAACCAGCAAGCCAGCTGGTCCAGATGGAGTATCCTCCCGACTGCTGAAGGCCTGTGCGTTGGAGCTGGGAGACCCTCTACAGCGCATCTTGAACCTGAGCCTGGAACAGGGGAGCGTCCCACAGCTGTGGAAAACATCCTGCATCATCCTAGTCCCAAATCAATCAAGACCTGAGGAACTCAACGACTTCAGGCCAGTCGCCCTGACATCACATGTGATGAAGACCATGGAGCGGTTGCTGATGCACCACCTGAGGCCACAGGTCCGCCACGCCATCGACCCTCTGCAATTTGCCTACCAGGAGAAGGTGGGAGTGGATGATGCTATAGTCTACATGCTACACCGATCCCTCTCTTACCTGGACTGGGGCAAGGGTGCTGTGAGGATTATATTTTTTGACCTTTCCAGTGCCTTCAACACCATACAGCCTCTGCTTTTTAGTGGTAAACTGACAGAGATGGGAGTAAGCTCACACCTTGTAGCATGGATTACGGACTACCTGACAGGCAGACGCCAGTATGTGAAACAGGGGGGGTGGTCAGCAGGACGGGATCGCCGCAGGGCACCGTGATCTCTCCGTTCCTATTCACCCTATATACGTCGGACTTTCAGTACAACCCTGAGTCCTGCCACGTGCAGACGTTTGCTAATGACACTGCTATCGTGGGATGTATCAGAAGTGGGCAGGCGGAGGACAACAGGAAATTGATTCAGGACTTTGTCCAATGGAGCGACGCTAACCACCTGCACCTGAACACCACCAAGACCAGGGAGATGGTGGTGGACTTCAGGAGAACTAGAACTCACCCGGTTCTTGTAACCATCAAAGGAAAATGTGTAGAATTTGTCCAGACCTACAAATACCTGGGTGTGCTGCTGGACAATAAACTGGACTGGACTGCCAACACAGAAGCTCTGTGCAGGAAAGGTCAAAGCCGACTGTACTTCCTCAGAAGGCTGGCGTCCTTCAACATCTGCAAAAAGCTCCTGAAAATGTTCTATGAGACTGTTTTGGCAAGCGCACTCTTCTATGTGGCAGCATGTTGGGGAGGCAGCGCTAAGAAGAAGGATGCCTCTCGTCTTAATAAACTGGTGAGGAAAGCGGGCTCTGTTGTGGGCACAGAGCTGGACAGCCTGACAACTGTAGCTGAGAGACAGGCACTGAAAAAGCTACGGTCAATCATGAACAATTCATCACATCCACTACACAGCATCATCTCCAAACGGAAGAGCAGCTTCAGCGACAGACTGCGGTCACAGTCTTGTTGCACGGACAGACTGAGGAGATAATTTCTTCCTCATGCCACGGGGCTCTTTAGCTCCACGCGGGGGAGTAAAAGCCCAAATTAAAACCCCACCCCCACATTTGCATATTACCCTTTTTATTGCAACGTGTATTTTATGCAGCACTAGTTATATTGGCTATTTATGTATTCAAGTCAGTCAAGTCAAGTCATGCTTATTTGTATAGCCCTTAATCACAACAGTGTCAAAGGGCTGCACGGATCAAAGACTATTGCAAACTATTATTACAGACTATTATGACACATTCTATTTATTTTATTTTATTATGATTTTATTTTCAACACAAGGATACTGCTGAACGTGTGAATTTTCCTATGTGGATGAATAAAGTATCCATCTATCTTTTTGTATTATATATCTTTTATTTTATTATTTTATTTTTCAACACAAGGATACTGCTGGAAGTGTGAATTTCCCTACGGGGATGAATAAAGTATCCATCTATCTATCCATCTATCTAACTAACCTAAAAGAAAAAGTGCATTTAGATTTCAACAGAGCTCACAAATTGAAATGAGTGGACACTCCTGTTTTATAGCCAGATTGACGAACTGATGTTATGGTAACAGCTAATCACTCAGCTTTCCACTTTAACATGCTTTTTCTCAATCACAAACACACACGCTTCATTGACCAGCTAATGTTATGATATGAGCTAATATATGAGTCCCCAACTGAATATGCTTACCTAAAACAAATCTGTCAAATTCCCAAATAAGAATAGATAATCGGCCCGCCTGATAATGGGTCACCTCTACTCAATATTACAGATTGTCTGTTGAAGGAAATGTTTTTTACCGCTAGGAGACACCAAATAATACACATGGTCCCCTTAAATGGGTCATCTGTGATCACCTGATTGAAGCGCTTGTCACAGTGCGGGCACTTGTTTCCTTTGTTGGTGTCGTGCGTCTCCAAGTGTCGCATTTTGGCGGTGGGGTCGGAGAAAGCCTTGTTGCAATACTCGCAGTGGTAGGGTTTCAAGCCGCTATGCACCAGACGATGGCGCTTGAGGTTCCCCGACGTGCTAAAGATCTTCTCGCACGACTCGCAGCTGTAGCGAGCCTCGCCTGTGTGACGTTTTCGGTGCAAGTTGAGTAAACTGAGAAGACGGTAGCTCTTGCCGCAAGTCACGCAGCAAAACGGCTTCAGGGGGCTGCAGAGGGACGAACCCTTAATATCAGTGTTGGGAAAAACGCTGTTATAAGTAATGCAGGTATTTTTTTTCAGTAACGTGGTAATCTAACTATTTATTCGGCCGTTACTGACAGTCAAAAGCTGCATGTTATCGTTCACATTTCCGACTAAATGCTACTTGTATGAGATTTGATTACTTTGTGACATGTGTCTTGCATGCGCAGGAGAGGACAAGTGCGACAAACGCAATGTGCTCAGTGTTTGCGGAAGTACTCATGGTTACTAACGGCGTTGAGTTCTACAGTATGCATGGAGTATGCTGCTGCAAGAGAACTGAAGATTAATGAATCGATTGGATGCGAGCTGAAAAATGATCCCCAACAATTAAGGGAAATGGAGCTGAGCTTTAGTGGAAATAAGGCGAGTTGGCCTGAGTTTGAGGAAAATCTTGAGTAGTTGATCATCAAGCAAAGCACAATAATAAAAGAAGACTTTTCAAACCCCGTTGTGCAAATAGCTTCAGTGCTCTTTAAAAAAAATATCCGTGTGTTTTACTTTGTAATCAATAAAACCACAACCAAACACAGTTTTGCTCCCTCCATATTTTTAAATACGCACACTTGTATGCTTATCTGTGTTGTTCGTAAGGCGGCCGCAACAGAGGGCACCTGCAAGAAATATTTAGGTGCATCCTATGGTTGTGTTAAATACAGAAATAGAATCAGCTACAGAGAATGAGCCTTTCAACACGCTGCACCCTACGGTTGTGAAAATACGGTATGTGAAATTCTTAGATGCGCTCCAGTAAACCCTTCCTTTTTCATCTTTTTGAGTCTTTTGGTTGGCATTTGGACTGTATTTCAAACAGTCCTATTCATACTTTCACCAATTTAATCCTAGAATAAAAAACTGGAGCATGCGCGTGAAATCAGTTTCCTGCCCCCCCATGACGATGTGTGTGACTGTGATAGGTTGGCGTATGCTGTCAGGCAATCAGCGGGTGGGAGCTAAAATAAATGTATTAAATCTGACTCTGACGAAAGTCAGAAGAGCTCAAAGACATTTCGATCACCAGTGGGTTCTCTGTGGATTATTATCGGGTACTGGAAGCTACTGGTGCTAATGGTCCGGTCTACTGCTAACGACTAGGTTAGCAACTCTCTGAAGCCACGCAGCGGACCCTGTATCCTGCCAAGTCAGGTCCATTAGCCATGAAACGGTTGATCATGAGCTACAATGTGTGGTAAATCACTGCATTTGGGACGGTTTTATTTGAATTGTTGCGGGGATTTGGCTCAATTCAAGAACCTGATGCCAGTGCGCAGCTAGACAGCCACTATTTAAATTGCTCTCTTACACTGAAAGGAGAAACCCTCCAATTTCTTTGTACTTTTGTATAATGATAATGACAGGACACATTCAACTGCGATTATACGTTGTGTGTTAGTATTTATAAATCTATAGTTCTTATTTTGTTACAGTCGTATACTCTCACCCTGTAATGACGCCCTCTTTTAAGTAAGTTTAAACCTTGGGGACTTCTATGAAGTAGCAGATTTTCACTTTTCAAGGGTGGTTCTGGTCCCTATTAACCGTGAAAACCACGGGACCTCTGTATAATCATTTTTTTATGCTATTTATTTAAATACATACATACATACATACATGTATAATACATAATACAGTAGCATCAGCATTTGATATACACTCATTTTAATTTTAGCTAATTACCTTAGGTGCAATTTCACTCCCACCACACCCGAAGAACAGATTGATGTGGTATCCTGGGGTCTACTGTTCAACTTAAATCTTACCTGTGTGTTTTCTCATGAGCTTTGCAAGCTGCCGCATCAGAGAAGGCCTTGTTGCATTCGCTACACGAGAACGGTTTCTCTCCCGTGTGAATGCGCACATGTCTCTTGAAGTTTCCTGTGTGTGTAAACTTCTTACCACAGTCCTTGGATAAAAAGAAAAAGATATTAATATATATATATATATATATATATATATATATATATTATTTTTTTTTTTCATTGTATCTCAAAAAGTAGCTATTATTTTTTTTCTTATTTCACTATATTCAGTCCCAAATTTTTATTTTATTAGGTGGAAAAAATAATTATTGATCCCTCTTCTTATTTTACCAAATTTTACTTAGTTTGTCACTTATTTGCAATTAGTAGTTTGCTTAATGTGGGTGAGTTTGTTGGCTCCCTTAACCACTAGTGTCGTAGGGGGACCATTTCCTGTGGTGTGTCTTGGGAAAGTACTAGCCTGGTGGTTGCCATCCTGCTCCAGACCAACAAATGTTTCCACCCAGTCTGGAACCAGGGACCTTTCCTTATGTACTACGAAAAAAAATATTGAATAAAGACAAATATTCAGGAATGCTTTTCCTATATTATTATATTTCTAACTTTGATTTTTCTAGTAGACCAAAGCATTTATTTTAAGTATTACTTTATTTGTACTTGGGACAAAAAGTTTAAAATATATTGAAAGAAGAAAAATAATACTTAAAATCATAATACTTGTTTTTACACACGCATGTATAACACGCTTGTGTAAAATACGGTGTGAATACAAAAAAATTATATTTGAAGAGAAGAGTGTATTACGAGAGAAGCAACAGAGTAAGAGTGTATAGTGAATTGTCCTGTTACTGTGTTCCAATGCAACAAGTGGAAAAGGGGAGATAAAATAAAGTGCCCATTAATTTTTATTTGAAAAAGAATAATTTTTTGGACCCAGGCAGTTTCTTTTTGGAGTGGAAATTATCCACAACAATGTGTCACGCCAAAAACACTCAATGTAGCTGCCAATTAAGTTAGCTAATGGTACTGTAGCTAAAATAAAAGTGATAACAAATTTGACCAGCTTTTGGTTACAGTTGATTTGAGATTTGATGGCACCCTGGATAAAACATATTAGCATACACAACTAACGTTAGTGTCTTAGCTTTGTCAATGAGCTAAAGGTGTACAATCTTTGTTTGACTAGGTAATTGCCAATGGTGTTGAGTAGGATAACTATGTTTGTGGTTTATTGTTAACTGGCCTCGACCAATATTTACTAGTTTACTGCCCTCCGTCATGGGGTCGTCTTGTGGTAAGGTCATGTGTATGCTAAGGGTCAATGGAACGACACCCCCCCCTGGGAACGATATAAAAGATTCCAGTGGGGCACTGAATGCAGCCTTCAACATTTATAAAGAAGATGCTTGACACCCAGCCATTGGCCAATCAAATCTCTTCTTACCTCACATTTATGCGTGACAGAGCTGTAAGGCTTGGACTCAAATCGACTGCTGACAGGAGAAGAGTTGAGGCCTCGCTCATCAGTGTTGACTGTATTCGTGGGCGAGGGGGACCCAGGAGTGGCATTATCTTTTTGGTTGATCTCCTCACGTTTGTCTTCCTGACCCAGCTTTCTCACAGTCTTTTTTGGTGCCGTTATTCTGACTTCTTCGTCTGTCCTCTTCTTTTTAAGTCCTTTGAAAGAGTAAAGAAAAGAGACACTTGACTGATTTTTTTCCCTTTGACTCAAAAAGTACCGTAAAGTGTATTTTATCCACCTTCGAATACATATTAAATAACTAATTTTTTATGGTCTGTTTATTTCACATTTTATTTTTCTGTATTTTATGCTATTTTGCAGTCAGAGAGTATAAAAATAATTACAAACAAAAGCAACATAGACAACACAAAAATAATATTAATAATAATAATAATAATAATAATAATAATAATATTGAAGTGTGCGGTGCAGGACCACCAGGCTCCGCAATAGTCTAGTCCCCCTGGCCATTAGACTGTTAAATGGTCAATCTAACATATAGTTAACTTAAATCTAAACGGCTGCTAATCTGACTTTTGCACTACTGGCAGTTTTTTTTATAGCTTGCCACTCCTTGCACATTGCTCTCTGCACTATTGTAATTACAGCGTTATTGTTACAGTGTTAATGTTACTGTGTACCTGACTTGTTAACCTGACTGCCCATATTGCACATCTGGTTAGCTACTCTTTTTGCACTATCGGCACTATGGTAAAATACTACACGTAGCCAAAATACAATACAACATTATTTATATCTGTACATTCAAGGAAACTGTGGGGGTCAGATGCATCAACATTTCGTTCTGTATACACGTGTACTAGAATGACAATAAAGTAGATCTGAATCTGAATCTGAATATAACTTCAAAAATACATAGTTAAAAGAGAAGAATAAGAATTAGTTAGGAAAACAAAAATTTTGTTGTTTGGATTAATTGTGTTTTTTTTAAGCCACAGTGTGTTAATATTTCACCACTATATGTCAATGTATTGTCTGATGCAAACAAAAACAAGTGCCAAGAGCGTAGCAGCACAGCAAGTTGTCAGACAAACATGGCGGCGACCATAGGTAGGGATACCACTATGTAAAGAAATACACATTTTAAAAAAGTAAAATAACATTGGTACGATAGTTCATGTATTTTTGCCTGGTATTCAAATTTTTTTTTAACTGAACGAAAATTGTTGGACCATGAGAAGGCACTAAATATTACACCCTGTCGCCTTAAACATATTCTTCCTGACATTAAAAAAAAACTTGAAAACGAGTTTGTTTTAAAAAAAAACCAAATGTTTTCTTCCAAACAACACACAAAACAAAAATATTCCCTAAAACCGAATAGATTTTTTTTGAAAAACAAAACCTCCACTCTTGATATTTGGAACATTCTTATGCTGTTTGAGCAGAATAATTCTTTTTTTTTTTTAATTTTTTTTTTTTAAATAATTTTTATAGAAAAAAAATAAAATTAGAAATTAAATAGTTTTTTTAGTCTTTACTTTTTAAAATATGTAGTGTCTTTTCTGGCAGTAAAACAACTAAAATAAACTAAAACTTATAAATGATAAATAAGTCCCATGAAAACAGAACTTTCATGAGTGCTATTTGGATATTTTTTTTTACGGTTTTTAAAAATAAAAAATAAAATTAAAATATGATCTAATTTTTGATTGTCCTTTTTGAGATTATTTGGGAAAAAGAAACAAATATTCAGAATAACTAAAAATAAAGATTAAAAAAAGGAAAAAGATATTTCGCAAAACATAAAAAAACTCTGGACAACAAACCTCCCCACTTCTGTTGTTTTGAGTATTTTTTATCTCAGATGTGTTTTAACCGACATGCTTCTGACACACTGGAAATATTATATTTCAAAAAACGAAATAATATTCAGGAAAAAAAACAGAAAAATATTTTAAACAAAATATGTATATGACAAAAAAAAAACAATCAAATAAATTCACCAGACCAATTAAAAAGAATTGTCAAAAACCCCTCAAAAAAGAATGCAACATTGCCACAGCAAACAAAACACCAACGGTTTACCTTGTGGAAAATTTGCTCGTAGTTTCCGAATTCGTTTGCCGCAACAATTGGTAAAACTAGAGGTGCTGACTGTTTTGATTGGTGCGTCTGGAAATAGAGAGAAAAAAGATACATCTTGAGACACTTGATACAGAAGAGAGAGAAAATTTCTGCCTAGGGATTTTGGGTATTTTTCACTGGAAAATAATAATTCTGTTCCATTTTGTTTATTTGAATAATGTTTCTATTAATTTAAAATTTTTCACTTGTTTTTCTCATTTTACCATATTTCTAACTTTATTAGAAATATGAAGCAGGAAGAATAATTTTAGAGTAAATTAAGGCAGCTCCGCTAAGTCCTGAGTACCAGCATGCCTATGAGTCAGGACTGCAGATAATATTGAGATTAAAAAAATAAAAAAGGTGTGTGTGATCATAAAATAGCATAAAAAGTGTGGTTAATTTCTTTTAGGGACGCACACTCAGGTCGAGACTGATATATTAGCTTTTATTATCACATTAGTTGGTTAATCAGGTGTGTTTGTTTGTGTATGAGAGAGCATAAAAAGCACGCTTAAGTGGAAGGCTGAGTAATTAAAGCTTACCATAACGGTAGTTCGTCAATGTGGATCAAAAACACGAGCGTCCACACTTTTCAATTTTCTAGCTCTGTTGAAATTTTGATGCACTTTTTGTTTTAAGTTCATTCAAGTCATGGTGGTTGACAGTTTTATTTATTGTAAAAACATAGTGAGCCATTAAAGTTTTTATGTATCTATGAATTTATATGAATTGCTGCTTAGCCAAATTTTATTTCCTGCAATGTTAGTTTGTGGTTTAGGTGAAAGATTATTCATGTTAGTTGTGTTAAAATCGCATTTTATTTACTGTAAAAAATGTCAGGGAGTTGTTTATACAAGTTGCTACTAAGCCTAATTTTATTTCCTTCTCTAGCCATTTTAGTTGTGTTGACATTCTAATTTATTTATTGTAAAAGGTTTCAAAGAGCTATCCAAGTTTTATTTGAAGTTTTAACAAATATTCTTTGTGGCGGCGCACAGCCCTGCTGTGCAGAGGTCAAGGGTTTGATTCCGGCTACTGTGGCCTTCCCTTGCGGAGTTGGCATATTCTCCCCGTACCTGCTTGGGTTTCCTCTGGGCACTCCGGTTTCATCCCACATTCAAAAAAAAATCCATGTCAGGTTAATTGGCGGGTCCAATTTTTCCCTGCAACTGTCTGGCAACCAGTTCAAGGTGTCCCCTGCCCACTGCCCAAGGAAAGCTGGGATGGGCTCCAGCACCCCCGCACCCCAGCTGAGAAATAGCGGGGCTGATAATGGATGGATGTATACTACTGCTATTATTATTATTATTATTATATTGTAATTTATAAAACGCTGTAACTGGCTTGCAACCAGTTCAGGGTGTCCCCTGCCCACTGCCCAAAGTCAGCTGCAATAGGCTCTACCCCCTGCTGCCCAAAAGAGGATAAACAGAGCAAAAATTGAGGGACATTCTTTGTTTTTATTATTAAAAATTTGTTATACCAATTTTTAAGCTTTTGCAGCAAATAAATACTAGTTCTAAATATCTTTTATGGGCCTCCTCTCAATATTATTAATTGGTAACAGCCCTTAAAAACCCATATCGGTCACAAACTTACGTGGCGAGTAGTCAACATCGGAAGGATCGTCCTGGAAAGTATCCGCCGCGTCCTGCACTCCATTGCTTTCCTCTTCCTCAATTTTCAAGAGCTCTCCATTTAGTGAAGAACTGCTTTTCAAAACGTGTGCAATAACTCGGCAGCTTTCATCAGAGTTTGCCTCTGCAGTTTCTGTCTTTGAAGGGGGAGTTTCAGCCTGTTGTCTGTCTTCTGTTTGTTTGTTGTCCTCTTTAATTGAGGTGGAAGTTTCCTGCTCTGCCTGTGAGGCTTCTTCAGACAACGCACTCTCCAAATGTTCACTTGTCTGGCCTTTCTCTGCTTTTTGTCCTTGATAAACAAATAAAAAAGAGGAAATGTGGAAGTACGAATGTGTTTTGATACGTTTTCTCTGCCCCTTTAAGAGAGCTAGCAGTTAGTACAAACGGCCAAAATTGACAAAGTGTAATAATTCCCTACTAGATATATTTTCTTGCATAGATATGGTTGAATTTCAGCCAGCGATCTGTCTTAAAAACTGGTATTAATGCCCACAAGACTGTGATCTGGATACAATAGCGGCCGGCAGCCAAGTGGCTAGCATCAGTAGCTAGAGAAGGAAACAGTACAAAAAAATTGCAAGAAGCCTGAATGTCTGCAACCAAACATGTCAGCTTCAAAAAGGGCCTTTCTAGTTCTGTAATACAACTATTAAATATTAGTCTTAAAAAAAAATCATGTTCATGGAATTGTACACATGGTTTGCTTATTATTTTTTTACTTAAGTTATCATTTAAATTACACTACTAGTAGTCACTAGATGAAAACACAATCTAGATTCGACCTAGTTGGGGACGTCTGTTTATCTATAGAGGGACATTGTGTAATATTTAGTGCAGCCTACTGGTGCAACTAACTTTCATTCAGTAAAAAACAAACAAACAAAAAAAAAAACATTGATTTGAATACAAGGCAAAAATACACAAACTTTCATACGAGTGTTAATTTAGAAAAAGAAAATCATAGGTCGAGAAATTTGTATGTCCTTAACAATTTGAGATCCTTACCAAAGGTCGCCGGCATATTTGTCTGGCTGCTACACTTTGATTTGTGGCCATGTTTTTTTCCGCATTACACGACAATGCCATCTTGTGGTCAAATATTACACACTGTGGCTTTAAAGAAACCATTATATCTTAGCGTAGAAACAAACTACAACCAAAAGCCTACTTGAGGCAATTTTAATTCATATGAAACAAAGTAACTTGTTTAGCTTTGCAAAATAAACAAATTATATTTACTGATGGTGGCTAGATGTCAGACGTAACTCCAACTCATAAAGATTTCAAACACTGGCTATGTTTCCATTCAGGAAATAATCTGAATATTTCCAGTAATCTGAACAGTGTAAACAGGCACAATAATGTGATTAAGGATTTTGTAATCTAATTGCAACAGTTGGGTTAAACCAGGGGCCAGTAACCCAAAAATGTTGAAAGAGCCACATTGGACCCGAAAAAATAATAGGAGCTGCAAAAGATCAAAAGCCTTATAATGAACGCAACATGCTGTATGTATCTATAATAGCCAACAGACAAAATAAATGTTTGATGCAGCACATTCTGTGGAGAACTATACACCAAGTGACCACGCTGTTGTTAGACAGCGCCCCCAGTTTCACTTTATTAATATTTTTATGGAATATGGTATGTTTAATTGTTTTGAAGAAACCCAATCTTTTGATGTCATTTTTATTTTAAGGATTTAAAAAAACAAACAACAAACGTACATAATCTGCCTCTTATCTGGACAACAAAAAGAGTGCAATAAAACGCAGCATGCATTTATCAAAATAAAATAGAAACTTTTTGAAACGTGAAGTAAATCAAATTACATTAATACAGTTTGTTTGATTTCTGTGCAATTATTTAACTCTTTTTACTTTTGGGGTCCATGGCAAATCACACAGGTTGTAGCCCTTTTAAAAGGGGCAGGGCTTGGGCTGCACAGTCGGCTCTCACACAGGTGACACAGGAGAGGAAAACAAGCAAAAAAGAACTCTACGTGTACGTATTTATTCTACGTGTTTTTTTTGGAAAATGTTAAGTGTTTGTGTCATGCTTGTCCTCCTAGACCTAAAGAGACCATATTAAAATAAAAACATCTTTCCCTCCCCAATCTGTGTCAATTTGTAAACATTTTTGGAAACACCCCAGGGAGCCGCTGCGTACCGCAAAAAAGCAACATGCGGCTCTTGAGCCACGGGTTGCCGACCCCCGGTTAGTCCTTTCATTTTCCGATTCCTCTTGCATGTAAAATAATTTGAGTACCGTAATCAGATTGCTTGTGCACACGCATAGTTTTCTTCATCTGGGATTTTTTTATGCCCCAAAGCACCGTGGGACTTTTAGTACAAAGCAGAATGATACATGCAAATTTTGGCTTATTGGCCCCAAAAAAAGCCACGTGTGTATCGGTTGACTTCTCCGGGACATTTCCCTTTTATTTTCCCGCCCCAGTGACTGAGGCGGATAGTAGTGTCTCACCTTCCTCGATATCGGGCGAGATATTAGATGGACGTGGATCAACAAATGACTTGTGCATGGAGCAAGCAGTCACAATCTCTTGCATTTGTAGGAAATCGGCAACGGCCATCACATCCTCCAAGTTTTCGGGAGTTAAACTTAGCTTTGCTGTGTACATGAATTCCAAAACTTGAGCCAACCCTGCAGATATTAAAAGTGTTACACACAAAGATGTTCACAAATCAAAAAGCGTTCATCGCAACCTGCGGCATTGCTGATGTCCAGATGCACAACGTCCTTCTGCTCCAGGAAGAGAGTGCGGAAGTAGACGCTGCAGGCTGCCAGCACACATTTGTGGGCCTTAAAGTCTACGCCATCCACAACAAATGTGCAATCGCACAAGAAACCCTCCTTCCGCTGGTTGTTGAACTGCTCCAAAACTTTCCCACTGTGCCACGGAAACTCCATTGCCCTTTTTCACAGTTTAGGGTAAGACAGATGAGTTTTAGAATCAGATTTTTCCTTATTGTTTACAACATACTGTTTTTTGTTTAATGAGATTAGACTTTGTACTTCAAGATTATCAGGTAGTACAAAACTTTGAATGAAAAATGAAATAAAAAATAATATAGTATGCTAGGATACTGTGCAGGCAGAAGAATGTTCCAGAGAATCACCATCAAACCCCAGAAAATCATCAGCTGCCATTTGCCCAGTCAGAAAAACATTGCCAGCTTGCGCCACAGCTGTCTATGTAGGCCTTTTAAAATTCCTATATAATGTTCTCACCATCATTTTTTTCTAGTCTGCTCTTCGTTAACTAAAAACAACCTTTAAGTGTGTAAAGCAGTGGTGCTCATTACATAGATCGTGATCTATAGTTGGATCATTGAGGAAGACCGTCGGAGAGTATTGAGTGCATTGTATTTGTTGGGACAGGCTGCAATCTAGCGGTCATATGCAATATTTCAGCATAAACATCAATGTTGCTTAGCAGCAGTATCTAATAACAAAAAAAGTCCAAATTTTGTCGATGTAAGGTGTAATATACTACAATTATTTGTTAAAAATATTCTGAGCATTCAATTCCACTAATTAGGACACTTTTTTGAATGCTAGACTGCTCTTGAAACTCCATTTTTTTGGTGGTGGATAAATCATTTTTACTTGGTTATTTTGTAAGTAGCTCGCATGCTGAAAAGGTGTGAGCACCCATTGTGTAAGCATACCGCCTGGGTGCCTTAGGATGCCCGTTTAAAAGTGTGGCCTCTTGTGGCTGAAAAGTAGAAAAAACATGCGGTAACACTCTGGAGTTTAAGTCGCAGTAAAAGCAAACCTATGAAATAGTGAGACTTAATATGTGGAACACAGCATAGTTCTAATTCATGTTTTACCTGGGAATCAAAATTATCAAGGATTCCTTTCACCCTGGCTACAATCTCTTTGATCTGCTGCCCTCTGGCAGAAACTCCAAACTATTAAAACAAAGACTACAGGCTAAGAGACAGTTTCTTGAGTCCTTTTTAATGAACTATTTTTACTGCACTATTGTTCTTGTGCAAGTACGACTTAAAAGTGGTGTCCTTAATTTCAAATTATTGTACTTGCTGATGCCATCTTCTAGATGAAATCATCATTACAGCCTCTGTCAAGCTCATTGTGTTGCATGATGGAATAAGAGCTTGTTCTGTCCACTCCACGCATCGGCCCGGTATTGCAGTACCTCCGGGAACGGTGCATTCGCAATGATCGCAGCAAGGCTTTTAGGGCTAGGACCTTAGCTTGGCCTTTTGGCTGAGAGTAAGAGTCCCGGCTCCTAGGCTTTGTAGCGTATTATGAACTGACTGATAACGGATAATGGATAATGAATAACGAAGATAGAACAATAACCCTTAAAAACCCCCCTCATTGTGTTGCATGTGAAATTCTTAGATGGGCTCGAGTGAACTCTTTTTCATCTTTTGCCATTTTTAACATTTTCTTAATTTCACTATTTGCATCCTCAAGTAAACAAAAACCGCAAGCATGCGTGTGTAATCAATCTCTTCCTCCCATCTCCCCGCCTCCTTTTCTCCAGCGTAATGGGCTCCATGGCCAGAACACTGAGGTTAAAAGTAAGACAGAAGCAGTTAAGCGTGGAGGAAAAATGTTTTCAAAGGCACTCTCACTCTCTCTATATACATACTGGACTGTCTCAGAAAATTAGAATATTGAGATAAAGTTCTTTATTTTCTGTAATGCAATTAAAAAAACAAAAATGTCATACATTCTGGATTCATTACACATCAACTGAACTATTTCAAGCCTTTTATTATTTTAATATTGGTGAATTTGGCTTACAGCTTAAGAAAACTCAAAAATCCTATCTCAAAATATTAGAATACTTCCTCAGACCAAGTAAAAAATAATTTTATAACAGCAAAACTAAATCAAACATTTGAAAATGTCCATTGATGCACTCAGTACTTGGTTGGGAATCCTTTTGCACGGATTACTGCATCAATCCGGCGTGGCATGGAGGCAATCAGCCTGTGGCATTGCTGAGGTGTTATTGAGGCCCAGGATGCTTCGATAGCGGCCTTCAGCTCATTTGCATTTGTAGGTCTGGTGTCTTTCATCTTCTTCTTAACTATACCCCACAAATTATCGATGGGGTTCAGGTCAGGGGAATTAGCAGGCCAATCAAGGACAGTGATGCCATGGTCAGTTCACCAGTTACTGGTGGTTTTGGCACTGTGGGCAGGTGCCAGATCACGCTGGAAAATGAAATCCTCATCTCCATAGAGCTTTTCAGCAGATGGAAGCATGTAGTGCTCTAAAATCTCTTGGTACACAGTTGCATTTACTCTGGACTTGATGAAACACAGTGGACCAACACCAGCAGCTGACATGGCTCCCCAAACCATTGCTGACTGTGGGAACTTCACACTGGATTTCAAGCAACTTGGATTTTGCTCCTCTCCAGCCTTTCTCCAGACTCTGGCGCCTTGACTTCCAAATGAAATTCAAAACTGGCTTTCGTCTGAACAGAGGACTTTGGACCACTCTGCAACTGTCCTGTGCTTCTTCTCCATAGCCCAAGTCAGACGCTTCTTCTGTTGTCTTGAGTTCAGAAGTGGCTTGACCATGGGAATACGGCTATTGTAGCCCATTTCCCAGACACGTCTGTGAACTGTGGCTTTTGATACCTGGACTCCAGCTTCAGCCCACTGTCTTTGAAGCTCCCCCAAATTCTGGAAGCGGCTCTTCTTCACAATTTTGTTAAGGCTGCGGTCATCTCTTGGTTGTGCAGCGTTTCCGGCCACATTTTTCCCTACCAACAGACTTTTTGTGGATATGCTTTGAAACTGCACTCTGTGAACAGCCTGCTCTTTGAGAAATTTCTTTTTGTGTCTTACCCTCCTGATGGAGGGTATCAATGATGGTCCTCTGGACAGCAATCTTCCCCATACTTGTGATTTGGTTTACTGAACCAAGCTGAGTGTTTTAAGGCTCAGGAAACCCTCGCAAGGTGTTTAGAGTTATTTAGATGATTCAGGTGATTAGTTGAATAGCCTACTTGTATACTTTTTCATGATATTCTAATATTTTGAGATAGGATTTTTGAGTTTTCTTAAGCTGTAAGCCAAATTCAGCAATATTAAAATAATAAAAGGCTTGAAATAGTTCAGTTGATGTGTAATGAATCCAGAATGTATGACATTTTTGTTTTTTTAATTGCATTACAGAAAATAAAGAACTTTATAACAATATTCTAATTTTCTGAGACAGTCCAGTATATTATACATACACACCGGTATATATATATATATATATATATATATATATATATACACAGGGTTGGGTAGGGTTACTTTAACTGGATTACTTTTGGATTACTCCAATACCAAATATGCTAATAAAAGACAAAAGAAACTAAATATGAATAAAATTATGACTCTCAACACGTGGTGAGCTTTCTTTCCTGGCTTTGATCTCCGGCAAAATGAACATAAAATGCGACAGAAACAAAATGAAAATAAATCCAAACAGCCAACATCATTTTTGCCATTCCATGTAATTCGTTACTCCCCAAGCCTGCACAACATTTAGTATTTTATTTATATTAAGTTTATTTTGTCTTTTATTAGGATATTTGGTATTGGAGTAATCCAGAAGTAATTGAAAGTAATCCAGTTAAAGTAACCCTACCCAACCCTGTATATATATATATATATATATATATATATATATATATATACATACATATACACACACAACAGCCCTAATGTATTAATGTGATTTTCTTTACTTTTCAATTTTATTTTTATGAATGCATGGCCCAAGTTATAAAAATAATGCATTATTTATGAATGAAAAGAACAGTGCATCTTAAAGTTATTATTAAACATTCTTACATTTACTGTCTTTAAAGAAAAAATCAAATCCACGTGATATGAAGGCAATATAAATTGTTCTTCGCTCATGTTTTAGCTGGTAGAAGATTTACAGACACAATTCAGGGATACAAACAAATCAATCAAAAACAAAAAGTCAAATGATATTTTCGTATTCTCTCGCCATACGATGTCATTTTGCGTGTAAATATTCGATTGCAATGCCTTTAAGATCATTATGTTTGCGTTATCAGGGATGAACTTACTATGCCTAGCTAAAATTTTGTGGGCACAAGATGGCGGATGTCGGAGCTTTCTGTTGTTTTCAAAGCTAGCTCTTCCTAAACACCGTCGAATAGCGCAAAATCGTACTTACCCTCGAAACAGAGTGCTTAACTTCGTTACTCTTTTGTGTCTTCGAACTGTAAACCCTGCCAGTGGCCAGAAAAGTTTATCTTTAACGGAACCGATCGAGTTCTTCGGTGATCGATGCAACGCCGTTGAGTTGCCTCAGCGCCATCTTCCTCTCGCTGATCGATTGATAGGGACCAGTCGGGCGAATTTCCACGCGCATGCGCACTGGGACGCATTTGCAGTTGCGGTGTTTGACCGCGTAGTTGTGCTTAACAACTGTGGAGGGAACTCGCCTGCATTCGTTTAATAAAGTAAAAATGCAAACTTTACGACAAGAAGAAGGGGAAGGAATTAATGTATGACTATACATAAAATAATGAGTTGGTGGTGTCAGTCATCCAAATAACGCACATTATTCATTCCTCATTGGTTTGAACCAATTTATTGACACTAATAACAAAAAAAAAACAGTCATGACAATCACAACAGCAATATTATATTCCAATGCTTGCTTAACAGCAAACACAAGGTGAGGTTTGAACAACCCTTCTCGAAAATCTTATTAGCAATCAAGCATATTCACAATTTCATTATATAACATCTTTGTTAGTGTCAATAGATCTGTCCATGCCAAAGCCGATTGTCTTTTTTGGTCTGAACAAATCTACCGACACCAACAACAGAAAACAATCATGACAAACTCAACAGCAATTAAGCACATTCACAATATTATATTCCAATATGATGTTTTTAACATCAAACACAATGTGAGGCTTGAACAACCCTTCTCGAAAAAACGTATTAGCAATCAAGCATATTCACAATTTCATTATATGACATCTTTGTTAGTGTCGATAGATCCGTCCAGGCCAAAGTCGATTGTCCTCGGTCTGAGCAAATCCACCGACACCAACAGCAGCAAAAAAAAACACGACAATCTCAACAGCCATCAAGCATATTCACAATTTTTTATATCTGACAATATGACGTGATGATATGACGTTTTAACATTTTTTCCTGACATTTTCAACATCAATTAAACAATTTCAGAGTTATTTTCTCTTAACATTAGTTAACCTGCGTGTAAAAGGCAATACTATTGTACAAGGGCATAGCTCTGCCATCCCACCCTCCCAAGAGGCATTCTTCCAGTCCTCTTTGTGGGTCTTCTCCCTTCTGCGTGGGTCCTCTCCCTTCTGGGTTCCACAACCCAGGCCGTTGCTGCCGGGACTCCCAAAGTGTAGCTCCGGTTCCCCCCTATGGGTGGGTGCAGACGAGTCTTCTTTATTGCTGCGTCCTAGGCCCGCCGCTCGCAGATTGTATGGTATCTGCAGCCATTTGGAGCACAGCCACGGGGGGGATCTACCTGCACCTCCATATCAACAGGTTTCTGGAGGTCCAGATGGCGTCCTTGATGGCGGCGAGAGTGAGCCAGTCCCTGGCAAAGTCGTTCCAAGACCTCATCGACCGTCTCACCCCGTAAAGCACGTACTGTGCATCAGGGACCTCCCCTGCTGGTAAGTCCGGGAACTTTCCTAGTTGGTCGGCCATTGTCCACAAGACCTCGGCAGCGCTGCACTCACAAAAAAGGTGCCTCACCGACTCCTGGGCGCCACAGCCAGGTCGAGGGCACGTCGAAGTCGCCGACATTCTCGGTGGTGCATTACGGCTCTGACTGGGAGAACTTCATGAGCCACCATCCATGACAAGTCTCATAGTCTGTTTGGGAGGGCGGGATGATTCATGTTGCTCCAAACCGTTGCAGGTTCGCCAAACGCAAGCCCCCGCACAGGGCTTACTGTTGCTCGCTTTTGCACAATAGCAATAGGGGCCCTGTGGTTTTGTAAGGTGTGACATTCTTGTGTTTCCAAATCAAACTTCTTTTAAAAATGCCGAATAAAGAGATGTGTTGGTGGCAAGTTAAATGAAACTGGAATCAAACGATTGTTTGGTACAAGCTTTAGCTTCCGCAAATATGAGCCCATCCAAAACCGGGTCATCGCTTGACTTTTCGGGTTGTTGGGTTGGCCCACAGCGTTTTGGAAGTGGAGAGAGACATATTTGCTTCCCAGGAAAAGCTGGAGGTCAGGCACTCCTTTTCCACCTTTTTCTTTTTCATTGTATCTCTTTTTATCCTTTCCCACTTTGATCCCCAGACAAAGCGAAAGATGGCTCGGTCCAGTTGTAACAGCACGTTTCTTTTGGGCATAAAACTAAACTGATTGACAAAAGCATTGGGAGGATGATCGCTTTGATGATAAGGACCTTCCCCTCTATTGTCAGTTTTCTTAGTGACCAAAAAACAAGTCTTTGCTTAACTTTCCTTGTCACGTCATCCCAGTTGGTCTCGCCTCCTCCATCCGCATTGAATTTTATCCCTAGGATTTTCTGGTCTGTCTTTAACACCGTCAGTGGGAGTCCTGCCTTTTCTGTCTCTTTCCACATTCCATAAAACTTTACTTGTGATTTTTCTCTATTTAGCCTTGACCCAGACGCCCTCCCAAACAGGTCAGTCAGGTCAAGGCCTCTTCCAACAGATGCGCGGTCAGTACATAAAATATTAAAATCATCCATGTACAAAACACACTTGGTAATTTGTCCCCCACTTCCTGGGATATTGATCCCTTCGACAAATCTATCTTTTCTTAACATTTGTGCCAAAGGTTCAATGCAAAGAACATAGAGAAGGGGAGACATAGGGCAACCTTGACGTACACCGCAGTTGATCTCGATTGCTTCCGATAAATTCCCGTTAATCATGAATTTGCTGTAGATGTCTCGGTATAGCAGTCTTACCCACTTGATGTATTTTTGGGGAAAACCCACATTTTTGCAATACCCTGAAGAGGTATTGGTGCGAGACTCGATCAAAGGCTTTTTCAAAGTCTAGGTTTAGGACCGCTAGTCGCATGTTTCTGTCTCTCGCATAACAAATGGTGTCACGAATCAGCATGAGACTGTCGTTGATCTTCCTTCCCACGATGGCACAGGTTTGGTCTGGATTAACCAAGTCTCACAAGACTACAGACATTCGTGTTGCTAGAAGCTTGCTGAAAATTTTAAAGTCCACGTTTAAAAGCGTTATAGGTCGTCAATTTTGTCTCCTTTTTTGTGCAATAGAGTAACTATCCCTATTCTGAAACTGTCTGGCATATTGTCTTGACTGAAAAATTCGTTAAAAACATCTGGTGCTAAAATATCCCAAAAAGTCCGGTAAAATTTGAGGTTGAGTCCGTCCTCCCCGGGTGATTTGCCTTTTTTCATAGTCTTTATGCAATAATAATAATAATAATAATAATTTCCTTGTATTGTCATTCTGTGTAACAATGTACACAGAACGAAATGTCGATTACACCTGACCCGTTGTAGCGAGCCGATGCAGCCGCAGCCAACAGAGGGCACCACCATTTACCCATGTTATAAGTCTTAGGTATGACTCGGCCGAGGCGCGAACCAGCGACCTCCCATTCAGTTGGTCTTGGGTAAAGTCCGATGTTAAAAAGGGGTCTTGACGCACTGATCTTGAAATATGATCCAATACATGCCCCATTTCATTCTCATGTGTTTCTTTCTTTTCAAATAATTTTTTGTAGTAGTCTTCGACCAATCTGGTTATTTCACTACTTTCCTGTGTTATTTGCCCGTTTTCGTTTTGAAGTTTAAAAAGCCCCTCATTTTTGCTCATAATTTTTAAAAAAAAATAGCGTGTACATTTTTCTTTTATTTCTCTTTCTCTGCTTCTTATTATGATGCCTTTACTCTTTATTTCCGCCAAAGCGTTTAGTTCTTGTTTGGTCTCTTTGATTTCATCATTAAAGTCCATCCCCTTTTCTGTTAGGATGAAATAGCGTTGGAGTCTTCTTTGTAGACCCGACATGCGTTTCATCTCTTTAAGTTTCTTGTTTTTCCCTGCATTTTTAAAAAAGGTCTGTGTTCGTTTCTTTGTCACTTCCCACCATTCTGCTCGTGAATCATACGAGTCTTGAAGGGTCTGCCAGTCTTTGTACAGCTCTCTGTATTGTGCGACTACAGTAGAGGCTCATCCTCCAGCAGAGAGCAGTTTAACTTCCACAAACCCTTCCCAACAGTCATACCTGAAGGGAATGAGAGAGAGCAGGACAGTAGCAAGTGATCTGAAAAAAAAAAAACAGGAATTAATCTTGCATCACTCTGTGCTAAACCCCTTGTAAATATGTAGTCTATTCGAGAGGCACTACTGAACCAGGTGAAGCCCTCTTCTCCTGGATGTATGGATTTGAAACAGTCCACCAGTTTAAATGTCAGGCACATGTCTTGTAATAAAGTTGATGTTTTATCTACTTTAAACTCCTCATCGGTCCTCTTTCTATCCTTCCTACTTAGGATGCAATTAAATCTCCTCCCACGATTAGTGGTTGATGGCCTAGCATATGCGACTGGATGTCCTCTAAAAGTTCGTACCTGAGTTGTCTGTCGGCATGGCCGTATATGTTAATGAGGTTAAAATCATTCCCTATATAAGAAAGTCTTGCTGAGATTGCGCGTCCGTCTCTCATCACAGTACTCCCCTTTATGATGAGTTGAGGGTTGTTTATTAAAATGGCTACCCCATCGTTACGGTTTTCATTTGAGCCACTCCATAATAATAATAATAATAATAATAATTTCCTTGTATTGTCATTCTGTGTAACAATGTACACAGAACGAAATGTCGATTGCACCTGACCCGATGCAGCCGCAGCCAAGAGAGGGCCAAATATCTTCCCACTGTTTTTAATTTTTTTAGAAAGGGGATGCAGCATTCTTGTAGTAAAAACACATCCGTCCTGATAGTTTTTAAGAACGATAAAAGACTGTGAGCCTTAACCTTTGATCTCACACTTCTCACATTGATAGTAGAGAATGTAATGTTCATAATTGTTGTTAAAGTATTTAAACTACTTAGACAAAACCGGGGGATCCGAGTCCATTCTTTGGTGGTCATCGAGAGTGTCACCTGTGTCAGACATATCACTTAAGAGTAGTACCTCATTTGGAGACTCACCGGGGAAAACTCTGGAATCCTCCGACTCTCTGTCTGTGATTCCAGGTCTTCCCCTTTTCTCTGGGTTAGGGGGTGAGCCAGAGGACCTATCAAGGGGTCTCTTACTTCCCTGCCCACAAAAGGTCAAATTTTTCCCCTCCCCGACTTCCTCCGTCTCAACTTCATACAGTTCCCTTGTGGGCTTATTCATCGGCAATCGGCTTTCTTCTAAATCTCTTCTATTTGTTTTCTGTGTTTTCACCACTCCAAATTTTGTCTTACTTTTACCCCTCTTTCCAGTTCCCCTATGGGTTTTTGGAGAGTTGTTCGCCCTTTCGATTTGTTTGTCTTCTCCAAATCCCGGCAATGGCAACAAATTTGCTAATTTGGGCTCTCTTCCAGGCCCTTCCTGATTAATATGTGTTTTTGGAGTGGCAGTTGTCTTTTCTATTTGTTCGTCATGTCCAAATTTATGTATTTTATGAGAAATCGAATTAGAATTTCCAGGTTCTTCCTGATTCAAATTTTATTCTCTGAGTTCTCCTCCAGGGGTTTTGGTAGGGACATCTGTTTTTTCAATTTGTTTGTCATGTCCATTTTCTTTGTGCATTTCTTGATCAAATTCATTGGGTATTTCCATAACTTTATTCATTTCCTGATCATCTTCATTGGGTATTTCTATAACTTCATTCATTTCTTGTTCATTTTCATTTTGTATTTCCATAACTTTATTAATTTCACTGTCCTTGTTATCTTTATTCATTTCATTGTCTTTGTTACATTTATTCATTTCATTATCTATGTTGCCTGACATCATTTCATTGTCTTTGTTGTCTTTGTTAACTGCCTTCCTAGCTTTCAATTCGTTAGCAAACGATTTCGGGCAGTTTCTATAGAGGTGATTCGTTTCTCCACAGAGATTGCATTTTCTGCTATTGATACATTCCTCAAAGGAATGTCCAATTGTTCTGCACTCTCCACAAAAAATTCGATCACATACCTCAGCCAAATGCCCATGCTCACCACATTTGCGAGAGTTTCGGTTGCCCTTGATAGTGAATAAAGCCACGGTTTTCCCCCAGGAATATAGTCGACGGGAGTTCTTTCAGTCCCTGAAAGCCCTGAGGATCTTGCCGTAGTTGGACGGGTACCCTCCAGGCACCATTCCAATAGCCTTTCTCACACCTCACCTTCATAGCCTGGCCTTTAACTGAGCAGTATCTACTCAACCAATAACAGACGTCATCAGCACTGACTATTTCACTAAACATTCTGACAATGACAATTTTGTTAGTATTATCAGTCAGCTTCTCCACTGTAAATCCAGAAAACAGGGGCCTCACTCCCTCAAAGCGATTCCAAAACTCTTGATAAAGAGCCGCCGTTTCAAAACTTACATCAAAGCCCTTGCCAGAAGGCATTTTTATGACAGCATGTACCCCCTCCTTTTTAAACTTCAGAATCTTTTCAACAAACTTGTTAATAAAATCCTGCCTTGACATTCCCTCCAAAATTGCCACAACATCTTTGAGCAAGAATCTTACGCAGTTACGTCTCCGCCCGCCGGTATAATGCTGCTTTACCTTTGTTAAAATGGTTAGAATTGTAAAATTAATAATTAACAATATTCTTAAAACCGACGCCAATGACAGTATAAACGCATAGAACGAGCAGTGCTAACCTGATGCGTCCACCATCAAGCTGACTTATACCGTACATCTGTCCAAAGATCCTGGACAAAAACTGTAATGAAATGGAGGTGACTTTTTTGGTTTGAACAAATTTATTGACACTAATAACAGCAAACAAACAATGTGAGGTTTTAACAACCCTTCTCGACAATCTTAACAGCAATCAAGCATATTCGCAATTTCGTTATGTAACATCTTTGATATGGTCCTGCTGTAAACCGCATTAATTACAAAATAGGGGAGCAGATTGCTTATGACGATATTATCGATGATTATGCGTCAAGAAAAGCAAGAAAGGTCAGGTTTTGATTTGTTTTCTTTTTGTCATACAGCTATATTTTCTTTCCTGTGTTTCAAATGTGTGTGATTGTGCAATTTGCTGTATAATAATCTAAGTCAATTTAAGTGTTTTATATTATTGTTCTCTTCACAATTTTGTTGTTGGGGGGATCGGCACTTCGAGGTGATCTAGCCAAGGGAGTAATTTAGTGTAAAACCGCCACGTCTCCTTATGTTATTACTATGTTGTTACTATGCTATTAATGTTACTACAAGGGGGTAATTAGAAGTACGGTTAAAAGTCATCTGGTTTGTATAAAGTCAATTACCAATTTACATATATGAATTATAAGGTAATTTTAAAAATAATTTCAGAAGAATTGATCATGTTTTTAAAGACACTGATCAAATCTGGTTCAACTAAATTGTTAATAATAAGAATCTTCATCATAAAACACAAACTTCCCAAAAAGACCATTTTAAGAGAGGGCACAGGGTACAGAGCTTTTTTTTTTTTACCAGTCAGTGTCTATTTGTGCACATCCCTGCAGTATAAACAAGAAGGAAAGCAAGCAAAAAAATCTTGTGGATACATGTGAACCAAAATAACATTATGAATTATTTTTATGAATTCTTTAAGTACTGGAAGATAATAATAAATGGACATTATTGTTTGTGTGTAGCTATGTTGAGAATATCATCATAAGATGTTCCTCCTCCCTCCATTCCATTGTACCTGCTGTTGCCCGTCTCGGATCCATGGGGAAAAGAGCCTTCAGACGCTCTGCCCCCCCAGCTCTGAAAATTACTACCACCTGACCTCCGAAATTCCACTACCCTGTCCATCTTAAAATCTGAACTTTAAACCCATCTCTTCTGACATGCCTCCCGTCCTCCCTTTTATTTTTACCTTTTTTTGTGTTTATTAATTGTTGGTTTTATTATAGTTTTATTATAGTTTTATATTCTGTGTACAGCGACATTGGGTGTCCTAAAAGGCGCTTTAAAACAAAATGTACTTTTATTGTTATCATTATTACTAGTATTATTATTATTATCATTATATTATTGTTGTTATTGTTATTTTAATCTCATCTCATTAGCTGTACGGCTTATCCTTATTAGGGTCACGGCGGGGCTGGAGCCCATCCCAGCTATCTTTGGGCAGTTGGCAGGAGACACCCTGAACCGGTTGCCAGCCAGTCGCAGGGGACACAGACACACACAACTCACTCGCTCATTTACACCTAGGGACGATTTGGACCGGCCAATTCACCTGAAATGCATGTTTTTGGAATGTGGGAGGAAACCGGGGTGCCCGGAGGAAACCCACTCAAGCACGGGGAGAACATAGAAACTCTGCACAGTAAGGCCGGTAGCTGGATTTGAACCCACGCAGGAGGTTCCCACGACCCCAGAACTGTGCCGCACACTGTTATTTTTATTATCATTAGTAATGTTTTAGCTTCTACTTACATATTACTTTGTGCATTGCATTCCATTTATTGCTGATCTATTCCAAGTATTCCTTTTTTAATCTTATTTTTCTCTTCAATTCTCTTCAATTACATGTTTATCCCAGTGTCATGTCTAATGTTGTTGAAAACATTTTACACTACTTTTTCATCAATGACAACATTCCATTCTATTCTATTCTATTCTATTCTATTCTAGAAAGAAAGAAAAGGCAAATAACACCCTTCCAGTTTTTTTTCTTCTTGCAACCTTGTCAAGCTGCTCGATAAAGAGATGGCAGTCCTGTCATGTCACGCGAGAAATCCCACTGAGTGATTTCCCGAGAGAAAATCTCTCAGTGTGACAAATATTGACAGTGTTGTCGCGTGTTTTTGTATCTTAGTGGCTGCAGATATTTTTAACCCTAGGCCTCAGAATAACCCTTTTAAAAACATTTTGATGAGCAATTTAGTTTTGCCTCTAGAGTATTTCCTCAAGTTTCATGGTTAATCCATTCAAAAACCACCTATATTAAGTGAATTTTTGCAAAATAGGAACCTCTTCCAGTAGATCCCCAGGATACGGTGTACCCAGTTTATGGGGTTCTCATGTTATGACCTGGAATATTATGTTCTTCATCTACTTATATGGCATTTACCCCACTATATGATTCTATTTTATTGTTACTTTGCTTGGCCAAAAACTAAGAAGCTGTCAGGTTCTGCACGGTTGCCATTGCGCCCAGCTGGCACCTCTCCTTGACACCGGCTGACTTGCACTCACCGATTACCTCTGTGGCTACCTAAACGTGCTCTTTTGAACTGCGCTTAGCCAGGTCGTTGTTGAAAACTTGTTTATGCATGGTTATACTTGTTGTGCTTGTTGGACTTTGTTGCACTTCAGTGTGACATTCTGAGAGATTCCTGCAAGTTCTGTTTAATTCTGGAAATGCCTAGTTTGTAGTTTTGCCTGTGTTTGACCCGTTTTGTTTTTTGGTCTGGTCCATTTATTTTGGACCACTTTTCTTTCTCAATTAAAGTGTGGGGACGTCTACGCAAATGAGTTCCTACTTCCTGATCCGTTTCATGACAGAACGATTCAGATTCAGATTCAGATTCAGATCTACTTTATTGTCATTCTAGTACACGTGTATACAGAACGAAATGTCGATGCATCTGACCCCCACAGTTTCCTTGAATGTACAGATATAAATAAAGTTGTATTGTATTATGGCTACGTATAGTATTTTACCATAGTGCCGATAGTGCAAGAAGAGTAGCTAACCAGATGTGCAAAATGGGCAGTCAGGTTAACAAGTCAGGTACACAGTAACATTAACACTGTAACAATAACGCTGTAATTACAATAGTGCAGAGAGCAATGTGCAAGGAGTGGCAAGCTATAAAAAAAAACAAAAAAAAACGATGAGAACTCAGCGAATGATCCCAACACAATTTGGGGAAAGCTGGAGACTTCCTATGCTCTCCAGCAGTTGGATCGGACGGAGGACGCCTTTTGGCGATCGCCCAGTGAGGTCGCTGCCCTTCAGCTGCAGGACAAGCAAGCTCAACAGAGCTTCCAACGCTAGATTGAGCAATTAGCTCAGCGGACTGAGCTCATGTCGCGTCAGATGGATGAGCTCCTATCGGCAACGGCCCTGCCTCCCGGGGCTTCTTCTCCAGCCGCGTTGTCACCTTTCCTGCCCACTCGAACCACGGCCCCGCCCGTCGTGGCAACTGCTGTGCCTCAAATGGGGTTTCCGGAAAGACTTGGCGCTGAGCTGTCCGAGGTCCCCGTCGACCTCAACGCCAGCCTGTCTCGACGTCCGTCCGTCTGCCTGCCTTCCCACCGGTCTCGAGTTCCGTCCTTCCTCCTGTCTCGATGTCCGCCCGCCCGCCTGCCTTCCCACCGGTCTCGAGGTCCGTCCTTCCGCCTGTCTCGACATCCGCCTGTCCCGACGTCCGCCTGTCCCGATGTCCGCCTGTCATGCCTGTTTGTCGACCTGTCTGCCTGCCTGATTCGCCCGTCCGCACATCTGATTCTTCTGCTCGCCACTCCAATTCGTCTGCCTGCCATTAGGACTCTTCGACTCGCCCGTCGACTCTCCTGCAACGCCCGTTCTGTCTGCGGTTCCCGCCTGTTTGCCTGGTTTACCCGTTCGCCTGTCTGATTCTTCTGGCCACCGGCCGGACTCGTCTGCTCGCCACTCTGATTCGTCTGCATGCGATTCCGACTCTTTGACTCGCCCATTCGACTCTCCTGCAACGCCCGACCAGTCTGAGTCCGACTCGTCAGCTTGCCGCTCCGATTCGTCCGCCTGCTGCCCGTGCCTCTCCCTGTTCCGGCGTTTTCGAGGGAGGGAGTGGGGTGGCCCTCTTCGGGACCGTCGACCCATTCTGGGGGGCGAGGTATTTGTTTTTTTTTTGGGACCTCAGGGGCTGTCCCTTGAAGGGGGGGTGTTCTGTCAGGTTCTGCACGGTTGCCATGGCGCCCAGCTGGCACCGCCCTTTGACACTGGCTGACTTACATTTACCGATTACTTCTGTGGGTACTTAAACGTTCTCTTTTGAACTGCGCTTTGCCAGATCGTTGTTGAAAACTTGTTTATGTATGGTTATACTTGTTGTGGTTGTTGGACTTTTTTGCACTTCAGTGTAACATTCTGAAATATTCCTGCAAGATCTGTTTAATTCTGGAAATGCCTAGTTTGTTGTTTTGCCTGTGTTTGACCCGTTTTCTTTTTTGGTCTGGTCTGTTTGTTTTGGACAACTTTTCTTTCTCAATTAAAGTGTGAGGACGGCTACGCAAATGAGTTCCTACTTCCTGCTTCCCGATCCGTTTCATGACAGAAGCCAGTCTGCTATTGCTCAAAATCATATTATTGTTCTGCGTTACATCTTCATGAGAATATATGTATATAAATACATGCTATTGGTTTAACTCCCTCCCACAACGCTCCATTTCTCGCACTTTGGTCTGCCAGAATCTCATGTAACAAACTTGAATTTGTTTACTTATGTGTCCCAAGACTTAAAGTGATGCTAAAGTTTTAGAATCCAGAAGGCAGACAAATTGGAGGACCCCACACCTGTTCCTAATCATTCGCATCTGACTCTAAAAAGTGAAAGATTTTATACATTTGACTATAAAAGATTTTGTACGATCAAATACAAATTACATTTAAATGCAAAAGATAGTCAATGGCTGAGCTGTGGGGTGAGGTCAATGCAACCTTGTGAAGAATGATGTTTACAGACACAACGGGAACTGGGACAAGGGCTGATAAGATAATCAGCACATTCGACGACGCAGAGGGGCCCTGATGACGGGGGACGGCAGGCGATGTTTGGAGAACAAAGCCCTGATGACGTGGAAAAGCTCGGGATGTTTTGACCATTTCAGACATTGAGGCGGGGGGGGGGGGGGGGGGCGTTCCTGGCCTGCCCACAGGAGGAGCCAGCACACCATCTGGCAGAGAGACGTGGGTCGAGAGAAGAACTTCAGAAGATCGAGGGAGAACGAGAAAGAAGGCTCGACGAAGACTCTAATTCGGCTAATTCGATGGAGTTCACTTAGTTAATTTGTTTAAGAAATTAAATCTGCCCTCCTGTGGAAATGCCGGTCTCTTGTCCATCTTTTCCCCAAAAGAAACGAGTGCGCATTGTTAGGTGGTGTTTGGTTAATGGAGTCAGATAACTAATTCGAACAATTTGGTAACTGGTACAACTTTAATGATTAATTCCTGACAAAAGTAACCCAGTATTTAAGTGCAGACAGCAAAAGTTGTCGAACTGTTATACCTATCATCAAACTCTTCTAGACTTGCCGCGATTTTTACGGTCATCTGTTCATTAACCAGCCTTTTATTGTGAATTTTCACAAAGTAAGACCCGTTCTTGTAAACACCTAGCTTATGGTGTACCCACCTTACTATGATTTCCCGCTACGACGTGTAATATGGTGTTTTTGGACCCCGGTTACGGCATTTACCCATTGTATGTTCTATGTCATCAACAACATTTTCTTAGCGATCAATGGGTCACGGCGTCATAAAGATGCCGATATGCTGTTGGCTGAACTCCTTTCCATAATGCTCCCTTTCTCTTTTTGTCCAGTTTTAAATCTCATGTAACAAACTAAAATTAGTTTAGCTATGGGTCCCAAGACTTGCAATGATAGTAATGTGTTAGGATTATTGGGAATTATCAAAATGTACAGTTTACCAAATTGTTCGAATTAGTTATCTGACTCCGTTAACCAAACACAACCTACATTCACCCAACCATTTATGCGCGCTCGTTTGAGGGAAAAATGAACAGGATCCAGCACGCCACTGTTCTCCTGAGGGTTCCGAAAGGCAGGCGAACTGGAGGACCCCACACCTTTTTCTCCTCACACATACCTGACTCTACTTAGGGACCTAATGCTTGAGGACTGTGAAAACAGCAAAAGATTTCAGCTCATTGTTTGCCCTTGATGCTTTTGATTTCTATTTTTGGGACTTGCTGAACTTATCCACTTGTGGGTGCTTTTTTTATTTCCCATCGCCCCCAAATAAACTCTTGTCATTCAGCTGATGGTTCTGGCCATGTTCCGCCTCACCAAAAAACAACAAAATGTCATTTTTCCTTTATATCAGGGGTGGGGAACCTATGGCTCGGGAGCCATACAGTATATGGCTCTTTTCATGAGTACATATGGCTCCGAAATAAAATGTAACTATTGCACATCTCTCTGTGGCGTTCCAAAGTCAAGTGATTTCATCCCGATTTTGGTCCATATAAAGCCGAAGAAACTTAATGCAGAAGTCCGAGAAGAAACCATTTAAACTGATAAATAAAAACGCTGGCAAACGGCTTTGATTGGGTGAGCAGTACAGGTGGGCGGATCCCTGCACACAGCGCAAGGCACTTCCTTTTCTCTCTCTTGCTCAGTGCAGACTACATCGAAATTGAATATGACAATATGCTTATCGTTTGCAGTAATTTGTGACATTTTTACAAAAAAACTCTTTGCATGCACATTGTTTGTGAAACCGTTATTAAGGACAAATTTCATGGGAAAAAAATGCCTCAACACTCTTAACTGAAGGTGGGAGACAAAGTGTAAATGACATATTTACATTTATTTGGGACACGGGATTTGGATTTATTATCATTTCATACATTTGATTAATTCATCAAATGACACAGAGTGAAATAAAATGTGCTGAAGAATTAGCTTTTGTCTAGAAAGTGTGTTTGGCAGTTTTTTCAATTTTGTCTGAAAATATATGATGTGACTCTCTCAATTTCTTTTTAAACATTTTTTTGCTTTTATGGCTTTTTGGGTCAAAAGGGTTCCTGACCCCTGCTTTATATGTATATCTAATTACAATGTTATATAAAGTATATGTTGTTCATGGGTATATGACATAAAAGGGATATTGTACTTACTTTATGTGTGTGACCCTTAACCGTCGTAGGGAAATAATTCCCTGTGGTGTGTCTTGCTTAGGCTGGTGATGGCCATCTTTCTCCAGGCCAACAAATGTTACCACCTGGTTTCAAACTGGGGATCTTTTTCGTGCCAGGTGAATGTGCTAACCACTGCACTATAAACTATTTTGATATTTGAATGTTTCTTTCCACATCAGATGTAAAATCTACAGTGTTGACTTAAAACAACACTCTAATTTTGGCAAACCCTGATGTACCTGTGCACACATACACCATTTTCGAAATTGGATTTGGCGAGGTGTGGAGCAGCTTGGTTGCTATGGCAACAAAATTCTCATCTAGCACTCGAGTCGATTGTTGCTGTCAAGCGAGTGTTGCCTCACGGAAAACCATTGTATTTGTTGTCTTTGCGCTTTATAAATATGTTTGTTTCAAAATGGGTGCCTCCTGCTGCACAGTGTAAACCAGTGGTCTCAAACTCACGGCCTGGGGACCAATTGCGGCCCATGAGCAGAAAGTTTGAGGCCCCAGCCCTTAATATGAAAGTCTAAAGGGACATTGTGTATTGTTAAGCACCTCCTGGTGGGCAAAATATAGTTAATTAAAAAACAAATAAAATAAGCAAAAATACATAACTATGAAATATTTACGTTCTAAAATACTCATAGGTAAAGAAATTTCCATTGATTTTACAAATCCCAAGAGCAAAGAAGTGTTCTGCTGGTTCGAGAGCGTTCTCCATCCGGGCACCGGTGCTGTGGAATGCTCTTCCCCCTGAGATCCGATCTGCAACCTCTGTGGAAATGTTTAAATCTAAGCTTAAAACTCACTTCTACTCCATAGCATATGAATAACCTACTCTTCTCGTCGGCTGAAAAGTATTCTGTGTAATACAGTGTAATAATCTGTGAAGCCATTTGAGACTCTTCGTGATTTAGGGCTATACAAATAAAAATGACTTGACTTGACTTGACTTGACTTAGATGGAGCTGATATCATTGTTGGCCATCTTGCTGCAACAGGAAAAAAAAGCCTTTTTTTTCCTTTTCTTTCTATCCTTATACTTGCCTAGCTTTTGTCTTATTTTTTCCTCTTTGTTTCCTTTCTTCTTTTCTTTTTTCGTCTTTCTTTGTCTTTGTTGTGTTTTCTTTATTTCCCATTTCTTTCTTTTTCTCTTTCCCCCTTTTTCATCTTTTTATTTCCCTTTTGGTCCAGCTCACTGTCGTCATTTGTTTTCAAACACTACCCTGAACCTAGACAAATGTAATATCACCCATAGTGACTCGGTCAAAAATCTAGGTGTTATATTTGATCCTAATCTGTCGTTTCAGTTACATGTGAAAAATATTACTAGAATAGCTTTCTATCACCTCCGTAATATTGCGAAGATTCGTTCAATGCTGTCCCAATCAGATGCAGAGATTTTAATTCATGCGTTAATTACTTCTCGGCTTGATTACTGTAATGTATTGCTTTCTGGTCTCCCGATGTCTAGCATTAAAAGTTTGCAGCTGGTTCAGAATGCGGCAGCTAGACTTTTGACTAAGACTAAAAAGTTTGAGCATATTACTCCTGTATTGGCCAACTTGCACTGGCTCCCAGTCCACTTAAGATGTGACTTTAAGGTTCTCTTATTAACATATAAATGTTTGCATGGGATTGCACCCTCTTATCTCTCTGATTTGATTTCCCCCTATGTTCCTGCACGGAGTCTGCGCTCGGAAAATGCCGGTCTACTTGTGACTCCGAGAGCCAAGAAGTCTGCGGGCTCGAGAGCGTTCTCCATCCGGGCCCCTGTGTTATGGAACGCCCTGCCTCTGGAGATAAGATCTGCAACCTCAACGGAAGTTTTTAAATTGAGGCTTAAGACACACTTCTATTCCAAAGCATATGATTGATGCCCACCTCGTATTCTGTTTTGTCCTGTCTTTTTCTGAGGCCTGCCTGGCTGATACGAAGGAGAAGGATGATTTGGGATGGGTCAGCGGACCGGCGTCTGACCTGCAGCATGTCAACCCCTGCATTTACCAGCTGGCGTCGTCGCTGATGTCATAATCTTTCCGGACAGTGTTTACTATTCTGTGTACAGTAATGCTAATTGTAATTCACCCTGGTCAATCCTGGAAGGGGGATTACCACATGTGAGGTCCTTTCTCAAGGTTTCTCTTTTCTCCTCACACTGAGGTTTTTGAGTTTTTCCTTGCCCGCATGCTGGTTTAAGATCAGGTAATTGTGTAGTTTTGTAACTGTAATCCTGTCCAGTCCTTTGAGACATTTTTGTGATTAAGGGCTATATAAATAAATTTGACTTGACTTGACTTGATTTGACTTTTATTTTTTACTTTTTCTCTTTCTTTGCAAAATGCTGGGCAAAAAATGTTGTGGTTAGGTCCAGTTTGTCTTGTCTCTTTTTAGCACTTGTTTTTAATGAAGCAACATCTAGTGGCGAAAAGATACACACTGTACCTTTGATGTAATTGCAGCCCAAGCGAATTATGGAGTCATTTACTAGTGATTGATTTATTTTCACATTAATTCTTGATATCTTTTATTTTCTTCTCGTATTTTGTGTATTTTTTTGTAAAGATATTTTTTTAATTCAGTAGTTTTCTTGTGGAAAACCCAATACAACAATTGGGCCCAACCTCACCCAGACCCAAGCTCAAGTCAATTGAGTTTGGGTCCAGTGGTTTAAACACTTTAACTTGACAGATATTGCAGTTACACAACCGGCTAGAGATGGCAGTAGTAAGTCAAAAGTGATAACTGCATTACTGTAATCCCTTGCTACTTAGTGCTTTGTACTTTGCTGCTTCAGTGTAGTGGGGTCAAAAATATTACAATTTTTAAATCCCTAATACCATTTTGCGGCAAGTGGGGGCCGGCACAGTGCATTCTTGTTAAGCTTGGCGCCTACTTTTCACCATTCTCTTCAACAAAAAGTGAACTGCACTCATGTGGCAGAATTATGTTTGATCGCATATGACTGTTGGAGCCCCTTTTGCAGTTCTGTCAGCAAATAGTCTGCTGCACGTATGTGGCTGTGATCCTTTATCCCTGATCGCATAATGCTTTTGTGGCACTTTTCTGTCATTGTGTCCACCAAAAATTAAGTGCACTCGCCACGATCCATTGTCCCAATTTTCATATATCTACGATCAGTGACCAGCGGAGCACACTTTTGTCAGGCCTAGCAGCTCTTTATTTGCCTTTTTTTACCCCTATATAAAATGAACTGCACTCGAACGACTGCTTTGCATTATCCATGATTGCATCCTTCAGAACTGCACTTGTGTGGCAGCGATCCATTATATTCAAACCCCTACTGCTGCAACCCACTATCCCTTGGCAACTATTGCTGAGAGCAGGGGCTGGCAGAGCACATTTTCTTTTCGGTTCGGGCAACTGAAGATTCTCTTGAGGCCCACCTAAGATGAACTGCACTGTTTTGGCCGTGATACGGTATCACCAGTCAACTATTGCTGAGAGCAGAAGCCAAGAGAGCACATTTGTGTCATGCGCTGCTCTTTTTTTTCCGTTCTCTCCATCTTAAATGAACAGCACTCATGCAGTCGCAATACGTTATCCCCGTCGATCATTGATGCCAGCGGGGGACGGCAAAGTGCATGTTAAAAATTATAAGTCCACATTAACCCCAATAAACAAATGATTACAGTGCAAAGTGGGGCAAGCTTTAGTTTGACTAACTTCTTGTTAACAGTTAAATTTGATCACAATTCTTGATTAAACAACTGTTCCACTTAATGGTTTATTTGTTCTTTCAAAGAGAATTCAGCGTTTCTGATCCGGATGAGGTTGGTCCAAATGGGGTTTTTCACAAAAACAGTGCTGATAAAAACATTCCGCTCTTCTCAATGGGACAGTGTTTTATATTTGTCCACTAGATGTCACTGTAATGTGCGTTTCAACCAAAAATGAGTCCAAGAAAGACTACAAACTACAGAGACTTAAAGTGAGCAAAAAGCACCTTTTTTTCAGTTTCTACCCATCCTTTCTCAGAGAAAAACAAAAATAAGGGAAAAAGATTTTGTTTGAAAAGGGAATAAAATAGGGAAAAGGAAATAAGAGAAAGAGAAAAAAAAAAGGAAAATCGGGAATAAAAAAGTAGGGGAAAAGAAACCATAAATGGGAAAATGGGGAAAAAAGAAAGAAAAAAGGAAAGAAAGAACAAAAAGAGTTCAAGACAAAAGACAAAAACCTTAGAGAATTTGTTATTGTTTTTTTTTTCATTTTCCTTGGTATATTACGTAGTGACTCAAAGAGGCGTAAAATACTTTCATTCCATCTCATCTCATCTCATCTCATCAGCCGTACCGCTTATCCTAATTAGGGACGCTGTTGGTCTGGAGCCCATCCCAGCCATCTCCGGGCAGTGGGCAGGGGACACCCTGAACTGGTTGCCAGCCAATCGCAGGGCACACTGGGACAGACAACTCATTCGCTCATTCACACCTAGGGACAATTTGGACCGGCCAATTCACCTGAAATGCATGTTTTTGGAACGTGGGAGGAAACCGAAGTGCCCGGAGGAAACCCACGCAAGCACAGGGAGAACATACAAACTCCGCACAGGAAGTCTGGAGCTGGATTTTAACCCACGACAGGTTCCCATGACATGAACTGTGCCGCACAAGCGCTAACCACTGCACCGCCGTGCTGCCTACTTTCATTCCATCCAAATACTATTAATCTAAATGATAAGAAAAACACGTGCACTGTATTAACTTATAAATGTGATTTTTCTTAAAAGACCCAAAATTTTAGAAATGTGTAATTTTATATTTGCATTGAGACACTCATTGAAAAAGCTGAGCTCTGCTTGTGATGGCAGCATAGTTCTGTAACTCATGCATCTGGCAATATACTGGACTGTCTCAGAAAATTAGAATATTGTGATAAAGTTCTTTATTTTCTGTAATGCAATTAAAAAAACAAAAATGTCATACAATTTGGATTCATTACACATCAACTGAACTATTTCAAGCCTTTTATTATTTTAATATTGCTGAATTTGGCTTACAGCTTAAGAAAACTCAAAAATCTTATCTCAAAATATTAGAATACTTCCTCAGACCAAGTAAAAAAATAATTTTATAACAGCAAAACTAAATCAAACATTTGAAAATGTCCATTGATGCACTCAGTACTTGGTTGGGAATCCTTTTGCACGAATTACTGCATCAATCCGGCGTGGCATGGAGGCAATCAGCCTGTGGCATTGCTGAGGCGTTATTGATGCCCAGGATGCTTCGATAGCGGCCTATACCCCACAAATTCTCGATGGGGTTCAGGTCAGGGGAATTAGCAGGCCAATCAAGGACAGTGATGCCATGGTCAGTGCACCAGTTACTCGTGGTTTTGGCACTGTGGGCAGGTGCCAGATCATGCTGGAAAATGAAATCCTCATCTCCATAGAGCTTTTCAGCAGATGGAAGCATGTAGTGCTCTAAAATCTCTCTGGACTTGATGAAACACAGTGGACCAACACCAGCAGCTGACATGGCTCCCCAAACCATTGCTGACTGTGGGAACTTCACACTGGATTTCAAGCAACTTGGATTTTGCTCCTCTCCAGCCTTTTTCCAGACTCTGGCGCCTTGACTTCCAAATGAAATGCAAAACTTGCTTTCGTCTGAAAAGAGGACTTTGGAGCATTTTGCAACTGTCCAGTGCTTCTTCTCCATAGCCCAAGTCAGACGCTTCTTCCGTTGTCTTGAGTTCAGAAGTGGCTTGACCATGGGAATACGGCTATTGTAGCCCATTTCCCGGACACGTCTGTGAACTGTGGCTTTTGATACCTGGACTCCAGCTTCAGCCCACTGTCTTTGAAGCTCCCCCAAATTCTGTAGGCGGCTCTTCGTCACAATTTTGTTAAGGCAGCGGGCATCTCTCTTGGTTGTGCAGCGTTTCCGGCCACATTTTTCCCTTCCAACACACTTTTTGTGGATATGCTTTGAAACTGCACTCTGTTAACAGCCTGCTCTTTGAGAATTTTCCTTTTGTGTCTTACCCTCCTGATGGAGGGTATCAATGATGGTCCTCTGGACAGCAGTCTTCCCCATACTTGTGATTTAGTTTACTGAACCAAGCTGAGTTTAAGGCTCAGGAAACCCTCGCAAGGTGTTTCGAGTTAATTAGATGATTCAGGTGATTAGTTGAATAGCCTACTTGTATACTTTTTCATGATATTCTAATATTTTGAGATAGGATTTTTGAGTTTTCTTAAGCTGTAAGCCAAATTCAGCAATATTAAAATAATAAAAGGCTTGAAATAGTTCAGTTGATGTGTAATGAATCCAGAATGTATGACATTTTTGTTTTTTTAATTGCATTACAGAAAATAAAGAACTTTATCACAATATTCTAATTGTCTGAGACAGTCCAGTATATCCACTTTTTCCCTCTCTAGCCACTGATGTTAGCCACTTGGTTGTAAGCTATGGCTCGCCGCTAGCCGCTATTGTGATTGTGAGCTGCTCGTGCTTCGTCCTTTAGTGTCACTCAGCTTCCACAGCTGGTCATTCAAGCGTACATTGCAGAGTTCTGTGATTCAGGTGTATTCAACCTTTTTCCTACTGTTTCCTTCTCTAGCCACAAATGCTAGCCATTTGCTGCAGACTATGTCCTAGGTGCAAGCCGCTATTGTTACTGTTAGCTGCTCCTGCTTCGTCTTTCAAAGTCACGCCCGTTCCACAGCTAAAGTATGCGATTATTGCCGAATCTAGTGATTTAGGCTTCTTCCATTATTTTCCACTGTTTCCTCCTCCAGCCACCCATGTTAGCCACTTGGCTGTAGCCCATGTCTCAAAGACACCCGATATTGTTATGTTTTAGTGTTGTTCGCCTTTCACAGGCGGTTACCCAAAGTTGTAGAGTCCAGTAATACAGACAGCTTTCACATTTTACCACGTTTTTCCTTGCTAACCACCCATGTTAGCCACTTGGCTGCAGTCTATGGCTTACGTCTAACCACTATTCTTATTATTAGACTCTCCTTCTTTGTCCTTCAGTGTCACTTACCTTTCTCAGCTGATTAAGTATGTGATGGTTCCTGAGTCTAGTGATTTAAGCATTTTCCAATTGTTCCACTGTTATCTTCTTTAGCCACCCATGTTAGCCACTTGGCTGCAGCCTATAGCTCACTGCTAGCTGTTTTTGTTAGCTGCTACACGAGAATAAAGCTTGCTTTGTCCATCAGTCTCCCTCAGCTCTCACAGCTGGGTTCTGTGATTCAGGTTCCCGAGTCTTGACAAATTCAAACTTTTAGTGACCATTTTAGTAACGTCTCCCACAAGCCGTTAAAGTTAGCAACTTAAACCAGCTAAGACCAACTTCAGCTATTCCTTCTTTTCAGCTTTCTGGGTATATCTAGCTTGCTCTGTCTTTGTTGTTAGTAGTGGGGATTGATACCAGCTATCATGTCCTGTCACTGGCTGAAATTCATCCTTCCTCAATGAGAAAATATGGAAGTAGGCTTTTGAGTCTTATCCTTCCTCCATAGTGGGTCGTCTTCCAATTCACACACTTCAGTTCCAATGACCTCTAGTGGTGAATTATTACACACTGTGCACACACTTTCAACCAAAATCATTTTCATTCCTCATTTTATTTCAATGACTTCATAATATTTTCAGTTTTCGTACGGAGCTTAAAATCCTTTAAAATGCATACATTTTTGGTGAAGTGCTTGATAATGTCTGAAATAGTCTTCTGTGCCATGTTTCTTGGCTTTCTGACTCAATTAACCATGCTATAAATGAAGAAAAAAACGCATGAAAATTATGCCGACACGCCTGCTCTGGTGGCTTATCATTTTGGCGTTGTCATGTTAAGCATCACCGCCCCTTACTGGTCGCGCCCAAGAGGACAGCTCTATTCAGAAAACCGTCTCTTTTTGGCCGTCTCACTGAGTAGAGCTCTTTCAGCTCCCAAAACCTCCTCAGATTTGGTAAAAACATTTTTCATGATATATTAGCAAAAATAATAATCATAATAATTATTATGCACTAAATTATTTAGTAATAAGTAATTTCATATGTAAGAGATCCCTGAAAAACACATGAAATATAAATTAAGATAATCACAGATCTCCAAAAACCTATCCAAAAACAATATTTTCTTTTTACTCACTGAACAGATTTAAAGTCAAACAACAACACAAAGTGCCCAAAGATTCAAAACAATACAATAAAAATCAAACAAATTAGCGTTTCAGTGATATATGATAAACACCCCCAGAAATTATTTACAGTTGTATTTTACCTACTGTATTTAGATACAGATTCTCTGAAAAACATGCATAAAAACATATATTAAAATAAGTAAAACAAAAAGCATTAAATCAGCAATATCCAAGATGAAAAGATTAAATGCATTCTACTTCTGAGCAATCTATATGATGAGTCCAAATTTGGTTAAATTTTCTGCTTTTTATAAATGAAGTACTTATTTTCTTTTGTTGTCTTCTGTATTGAACTCCATTATTACTCGACACCTATGGAGTCCTTTCCGTGTGAGTAAACAAGTGTGACGTAGGCAAAGTGCGTGTACATTTTGGATGCAGAAAGGTAGAATTCACGTCAGTTTGAAGCAGCCCATTGGCACAAAAAGATCACAGATCTTAAGTAGGAAGAGCTCAAAATAAGATAGTAAGATAACGACTTTATTTTAGTCATCAACATAGAAAAAAAAGCACATTCTCTTGATCGTCTCTGGATTCTTCCTTTGAGGGTAAAATTGGCCTTGAGAGGGCTTGAAACGTGCTTGAATTTGTTCATGTAAAAAGTGTATGAATCGTTTATTTACAGACTGGATTTTATGTTTTTGTGCAACCAAGAAGAAAATCTCAGGGAGAGGGAGGGGGATTGCCTGAGACGTCAGCAAACATGCATTCATACTTTCTCACCGTTTTCTGCTCGCTCACTCGCTCTCAGTTTGTCTCCCTCTCTTTTTTGCCTCTTTTTTCTTTTCTCTTCCTCACTGCCAGCCAGCTGCCTTCCTTCTTCATCGGCCAGCCACCATGGGTTACAGATAACTGCCTGAAGCTATTCCTGCACATCATGGGTTGCTGCCTCTGTAAGAGTCACAAAGGTCAGTGTCGAGAAGCTTGTGTGTGTGTTGTTTTCATTGTGGTTGTGCGCTGATGTTTGTTTGTGTGCATCCTCCCGTGCATGTGCACAACTGTGATGGCAAGTCTGAAAGTTGATTTGATCATTTCATGCTCGTGAGGGATGACTGACACTACTGTCGAGTCAAGGGCAGACAGGAAGCATCAGACCTCAAAAATAGGAATGCACGATAATTGTGATTAGCATGCTGGAGTCACGGCGTGGTATTCTGGGAGCACAGCAATGGACGGTAACAACATACAGAGATTAATCAATCCAGCCTTGAAGATCATTGGCTGCTTACTGCCCAGTCAGGAGCACATTGCTGGCTTGCGATACCACAGCAGAGCTGTCAACATTATAAAGGAGTCATCTCAACCTGGCCATCATCCCTTGGACCTGTTGCCCTCTGGTAGGTGCTACAGGTCCCTTAAAACAAGGACTAACAGGCTCAGAAACAGTTTCTTTCCCAGGGCCATCCCCACCCATACCAAGTGCGCAAAACTGAAAAGCTATATCTTGCGACTTATTTTGGAATTATTGTTGCTGCTAATGTTATTTCACGACTTTTTATTGATCAAACAAATTTTAATGTTACAATGCATTATTTCTTCATTGCACTATGATTACAACAACTAATGAGTGCCATGTCCAATCTCATTGCATACAAGTTTTCACCACATTGCTATCAATTACAATAAAGACTATTCTATTCTATTCTGTTCTATTCTCATCTCATCTCATCTCGATAGCTGCACCGCTTATCCTCAGTAGCGTCGCGGGGGTGCTGGAGCCCATCCCAGCAATCATCGGGCAGTGGCTGGGGACACCCTGAACAGGTTGCCAGCCAATCGCAGGGCACACGGGGACAGACAACTCACTCGCTCATTCACACTTAGGGACAATTTGAACCGGCCAATTCACCTGAAATGCATGTTTTTGGAATGTGGGAGGAAACCGCAGTGACGCAAGCACGGGGAGAACATACAAACTCCGCACAGGAAGTCTGGAGCTGGATTTGAACCCCCGCAGGAGGTTCCCATGACATGAACTGTGCCGCACTTGCGCTAACCACTGCGCCGCCGTACCACCCACCTATTCTATTCTATTCTATTCTATTCTATTCTATTCTATTCTATTCTATTCTATTCTATTCTATTCTATTCTATTCTTTTCTATTCTATTCTATTCTATTGGGTCAATAGTTTCTAAAACTATAACAAGCAAATGTTACGTCACAGTTATCGACCTGATGGAAAACAAAATTTGATTTTTTTGTCAGTTAACACCACACAATAAGATTTATTCAGCTGACACTGCTGTTAAAAAGATTTGAAGAATTTTTGTTCCTCATTGGAATATATTCTGATTTTTATAGCAGTAGTCGGGACCCCGATCACTTATACAAAGCATCCACGTATCAATGACAAAAGCAGCTAGCAGCAAGCCTACAGCCAAGTGGCTAATGTGAGTGACTAGAGAGGGTAACAGGGAAAAAAGTGGAAGATGCATGTATCGGCTGTGGCTGCGGCTGTTGCATACTAATAGCAGCAACAGGATAAGCTACCTTGGAAAATTGGTCATTCAGGCATTCGTAGTTGTAAGATGGCAGCCAAAAATGTCAGCTTTGTAAAATGGCCTCTAAAGTAATTACATATTTCTTATATAGTACAAAAGCCTCAAGTGATGCAAAGCGTATTGTACTATGTGAATTTGAACAAAACAGGTTTACTCAAAATTTCCGAAACAGAATAAAACGTTTATTTTACTGGGTGCCACCAGGCTGTTCTTGCCCAAGACACACCACAGTAAATTGTGCCCATATGGCCCTCGTGGTTAAGGGATTCAACCAACCAACCAACCAATCAACCACCAACCAACCAACCAATCAATCGTCTTTGGGGGCAAAGTGCTCTGCAAGGTTTGGTCCATCTGTGGAGATTGGGATAACGCTTTACACCGACAACTACGGTGACCAAATTCAACTTACGAATGATCAACTTAAGAATTAACCTATTTCGTTGGGCAGCGTCTGTACTTGCCCAAGACGCACCCAAGGAAGTGAGGCCTCTACGACCTTGGCTCTTAAGGGATCCGCAAACTGTGAACATTGAACATAACTTGGTCGTGTCTCCTCTTTACCTCTTCCCAATGTGTGCAAGGCAACTCAGGGCTCAGTCGTAATCTGTCACATGGCTCAGGCTGTTGTGATTGGAGAGACTTCTGAACTTTAACAAGTACAATGTTTGGAGGTGATCATACTTTTCTAATCACGGGCTGCATTGCGATATAATAATTAATACGTTTTTTTTTGTATATACTGATACAGAGTCTCCGATATATTTGCAATACATGATGAGTATTATAAAAGTAAATGTATATAAAAGTAATATATATTTTTTCTAAATTTAGCATGCACCTAAAAAAGATACGCAGCAATCCCTTGGTTTTCACAGTTAATATAGAAAAGTGAAAATCTGAAGAAGAGAGGGAGAGAGAGAGAGAGAGAGAGAGAGAGAGAGAGAGAGAACAAATGGAAACTGTACCCGTTTTAACGTAGTTGATGTTTTTTGTGGGAGCTCCTTGATCAAAGCCCTGACGACTGAGAGATCATGCAAAAGAAAGAACAAATTGAAACTGTACCTATTCTAAATAAGTTGGTGTTTTTGGGGGTCGGGCAAAAAAGCCAAGGGGGGGTAGAGAGAGAGAGAGAGAGAGAGAGAAAGAAAGGGAGGGAGAGAGAAAAGGATTGACTTTGTGACAAAGGAGCGGGACATACACTTTGAGTGAGACATAGATGGAACACAGAGCAGGTGTCCGGTTATAGTATGGTAAGAAAGATGCTATATGAATTGGCATCGGCGATGCCAAGTCATGGGGGGCTGGCCGATCGGCTTTGTGATGAATGGGTACAATGTGAAATGTATTGTAAAGCGCTTTGGAGGTCTTCAGTGGTAAAGCGCTTTATAAATGCAGGTAATTTACAATTTTATCATTTACACAAAAAAAAAGATAAAAATGATAATATGACCCGAATCCATGCAACAAATATTGAGTATGAAGCTCAAAGTTTTAACATAAAAACAACGGAAAAAATACTGACAAAACAGGACAATGCTCAACAATGGCCTCTTATTATTTGCATTCACTGAAGAGATGTTTACGTACAATCACCCACTCAGGACCGTCGGATGTGGAAGAAACTGCAATTAAGGACGAGATGCTGAAGTGATTTGACATGATTGTCAAGGATGAAATTGAACTACTGCCCCTATGCGATGTTTACCGTCTGAATTTGTCATGCAATCTTGGGAATAATCAGAAATAGAAAATAACAGCCACACGCATAAATTAGCAACATATCATGAGAAAACAACTGTTTTTTTTCTGGATTTTAAAGTAAGTGTTTACTGATGTTCCTCTAGACAGTGAGTTTTGTCCTGCTCCGACGAGTCAAGTAGATGGAAGAAGGTATCACTCTCCTCCTGTTGCTGCATCATTACCATAGCAACAGCCAATTGTCTCCACGCCACCTCTCAGGGGAAAGCCCCGAGTCTGCTTACGTGAAATTGTGTTTGTGTCCGCTGACCTTTTTAAAGATGTTCTTTCTCATTTTCTCTTGTCATCCGATGGCCGCCTCTTGCAAAATGAAGTTGGTGAGGGGATGTTGGCCAAATTGCTTCGCTTCACCTTTGCTCGAGATAATAAACAAGAAAGTAATAGTTAAGAAGTCACAAGCTCTCTCGAGAAATGTCTAAGTTGGCATTTGTGCGTGTGCTTCATTTACAGAACTCCATTATCCCTTGACAGTGCTCCATGACAGTCAACCTTCGACCTCAACCAAGGTGAGTTGAAACCACTTCTGACGTCTTTTCATTTCGTCTAAGAAATGAGATATTACCTAAGGGCATCGAGCTCTGCTGAATTCCACTGTGTATAGGCAGTGGATGTTATTATTTTTTCTTTCAGGTAATACATGAGAAATATATAATGTGGAAAGCAGTTAATAAGTGAATACTGCATATACAGTATAGGCGTGTCAAACTCATTTTAGCTACGGCGCCACATGGTAGAAACCTATGGGGGCCAGATTCATAATTAATTGGCATAAAAATTGTACTTTAGCTGGAGGGCTGGGGGTCTTTTTCGAGCCTCACGATTAAATTATGATTAAGGAATTAAAATGTGATTATAAAACAAGTACTGAGTCCCCCCCCCCCGATATATTTTTCCTTCACCAAGATTTAATTTCCTGTAGTTTTGAAAAGGTGTGCATTTATAAAAACAGCAACATAATAACAATTGAATTTGTTTCCACTACAGTTTATTTAACTGGGGAAACCTCATGCAGACTGGAAAGTGACCAAACTAGCTTACAAACACTCATCTAAATGATGTAGTTAATGATTTCAAAATCTTTTTGCTTTTTATTTTTATTTTTTCATAGTTAACTGAATATTGGAACTTCGCTGTTAGAATTGAGTTCTATTATAGATAGGAGTTACAGCTCCTTTAAACTTCTGCAAAGACACCTGGTGCTATTTAAAAATAAATAATTTTCATATTGCCTTAAAAAGCACGTCTGTGACTTTATTTCAAGCAAAATAACCTTGCTACGGGTTTCCTCAATGTTCTCTGGTTAATTAATTGTAATCAGAAAATAACGCTACAGCAGGTGCTTTGCAAGTGGCACCTGGCTTTAGCAACATCCAGTGGACGTATTTAAAACCACAAGTCGTGTGGCTTTTTCTCTTGTGGTCCAAATTGTCCCTAGGTGTGAATGAGCTAGCGAGTTGTCTGTCCCTGTGTGCCCTGCGATTGGCTGGCAACCAGTTCAGGGTATCCCCTGCCCACTGCCCGATGATTGCTGGGATGGGATCAAGCACCCCCGCGACCCTACTGAGGATAAGCGGTGCAGCTAATGAGATTAGAGACAATAAGAGTAATAAATGTACATCCCGCTCTTAGCAAAATGTAGACATTAGACATATACATTTTTTCATTTTTTTAAATAGCATGAGAGGGGATTGGGTAGCAGTTATGCTTATGTTGAGGGAGGCCTCCCCCCTGTCCTGGGTACCCGTATTCTGCCCGATTATGTTTCCTGTATCCATCCCCTTCTCTCAGCATTGTCTCTCGGGCCAAATAAAATGTACACAGTTGTACAAAAGTGTCTTTGGCTATGTTAAGCCACATTTAGCCCACAGACCATTGGTTTGACGCATATGCCTAAGGGAAATAAGCTAAGCTTAATTCAACTCTGTAAGTCCAGTGGATATTAAAAAAATCATTTTTTTAGGTAAGGAGCTTACACAAGAAATATATGGTGTAGAAAGCACTTCACAAGTTAATATATCATTGTAAATTATTAAAGGTACAATGTATTATAAAAAGTGACATCTAATGAACGTAATCAATCAATTTGTGCACGATGGTACCTCGGACAGACCAAACTTGGAATGCAGCAGAAGAAACCTTGTCACTTAAAAAATTTAAAAACTTCCGGGATGCTTAAAAACGTTTTAATCTTACCAACACCAATACCTTATTTTTACTAACTGCATGCTGTATTTGGGGAAAAAAACAGTAATGTCTGACATGTTTGCTTTTGGAGTCATGTAAATAATAATAAGCCTTTGCAAATATTTCAACAGAACTTGGGATTCTCTATAACAGCTTCGCCTGCTGAGAACCTCTAAAATCCTTCTTCTGTAGACCAATACTAACAAGCTTTTTTTAATTATTTTTTTTTACTAAATGCTGTTTTCCACCAAGAATTAAAACACATGCATAATCCAACTATTTTTATGTGTGTCTATATTTTTGTTCACAATTACTATAAAATCCAGCTTCGAGAAACAAGTAGTGTTGGAGAGACTTTAGCTTAACTTTATCAAGATATCCATCATTACTTACTTTGTCAGTAATACCCATAATAATATGATGCAGTAAAACTGACATAAAACCGTTTTTTTTCTATTTTTGCTGCTGCTGTTTCCATTCAAACCATGTGATCATTTTAAAATTGATTAACAAATGATTTTCATAACGATGTAGGATATGATAACTTGTTTATATGATTGATACATAAATATAAACATATTGAAATATTTTGGGGACGGGTCTCTATAAAGCCATTGGCTTCAACCATTAAACCCCCTTTTTTACTTTTCGGGTGATTTGTTGAATGAATGAATGAATGAATGACATTTTTATTTCGAACATAAGTCAAGAGAAAACAAACAAAACCAAAACAATATTAATGTAGCGTGTCCAAATAGGAGTAGGATAAAGCATAAGCTTATTTACTCCTATTCCTTCAACCTCCTTAATATTTGTTACTCAAATTAGCTCTTTTGTGTATCTACATATAACAAAACAACACCTCACAACTATTCATTGTCACATAAGTTCCTCGTACAAGACACTTGGAAAGTAATAATAATAATGATAACAATAATAACAATAAGAGTGGGCAGCACGGCGGGGCAGTGGTTAGTGCGTGTGCGGCACAGTTCTAAAGTTTTGGGAATCTCCTGTGTTGGTTCAAATACAGCTACCGGACTTACTGTGCGGAGTTTGTATGTTCTCCCCGTGCTTGCGTGGGTTTCCTCCGGGCACTCTGGTTTCCTCCCAGTTTCCAAAGACATGCATTTCAGGTGGATTGGCTGGTCCAAATTGTCCCTAGGTGTGAATGAGCTAGCGAGTTGTCTGTCCCTGTGTGCCCTGCGATTGGCTGGCAACCAGTTCAGGGTATCCCCTGCCCACTGCCCGATGATTGCTGGGATGGGATCAAGCACCCCCGCGACCCTACTGAGGATAAGCGGTGCAGCTAATGAGATTAGAGACAATAAGAGTAATAAATGTACATCCCGCTCTTAGCAAAATGTAGACATTAGACATATACATTTTTTCATTTTTTTAAATAGCATGAGAGGGGATTGGGTAGCAGTTATGCTTATGTTGAGGGAGGCCTCCCCCTGGCAGCAGGATAACCCATTTCTAAGTGTCCGTGATCTGTGCTTTAAAAAGACAAGACAAGGGAGCTTGGGCCAGTTATAATAATAATCATTGTACTACCCATCTTTTAACTATATAATGCTACTAATCACTAATATAATTCAGACACCAATTATAACATTTACAACAGTAGCGTTAATAACAGTTATTATATAATAACAAGGTTAATTATTGTCTTAAACCATCAATTTGCTGTATTATGGTTCTGTTCTCTAAATCTAATTCGGACCACATTTGAATCCCCTCTGTACTTTGACAATAACCTTTGGTTATATTTGGATTTGAACAAGTGAATATTCAGACATTGTTTGAAATCATCTTGTAATTTGTTCCAAAGTTTGACTCCACTTACACACACACACACACACACACACACACACACACACACACACACACACACACACACACACACACACACACACACACATACACACACACACACACACACACACACACACACACACACACACATACTTTTCCTGGTGGTTCTCACTGGTTGAATCTTGATATTATTGCATCCCCTCAATTTATAGCTTTCTTCGTTTCATATGAATTTTTTTTTATGTTTTCTGGTAATTTTTCTTTGTTCACATTAAATAGCAGCTGTGAAGTGGAAAACTCCACTAGATCAAACCGTTTTAATAATTTGGACTGCAGAAGTGGCAGTAAACTTTTGTAATGATTGCCCCAGACTTCAGCACAGTATGTTAAATATGGCATAACTAGAGAACAATAAAATAAATACAATTCAAGTCAAGTCAAGTCATTTTTATTTGTATAGCCCTAAATTACGAAGAGTCTCAAAGGGCTTCACAGATTATTACACTATATTACACGGACTATTTTTCAGAATATTATTCGACATTCCCCTGCTCTGGAGCTGATGAGAAGAGTAGGTTGTTCATATGCTATACAGTAGAAGTGACTTTTAAGCTTAGATATAAACATTTCCACTGAGGTTGCAATTCGGATCTCAGGAGGAAGAGCATTCCACAGCACCGGTGCCCGGATGGAGAACGCTCTCGAACCAGCAGAGCACTTCTTTGCTCTTGGGATCACCAAAAGACTGGCACTCTCAGAACGTAGGCTTCGGACCGGGACATAGGGGGAAATCAGATCTGAAAGATAAGAGGGAGCAAGTCCATGTATGATTTTGTATAATACTGAGAGAACCTTGAAATCACATCTAAGGCTAACTGGGAGCCAATGCAGGTTAGCCAAAATCGATGTGATGTGTTCAGACTTTTTTGTCCTAGTTAAAAGCCTCGCTGCAGCATTTTGTACCAGCTGAAGAGACTTGATTCTAGACTTCGGGAGAGCAGAGAGTAGTGCATTACAGTAATCGAGACGGGAGGTAACAAACGCATGAATTATAATTTCCGCATCCGACTGAGACAGTATAGAATGAATTTTAGCAATGTTACGAAGATGGAAGAAAGCAGTTCTAGTAATTTTCTTTACATGCGTTTCAAAGGATAGATCAGGGTCAAATTTGACACCTAAATTTTTAACTGAGTCACTCTGTGTGATGTGACATTTGTCAATGTTCACAGCAGCTTTTGAGAATAAGTCACGGCATTTAGATGGACCAATGACTAACATTTCGGTCTTTTCAAAGTTAAGACGCAAGAAATTGAGTGTCATCCACTCTTTTAACTTAATGAGGCAGGCCTCCAAATTTCCACAGTTTAGTGTGGCAGATTCCTCCAATGGAAGACATAGTTGAGTGTCGTCTGCGTAGCAGTGGAAACTGATATTGTACTTGTGAATAATATCACCTAATTGAAGCATGTAAATGCTGAAAAGAAGGGGGCCAAGCACTGAACCCTGCGGAACACCACAGGTAACATTAAAGGGCTCAGATGTCATTTCGCCATATTTAACACAGTTTAAAAGGGCTCAGATGTCATTTCGCCATATTTAACACAGTGCGTCCTATCTGAGAGGTAGGATCTGAACCATGAGAGGACGGTTCCTGAGAGACCAATCCATTTTTCCAACCGTTCTAGTAGGAAATTGTGGTGCACTGTGTCAAAAGCAGCACTAAGATCCAGCAGCAGCAAAAGTGATGAAGCGCCAGAATCCATTGCCAGTAGGAGATTAGCGTTTGTTACCTTAATCAGAGCTGTCTCAGTAGAGTGGTTAGCCCTGAATCCTGATTGCATAGATTCAAAAAGGTTATTCTCGGATATGAAATCGTTCAGGTCTTGTGCCACCACTTTTTCAAGTACTTTAGAAAGGAAAGGTAGGTTTGACACAGGTCTATAATTACATAAGATTTCTGGATCAAGGTTGGGTTGTTTCAGAGTGGGTTTAATAACGGCGGACTTAAAAGCTGCTGGAACTACACTTGAGGAGAGTGATATGTTTATAATATTTAGAACTGAAGGTCCAAGGACTCCAAAAAGACCTTTATTAAGTGAACCTGGGAGCGGGTCGTACTGGAAAGTTGTCGGTTTGGCCGCATTCACCACCTGTTTGAGATCATCAAGTGACAATTCACTAAAACTGGACAAATTCCTTATAGTTTAGATGAAGCGTTAGCCCTAGTAAACTAGCATTATTCAACTACAACTACATTGCTCCACAATAACTTGCGTTGTTTTGCACTTACTGGTTTTGCATTCCAGGTAAACTAACTTTACTACATAGTGTTATTCCACGTAAACTTTATCCTTTGTTAACTTGCATCACTCCCTGCTGTTGGATTACTACATAGCATGATTCCACATGAACTGGCATTATTTCACATTAATTCACATTATTACGCGTGAACTTGTATTATTACCCATTAACTCGTATTATTCTTTGTTAGGCCGTATTACTTCATATTACTAGTAGTGTTCCATAGTGTTATTCTACTTAAACTAAAAATTTTACACGTTACTAAAATTGTTACACGTTAACTGGCTTTATAAGGTTGGTCCACATAAACTCATGTTTCTATGTATTAGCATTATTAAAAGGCTCTATTCCACAAAAACTAGCATTATTTCACCGTTATTAGCATTGCCCTCACCTGCACTCACTAGTTCAGCCCCAGCTGCATCTCGTTCCCTAATTATTCCTCTTCCTATTTAAACATGTCCTTCTCGTTCACTCCGGGTCAGTCCGTGTGCAAACCTTTAGAACAGGCAAGGCAAGCACTTTTAATTCTGGCTCCCGTTTTGATCCCGACCTGTTTCCTGTATCGATCCCCGCTCCAAGCCCCATTCTCATGTCTCGACTACCCGTATCCTGATTCTGTTTCCTGTATCGATCCCCGATCAAAGCTCCGTTCTCCTGTTCGGCTACCCGTATTCTGCCCGATTCTGTTTCCCGTATCGATCCCCGATCCAAGCGCCGTTCTCCTGTCCTGGGTACCCGTATTCTGCCCGATTATGTTTCCTGTATCCATCCCCGAGCCCTGGCATCCCGCTCGTCCCTGGCTCCCCGACTTGTTCCGATCTCCAACCGCGCTACGTTTGCGAGGGCTTCCCGCTCCTCCTGCCCAGCGAGCACCGGATTGCTGTTTTTTTTTTCCTCTCACCCTGATTTACCCGATCCCTTGATAAAGCATTGTGTGAAATGTTACGCATATGGGTCCCCTGTACCGGTCATGACAGACAGAGACCAGTGAGAGAATAGAAAGATTACGAATAGAGAGGGAATAGATAGAGATAGAGAATAGAGAAAGAGAGGGAATAGAGGGAGTGAAGAGAGAATATATAGAGAGAATATAGAGACAGAGAGAGAGACAAATAGAGACAGACAGACAGACAGACAGACAGACAGACAGACAGACAGACAGACAGATAGATAGATAATTAGATAGATAGCTGGATAGATAAATGATTATAGATATCACGTCTATTGCTGGAAGGACGGAAGGAACTAAATGCTAACGACATCTATAGCCATTACTATCATTTGTTAAAAAAACAAAACGATAAATTAAACTGTAACTTTTAGGTGTGTTGTTAAATTTGGCCAAGATTTAGTAAAAGAACGTAATCGTCTTAAATGCCTAAAACATCATTGTACCGCACATGCGATTCTGAGCGCCCCAATGAGTCATTCTTGTGACCTGCTATCTTATTTTTCATTTTTTTTGCAATATGTTTATCTCGTGGCGGAAGGAAGTTCAGTCTGAGGTGAACATGTCAAAGGGATGCAGTGTTCCGTCTTAGTCTTGATCTTGGTCAATACTTAAACGGGCAGCACGATCAATTTCCCCGGCTGCTTTTCCATTCTGCTAAACCTGTTTACCTCTGTGTGAGTAAAATCAATGGCAACTATCAAGTTTAGCAGTATTACAAAAAAAAAGAAAAAAAAAAAAAAAAAAGAAAAAAAAATATGTATATATATATATATATATATATATATATATATATATATATATATATATATATATATATATATATATATATATTTATATATTTATATATATATATATATATATATATATATGTATATATATACACAGAGGAGGGTAGAGTAGCCAAAAAAATTACTCAAGTACTAGTACTGTTACTACAGAATAATATTACTCAAGTAGAAGTAAAAGTAGTCATCCAAGAACTTACTAAAAAAATAGCACTTAGTAACTGGAGCAACGTCGTATCTCTTAATTTTTTTAAAACAACCAATCAGATCTTCAAATTATCAAAGTCCGGCCAATCAACAAAAAATAGATTTAATCTACAACTAGATTAAGATAATCAATGTAAATTCAAGTGCTTTATTAAACAATACAATAAAGATCGTATAAATCAAATCAATAAATTACGCAAATGTAGCACCAAGTAGCACATTTAGAGCCCCAATACTTAACAGGTTCTGCAAGCATAACACTAAGCAATCCCATGAACTCGAACAAAGGAGACATTGCATATTGTAGCTGGTGTTTGGCACCCTTTATTAGGGGAACATGCTTTTAATGTGAGGCCAGGGATGCTCCCCCTCTTCTGTATTTTCATTTTCGGTATTGCTAAGCGACATTTTTGATCTGTTCCATCAGTAAAAAATCCCCCCCCGCTGGAATTGAATATGGTCACTTTACGAGGCTGCTACGTTTGATTGGTTAAACATGGTAGAGCCTGGCGCAGTTTTGCGTCAAGATAAATGTGCCTTATAGGAACAGACAGACGTGGATCAGCACTTCCATGTCCGAGACCATGGTTTTTAGCCAGAAAGAAGTTGCGTGCTCTAGAGGTTTGGGGTGGAGATCCTGCCCCGGGTGGAGGAGTTCAAGTATCTCGGGTTCTTGTTCAAGAGTGAGGGTTGGATGCAACGGCAGATCGACAGATGGATCGGTGCAGCGTCTGCCGTCATGCTATACTGGTCCGTCGTGGAGAAGAAGGAGTTGAGTCGAAAGGCAAACCTCTCAATTTACCGGTTGATCTACATTCCTACCCTCACCTATGATCGTGAAGTGTGCGTCATGACCGAAAGAACAAGATCCCAGATACAAGCAGCTAAAATGAGTTTCCTCCGCAGGGTGGCTGGACTCTCCCTTAAAGATAAGGTGAAAAGCTCGGTAATCCGGGAGGGACTCGGCGTAGAGCCACTGCTCCACCACACAGAGAGGAGCCAGTTAAGGTGGCTTGGGCATTTGATAAAGATGCCTCATGGACGCCTCACTCTGGGCATCTCACGCCGGCAGGAGCCCCCGGGTACGCCCCAGGACATGCTGGATAGACAACGTCTCTGGGGTGGCCTGGGAACATCTCGGTATCCCGTCAGATTAGCTGAATGAAGTGGCTGGGGATAGGGAGGTCTGGGCTTCCCTGCTGAGAGTGCTGACCCGCGACCCGACCCCGGATAAGCAGAAGAAAATGAATTACTTAATGTATACATATACATGTATGTATATATATATATATATATATATATATATATATATATATATATATATATGTGTATATATACATACATATATATGTATATATATATATATATATATATATATATATATATATATATATATATATATATATATATATATATATATATATATATATATATATATATATATATATATATATATATATATATATATATATATATATATATATATATATATATATATATATAGAGTTGAATGAACTCATAGTGAAGATGTATTATTTTCGTCTTTCAGGATGAGCAGGCGGCATCCAACGGCCAAGCCGCAGACAAGAACAACCACTACAACATTGGCGAGCTGGCTACGTCCTCTCTGTTAGGTGAGACTGCTTGCACGCTACTACAGTGATAAAAACAAGCCCAGTTTCATCATGAATTCACCGCACGCTGCGTAGGAAATGAACTTAGTAACCATGGGAGCTTTTATAATGTTATTTGCCTCCTCTGTGCCGTATTGTCTAACGGACACTAGACCTCAACACAAAGTAAAGTGGACGAATAAACCTTCAAGCGTGATGTGATCATCTTTTTTTTGTCCAGTCTCAGCTGGCTCTCTTTTCTCATCAACATAGATAAATATAAAGTGCTGAGAGAGTATGGATAGAGAGAGAGCGACAGAGACTAGTGAGAGAATAGAGAGATTAAGAATAGAGAAAGAGACGGAATAGAGAGAGTGAATAGAAAGAGAATATGTAGAGATAATAGAGAGACAGAGTGATAAAGTAATAGAGAGTAAGAGAGATTAAGAGAGAGATATATAGAAAGAGAGAAAAATCGAGAGGAAATATAGACGGAAGGACGGACAGACGGACTAGCAGGCAGGCAGGCAGGCGGATCGGCTGGCGGACGGGCGGACGGACGGACTGACGGGCGGGCGGACGGGCGGGCGCTCAGTCGGACGGACAGACGGACGGACGGACGGACGGACGGACGGACCGACAGACAGACAGACAGACAGACAGACAGACAGACAGACAGATCCGTTTTATTTGTTTTCTCACCATTACAGCCAAATATGTTGTAATGTAATGATAGATGATAAAAAAATACAGTACTGTATTGCCGACAGTTTTTCGAGAAAGACATTCCCAAACCTTCCAGGCCAGAACAACATGACATGGGGCGGCAGTAGCTCAGGAGGTAGAGCGCTCGTCTTGGGATCAGGTGATCCCGGTTCGAATCCCGTCTCGTCCGTGTTACATGTCGAAGTGTCCTTGGGTAAGACACTAAACCCCTAAGACCCCCAATAAGCAGGTTAGCGCCTTACATGGCTGCAAGGCCGCTATTGGGAAATGTGGAGCACATTGTAAAGCGCTTTGGGAAGTCATTGACTTGAAAAGCGCTATATAAATGCAGATCATTTAATTTTCATTTCATTACATTTCAACACAAAGTCTTGCAGACAGTTAGAAAGGTTGACCTATATGTAAAAAATGAACAAAAAGTTGACTCCGCACTATTTTCCTAGAAAGACAAACGACTCTCCTAGGTCGGAACATTGAATATCAACACTCTTTCACAAACAGTCAGGCAGGTCACTGTAGAAGTGACTCAGCAGCTTTGGTTTTGCCAACTCAGCAGTTCGACCATTTTCAACTTCCAGACCAAAAGAACATTCATACCCACCCAAAAAATACTTTTTAATCCTAATGGGGGTGATGCTCTAAAGCCGCACAGCCATTCTAGCTTGGAGTAAATAATGTTTCCTGTCCACATCACGTCCATCCCTCCTCTCCTTGCAAACATTTATTTCATTTCTGTTAACAAGATGTATCCCCCGCTATTTAGGTCTGGTGGCCACGATAAAGGAGCATATCACCAAGCCCACAGCCATGGCTCAAGGGCGAGTGGCCCACCTGATCGAGTGGAAGGGGTGGGGAGGAGGCGGCGGCGAATGCAGGACGGAAGGCGCCGGAGGATGGAGTGGAGGATGGGCGCCAGGAGGCACCACCTGGGGCGAAGATCAACAGTTTTACTCGCAAATGACCGACGAGATCAAGGAAGCTCGCTTTGCTGCCGGTGAGTCACAAGAAGGAATTCCATTTAGCAAGGGGGGTTGGGTGTATTCATGAGAAATTATCATATTTTACAGACTAAAAGATCACCTAAGAATCTAAAATTTGAAAGTGCCCTTTAAAACCCGGTGCGCCTTATACCGCAAAATACAGTGGACAGGATTGGAAATGCAGATTGGCCTGGGTGATATGACCATTTTTTTTTATCACGATAAAACATTTCTTATCGGTTGATATCGATAATTATCGCAATAATTATAACACCTTTTTTTCTTTTCACATTTCAAGTCTAATTTTTGAGTGAAAGTTGACAAAATCCGATGCTGCTTTAATTGCTCTTGACTGTCAGAGCATGGTGACAAACTGTTACACAACTTTTTTGTAAAGATGAGGAACATTAGACAAGTGAATACTTTCTCAGAGGGGCAGCTGGCGCATCATTGGCAGACACTTGAACATCAGTTTGTTTATTTCACAATTGTTTCCTTCAACAGCTAAATCATTGTTGTCATTGTTTTCCATTTTCCATCCCCTTATCACCAACTTTCTTGGGATTCATTATTACAGGCAAAAAAGGGAAATCAAACCAACAAAAACACACTAAAAATGAGATGTGGCCCCTTTCAAACACGCCAACTGACTGAACAGGAAAAAGAGATCACTAATAAGGAATGTAATCGACCCTCCATTTTTTTTTCTCTAAGCATTATTTGACAAGGGAAAGGCCAGCGACTGACTAAAAACGAGTCAGTGACCCACTTATCACACACTTATCTAAAGCCTTTTCATTCGTCATCTGTATCACTAATGGTTAGGTTTGGACACTCTCACTGCCGACATTATTCAAATGGCAAAATCATGTGCTATGGTAGCTCTTACTGTAGTGTAAATTTCATGCACCTTGTAGTCCAACATGCGTTATATATACAGAGATCCCTCGATTTTCGTGGTTAATGGGGAGCAGCACCACCCGCGAGAAGTGAAAATCCACCAAGTTGTGTCCCACCTTCGTAAAAGACCCCAAAGGGATAAACTTACCTCAAGATGACATCATTACCAACTAAAACTATGATACTGTAACAAAATAACAATCATAGATCTACAAATATACACAACCCACAACTGCTGTTGAATGAATGGTTTTATTGTCATTATACAAAAGTCAAACACAATTGGAGGGCTTCTCTTTCAGTGTAAGAATGCAATTTAGAGAGTGGCTGGTTATACAGTGCATCCGGGAAGTATTCACAGCGCTTCACTTTTTCCACATTTTGTTATGTTACAGCCTCATTCCAAATTGTATTGGTTTAATCTCTCATCTCAAAATTCTACACAAAATACTCCATTATGACAATGTGAAAAGTTTTTTTTTTACTTTTTTTGAATTTATTAAAAATAAAAAACGAAGAAATCACATTTACATAAGTATTCACAGCCTTTGCTTAATACTTTGTTGATCCACCTTTGACAGCAAGTACAGCCTCAAGTCTTTTTGAATATGATCCCACAAGTTTAGCACACCTATCTTTAGGCAGTTTTCCCCATTCTTCTTTGCAATAACTCTCAAGCTCAATCAGGTTGGATGGGAGACGTTTGTGCACAGCCATTTTCAGATCTCTCCAGAGATGTTCGATCGGATTCAAGTCTAGACTCTGGCTGGGCCACTCCAGGAAATTCACGGTGTGGTTCTAAAGCCAATTTTTTGAGATCTTGGCTGTGTGCTTTGGGTTGTTGTCCTGCTGAAAAATAAACCTTCGCCCCAGCCTGAGGTCAAGAGCGCTCTGGAGCAGGTTTTCATCCAGGATATGTCTATATATTGCTGCATTCATTTTTCCTTCTATCCTGACTAGTCTGCCAGTTCCTGTTGCTTAAAAACATCCCCACAGCATGATGCTGCCACCACCATGCTTCACTGTAGGGATGGCATTGGCCTAGTGATGAGCGGTGCCTGGTTTCCTCCAAACATGGCGCCTGGCATTCACGCTAAAGAGTTCAATATTTGTCTCATCAGACCAGAGAATTTTGTTTCCCATGGTCTGAGAGTCATTCAGGTGCTTCTTGGCAAATTCCAGACGGGCTTCCATGTTCCTTTTACTAAGGAGTGGCTTTTGTCTGGCCACTCTACCTTACAGGCCTGATTGGTGGATTGCTGCAGAGATGGTTGTCCTTCTGGAAGGCTCTCCTCTCTCCACAGATGAACGCTGGAGCTCTGACAAAGTGACCATCGGTTTCTTGGTCCCTCCCTGACTAAGGCCCTTCTTCCCCAATCGCTCAGTTCAGAAGGCTGGCCAGCTCTAGGAAGAGTCCTGGTGGTTCCAAATGTCTCCCATTAACGAATAATGCAGGCCACTGTGCTCATTTGGAGCTTCAAAGCAGCAGAAATTTTTCTGTATCCTTCCCCAGATTTGTGCCTCAAGACAATCCTGTCTCGCAGGTCTACAGACAGTTCTTTTGACTTCATGCTTGGTGTTTGTGCTCTGACATGCACCCTCAACTGTGGGACCTTATATTAGACAGGTGTGTGCCTTTCCAAATCATGCCCAATCAACTGAATTTACTGCAGGTGGACTCCAATTAAGCTGTAGAAAGATCTCAAGGATGATCAGTGGAAAGAAGATGCACCTGAGCTCAATTTTGAGCTTTATGGCAAAGGCTGTGAATACTTATGTAAATTTTATTTCTTAGTTTTCTATTCTTAATAAATTCAAAAAAGTAAAAAAAAAATGTTTTCACATTGTTATAATGGAGTATTTTGTGTAGAATTTTGAGATAAGAGATTAAATTAATACAATTTGGAATGAGGCTGTAACATAACAAAATGTGGAAAAAGTGAAGCGCTGTGAATACTTTCGGATGCACTGTATGCTTGCTAGCATCAGGTGTCTTCGAATGGAGACAGATCCACAATGATAAAATAAAACCGTCACAAATGTAGCTGTTTTCCACCAGTTATAGCTCCAAGTCAACCATTTCATGACTAATGGACATGGCGTTGGCAAGATACTGGGTCAACAGCGGTGGGTTTGGAAAGTTGTTAGCCTAGACTTTAGTAGTAGGCCGGACCAGCAACACTGTTCCTGCCTTCTCACTGACGCTGCCCAAGTTGCTTCTGGAACCCGATAATAATCCGGGGAGTACCGTATTTTCCGCACTATATGGCGCACCGTGTTATAAGGCGCACCTTCAATTAATGATATATTTTAAAACTTTTGCCATACATAAGACGCACCCCATTATAAGGCGCTATAAGTGCATGCTGGTTTAAGATCAGGTAATTGTGCAATTTTGTAATTGTAATCCTGTGCAGTCCTTCGAGACATTTGTGGGATTAAGGGCTATTTACGGTAAATAAATGTGACTTGACTTGACAACAGTAGAGAATGTAGTTACGTTATGCAACCTCTAGATGTTGCCACGCTAAAGGGAATGTCAACAAAACATTCAAAAAGGTCAAACTTTATTGTTAACAAACAAGCTTTCCACAACTCCATTCACTCCCAAAATAAATAAACAGCCGTTTTATTATTTTCTCTGAGGTAAAGCATTTTCGTGACACATCTTTAACATCTTTGAACAACATCAAGGCATATCATTTTATTTTTCCTCCATTTAGTCAACACGTAAAGAAAAAAACGTCTGATACTGTTATTTTAAATGAAACGTTAGTGCAATCGCAATAAAGTGACACTCGTAATGTGCAAAAACAACAAGTGCAAAACAATAACAATAAAGCAATAACATAATAACTGTAAAATGTAAAAGGTAAACACACAAAAGAAAAACAAAGATCACTCTATAAGCTCCTCATCGACGAATCCCTCGAATTCTTCTTCTGCTGTGTTCGAATTGACCATCTCAGTGAATGGGCCATCCAACACGTCCGGTGTTTTTGTCCTGTGCCAGCGCTGTTGCCTTCATACGTATAGTTATCGTACTGACACTTCTGCTTGCCGCTCTTTGTTGAACAACCCACTGTTCAAGTGTCTCCTCTAACTCTGGCCATCTTGCTTTATTGCCACGGAAACTTTGTTGAGTTTTCCTTACTTGGCGGAGCTTATTTTCATCCTTTCTCCACTTCCGTACCATCGATTCATTTAAGTTTAACTCTCTCGCTGCCGCTCTATTGCCGTGTTGTACTGCGTGACTGATCGCCTTGAGTTTAAACTCGGCGTTGTACGCGTGTCTCTTAACAGGAGCCATTTTTTTACAAATGCACGTATGAAAGAGAATCGTTGTTTAATATTTCCCAGTATGCACAGCGCGAAAAATGGAGTCGGCGGCTGTTTCTCGTAGTTGCGAGACCTTGCGAATTTAATATTGAGCCATATATAAGGCGCACTGTGTTAAAAGGCGCATGGTCAGCTTTTGAAAAAAATTAAGACTTTTAGGTGCGCCTTATAGTGCGGAAAATACGGTACCTGCTGGTGATCACCATTTCTTCGAGCTCCTCTGACTTTCGTCTGTTTTTTTTTTTTTTGATTGATGCTTCTCAATTTGTTTACGGAGGCAGCGCCTGCCCGCCGCTTGACTGACACCAGCCTAAACCAGCCTATCAGAGTCACGTACCCAGACAGTCACAACCACCGAACACAGAGCACCCTCCCTAATCTGTCCCTGCTGAACACAACGCAGGATACAATGATATTAATGACTTCAAAATCTGTGGTGTGAACCAGCGATAACTAAAGCACAAAGTAGCAAGGGGTCTCTGTATATAAAGACAATATGACGATTGGGGGGGTGTGCCTTAAAATCCTGTGCACTCTAAGGTGCGGATAATATGTTTTTTTCGGGACGACGATTCACATTTGCAAAAAAAAAAAAAACCTGTTTCTTTGCAGGGGTAGCGGAGCAGTTTGCTTTGGCTGAGGCTGCCATGACGTTTTGGTCGCCAAACGATTACTTTGACCAACCTTCGACCAGCTTGCAAGGTTGGTCGGTGTCCTTTTCTCTGCAATGATCGACTTCCACTCCACTGACCACATCAGGGGTTTCTGAAATCTCTCTGCAATTATTGTGACTATAAAAGCAACAATGACAACACTTAAACCTTTATGGCAAGTAGTTCTAAATCCATTCAGTCATCAAAAGGGGAAAAAAAACTGTTGTGGAGTGAATTTCTGCCTAGTTTTTCGTACCATCTCTGTTCTCAGGGTTCGTACACCCTTTACATTGCCAAATTCAAGTACTTTTTAAGGGCTTTTTGTCGTGATTACCTAACTGGAGCCACCTGAGGTAATCAGCTGGTGTGCTGGAACGCGATTTCCTGATTGGTGGAAGCTTTCTACATAAGCTGTCAGCGTCCAGAGATGGACGTTCGAGTGTACTCCTCGTTTCCCTGAGTGAGCCTCCAACATTCAAGGGATTATGTTAATGGATCCAGCGTCATTTTTTCCCACCTCCGAGAAATGCGGAAATGCCGAGCAGGAATCCGCGCTACAGCGCCTACTACATACCGAAGGCGCGGTACAACAGATCGCCCATGACGTATCCACACTGGTCCGGCAAGTACAACGTCACCAACAATTTTTTGAGCAACAGTGCGAAGCTTCCCCGGCAACACGACCACAAGATCCGGTTCCGCCTCTTTCTGATCAGGTCGGCAGTGTTGAACCACGAGTAGGTTCGCCAGAGAGATTCAGTGGAGAGCCCGCCCAGATCCGCCCCTTTCTCATAAATTGCCGATTAATTTTTTATCTACAACCGCGAGCCTTTGTGAACGAAAAGACGAAGGTGGCTTATGTAATAAATCATTTGACTGGCAGAGCCCGCCTTTGGGGAACGGCAGAATACGAACGAGGGGCGACAGCATGCACCTCTTTTAGTTTGCTAAGCCAGGAAATGATTAAAGTATTTGATTCTGGTTCCTCATCAGTCGATGCTGCTCGTTCAATCTTGAACATCCGCTAGGGGAGACGCTCCATTGCCGACTATGCCATTGACTTCCGCACTCTAGCAGCCCAGAGTCACTGGAACGAAGAGGCGCTGGTCGACGCCTACCTCCATAGCTTGTCCGGTTATCTCAAAGACGAATTGGTATCCCACGCTCCTCCGGTAACTCTTGACAACGCTATCGAACTGACCGCCCGGATCGACCGTAGGGTCCAGGCAAGACGCCGAGAGAGAGAAGATCCCAGCCAATCCATCACCAGGCAAAGTCAAGACATGAGTAAGATACCGAACCCCCCAACCACTTCTACCGCACCTCATGAGATGATGGAGGTGGACCGCACCTTTCTCTCCGTCGAAGAGCGCCAGCGAAGGCGTTCCGAACGGTTATGTTTTTACTGCGGCGGCCAGGGACATAGGGTGGTCAATTGCCCGTTAAAAGCCAACGCTCGTCGGATATAGGGGACATCCGATTGAGCTCGGCTTTAGTATCGTCCCCCAAAACTGATAGACCTGTTCTCCGGGCAAATCTCATTATTTCCGGTTCATCTCAGCCCTTCCATGCCCTGATCGATTCTGGCGCCGAAACAAATATCCTGGATTTGTCACTCGCACACAAGATGGGGATACCTGTTAAAACCCTTCCTAACCCGGTATCAGCTCGGGCTTTGGATGGTCACCTATTAGGCACCGTATCCCAAATAACTGAACCCATAGAACTACAGTTGTCTGGAAATCACAGAGAGAAGATCCGATTTCATTTACTTCACTCCCCTAACCAACCCCTTGTTCTGGGTCATCCTTGGTTGGTGCAACACAACCCCCATTTCGACTGGCGCACTGGGTCGATCCTTGAATGGGGCATGGACTGTCACCAAACCTGTCTGCGAGCCGCTCCTTACCCAAATCATCCTGTTTCCACAAGGGCCCCACCCAATCTGTCCAAGGTCCCAGCCTGTTACCACCACCTACGGGAGGTCTTCAGTAAAGCTAAGGCCTCTTCCTTGCCCCCTCATAGACCTTATGACTGCGCGATTGATCTCCTGCCAGGGTCCGCTCCTCCTCGGGGCCGCCTCTACTCCCTGTCCATTCCCGAGAGGAAGGCCATGGAGGAGTACATTTCCGATGCCTTGGCGGCTGGTATCATTCGACCCTCCTCTTCTCCTGCAGGGGCGGGGTTCTTTTTTGTGGGAAAGAAGGACGGGTCACTCCGGCCCTGTATAGATTATCGGGACCTTAATGAAATCACAGTTAAAAATCGCTATCCCTTGCCTCTGCTTGCCTCTGCATTTGAGCTTCTACAGGGGGCCACGATCTTCACTAAACTTGATCTGCGCAACGCCTACCACTTAGTCCGTATCCGGGAGGGTGATGAGTGGAAGACAGCATTCAACACACCCACCGGTCACTACGAGTACCTGGTAATGCCGTTCGGATTAACCAATGCTCCAGCCGTTTTCCAATCCTTGATAAATTACATTTTACGAGATGTGCTTAATCGTTTTGTTTTTGTGTATCTGGACGATATCTTAATTTTCTCAAAGTCCCTCGATGAACACCGAAAACATGTCCAGCTGGTTCTCCGTCGTCCCCTAGAGAACTCTTTATTTGTTAAAGCAGAGAAGTGCGAGTTTCACGCCAAGACAGTCTCGTTCCTGGGCTACATCGTGGCGGAGGGGACCCTTCAGATGGATCCTGCGAAGGTATCAGCAGTCACCTCTTGGCCTGTCCCTGAGTCTCGGAAAAAACTCCAACAATTCCTTGGTTTTGCCAATTTCTACCGGAGGTTCATCAGGAACTACAGTTCGGTGGCAGCTCCTCTCACGCTTCTTACCAGCCCTAGAGAGCCATTTCGGTGGTCTTCCGAGGCTAATGCAGCTTTCAACCGTCTAAAAACTCATTTCTCTACGGCCCCCATACTCCAGGTGCCTGACCCTGCGCGCCAACTGGTGGTGGAGGTGGACGCCTCAGATGTGGGAGTGGGTGCTGTCCTGTCCCAGCGGTCTGACAAGGACCAGAAGATGCACCCGTGCGCCTTCTTTTCCCGGCGGTTGTCCCCGGCCGAACGCAACTACGACGTGGGGGATCGTGAGTTGTTGGCCGTCAAGCTAGCCCTGGAGGAATGGCGGCATTGGTTGGAGGGGGTAACGGTGCCGTTCATAGTTTGGACTGACCACAAGAACTTAGAATACATTAGATCGGCCAAGCGGCTCAACCCTCGCCAGTCACGTTGGGCCCTGTTTTTCACCCGCTTTAACTTTACTCTGTCCTACAGACCCGGATCTCGTAATGTGAAGCCCGACGCGCTCCCCCGGCAATTCCAGAATTCCAATAAAACACCTCAGGATCCCGCAACGGTCCTTCCAGCTTCCCGTATGGTGGCAGCAGTTTCCTGGGATATCGAGTCCCGAGTCAGAGAGGCGTTACCCGATCAGGCGGGCCCCAGCTCCTGTCCCGAGGGTCGACTATTCGTCTCCGAACCCTTACGGTCCAAGGTCCTCCAATGGGGGCACAATTCTCACTTTTCTTGCCATCCGGGGTCGGCTCGGACTCACAGTTTCTTGTCCCGACGCTTCTGGTGGCCTACCATGGCCAAGGACGTTAGGGAATATGTCTCCGCCTGTCAAGTGTGCGCCCAGAACAAAGCATCCCACCAACGTCCGGCCGGTCTGTTACATCCACTTCCGGTTCCCCGCCGCCCATGGTCCCACATCTCCTTGGACTTTGTGACGGGGTTGCCAGTATCCGAGGGGATGACGACTGTACTAACTATCGTGGACCGGTTCAGTAAGATGGTCCATTTCGTGGCACTACCAAAGCTCCCCTCCGCCAAGGAAACTGCATTGATAGTCCAGCAACATGTGTTCCGCCTCCATGGCATCCCTCTGGACATTGTTTCTGACCGGGGTCCCCAATTCTCATCCGCGTTTTGGAAGGAGTTCTGTCGTCTGTTGGGTGCCTCAGTCAGCCTCTCATCGGGGTTCCACCCTCAATCCAATGGTCAGTCTGAGCGAGTGAACCAAGATTTGGAAACGGCACTTCGCTGTATGGTCTCTAGTGAACCGTTGTCTTGGGCTCGGCAATTGGCATGGGTGGAGTATGCTCACAATTCCTTGGTTAGCTCCTCCACTGGAATGTCCCCCTTCCAGTGCGTATATGGGTACCAACCCCCTATGTTCCCTAGTCAAGAAGAGGAAGTAAACTGCCCGTCAGCTACGGCGAACGCACGCCGCTGTCGGCGAACTTGGGCTCGTGCTCGGGCCACACTCCTTCGGGCAAGCAAGGCTCAGTCCGTCGGGGCTAATCGACGGAGGAGTCCTGCTCCGAATTACCAGGTGGGCCAGAAGGTGTGGCTTGCATCAGCTGATCTTCCACTGAAGGCTGAGTCGAGGAAACTGGCTCCTCGGTATCTTGGTCCGTTTCCTATAGTAAGAATTATCAACTCCTCAGCAGTCCGTCTCCGTCTACCAAGATCTATGAGAGTGCACCCCACGTTTCATGTCTCCCGAATCAAGCCCGTCAGCCAGAGCCCGTTGGCACCCATTCCACCTCCTCCCCCGGCTCCACGCTCCTTGGACGGGGAGCCTATCTATACAGTGCGCCGCCTGCTCCGCTCCCGACGCAGGGGTCGGGGCTTCCAGTACTTGGTCGATTGGGAGGGATATGGTCCGGAGGAGAGATCATGGATTCCCAGCAGGCAGATCCTGGACCGATCTCTTGTGGCAGAATTCCATCGACTGCATCCTGACCAACCAGCGCCACGCCGTGGTCGTCGTCGTAGGTCCGGCGCTGCTACTCTTCCACCGGCGGACCCACCCGCTACCGCCCCTTCAGATGCGGACGAAGGGGTGTCTATCCACTCGGAAGAATTCTGAGGTACTGTGCTGTTTGTTCTCAGATTACCTGTGGATTTTTTTTTTTGTTTTGTTTTGTGCGCTGCTAACGGATTTATTATCCGTCCCCGGGGATCGCTGGTGTGATGGTGACCTTCTGGGGTTCATCGGACGACCTCTGGGCCCTCCATTTTGGATTATTGGTGATGTATTTTGGGTTTTGGGGGATTATTCGTAACTGGCCTGTGACTTTTGTTCCTTGGATTACCGGTGTTTCCATGTGACGTGTTTGGATTATTTTTTTTCCCTGGGGGACTTCTGGAGCCGTCCCTTGAGGGGGGGGGGTTCTGTCGTGATTACCTAACTGGAGCCACCTGAGGTAATCAGCTGGTGTGCTGGAACGCGATTTCCTGATTGGTGGAAGCTTTCTACATAAGCTGTCAGCGTCCAGAGATGGACGTTCGAGTGTACTCCTCGTTTCCCTGAGTGAGCCTCCAACATTCAAGGTACCACGATCCCTTTGTGTATTCCAAGTCTGATTCTCGTTGCCTGACCCTTGTCTGTTAAAAGTTTACGATCTACTCTTCCGTCCCGGCCACCGACTTACCTGCTACGTTACTCGTCACGCGTTTCACCACGGAGTTGCCATATCGTCCAAAGAGGCTTTCTGCTACCAAGAGCCGACGTCCCAAGCCTGCTCCACCGAACCTTGTCCAAATAAATCCTTTAACTGACGCTATTGGATCCGAGTGCTTGTTCTGGTCCATGACACTTTTAAAGCCATTTTTTCATATTCTCCAGTACCATCAAAAGAAGAAATCTGATGTGAATCATGTATTTTGCCAATCCACAAATATATCTTCGATTTACACATGCGTGTGAACTTATCAGGATATATGATTTTTAGGTCTGAACAATGCATGTGTAAATAGTTTTTACTACATAACTACATAACACTGTTGGATACAATTATGGTATTAAGTATAGCTTCCATTTTTAGTTAGAGGAAGTTCATTTCATTGCAATTTACCACTGGATAACGCGGCCATTATTTTCTGCATGGCCCTTAACAATTGTCAATAACTGATATGCAGTCCTTGCACTAATACACATTTCCTAGTGCCCTGCTTAGGGTTAGCATGCACATGGCCTCTGTGGGGCAACCCGACAAGGGGGGGGGGGATCTCATAGGACAATGCTATACAAAGTAATCCCAACTAAATGCGACTTGTTTGCAATCTCCTGTGTGAACGCCACCATGTCCCGCTTGCGCAGAAGAGGACACGTGACGTCACATGCAATGTATTGTTTGTAGAAGTACTCATGGATTGGCGTAGCGAATCTAGCAATTCGGAAGTTATCATGCTACAATTATTGATTCAATTTGAGACCTCACTTTCCCTTTATTGAATGCTTCCCGTGTTTTTGTCCGCCGAGTTGTTCTGATTTTCACGCTACACAGAAGAACTTTAAAACTGAGCAGCCACAAGGGAATTGAAGAATAATAAATCGATGGTTCACATGTGTAGAAAGCTGAAAATTGAACTCCGACAAGTAAAGAAAACACAACTGAGCTTTCATGTAAATAGGTGGCCTGAGTTTGAGGAAAGAATCGAGCGTTGTATTATATCAAGCAGAGCACAACCATGAAAGAAGACTTTTCCTACCTCGCTACGATGTGTTTTTTGCAAATATTGTTTTATTTGTGTGTTTCACTCTGTAATCAATACGTAAATTCACACAGCCAAACTAAGTTTTGGTCCTGCTTTACTTTTAAATACGCACACTTGTGTTGTTGTAAGACTGCCGCAGGAGAGGGCACATCTACCTGTCAACCTGTACGTTTTTGCCGTGAAAAGTACGTTTATAATGCATTATAAGACGTGTCCGACGTACAAGAAAATCTGTAAGGAAAAAGGCAAATTTGTCAATTATGGGTACCATCCGGTATAGACCGACTATCACGAAATCAATCAAGTCTAATGAGTTTGCCGTGGTAGCCATTATTTTCTGTATCGTTTTTTTTCGTTGCAAACTCAGCGAGCGGTTTGATGCTACTGTGCGCATGCGTCTGCCACCTCGGATTTCATGTGGTAGTTGTGTAGTGAAAGGAAGTCCGTCTCTTTTTAGAGAACGGGCTTTTTCGGCTCAACTCATTAAAGAGAGCCGGCTCTCATACGGCTCACTTGCTTTGATGCATTGTATTACGAATTATTATGTTCTATAAAGAAGTTAAGAAAAAAAGGAAGTATAAAAGGAGAAAATGAAAAAAGACAGGTTTGTGGTTATCCCTTTAATCAGTATTTTACCAACAATAATTTAATGCAGACAATAAATTGATAATTTGAATAAGAAAATGTGTTATTCTACTTAATTATATTTGCATGAATTTTTTCCTTCTACAGTGAACGTCCAAGCTACTTAATTTTTCAACTTTTTTTATAATAAACCTCATTTATGTCGAGCAACTCAGTATCTCACAACATAATGTTAATTGACAATAGGATATAACGAAACACATGTACAATACAACATGTTAAACTACAAGAATAAACACGTTTGAAAAAAATATGGTGTAAGATTATTTTGTATTTTGTAAGGGAAAATATAACAGTTTGTAAGGGCATGGAGCCATGGAGGTTGACAGGTATGAGGGCACCCGTGCCCAATAATCAGGTGCGGCCTCTCTATGTGTTAAATACAGAAATCAAACCAGCAACGGAGACTGCGCCTTTTAGCTCGGTGCGCTCTATGGTCGAGAAAATACACTACTTGTTGTGAAACATGACAAAATGTACAAGCATTTACAAGCGCTTTACCCGATATTCAGGCATTTTTCCAGCTTCGAAAACACAACATAAGAGTCAAGCACTTTTAGTGAAAGCAAGCACCGGTACAAACCCTGCGTTGTGAAGAATTTGATGCACTTATTTTTGGTTGTGCTTCATTGTCATGTTCAGGAACTCCCATCACTGAAATTCTTCTTCAAAATAGCAATATGGATTTTAAAAAAAGAGAGGAAGAAATCGAATGGATTAGTCTCGAATAACACATTGACAAACAGAAATAATGTATGATTTATTGCTCAATGTGGTTGTTGGCCCTTAAAAAGCAGTTACATTAAGTGGAAATGATGAATGCAGTAGCAAGGTAAGAAGAACATTACCACTGCTTTTTTATATTTTAATTGTGGAAATTGAAATCAAGTTTATATAAAATATATCCACATATTTACTATATATTATATATCATCGATATATTGTTTTTTGAACGTTTTATCCTTTAGTACATTTTTTATAGGTTTTACTTCCACTGAAGAGAAAAACCCTTTCAATAGTGTTATACTTGTATAATCAATTCAAATAACCTTTGAACACGGATGCACGATTAACTATCACCCTGATAATTATCGAACAGATAACAGCCAAATATGACAACACAGTTATTGGCACGGTATAAAAGAAATACCAGACTTATTCAATCAGCCAACACTATTCATTAAAATATATTTTATGAGCGCCACTGCTGTACGTGCCCACGACACACCACAGGAAATGGTGCCCCTACCATCCGAGTGGTTAAGGGAATCCACTAACCCACCCATGGAAGTAATAGCACAACTTGGTTTGCCTATTTTATACCTCTTCATAATGTTACATTTATCTGATGTAGCATTTGTATATTATTTTTTATATATTCTAGCAACTAATGTGGACAGCTAAGATAATGCCACTTTGTATATTTTTTTTTATCAAAGGCATGTGTGTCGTTCAGTATTGGAGCTTTTGTATCATGTCTAAAAGTGACGTATTTTCACTTAATGAACACACACAAACTCATATAAACTTTTGGCAATATCCATATATCCATTGTATTGTATCTAATGACAATACAAGTATTGATTGATTGATAATGTTAAGTTCTAGTCTCTGTAACACTACTTTTTGCAGACACATTTACTGGAGCTGTATGCTATTGTAATTGTAAACAAAACAAAGACACGATTTTGAAAAATTGGTTTCTGCTTGTTTTTTAAAAAAAACATTTTTAGATGTAGTATGCGGTAGAAAAAAAATATTGGTATCGGTATCCAGAGGCAACATATTTGATAGAACAAATCAGTAAACGTGCATCCCTAGTTTATAATACCCTTTTTCTTGTAAAAAGAAAATATGTTAAGAAGTTAATGTATTTATGGCCTTGCGAGTCGCGACCCTGGTGGGGACAAGTGGGGCAGAAAATATATGCATGGATGGATTTATGGTAATGATAGAAGTCATTGTCCAAGTTTTAGTTTCACCATCAAGAAAACAGGCATAGAGAAAGTTTTTCCTTCAGAGTCATCACGACCCTAAACAAGCCTGCAAAACTGTGAAAATATACAGTATATTCAGGATTTTTTGTTGCTGTCAATGTTTTTAATACTTTCCATTGCACTATTCAGAGCAGTGGATTATGTAGCGAGCATATGTGAGCTAAGCGGCTGTTTACAACAGAAATAAAGACGCCTCTCGATTTATGTACATTCAATTTACAGATTCTGGCAGATACGTTCATTTTTTTCAGGATGTCGAAAAATATCCGGACATTGCTGTCAGTTAGATTTTGTATTGTGTGCACCTTTTTCTGAGTACAGGATATTATTGTAGTGCTTCTCTCTGCCGCTACCGGCGTGTGGGGCTGAGGGAAGTCACCCAGCATCCATCCAGAAGTAAAACAAATCCGCTTCCTCTTCCTAGTTTGTCTATAAACATACAGTGTGACGTGTACTGACTCTCCAGCGTGCTCAGAACTTTGACGTTTTTATTGTTTAATATCTCGTGCATCCATTCAATATGGTTGGTCTAAAGTGTAAGGAAGAGGCGAGCCTTTTCTTTTGAAACGAAAGTGGATTAAGAAAGCTTGATGCGTTTGAGAAAATGGTCGGAATGCTTTTTTTCAACCACGTTTACCACAGAGGAGGACCTCTTGTAGCGCAGGTAAAAAAGTAAGTAAAAGCAGTGTCTGGAACTCATGACAAAAAGTTACCGGACACCATGGCAAACAACTCTGAAAAGTTGCCTGCAATGTTCATTAATGCAATGTTTGCGTTGCGTCTGCTACAAGCCACGTGAGCTCCTCTTTCCACGATGCTTTTAAGGTACGTTTAGGTTTCGTAGAGTCATAAATTTTGTGAGCTTCTTTTGAATATTTGTTCTGGGACTGAGATTTTCGCTTGATTCCTAACCAATTATCCGATTTTCTTGTGTTCTATGAAAAATGAAATGCAAATGCACGACCTTATAATGATCGGGATCGTCCGGAAGGCTTCTGATTGGCTGCTGAGTATGCAAATGGCCAAAAGAACCGAAATTCTGAAATTTCCAAACCCGACGAAGATTTCAAATTCGGAATAAAGCAAACGTTTGATTTGAAAAAAAAAATCTTTTGGTTTTTTTTTTTCTTTGAAAAAGTGGTCGGCCACCCGAGCGGAGACGTTTTGTAAGTTGTGCGCTCGACGTAAAAGGTAGGTATACAAATGAACAAGTCCAAGTAGGGGCCACCCAAATCAGATTTTGCCTAGGGCTCCATTAGGGATTGGGCCGGTCCTGGTTAAGATATTCTTTTTTTGTAATATTACTATTATTTGGGCCATTCTGTAAGCACTACGTGGTAATTGTTTTATTATTCATTCATTCATTATCTGCACTGCTTATCCTAGTAGGGACGCAGGTGTGCTGGAGCCCATCCCGGCTATCCTCGGGCAGTGGGCAAAGGACACCCTGAATTGGTTGCCAACCAGTTGCAGGGCACACAGAGATGGACAACTCACTCGCTCATTCCCACCTATGGACAATTCAGACCGGCCAATTAACCTGACATGCATGTTTTTGGGATGTGGGAGGAAACCAGAGTGCCCGGGGGGAACCCACGCAAGCACGGGGAGAACATGCAAACTCCACACAGGAAGGTTCGATCTGATGACCTCAGAACGGTGCCGCACATGCGCTAACCACTGCGCTGCCATGTTGCCCAATTGTCTTATTAAACTTTCCAAAATTATCCTTTCGTTCTTTTTTTAAAAGTCCATATTTCATGGAGTAGAGGTGAGTTCATCCTGAGACTCACACAAATTTCGGGTCGGATTGGCCTTAAAATGTCAATCATCATGTTTGGGTTCAAAATGGGCTTCTCTTTTGTTGATTTTTTTAAAAAAAATACTCATTGTTATTTTTTTCCTCTTTCTTTGTGTCGCACAGTAGAGGATTAGTGCGGCAACACAGCAGCGCTATGAGATAGGGGGGCCTTGCCCGCATGTTGGTTTCAGATCGCTGTAACTGTGGCCTGTGCAGGCCTTTGAGACACTTTGTGATTAAGGGCTATACAAACAAATTTGACTTGACATGTGACTGAATTCATCACGCGGACCTTCCACCGCGCAACACAGAGAAAAATAAACAAAAAACAATAACGGCTGGATAGTGAGTGAGTGAGTGAGTGAGTGAGTGAGTGAGTGAGTGAGTGAGTGAGTGAGTGAGTGAGTGAGTGAGAGAGAGAGAGAGAGAAGCCCGGCCCTCCCAAATAAAATGTAAAAATTCGAGTTTTCTTTGGACTTGGTTCCTCGAATCAAGTTAATTGGCTGGGCTCGGGCTGAGTGGTGTCAGGCTGGATTGTTCAGGCCCGATTTCACCTTTACCCTGGAGTGTCATGTTTAATCCTGTTGCGCAAAAAGCCAACATTTTTTATTATTCTCTTCTCTTCTCTTCTCAGAGACACCAAGGAAAGACTTGATGTCTGCGTTTTTGCTAGGCGACGCAACTGTCAGGGTCTCGCAGTACCTGCACAGAATTAACGCCGAAACTTACGGCGGAATCCAGCTTGACGGCCTCATCGCTCCTGAACCGCAGTCTGAGGCCTCAATTGTTCCACAGAAGAATTCTACCAGCGAGGATAAATGTATCATTGCCGAGGCTGCGGTCCGACATATAGACAGCAGCTCACTGTCTGAGGACGACGTATTTTATAACTAAATGACTGGTTGGTGCTTTGAGATATGAGTGACCTGAGGATCTGACTTAAAAGCAGATATGGTTGTAGAAATTTACCCAGCTTAAGGCTAGCAATTCAAAGGTCCTAGATTATGGGAATCTGGGTAGCACCAAATCAACACTTTTTATATATGATTTTATACATATACTCATTATATTTTTAACATTTTCTTTGGTGGGCCGCACGTGGCCTGCGGCCCATGGTTTTCCCGCCCCTGTCCAAGATGTACGGTATTCCCTGGATTTTTTTCAGTTAAGTCATTCCATAAGAATGCGCATTAAGTGAATTTCTTTACAGCAGGATGACTGTATTTTATAGAGTAACACAATTTAGACTTCCTCATCCTTGATATTTTCATGTAGCAAAACATTGTGGGACTAACACAGAATACAGACATAAATTATCCATGCAAACTCTGGCTTATTCTCGCTAAAAGAGCCTCATTCATTGTGGTTAATTTCACCATTTACTTTTCTGCTCCGGCTGAGAACATGCCGCAGTTGTATCCATCCGTAGAGAGTGTTAGTCCATGCTTCTGGCAAACCATATACGAACACAACTTATATACAGAGATATTTGTGTCACTTGCGAGTAAAGGATTCCAGTTGGATTGCTCCAAACCTCGAAACAGAAGGCAGTTCTCCCATTGCTCTGAGTATACGTTTTCAAAAGTTACACCGGAAACCTGCAATGTACATATTTATCCATGGAACCTTTTAACAGGCGAGGGAATACTCTATATCAGGGGTGGCGAACAAGTTTGACTCAAAGAGCCGAAATTTTTAACCGTGAGCGTCAAAGAGCCACACCACGCACTGACCCGCATTAGACATAACCGACGCAGATGATTGGCAGTCAGTTGTGTCCGGAGCAGCATGAAAACAATAAATCTGCCAAATTAATTTCAAAATATTATTTATTATTAACTCTGATGGATTCAAGTGTGTTTTAAGAGGGAAAAAAATAAACATGGAACAAGGCAATGCGTCTCTAGAGCCGCGTGTTCGCCACCCCTGCTCTATGAATGCAAACAGTATCGCAACACAAATAAACTTAACATTCACAGGGATGTATCTTTAATCCTCTGCAAAGAATGACTTTACATCACCGCAGCACCGTATTGAGGCACTGATAAGCGACACGACCTTCTGAATAAAAGCATATTCAGGTGGCAAACTGGTTGCAGTGGCTTATAGCTGAAACAAAATCAATACAGTTTAATACAGTATTGTTTCTTTTTTTAATTTAGAAAATGTATTTTTGTTCGATTGATTTGAAATCTGAGGCCAATAGATTCATGCTACTTAACAAAATCACCTTATATCTCAAGGCACCTCGATTTAAAAAGAGACTCACTTTTGACACCAGCATTCATTTAAAAAGACCATCATCAGATGTTCTCTCATGTAAAACATTTGTGAATGTATTGATTAGCTTCACAACGTGGGACTTTTTTATTTGCTGAACCCGTTTTATTACAGGAACCTTTGACTCACGAGCCATATATCGATCTTTTCATGAGTACATATGGCTCAGAGATACAATACAACTTGTGCAATTATTTAATATATTTATACTAGCAGCACCAATTGTCACACATGCGAAGCCAAGTTTATACCGATTTATAAAAGATTCCGTCAGGTACAGTGGCTTGCGAAACTATTTGGCCCCCTTGAATTTTGTGACCTTTTGCCATATTTCAGACTTCAAAGATATAGAACTAATTTCTTGTGAAGAATCAACAATAAGTTGGAAACAATCATGAAGTGCAATGTTCCCTCTAATTTCCTACGGGTCTGAGCGTTCACACAAAGAACTTGAACTTGAAACAACAGTGAGCAACAGCAACCCCAAGTGTGGCAACTAAATCATTATCAAGAACAATATCTAAATAATTTTGCTTTTATGGCTTTTCGGGTCATAAAGGTTCCTTACACCTGTTTTATTGTGTGTTGAATGCCAACAGAGAGTACAATATTGTATAAATGTTTGATATGAAACCATCTGTACCATTGCTGCTCCTCGTTTGTGCGTAAATTTCATTTTATGTTAATTTTTTTTAAAATAAATTGACAATTGAGAAGGTCAATAACTGCGGCATCTTCTACATAACCACATTAATTCATTTAAAATTAACCAATTAGTGCTTTGATTATATTTTATATTATGTTCCGAATTGTCAAATGAAGATTAGTGAAAAGGTCAGGAATCACACTGTTTCTCCTCCATGCAACTCGGATTTCTTTGGCCATGTCTTGTAAAATTCTCTTCATCTAGAAGATAAAACGTAAATGTTTTCTTTGAAATGGCGAAAGGACTAATTAAGTTGAACTGGAGAATTAGCCTTCCTCTGTCAGTGACAAACACACTTTGACCTCCGACAAGGCACAGGATGTTGAAAGCCTAAAAAGAAAAATTAACATGATTTATTATACACTTAAAAAAAATCCCAAACACAATCAAATCACTCGCAAATAAATTTTGTGAAATATCTGCCCTACAACACTTATGTGCTGCTTTGAAAATAAAGAGCCTATCATAGCGCAATAATACTTTTTAAATGATTGCAATTAATTGCGACAACAAATTAAGACAGGGGTCTGCACCCAAGATTTTTGAAAGAGCCATAATGGTTGAATAATAAACAATAACAAATTCATTTGGAGCAGCAAAAAATATAAAAGCCGACGTTAAAATAAAAAGGGGATTTATACATGAAAATTATATGATATTTAATATTTGTCCCACCTACTTTGTATCAACATTTTACCTGGGCAGGTAGAGCTCAACAGCCTTGGCATGCCATCCATCCAGGACAAGGACAAGTAACACCTACCCTGGCCATTAGATCATGCCTCCACTGTCTTGTGGACTCTTCTGGAGAAGGAAAGGCTATAAGAGTAAACCCAGACAGAAAACCTTCTGGCAGATCCTGCGGCCAACCTGGTGCCAAATGTACTGGCCTGCATTCCTTTGGACCACACCAGTAAGGCAGCGAGGGGGATTGTGGAGTCTGGGCATCCCTGAGTCTCGATACAGCTTGCCCAGTTTCTACGCCCCGAAGAGGCTACTTCGGTGCTGCTGCAATCAGCAAAATCCACACGGGAGGCAAACAGTTACGAGTGATAAGTCCAATCCAATTGGCGTGAGGATACGGATGCTACGGGTTTGCCGATGGCGGTGGGAGGACTTTTTTAGTCTCATTGGTCAGCGACCGCCCACATCAAGCCTGGCAGCCCCTGGTTAGTAGGCTGCCAACTCGCCACAGTCCGCCTGCTCCAATGGGTGCTTGGTGCTTAGAGCAAATCTCGACAAGCGGACTGCAACATCACACCAGGCAAAACAGTAAAGAGAAAGATGAAAATATCAGTCATGCGCTTCTCAAGCTGGAATGTCAGGACCAAGTGTCCTGGCCTGTCTGACGATCTGTGTCAGATTGACAATTCAAGAAAGACGGTCCTCATCAATTCTAAACTCTCCAGGCTAAAGGTGGACTTTTCTGCACTTCAAGAGACCAGGCTTGCAGACAGTGGCGCGATTCCTGAAGGTGATTACACCTTCTTCTGGTAGGGCAGAGCTGAAGAAGTAATACGTCTGTATGGAGTTGGATTCGCAGTTAAAAACAGCATGCTGTCCGCTACCGAACCACCAACTGGAAGCACAGAACGCATACTCGCTATGCGTCTCCCCACAGCCACAGGCTTCATAATCATAGTCTATGCGCCAACTCTCTGCTCCACTCCAGAAGCAAAGGATACATTTTACGGATAGTTCGATGCTGCTATTGAGAAAGTTCCAGCCTCAGAGCACTTGTTCCTGCTTTGGTATTTCAACGCCAGGTTAGGTGGAGACCATAGCTCTTGGCCTGACCTCCTCAGACACTTCTGTGTTGGTAAGGTGAACGAGAATAGACAGAGACTACTATAACTGTGTTCTTACCGCAACTGTGCATTACCAACACATTCTTCAACAGAAAACCCCACCATCGCGTGTCTTGGAAACACTCTAAGTCTCACCACAGGTACCAACTGGACCTGACCATCACAAGAAGAGCCCAGCTGAAGAGTGTACTCATCACACGCAGCTTTCACAGTGCAGACTGCAATATAGACCACACATTGGTTTGTAGCAAAGTGTGCTTCATGCAGAAGAAGTTCCGCTACCCAAAGCATACAGCACCCACTCGTATAAACACTGCCCTGAGGTCTTACCCAGAGTTCTGCAGTCAGTTTGTCGACTCCTGCAAACAGGCCCTCAAGGATCAGCCAACAGCTGAGACTGCTCAAGAGAGAAGAAACTTTATGCGTGGCACCATTTACAAAACAGCTGTGTCTACATTTGTCAAGAAAAACCAACACAACCCTGACTGGTTCGAGGAAAGCCTCCCTGTGATGGAACCTGCCATCAAGGCCAAGCGCGATGCTCTGATCAATTACAAGAAGGAGCTGTCAGCCAGCAACCTTGCTGCCCTGTGAACAGCAAGGAAAAACGCCCAGAGGACCGCAAGACACTGCGCCAGCCATTACTGGCTAAACTTGTGCAGCAGCATCCAACAAGGTGCCGACAGCCAAAATACTCGAAGCGTGTTCCAAGGAATGAGGAAAGTCTTCATCCCGGCGCAAGAAAAGCGGCCTTCCTGAAGTCCTCCAGCGGCGAGACGATCACAGACCGCAACGAGCAGTTGAAACGATGGGAAGAGCGCTACCAAGACCTCTACTTGAGAGAGAATGTTGTCACAGACGTGGCCATCAACATCATCCTCAGCCTGCCTGTAATGGACGAGCTTGACGAACCACTCTTTGAAGAAGAGTCAAGCAAAACCATCAACTCCCTCGCTCGCGGCAAAGCTCCAACAAATGATAGCTTCTCAGCAGAAGTGCTGCAGTGCTCCAAGACTACTCTCCTCAAACAACTCCATGTGCTTCTCTGCCAGTGGTGGGAGAAAGGAGCAGTGCCCCACGACAGCTCGGTAGCCTAGATGGTAGGGCGCCCACTCCGAGACTGGGAGGTCGCTAGTTCAAGCCTCGGCCGAGTCATACCTAAGACTTACAACATTGGTACTCATTGCCTCCCTGCTTAGCGCTCGGCATTAAGGGTTGGAATTTGGTCACCTAATGACTCGCAACACAGCAGTTGGGTCTAAAATGGCGACGCCCTGTTTGGCTGCGGCTGCGTCGGCTCGCTACAGTTAAACTGAACGGGTCAGGTGTATCGACATTTTGTTCTGTGTTCATGGTTACAAAGAATGACAATAAAAGTAAATTCTTCTATGTGCGATGCAAAAATCATCACCGTTTATGAGAACAAGGGGGACTGCAGCGACTGCAATAAACCTTGAGGCATATCGCTGCTGAGCATCGTGATAAAGGCGTTTGCCAGCATCGTTTTACAAAGACTGCAGTTGATGGCCGAGCGAGTCTACCTAAAGTTACAGTCTGGCCTCAGAGCCAAGAAATCGACCACCGACATTATCTTCACTGTGATGCAGCTTCAGGAAAAATGTAAGGAACAAAAGCAGGCATTATACATTGCCTTTGCGGTCCTGACAAAGGCCTTTGACCTAGTCAGCATGGACGACCTCTTCAAGGTCCATCAAAGTTGCTAACCGTGATTACTTCCTTCCATGAGGACATGAAGGGCACAGTGCTGTTTGACAAGTCGTCCTCCGCCCAATTCCCCATCATAAGTTGAGTGAAGCAAGGGTATATGCTCGCTCTCACACTCTTCGGGATCTTCTTTCCCCTGCTGCTGTTGTACGCTTTTAATTCATCAGAAGATGGAGTGTTACTCCACACTCGGACGGACGGCAAGCTCTTTAACCTCTCCCGCGCCAAGACCAAGATACGCCGACAACTGCTAAACGAGATACTATTCGCGGACGACGCACTACTGGCCTCTCATACACAGGTAAGACTTCAGAGGCTCATCAGCTGTCTGGCCCACGCCGCCAAGCATTCAGCCTCACTCGTTAGTAAAGTAACCAACATCTGCCTCGGAGACTACGCCGAGGAAGTAGTCAAGGAGTTTACATACTTCGGCTCAAACATTTCCAGCAACCTGTCTCTTGACACGGACATCAGCAAACGTATTGGAAAAGCTGCATCTGCCATGGCGAGATTGTCAAAGAAAGTGTGGGGAAATTCCAAGCTCACTACAAACACCAAGGTCTCAGTGTACAACCCCTTGTGTGTTGAGCTTCCTACTCTATAGCTGTGAGACCTGGATAACCTTCCCCCGTAAGAAGTGACACCTCGACCACTTCCACATGTGCTTCCTGCGATGCATTCTGGGCATCTCGTGGCAGGAAAGAGGTCCCAATGCTGATGTACTCCGACAAGCAAACACCCAAAGCATGTTTGCGATGGTGTCACAAAGGCGCCTTCGTTGGCCCAGCCATGTTCGTCAAATGGATGACGGACGCTTCCCAAAGGATCTCCTCGATGGAGAACTCACATCAAGCTCCAGACCGACACCCAATGCTTCGCTTGAATGATGTGTGCAAAAGGGAAATGAAAGCAGCTGAGATCGATCACACCTCATGGGAAGCTGCTGCTGCTGACCGCCGCACCTGGAGACAAGCTGTAGGCACAGGCGTGGAGAGCCAAGCAGTGGCAGGACAAAGGGCAACGGCACCTGCACCACTGAGTGCCTTGACATGCAAGCACTGCAATAAATAAATATATTATTAATTGTATGACAGACACTGTGGGCCAGTAAAAATTTAAGCACGTGCCTAACTGGCCGCTGGGCCAGACTTTGGACATGCCTGATCTACAGTATTTCTAATAAACACAAACAGGATTTAAAAATACAAATACTAATTTGATTTAGGATTTGTATTTATGCATGATACATATACTTTTTGTGACTCTCCTTTTGAAAAATATGCAAGAAACTACATCTGACTCATGATTTAAAATGTGAAAATAAACTTCTCACTTCCTGAACGGTGTTGTGAGGAGAAAGCAGAACAGAAACAGCGTGAATGGTGCACACCTCCCCCAGGCGTCGATCTACACACTGAAAAAGAAACAAAGCATGAACAAGCTTAGTGAGATTGGTAAGTGAGAACATTGAAAATGCTAATGTTTGTATGTTCCTGAAATTCTATGATGAGCAGTGATCACAGGTCGGTATTAACACAGTACATTTACTTGAGTAAGTTTGGGGAAATTTTGTACTTCTAGGAGTATTTTTAAATCCCTATACTTTTACTTGAGTAAATTTGTGAAGAAAAAAAACTGTACATTTACTCCACTACATTAGGTAACATTGGAGTAGTTACTTCATTAGTAGTTACGTCATTACCTAATAAATCCCCCACCCCGCTTTACATGACAGCACCAATCTGAAAGTCTTGTATTTCTAAAGGGCAAAGTTGCAGGATGAGTTTGGAACTTAGCTCAAGAATGACTATAAGCTTATTTTGTATTCGTCCGGAAAAACAAAAAAAAAGGACGAAAAAAAAGGCTTCCGTGCCATGATGACATCACATTCAAAGTGAGGCAAGCCATGTGAAGCTGGCTTTCGCTTGGGGTTGAGTTTGTGTTATTTCATTTTGCAGATGAGGATGAGGAAGATAGAAGTCCAAATTGGAACATTGCCGAACTTTTACTCAAAATACATTTGTAAGCAATCTTTGGTATTTATTAATAACAAACTTGACCGGATATTGGCTTAGCGTACGCAGAAGAGACACAAGACACTATGACCCAACGGCAGATGAATGAAACCAGAATGTTGTCCCAGACCACGTCCCTCAGTTATCCAACCACCCCATGGCACAAAGATTTTAAAATATCTTTCCAGATTGGAGAGCCGGGGCAGAAAGTCCTGGCATGGGGCTTCGTAGCTACTTAGAAGGGAAAGCTAACTTAACCCTCCGCACGGTCAGATGAATACTTTGTTCCCATTATCAAGAGAAAAAGTGTGACTGATCTCTACAAGCAGCAGACCTCCGAAGTGCAGGGCATCAGATAAGAAACCACACAGAACTTCCTCATCCATGCTCTTGACCTGAGACAGAAGATCTTCTTCGCCTCGCTGGAAGCTGAATCAGGCCTCGAGTGTGACCCAGGTCTAATGCAGAGCATCTTCCTTCACACAGTGTTGGCTGGTCTGCAGAAAAACAGCATCAAACGTGATTTACAGCCATGTCTGGAACAGACAGACTTCTCCGATTAACTGCTACTAGAACACCGCTATGAGACAGAGAGGCAGAGTAAAAAGAAATGATTGGGACAGTCAAAGCCAGCCACAATCCATTCAGTTCTGTTGAGTGATGCTCCTGTTGAAATAAAAGTAACGTCACCAACCCCATAGAACCCAGTTGAATTCACCCCTGCGGTAGTTTCACAGCTTGATGATATGAGGGCTGAGATGGCTGGATCTCACAGCTGAAGTGTCCCAACTGAGAGAGCAGCAACTCAAGTTTAACCTCCCACAATACCAATCACAGCAACGGTTCACTCCTCAACAACCTCCCTATAATCCCCCACCAGAGCTCCAGTTCCCCCTTCAACAGCAGCCCCCGTACAATCTCCCACAACTCCAGCCAAAGTCCCAATATAACCCCCAGTAGTTCTCATGACAGCGAGTAGGACAGCGTGGAGGCCCTGGCTTTCAACCATAAAAACATGGACGGTTGTTGTCAACAGAGCGGAACAGAAGATTACTGCACACAATGCTTCCCCTGCGGCAGCATTGAACACTATTTAGCAAGATTTCGAGCAAGAGGGCAACAAGGACGGTTTGGAGGTGAGCCTTTAAAACGAACAGGGGTCACTCGCATGAGACAGGGAGTGACAGGTGACACAGGAATGTCCCAGCACTGAATACACTGCAGAACTAGGCGAATTGATGAAACACTGTACAATATGTTAAAAAGCCATCTACTGTTCTAAATTATTCACTTATTCACTGGGTTGTGCACAGAAAACATTGTTCACCCCCCTCATGCATGATTATGGACACTGCCCCTCGAAGAGAGAAAAAGTAGCTCCACTAGTAGGCAAAAAGTATGTCGCATTCGAGGACAAGTAGAGCCCTGTGGCACTTGGGTTCTCAAGTGACAATCATTGAATTATGGAAAGACGAGCACCTGCACAAGACTACAGTAAGACATTGCTGCCATTCTGGATAGGGACAGCTAATGGAGAGAGTATGTCATATGTAGAGTTGGTGGAAGTCACTTTCAGCCCCTACTACTCCAGTTAATTCCCCCAGTTAATGAAGGGTAACCATCTTGAAGGATCAATAATTGAGTCCAATGTCATTGAGCAAATAGTAGACAGGGAATTGAAACAGTCCAGTACTACTGACATAGCACGTCTGAGCCACATAGTGAGGATGGCATGCCCCAACATCGAACCAGGGCAAGGTCAAGCCTTCGTGATAATTAATTATCTTGCCACACTTGGGATTATGGTTGCTCACTGATGTTTCAAGCTTTGCTCACGACTTTGTGTGAATGCTTAGACCCCTGGAAAATTACAGGGAACATTGCTTGTGAGGGAGCATCTCTTCATCTGCTGCGAGAGGCAGAGAACTACATGTCCCGGTGTTGTGCTTCTCTTAAACAGAAGAAGCCCTACAGAGAAACAAGAGACCTTCTCATTACAATTGTCACCACAGAGCCCTACGAGTTAAGATCCATTGACTTTCTGCATCTACACAAGTGTAGAGGTGGTTATAAATACCTCCTGCTGATTGTTGATCATTACACCTGCTTTGCCCAAGCATATGCCACAACGACAAAGTCTGCCAAATGTGTTGGCGAAAAAATATTCCAATTCGGCTTTCCACAGCGGATACACCATGACATTTGATACAAAACCCAGTGCTACATCCAGTACATATACCCACACACAACTACATTACAATCTTGAACTGTGAAACAAACTGAGTGCTGCACACAGACAAATACACCCACTCTCCTGGAGATAGATATAGCTAGCTAGTGCTGTACATCTAACATTCATGGACTTTGAGAGAAGCCGAATGGATACACACAGTACATAGGTTCAGTCCATCCTTACGTTATTATTTGTTTGTAAAGAGAAAAAAAAACTGTTTGATGCAGTATTCTTGTTCTAATGTCGAGGATGGCATTTGTTTTGAAAGGGAGTGTGTAGAAGACTGATTTTTTTTGTTGACCTACTCTAAAAGAAGTTTCTATTTTGTTTATTTGCACAGTGGAACCACATATAGTTTTTAGTATTGGGAGTTTATTATTTATTTTGTATGACGTTGTGGGTTTATTTCCAACAGTGTTACTGTGTAATATTGCCTTACAGCATCAAATCGATTGCAAGTTCCACGATCAACTACTAAGTCTGTACCTCTTGTCGAGGATCGTTTATTTTGGCATGGCCCAGTGAGCCCTGTAGGGGGACCGCATGCTTTTCTCTACACCTCATCCCCTTCTTCAGGTAAAACTGCCGGCAGATGGCCCAAAGTTGCACGAAGCACCTTGATTATTTTATATGATGATTTGAACTGTGTTTCCGGTTGACTATTATCACTAAGAGTCAATACCAAGCAAATATGTGTGATACTGTACTGTGAGGATTGTTTAAGAACGAGCAAGCCTTCGCCATTTAATGTGGGTAGCTCCACTGCTTTATATTGCATGAGCGTCGTCATTCTTTTCACTGAGTTTAATTTTATTCTAGTTCCAGTAGTAATGTTTAATCTGCACATCTGCTGGTGTGAGAGTTATTACAGGTAATTATTATTGACAGTTTGGTCATTTTGATGCTAAATTTTGATAGTGATTTCGTGAATACTGATTTAAAAAAATATATATCTATATTGCACTATTTGTTACAAAAAGACATGATTGCAAACTGAAGGGATTTGCTTCTTCGCCTTGCCTTTGATGTTGGCCCACTTCTTTATTTCAGCCAGGGTCCGGGCCCTCTGAGGCATAATTGTTGACAGCATCTACCACATGCTGCCACTCCTCTGCTTTTTGGCATTCATGATTCCAACACGGAGCCCCCCAAATAAAAAAAATGTTTCTGACAATCAGCCTCAGCAACAAGAACTTCCAGTTCACATTGTATAAAATTGCCCTTTTTTCTGCTTCAGCCATCTTCGCATTTGATCTGAATATTTATCAAAGGCGTTTCCTGGGCCTTTTATAGACATGAAGGGGCAGTTCCCTCATGCGCGCCAACTTTGGAGTTGATAGATAGATAGATAGATAGATAATTTATTCATCCCCGTAAGGAAATTCACATTAATGATTGTAATGTATAAAGAAAAACAGGCGTTGGATGTGCATTTATAAATCGGGAAGTTTTTGTCCGCATGCATTTTTTCCTCCATAGGTAACTTTTATTGATATCTCCTAAGCACAGTTTAATTAATGAGACCCCAGGTGACCTCCAACAGGTTAAAATTGGGTGAATAAGCTTGTTTGTTTCTTTACTTCTCATAAGAAGCCACTTCACTGAAAGTAAAGTGAGCTTGCTTGTGCCATTTGCATCCAAGACCTCGCAACAATTTTACTTCTGTGTATTTGTATCATACAAGAATAACTACTCAAAATCAGCTTAGACTAATATGCTGGTCAGTTCATTATCATGTTATATTGTACCTATTTAGTGAGTCAGTGCAAGATAAGTATTTAAATTATTTAAAAAATGTAAATCCATTTTTACCTGGTTAACGTTGCAGTGGTTCAGAAACATCATCAGGTCTGATCGCAAGACAAAACCTAGCAACGTTGCCACATCTGCGAGGAAAGAATAACACTGTTCCATCATTTTGCATATTTTCTCCAATACTATTCGTAACTTGTTCATATGAAAATTCATACCTGTCGGCATGTATAGCTGGACACAAATGCTGTACAGTATTATGAAGCACTGTCTGTTCATATATTACACTCAACAGTGTAATGTTCAAATATGACTTAAAAGTGCATTTTGAATAAAAATAATCCATATCAAGTAATGTTTACTCATGTCAATCATCCCCCCTGCCTCTACAACTACTGTAAATCCAGAGAAAGTGGTAATACAGTTTGACTTTTTTACATAGGTATGATTTTACGTCAAGCCTGTATTGTGTTGGATGTCAATAGCAAATTCAAGTTTTTTTTAACGTAACATGTTAAAAAGGTTTTTAACTAATACAAATGGTTTTTTAAACATTAAAACTAGTGTTAACCCAAGAAGTAAAATCTTAAATCAAAGCCTGAACCCAACCCAAGCTGAATTTCGGGTCAGGCCAAAAATATCACTCATAACGTTTGCGTTCAGGCACGGCTTGTATCTTGTTTACTTTTTTTTTAAATTATCCAGTCGTTTTTTTTTTGTTTTCTTTTATTTGTGTCGCACGATGGATTCCATTGCTGCCTCGGGCAGTCTGTGTCGCCGCTCTCGTACGCCAAAAATCCCCTTTCCTTCAAAAACATTATGAAAATCTGGATTTGCTTCGGGCTTGTCCCTCAAATTAAATTAATTGGTCGGGCTCAGTCTGGTTCGTGCTTTCAAAATATTGGGCCCGCGCCCTGCTGGATTTTTTCAGACCTGATCTTACTTCGATTTTGAAGTGAGTTCATCCATCCATCAATCAATCAGCTCACCATTCAAGTCCACCACAGGGATTTGCGTCTCGCAGCTGCTTTTGACCTGTCGGACCTCTTTGAGGCTAGCATCTTTGTTGAGTTTCACCTGTTTAGCACCCAAAACGTTTCCCACCTGTGTGAAGAGAAAGGTGTAAAACAAGGGGTGACATTATTTCCAAATGCTTGTAACATCAATTTGTCATCACAATTGTGTGGCGACTTTGTTGTGACAGAAGGCTGAATTAGATTTATTCCCCTTATCATTGCAATGAAATGTCAGTAGTTTAATAGCGCTGCAAATTAACAACAAAACTATACTTTGTTACTATAATTTTTACCACTGCATGTTGTATATTGCCATCTAAACCCGAAATACTGTAATCTTATCATAAAGGTTTCGGATGATAATCTTTTAGGTGGATGTGATACCTGGAACGTGCCATAAGGATAGAGGGAAGGTGTGGCAGCCTTTTGCTGATGGAGATGGCGTCATAAAAGGACGGGCATAGAAGGACGGGAACAGCATGGCTGAATTGACCAGTTAACTCTAGGGCGAAAAGGGCCGGAGATAAAGTGTGCATCACCGCCCCAGAAAAGGCTGCTGCACCTGTAAGCTGATTACAACATTTTAAAAGTGGTATACAGGATTTAAAACTTTGTTATTCTCTGTCACATCTCCTGTTCTAAAGTCACGATTGCAGCCTTAGGCAGCTTGTTCATGATGTACATGCATCTCTCAGACAGGCATGAATAAACTTAGTTTTTCAACTTTTTGAGGATTTTGGTTTCCTCAGCTCTGCGCATGCCTCTTTTGTCACATTCGAAGCCTTCTTGTCACAGCCTTCTTTGTATCCAGAGTACAAAACCCTTACCTCCTTTCCTGACCATGAGTACTGCCTGCCAAACATTAGGACTGTTGCCTTCGCTGACGCGTGTTTACCGGATCACCGACTCTGGCTGCTTCTTGGACCACGACTGCTGCCTCTGGTGATCTTGAAACTTTTACGCCGATTTCTGAATCCCTGTGTACCACACCATGTTTACACACTGTGCATCCATGCCACCAACAGTAGATTCTTGACACAAACCTAATACAACCTCTGGCAAAAATTCTTGGAGAAGTACTCACTCTGACATATTATTCTGTAGAACAAACTCAGATAAAAAAAAGCATTAAAAAGTAATAACGTCAAAAGTGCAACTCCTTGGCATTCAGAAACACTTAAAGAAACTGATTAAAAAAAAACTGGTGGTCAACAAATACTACTTTTATAGACCAAGAACATGGAAAAATATGGAATTAAAAAAAAAAATCACAACATATCCCTAGTAGTTAGTGGCACCACCTTGAGCTTTTATGACAGCTTGCAGTCTCTGAGGCATGGACCTGATGAGTGACGAACAGTATTCTTCATAAATCTGGTGCCAACTTTCTGATTGCAAGTCGGAGCCTTGCTATGGACAAGTTTTTTTTTCATTTCCACCACAGATTTTCAATTGGGTTGAGATCAAGGCTATTTGCGGGCCATGACATTGACTGAATGTGTCTTTCTCCAAGAAATGCTTTGACAATTTTTGCTCTGCGGCATCTTGGAAAATGAGTTAATCATCTTTAAAGGTTTTTTCAATTAAAGGAAGAAGACAGCGGGCAGCACGGCGGAGCAGTGGTTAGCGTGTGTGCGGCACAGTTCTGAGGTCATGAGATCGAACCTCCTGTGTGGAGTTTGGATGTTCTCCCCGTGCTTGCGTGGGTTTCCTCCGGGCACTCCGGTTTCTTCCCACATTCCAAAAACATGCATGTCAGGCTAATTGGCCGGTCCAAATTGTCCCTAGGTCTGAATCAGCGAGCGAATTGTCTGTCTCTGTGTGCCCTGCGACTGGCTGGCGACCAGTTCAGGGTATCCCCTGCCTGAAGATATTTGGGATGGGCTTCAGCACCCCTGCGACCCTATTGAGGATAAGCTGAGATCTACTTTTTATTACTAGATTAATTATTAGAAGTAGTGTTAAAACTCAGACAACCACTATAACAATCATTTCACTTGAAAATCACAATGAACTAGCACTGTCGAGCTGAGAATAGGTCAGCAGGTACCTAAGCTGTCCTTAGTGGGTACTCTTGTTCTCGATCACTTATCCACATAATACAGAAACAAATTATACTTTTTTATAGCCCACTAAAAATTACATCTACGAACATAAATCATTTGAAATTCCTAAAGGAACCAGGAATGCAAGGATTACAAAGAATGCATAGGATAGAGTCGTATGTCATATTTGTATAACTTATTTACATAAATGTTAGAAGTGGTTTTATAAGTCCTTCCGAATTAAAGGATATCTAGGATTTTGAGGAATGAAAATGATGCATTTAATGCAGTCATATACTATAATTATATAAATAACTTAAATACAAATTGCAGATGCGTGAAACATAAATAATAACACCTAACGGAATTGAATGACTTTTAAGAAAGGCATAACAACTGTATAATACAGTCACAAACAATAACTCATTTAAATTAAAAAAAAACGGTAAGGTCATAAATAATTCAAATTGTCAAAAAGAATTCCAAAATTACATTGCATATAAAAGTCATAAATCGTATTTCATTACACTTGTTTGCATATTGATCACAGATGGGTCATGAATCATTTAGAAATCATAAAGGAATTCTGGGAAGGATCGTAAAAAACATTAAAATTCATGAAGGAATTTCAGGAATGCGAGGAATGTAAACCAGCCAGTTTTACATGCATACAACTATCGTAGAAAGTTGACACTATTGTCACAAAAAAATGTTTTCAAAATTGTTGAAGCCCCTGTAAAAATACATAAAACAAACAAAATTATAATTTATAATTCTTAAAGTGACAGTTTGAAATATTTGGCCACTAGAAGATAGAATCTGAATTACGTGCATTTGAAGAAGACAGATTACACAAGCCTGAAGGATACCACCTAGCAAAATTCGGAAGCCTACTTCCAGATTTTCTTGCCAGCAACACAAAATGAAAGCTGGTATTGATACCAGCAAGAGACAAAAACAGCCCAAGCAGGCTGTGTACATCCGTAGTGGCAGAAAAGACCCAGTAACTAAAGTTGGTCAGAGATGGTGTTAGAGGCTAACTTTAGCGGCTAGCAGGATAAGCTACTAAGAAGGCTAGTCAAGGTTTGCAAGAGCAAAGCGTAATTTGTCAAGCATTGGGACCCTGAATCACGGATCTCAGGGAATGGCGTGGCTGGAGAAAAGAACAGTGGAAAAAAGGTGAGAGAGGAATATGACAAGCTCTAGATGCTTTAATTACAAGAGTTTGCTTGCATGACCAGCAGTTGAAGGTGAGTGACACCAAAGACTAACGCTGGAGCAGCTAACAATAACAATAGTAAAAAAGCGCCAGATGCCTAAATGACAAGACTCTGTGAAGGGTAAATGGCTGATTAGGCTAAATGCACCAAATGGACAAGCTAGCGTTGCAAAATGGTTATTTGGGTTTCTGTAGTAGCAAGATGGTAGCCAACCATGTCAGCTTCTTCAAAGGGCATTTCAAATTGAGCTATAGAATTACAAATATCTAATTGAAGTACCTGTGCAGTAGTTGGTGTTTCCTGTTTGGCATTGCTGCCCGTCGCACCTCCTCCGGTGCCCATGGCTCAGCTGCTGGGTTGTCAGCTAGAAACCATCAATCGTCAATGTTTTGTTCCTTTAATCACTGGAACGTTTTCTGATGGTGAAGCAGTGACATGGACATCTCCCTGTCACCTTCTCTGCTGGGTCCTTTATTGCCTATTCAGGTTCTCCACTGTCCCTCCTGCATCCTACAGGAGGCGTGTGGCTGACTGCCCCATGTAGCCTCAGCAGCCGACCTCCACTGGGTAGATCGTTGCCTCTCCAACCAGCTTCCTGGTAATCAGCAGTCAGCTCAGAGTACTTGGCTTTCTTTCGCTCAAAGACGGCCTGGATTTTCCCTTCTGGTGGCACTCGTTTAGGTGCACCACTCATGCCTTGTCTGGGTGGAGAGATGTTATCATTAACTCTGTGGGGAACTTGAGCTGCCTTTTGAGATGGACTCTTCTGTTCCACTCCTGGTTGGGGGAGAAGGGCTTTGGTGCCTCTCTCAACCTGTTGTTTCTTTGTTCCCCTGGTCCCCCTGGTGTGACTCCCTGCTGGTGATTTCTTGCTGCTCCATAACCGCCCCTCCAGCACCTCAGCCAGTTTCCCCAGGACCTGGTCATGTCGCCATCTATAGCCCCCCTGGGTGAGTGCGATCTTGCAGCCTGACAAGATGTGTAGTAGGCTCGTGTTGTTAGCATTGTAGAATTCCTTATTACCTAACCACTACTGGAGGTTGCGAAGGCAAGAGATTGCGTCATACGTTGCAAGAATGAGGAAGTTAGTTCTTGCCAGTGCCATCTTCCATAGGTTAGACCAACTAATTTTCCAGTTGACAACTCCCTCCCAAGTTATCCAGCTTCTTGTCAGCTCTGTAACACTGCCTTGATGTTGTAGCGGTATTCTTCTAACCTTTGACCCTTCTGCCACTAACACCTCCTTCCTCCCCTTTCAGTTAGCTTTGGGCCAAAACTGTGGATCTTCTCCCCACCCGAGGCCTGCTCAACGTGCCTGGACTCTGCCCATGATTCTTGTTGTGTCTCCAGCACAACAACTTGAAAATCAAGTTGGCCTGGACGCTCCACTTTTTTCTAAACTTACAATTATTGAATTTTTTTTAATGAAATAATACAGATTACACAATTAATACCGTTATATTCTAATGAATCAATCATTTTACGCCATTATGGCTCACTGTATAATATACAATAGGTCTTTAACTTTCTTGCAAAGTGGATGTATCTTATGAACAGTGGGGTGGTGACTATTAACATTTGCTAGCTTAAAATGTACATGAAGATTTCAAGTGACTGCACTGTTTATAAGCATGTAAAAGATTAAAAGATGAGCTTCTCCACAGAAGAGAAAAAAACAATTTTTTTTTACTTTTTGGTTTTTACTGTCCTGATTTTATGTTTCAATAACACAAAAGCACTCACCATGAATGAAAACAGGCATGAAGTACCCGGCTCGAAGAGGCAGAGTGCAGGCCAGCAACAACATCCAAAACTGGGAAACAAAAACACAAACGCACTTCTCATTACGACACTCGCGAAATTTTTGCCCGGCCGAGTTTACACTGCCGCAACAATTGGACAAAAATATTGCTTGCTGGGAAGTACAAAAGCATATTACGGACAGGACGAAAAAAGGGGATATTCCTTTTTTAGGTGTGAAAGGATTGAAAGAAGAATATAAGGAAGTGCAACAGGGACAATTTGTTATTTCAAGAGCAACCCAAAATGTTCAAATATTGGACCAAAAAAAACAAAACTAAAAACTGCCCGTCCCAGCCTTCTCCGGGCAGTGGGCAGGGGACACCCTAAACTGGTTGCCAGCCAATCGCAGGGCACACAGGGATAGACAACTCATTCGCTCATTCACACTTAGGGACAATTTGGACCAGCCAATTCACCTGAAATGCATGTTTTTGGAACGTGGGAGGAAACCGGAGTGCCCGGAGGAAACCCACGCAAGCACGGGGAGAACATACAAACTCCACACAGGAAGTCTGGAGCTGGATTTGAACCCACGACAGGTTCCCATGACATGAACTGTGCCGCACAAGCGCTAACCACTGCGCCGCTGTGCTGCCCTGATACAAACATTCTTTTTAAAAAAAGACTCGTTGCAAGAAATCGTCATGATTACTCATTGCCCTCACATGTGCCCGCTCGTTTGGCGCCAGCTGCTACTCGTTGCCTGATTGGATCCCCTCCTATTTAAACTCAGTCCTCCATTCACTCCTTGTCAGTCCATCGGCAAACCTCCGCATACGCAAGGCAAGCACTATTTGACCCTTGCTCCCGTTTGTCCCGTCCTCACCTGAATCCTGCTCGTCGGTCCCTGACTTCCGGATTGTCTCCGGCTAATTGACCCATTCTGTCAATCGACCACGCTCTGATCTCCCGCTCCGGCCACTTGAGCCATTCTGTCCATCGACCACGCTCTGATCTCCCGCTCCAGCTACTTGACCCGTTCACGTCCAAAGCTCGGCCCGGGGGCTAGTAATGGCCCATAATCACATTTTTACTGGCCCGTGGCTTCTCTCATTACATTAATGATATTTGGCCTTCCAGTAATGTTGACAGCAGTATAATATACATTTGTACAAAAAACATATGGAAAAAAATCATCACTTCACCAAATGGCAGTAGCCCTTTGGCAACCTTGCCTTTGGGTTTCTGTGATAATTATAGCCAACCCCATTTCCAAAATGGCGACTGTAAATAAAAAAGGAAAGTTGACTGTGAGGGCCAACGCTTCCAGGCGAGTGGAAATTGAGGCATTTTTTTGCCAAAATCTGAAAAAGCCGCATCTGTGTAATTTGACAAGACACTGTGCCTGTTCTCAAATAATATAATATCAAGAGGCACTGCAAGACAAAACGTGCTAACTAAGACAAAGTAACTGGAAACAAATGCTGTGAAAAGGTGAAGTGACTAGAAGCTGCTTTAACGGCACAGCAGCGCTTTTTCACAAGACCTCGCAAGACCCACATGAAAACGCTAAAAATATATTGGTTTATTCCTGAGTTAAATAAATGATGAGTAAAATGAAAGTTGTTTCACAGACAGACTTTTCCATTTTATAATGATCTGTAATTTTGGTACATCTAAAAGAAAGTCAGCTGTTCATAATTAATATATTCATTCATTGATTTGTTTGTTTGTTCGTTCGTTCGTTCGTTCGTTCATTCGTTCATCCATTCATTCATTTATCCCTGAGCTTAGGCCGGGTCACGTAGTCTGCTGGGACATATTCTAGCATTCTCTGGGCGAAGGCAGGGTATGCCCTGAGTGAGTCGCCAGTTCACTACATTGCCGTATAGAGACAGAAACCATTCACTGTCATATTAAAACATACGGACAATTCATAGCAGGGGTCCGTAACCTCTCATCTGTGGCATTCCAATGTATATGTGTAGAGTCGAGTCTATTGGGCGCATATCTGGAGCAGTGCTAGTAATGCGTGAGGTTTGGTCCTGTATATAAAGAGCATACTTCTCTCTACAGTTGACAGTCAAGGTGGCACACCAACAGTCACTAAGAAATCCTTCATATGGAAGCTGATTAAACAATTTTGGTTCACTGTTTTGTCAACTGTGGGCAGACAGAAACTTCAGTCGTATGGGTGGTCAGAAGATCATAAGGACTAGCCAAGATCATTCTGCAGGGCACAAAGGGGCAGGAGGAGAGAAGACCAAGAAAGAACTGTCGGACAGTATTAAGGAATGGACTGGTGCTAACTTTGTTACGACCCAAAAACAGGCCAGAAACCGATAACAGTGGAGAAAGCTATCCAGTGTTAAATCCTCATTGGTGCCCCTACGACTCATGCGGTTAAGGGATCCGTGATCCGCAAACCGTTGGAGACACTGAATAATGAGAACCCACAAAAAACTGTAATCAGCCAGAAACGCAAGCCAAGCACACAGAGCACTTCTGTCTGCCCCGCGCCGTCAGCACCAAAGGTGAATACGTAGGTATCCTCGGTTGCAGTATATGTGACATTTTTACAAAAGAACTCTGCTTGCACCTTGTTTTGAAATCATTCATTTTGAAAAAAAATTAAGGTCCAAATGAGCCCCAACGATTTTAAGTAATAGCGGGAGGGGGACAAGTTTTAACTGGTATATTTGTGGCTATTAGACACAGGCCTTGGAATTATTCTTATTTCATAGATTATATTAAATTATCTAACGTCATTATAGTGGAATAAAATGCACTGAAAAATTCGATTTTGCTGAAATTTGTCTTAAGATATATGGTGTATATGGTGGATCTCTCTCCCCAAAAAGGTTGCGTAATCTTTAAACTGCGCTTTGTTCCATGAAAATGTCAGCTAGTCCCTGCATAATATTAGGGCTAAATATATCCACAGTACATTTGGTCCTTCCATTGTACCTTCATGAGCAGAAAGACAGCCAGAGAGGTGCAGACGGGATATTCGGACAAGCTCTTCTCTGTCTCCAGATGTCCGGAAGAGTTGCTAGATTGAAACGTCCAAGATGTGTTTGCCAGTAAAGTTGTGAGTAGTTCCTTCATGGTGGACTGATTTTTTTTTGAAAAAGGAAAAGAAAATAAGGCAGGTACACGATTCTATTAAAAAACAATATTCAAAAGAACATTGCTGTCAAAGATTTAGATAGCATAGATGTCAAACTCAGTAAGACTCTTGGGCTGGATCTAAAATTTGTGTTCTGAGGGGGGCTAGATCAGTTGAAGAATTTCCACTCAAAATGTTTAGCTTACTGTAGTTTTCCAATATTATGCTTCATCATTTAGCCTACTTTAACGCATAAGAATGGATGACCCGGAATATTTTCTGAGCTAACACATTTGATTAAAAACAATCGGGGAAGACATTTTTTTTTAATGTTTGCCACTGGTTTATTTTAACAGTTGAGTTTTACACCGGAACCGCACCACACTTTATAAACTCAAGTGGGAATGCATAAAAATAGAAAAACAAAATAAAAGTTCCAGCAGTGCATGGGCAATAAAATTAATTTCAAAATGAAATATATTCTAAGATGGCGAAGGAAAGGGCCAAAAATGGAAGACAATATAACCTATCAGCAAACCAAGGGCATTTAGCGCCAGCAGGGGATACCGCTGCGTTTTACTTGTTTGGCATTTGCTCATAAATTAAACTTAAAGTGTATTAGTTTATTTTTATATACTTTACCTATTCAAAAACTTTACCTATTAGAAAATGCATGCTATGTATTATTGCACTGTTTTTAGCCCAGCACATTCCATCGAGATGTTGTTTTTGCGAATCCTCAAAATAAATATGACATCAAGAATCTGGTTTCTTTAATTTAATCAAAGCAATGAAATGCACTGTGATTCATCAATATTGTAATGAAGTTAAAAGTCATTACATCTTTCAACTAAGTAGTCACGTGGTGCATTATCCTCAAAATTTGCTGCAAGGAAAATTTTATCATGATGGCTCATTATGTATTTGTAACCAACTTGCTGTTTTCTTTTGTGACACAATGCACATCAGTGAACATTATTTGGACCTGAACCTAAATGGTGACGACTCCGTTATTTATAAATATTCTTTTAATTTCAACCACTCAAAAGGTTCAGTACCATCGGACATTTCGAGAAGGGTTGTTCAAACCTCACATTGTGTTTGCTGTTAAACGTCATAATGGAATATAATATTGTGAATGTGCTTGATTGCTGTTGAGATTGTCGTGAGGGGTTGTTCAAACCTCACACTGTTTGTTTTCTGTTATTAGTGTCAATAAATTTGTTCAAAAAAAAAAAAAAAAAAAATCGTTTTTTTTTCATTATTTATCCCCCACACCCTTTTGGATAGTACAAGTCCTAAAAGTGACAATAGCAGTTTTCAAAAACCTAGGACAATTTATGTCATTGTTAATTTTTTGTACGTAAACATAAAAGTGTAATAACTCAGTCATTCGAGAATATTTTTGAACTACCTAAATCTTTGGTGGCTTTGCACCTAGCCCAACATATATTGCTTTTAATGTATATACTAATCCCGCCCCCTTAGGAGAGTACAAGTGGCTATAAAGAAAACCAACTGAACTATATATACAAATACACAAAACCTCTCCCTGAATATTTCATAAGGCCTAAGTAGAGCTTTGGATAAGTCGAAGAGTGGTGACAAAATTGTTTTCAATACACGTCATTTTTTTGGGACAACAGCAGTTTCCCCCAAAACCTCACCAATTAATTTTGCCTCTAAACCACTATTATTTGGACTTTGGTGCTACCAGCTGGTGTAAAAGTGTGAACAGTCAACAATATTTTAACTTGGCATACAATTGACTACATACATATCACACATACATATCGCACAATGCCATTTTGAACATTTATATGTTTTCAAGACCCTGGGGAAATTTGAAATTTGAAGTGTTTACTTTCCAATGCTCTCTCTTTGATTGAAAATACCAAAAATATGAAAATGTACATCATGTGCACTTGCATATCCTAAGGGTTAAAAAGGTGCTAAATGAATGATATTGAATACTGTACATTGTTGAGAACATGTTTGGAAACAGTATTTAAGATTAGGGGCAAGAAATGTAACTGCCTCGTTCGGGTTTGAGACAAAAATAACAAACGTAGTGCAGCTCAGCTTCAGACTGTTTGGAGTTTCAAACGATTCAAACCGTCACATACGCCTGTATCTTTAGATTCCCAAATTAAATAACCTTTGACTAATGATATCGACCTTTGTTGTTTCACCAAACATAATAAATTCGTTTTTCCCCATTTTATTTCTATTACTGTCCCAGTTATGTTCTCAGTTATGCCCGTTGTGGGGTTTTATTGTTAGAAGATGGACCCCTCAGGGCACCCATAAAATGTGATGTGGCCCACAATAAAGACAAATTTGGCACAAATATTGTAGGAAAGAGTCATTTTCCTGATGAAGACTTACCTTGGAGGCCATGTGTTGACCCAGAGAAAGAGGGAAGCTGAGCGATGCCAAAAAGAACTTGACTGCAGCGGAGTAGAGTGTTTTCCTGCACAGAGAACCATTACTTTCATTTGATTGATTTTGGAGCTAGTTGTCGCTAATTGTTACTGTATTTGCTTATATTTATTTTTTACAGATTGTTCTTGTATGCGTATTTACCCTGCATTCTACCATAGCCCACCATAATATCTATGCAGGATAAATTAATTTTAAATAAATGTCTCTGATTGTAGTACAAGTAGACTAAAATGCTTTACTGCTATGCACTGTAACAGGGGACACCTTTGGCCTATGTCATGTGTGAAGTAACTGGTTAACAATGTTACGGAATTATATCTTGAGCTGGACTCTCTCTCTCTCTCTCTCTCTCTCTCTCTCTCTTTCTCTTTCTCTTTCTCTCTCTCTCTCTCTCTCTCTCTCTCTCTCTCTCTCTCTCTCTCTCTCTCTCTCTATATATATATATATATATATATATATATATATATATATATATATATATATATATATATATAGGGGAAATTCTTATCAGAGACTCAACAACATTAATTTACAATTTCTAGCTAACACTGGTGATTTTGTTGTGTGTGCTCACTCTGTTTTCAGCACGTTATTGAGGAAGGTATTTGTGGTGATGAGCTTTAGCATGAGGCAATGCAAGGAGAGGTACAAGCAGCTCATGGCTCCACATAGCAACCTGTTTCCGGCACAAAATCACACACACAAGAAAAAGTCATTAGAAGCCGAGGTGAAGCTAATTGGAACAACAACACAACAGCTCAGAGTTTCCACATGCTCTAACGTGAATGTAAATAAGTCAGACATGTTCTCAGGGTATGGAAATAAATTGGAAGTGAGGAGTCGGAATCAGCTCACCCCAGCAGAGCAAAGAGCAAAATCTCTGGTGGCAGGAAAGGCACCGTCGAGGGGAAATTGGTTTGAAACAACACCTGAAGAGTCTCTGCAAGGACAAAACAAATCAGGTCCTCTTTCATTAAAGTTCACTGAGCACTGACTAAAAGCTGAACCTGAATGTCTACCTAAATTAAATTGAATCTATTAACATGGCATTGAAGTTTTCAACCCAAAGCAATCACTGGTCTCATCATACACAAATACATGTACGGTACATTGTTTTTACTCCTATACAATAGCTTGAGACTGGCACGGATCATGCAGGATTAAAGTGACAGTGTGTAATGATCTGAGTTAAGGTGACCGGGTGTAATAATTCATCACTAGATGTCGTTTTTGTCACAATCACCCGGATCGGGAACACCTGTGTTCAGGATTTGGCGCCAACAGCCAGGACAGCTGATTGGCGCACCCTGTACATTTAAATCCCCAGCTTCCGGTAACACTTTTATCCGATTGTACTCATGCTACCTGTTGCCTTCAGCTCAGTAAGCTCGTACCTCTGACTCTTTGCCTGCTCCCTGTTCTCTTCTGATTGATCTCCGTTGCCGACCCGTTTCTGTAAATCTGCCCTGCCCGTCTGACTCCTGAACTCTTTTCCGAACACTACGATTACGACTGTCCGCGACCATTCCCGCCAAGCCTTCACCCGCCTGTCAAGTTCTGTCAATCCGCCAACCAACGGATCGAAGAATCCCACCTTGTCATTTCCTTCCTTTCAATAAAACCAAGAAACGAGCGCAAGTGATCTCAGTTTTCCTTAAATCCTGCCTGATAGTTTTAGCTTAAAATAGTGTGTGCTTTTAAATAAGCTATACTGCAAAAGCCAAAAGAATACCACTTTGCAAAATTCAGAAGCCTATGTCCATATTTTCTTGCATGGGCAAGGATGAATTTTAGCCAGTGACAGAATATGAAAGTTAGTGTTAACCCTCGCCAAAAAACAAAAACAAAGCAAGCTGAATACACCCAGAGCAGCTTAAAAGAGTAACAGCTTGAGTTGATCGGATCTGATGTAAGCGGTTAGCTTGGGAAGCTATGAAAAAGGCCAGTAAAAGATTGAATCATGGAGCTAAATAACTTTAGCTGGCATGAACAACTGTGGAAGGTCACGCCCGAGTGGTCAACATGAGTGGCGAGAAAAGAAACATTAGAGAAGAGAGCCAGATACCAGAATCAGGAAACATGCCAATTTTCAATTGCATGAAGAGCTGTGGAAGGTGACTGAAACTAAAGGACGGAGGAGGAGTAGCTGGAAATAATAATAGCGGCTCACGGTGAACCATAGCCTGCAGCCAAGTGCTAACTTGAGTGACAGATAATAAAACAGTAAAAAAACATGAGTGGCTAGAGAAGATAACAATAGAAAAAATGTCGGAGGCCTGAATTGGGACACTCGCCTATGTTCACTTGCATTATCAGCTGTAAACATGACATGGAACGACAAAGCAGGACCAGCTAACAATAACAATTGCGGTTCGCAAAAGGCCTGAATCCTAGTGGCTAGAAAAGGTATATTAGAAAGAAGTGACAGCTGCCTGAATCAGGTAACCTGGCAATGTTTACTTGCAAGACAACTGTGTAAGGATGAATCAGGAGCAACCAACTATAATAATAGTGGCTTGTGGTGAAAGTGGCTAACATGAGTGGTTAATGAAGGAAACCGTGACAAACAAAGAGAATGCCCAAATGATGGAACTTGGCAACAATCACATACAGGGTGAAGGATTTAATACATTTGACTATAAAGGATTGCATACGATTGAATACAAGTTACATTTATTGAGTTTAATGCAAGATTTTCACCGAGTGGGCTTTATTTCGATGACAGGACAGGCTGTTCGAAATGCATAATATTTTGTCACTGGAATTTTGATAACAGGACTCTGACGGTTGACGCAGGCGTTGTTTTGAGGAAGCCAGACATTAAGACGCTCGTCTATGAGATTGTGAAGCCCACGTTGGGCTTCCTTGGCATGCCCATGGGAGGAGCCGGCACACCGTTATGCGAAGATGGCCAATAGGAGAAAGCTAAAGGACTTCAGAAAAGGTTTCCTAGAGACTCCAACGTCGCTTCTTCGGCCGTCTTCGATGGAGTTCACTTAGTTCTTTTGTTAGGGAAATTAAACCTGTCCCCGTGTGGAAATGACGGCTTCCTGATCATTTTTCCCTCAAGAAACGAGCGTGCATAAATTGTTGGGTGAATGTAGGTTGTATTTGGTTAATGGAGTCAGATAACTATTTCGAACAATTAGGTAAACGGTACATTTTGATAATTAAATTCCAACAAGGACTAAGCGGTGAAAGCATAAAGCAGGACTGGGACAATCTACCTGGTGAAAATGGTAATTCGGGCTTCCATAGTATGAAGATGGTGGCTAAACATGTCAGCTTCTTCAAAAGAGATATCAAGTTGTGAAATAAAACTACAATTTTCTCAACCTACAAATAAAAAACATGTTTGTGAGATTTTACATGTGTTTTGCAAATTATTTGGATTAATAGAGCTGTATTTAAATAAATGAAGTACTTTTATACGACTAGGGGTCGCTATATAGTATATACTATGGCTTTAGGATATCTGAAATGGGGTAAGAAATTATATGCGATTCAATCTTTGCTATAAATAGCTTTCCGGAAAGCTTTTTGGAAGCTGGCTGTATCGATTCCTTCCTCAGAAGCTGCAAGAGCATTAAAAGGGTTGTGTGGCAGATGTACGGCGATAAGACTCTGTATGAGTCCTGTCGAACCTCACTGTGAAAAGTGCATCAGGGAAATCGCTTGCACAACTGAAAGTGGCCTGTCTTCAAGTGAAAGATCAATCCTTAACAATATGTCAATGAAACACAATTTGAATTCAATTATACCGTAATCACTCACTACATCGTACTTCACAGCCTCAGCACATTGTGGGTTGAAAAATATTAAGAATAAAGAATATTAAACAAAAAATCATCCCTTGCTGCTTGTGTAATGGGTGCCTGATCACATACAAAAGTCTCACCGCCAAGACAGGAAACCAAGGCAAGACCAAGGGGCCTTCTCACCGGCAGGTCTAGAGTGTGGTCGGGAGGCCTTCTCCTTGCGGAAAGATAAGGAAACTAGGAGGTGGGTGAGGGGTCCACTCTTTGCCACAGAGACGGGAATCAGGGGCGGCTGGGGTTCTTCTTGCTGTTGAGACAGGAGCCAAAAAGCTGCCATCGGGACAAGGATATGGGAGTCTCACCCTGGGTCCTTTTGTCGTCTGGTTATTCTGTTACGTTTTGCAGGGGATGGACCTATGTGAGTTAAGACCCCGTCACACAGCCTTTCACGGGCGTATCGAGGCTGAATCACAGCCAGAAATTTCTGCCCGTGAAGCAGACGCTGTTGGACGCTTTTGAGATAGCGATACAGACGAGATACAGCAGTGCTTTACACGCGGTAAGAAATTCACACACGGCTGGCTGCGCGAAAAAGTTTTGCGCTGCTCAAAACTTTAGACCACTGGTAACCGCGGGCGGCACAGCGATGCAGCCGCGGTTACCAGCGATAAGGACGCGGAACAGTCGCCGGTAGGACGCGGAACAGTTGCCGGCCAATTTTGCACATTTTCCACCGCGGGCAACCACGGGCAAAAAGAAAAATCGCTAAATTTTACCCGCGATACAGACGCAAAAGGCTGTGTGACCGGGCCTTAAGGCGCAAATTAGAAGCAGGGGTGATCAAAACAAGGACGGTGTCTATTAACAATACCAAGACCAATGTACCAAAATGGGCACAATGCATCTAACACAAAACAATTAACAAAATGCCCGAACTAGAAATCAGAAACAAAAAACAAACCTGGAAATGGAAAATGCTAGGAATAAAGTAACAAAGAAACCAGAGACAAACAGAGAATAATAACCTGACATAGAGGTGGAAATGAAAATGGTAATTAATTTAGAATGGCAGAGGAACTCAAAATGACCCAACAAAGATTTCTGTTCAAAATGTCCTTTTAATAGGTGAGTATATTAGACACAGGTGTATCCGATCTCCACAAACCTGTACCAGTTCTAACCACGGTTGGTGCCCTCTGGTGGAACGAGGCACAGCAGACCCCAACATATGACAAGTTGCAACACTGCCTGTATGCTATTGGTCGAAACCATATTAAATGCACCATGTTATGCTATTGGCTAAATTCACTTCCACATAGCTCGCTCATCTGTGTTTGTTCAGTTCAAAATCTTGTTTAACAAACTAATTTGTATAGCTATTGGTCCCAAGACTTGCAGTAAAGGGAAAGACAAAAAATGATAACCATAGAAAGGAAACTTGAATTTTTTTTAAGAAACGGCTCAAACATTGTTATCCTCACTAAGGATTATGGCCATAACCAATCAACGAATCATTAAAGCAACAGTGTGTAACATTTGACCACTAGATGTCACTGTATTGTGTTGTGCGACTGAAAATAAATGCTAAAAAACACAAAAAAAAAATACAAACTACAGAGGCTCAAAGTGACCAAACAGAAAAAAAGTTTGTTTCTCATTTATTTTACCAAGCCTTTCTTAAATTTTTGGGGGGCATCTTTGGCAACAAGATGGCATACAATCACGTCATCTCCCTCTAGGTGATTCTCATGTTATTTAAAAGTCATGTTTATTTGTATAGCCCTTAATCCCAAAGAGTCTCAAAGGGCTGCACTGACCACAGACTATTATTACACCATCCCCTGTTCTAAAACCTACATGAGGGCAAGGGAAAGCTCAAAAACCTCAAAACAAATAAGAAATTCCTGAAACACGAGTATTTTGAAAAAAAAAAAAAAAAAAAAAGAAAAGCACGTTCATGTGTTTTTGCTTATTATTGAAAACAATACAAGTAGTGCATTCTTAATGAATAACGTTTTTTTTCTACCAGTAAGAGGTATTAAACAATGAACACCCCTTTAAAAAGGAGGCAACAAGAGCAACGGCAGTGCTCGTAAATAGAAATTTTAAAATCAGTTTTAGTTTGAATTCCTCATTTCCTTGCACCTCTGCATCAACCAACTCCACCAGCTCAAGTCACACCAAAGGTAAATGAACTGTCAATTTTTCTTTACATTTATATTTATAAGGTGTCAGTAACTTCAAAATTTTGTACTGGCTAATGCCATCTACAGGTTGATCATCATTGCAGCTCATTTTGTTGCGTGTGCAAGTATGTGAAATTCTTTGATAAACTCTTGCTTTTTCATCTTTTTGGGGGGTCGGTTTGGCATTTGGAATGTATTTGAAACAGTCCTTTTTCAATTTCACCATTTTGATCCTATAATATAAGCAAACCGCCCGCACGCTAGTGAAGTCAATCTCCTCTCACCCATCCCCCCTGCCTTGTTGGTCTATCGCCAAGGGTAAAAGTAAGATAGAAGCAGATGAAAAAAATATATAAAAACTCTGTTGGGCAATTTTAAAACATGCTTAGTAAAAAAAATATTGCATTTGAAACTTTTTAAGGAAACCTCAAACCACGCACCCCACCTTTGACCATATACACGTATATCAGTAGTACATATGATATACTAATTTTTTTTGTTTAGCATGTTTATCCAATTTCAATGTACAGTATTTGGCCAGGGTGTTGGGGGTTGAGGACAGATTAGCCAAATACCATAGGGTTCTTTACCCCACCAGGACAATTTCACCTAACAAATCCCCATCTGAGATTTGTGTCGTATCCTGGGGACTCTTCTATATATCTTGTTCTATTTGCAGTCAAGAATATCATTATTATTATTATTATTATTATTATTATTATTATTATTATTAAGAATATCATTCACATTTGTCGCCACTCCACACTGACAGCAAGCAGAAGGTCAATGCGCCGCAGAACACAGAAAAAAAAGAGGGGAAGGAAGAAAACTAACACAACAGGACCTTATTAACTTGGCCAAGCTTCTTAATAGCTTGAGCAAATAACAATAATAGACTAATAATAGGCTGGTTCCTTAACTAACTTGTGGGTGGAGGGATGGTAATATTGTATGTAAAAGTATCTGAACCTTTTGGAATGACTCACATATTTTTCATAAAATCCCATCAACAACTGAATAAAAAAACTTTATTAGAGAGAATGGAGTGTGGGACAGGAGCTGCAGAGGAGGGCAACTTGAGAGGGGATTTTAGGGTGGCAAAAATCTTGGAAGAGAGATAAAGGGGAGATTTGGGAGTACCTTTAAAAAGATGGCTGGAGTTGCAGGTCGTGGAGTGGGTGATCTTGGAACAAGGAGGGAACAGAAAAAAATAATACGCTACAAAGCCAAGGAGCCGGGACACTTACTCTCAGCCAAATGGCCGAGCTAAGGCCCTAGCCTCAATGCCTTGCTGCGATCATTGCGAATGCACCGTTCCCGGAGGTACTGCAATACCGGGCCGATGCGTGGAGTGGACCGAGCAAGCTCTTATTCCATCTCCAGATAGCAAAAAGTATCAAAATAAGCAACCAAATAAGCAAGAAGGACGAATCAGGATGAGTCAGAAGAGTAGCACCTGGACCTAAAGAATGTTATTATCTGCATTGAAGGATTTTATATTTTATCTATTTGACTATAAGGGATTTTATACAATTTTATACAAATTACAGTTATTGAATGCAGTGAGGATTTTTCACCGGGAAGGCTTGGGGTCAGTGCGGCTCAGACAAGAATGATGTTTACAGAAAACAGCGAGAACGGGGACAAGGGCGGACGCCGGAGGAGCCTGTGACGTGGGAAAGGAGACATTGTTTGGAGAAGTTTTTCTGATAAGCTTCCTTGTTGTGAGTTTTCCTTAGACGTGGCGGCGCCTTTCGGCGAGGAAGTGGTGAAGCTGGCATCTGGGAGGAGTCGGCACGCCCCACAGGAGCAGTCAACACGCCCCATGGGGGAAGAGCCAACACCGCAGCTTGTGAAAAGACGTGGGCATAAGACAGAAGAGGGAAGACGGAAAAAGAGATGGAATATCAGACAGAAAAATTAGAGGGAGGCTCGACGAAGACTAATTACACTAATTCAACAATAATTCGGCTAAATTCGATGGAATTCACTTAGATAAATATTTTAAGAAAATAAATCTGCCCCTTTACTGTGCGGAGTTTGTATGTTCTCCACCTGCTTGCGTGGGTTTCCTCCGGGCATTCCGGTTTCCTCCCACATTCCAAAGACATGCATTTCAGGTGGATTGGCTGGTCCAAATTGTCCCAAGGTGTGAATGAGCGAGCGAGTTGTCTGTTCCTGTGTGCCCTGCGATTGGCTGGCAACCAGTTCAGGGTGTCCCCTGCCCACTGCCCGATGATGGCTGGGATGGGCTCCAGCACCCCCGCGACCCTATTGAGCTAAGCGGTGTTTTTTCATCTGTATGATTTGACAAAGATCAGATAACATTTGATGGCAATTTTATGCAGATATATGTGAATTTCCAAAGGGTTCAGCTACGTTTTCATACTACTGTAGAATTCAGGAAGACTTGATTATTTCTTTAATTTCTTACCACTTAGTGGCGCTCCAAAGCAGCTTCCAAAACCAACCGTGGCAGCTACCACTAACATGTCTCCATCTGCTTCCTTCCAGACAATAAGCACAAACAGAAACGCATAATGCAATTGAGCGATTTTCAAGAGGGTGCCTTGTTTTCCCTGGAGGTGTTTTTCGGTAAAGCAGCCGGCTAGAATAAAAACTAAAGAGACAGAGTAACAAACAGGGCAAAACGTATATATATATATATATATATATATAAATATATATATATTGAAATATTAAAAAGCTTGCAATATTTTTGTTGAATTGTAATTAATTCAGAATTAATTATATTCTTATTTTTTTAATTGCATGACAGAAAATATAGAACTTTACCAAGACACTCTGATTTTTTTTAGACAGTCCTGTACATGTATTTTACTGTATACATAATATTGTATACTCTTTATTTTAAGATAATCCTGTTAATCATAAAATGATGGAAAAAAGTACTTTAAGTTGTGCAATGCTTTTGTTGAATTTAATCTCCTTGACACACTAATACCTCTTTTGTTGTGGGTAACAGAGAGAGGAGCTTGGTGCAAAGATGCACAAACGGACCCTGAAGAAAACAAACAACCTGAAATCGTCATTTAAAACTGTGCCTATGCAGGTAAACAGCCTCTTACCAGTTTTCCCAGAAAAACGCTGCTGCCGGTTATACAATTCTCGGCATAACACCGGCTGAAAGCGTACAAATGAGACAGAGGAATTTCGTCAGCATGTTGGTAAGGGACAAGTATTGTGGCAGGTGGATCCCGTTCAACATGGTCCTCACCTCTGGGATCCCCGAAATTGATAAAACGTTCCCCAAAATATATACTATAGCATAGGGAAAAACATGCGACCCGTAGGATCAGGCCCGCAAAAGTTTTTGATTCCGCCCACAAGATTATGCTGAGAGAAGCACATGGGAAAAATAACAGGTAACTCTCGCGAAGGAACGAAAGCTGTATTTCTCTCTCTCTCTCTCTCTTTCTCTCTTTCCCATTTTCTCACACTCTCTCTTTTTTACTCTCTCTCTGTTTCTCTCTCTTTCCTCAATTGCTCTTTCTCTTCCTCTCTCTTTCTATTTCTTGTATTTCTTTATATCCATCAGTCTATTTCCTGTATCTCTTGCCCTCTCTCTATTATTCTCCTTCATTCTTTCTTTCTCTCCTTCTTTGTCTAAGTATTTGTTCTCTCTTTCTTTCTCTATCTTTCTTGTCCTCTTTGGCTCTCTACTTTTTCTCTCTTTCTCTCTCTCCTTATCTCCATTTATTCTCTTTCTTTCTTGTCATCCCTGTCTTTTTATTTATTCTCTCTTTCTTACTCTCTTGGTCTTGCTCTACCTTTCTCTCTGTCTTTCTTTATCTGTTTCACCCTTCTGTTCTCTTTCTCTTTCTTACTCTTTTGTTGTGTTTTCTCTCTCTTTTGTTGTTCCTCTGTCTCTGTGTCTTTTTGTCTCTATCCCTCTCTCTCTCTCTCTCTGTCTCTCTGTCTCTCTTTCTGTCTTTCTTTATCCCCCATAAAAACAGGCAAGCAATATATCAAATAAAAACCTAGTAGAGTTAAATCAAAGGCGTTATGTGAAGCAGATGATCATGAAAAGGCAAGTCTGAAGAGGTGGGATTTGAATTTTGTGTACAGGGTGGCTAAAGTCCGGAGGTCAGGCAGCAATGAGTTCCAGAGCTGGGGGACAGAGCGCCTGAAAGGCGGTTGATGAAACGCAGGTAAAAAGTGAGCAGATCGGATGCTGTTATTTTTTTACGAGAGTTAAAGGAGAGTGCACTGTTGAGGATGACACACAGTCTTTTGACCCGAGGGGAGTGAAAAAACTGAGAAACCGTCAATGGAAAGAGAAAAGGTCAGCTTCAGTTAGAGGGTGGATTTGGTGCCAATGAGAAGTATTTCAGTTTTATTGCAGTTTAGTTTTAAGAAGTTGATGGTGAACCTTGATTTTATTTAAGATAGGCAGGAGGTGAGGTAGGATGGTGGGAGTGTGAAGTTGGGTTTGCGGGAAAGATAGGGTGGGTGTCATCCGGGAAGCAGTGGAAGAAAATGTGTTCACGGAAGATATGGCCTAAGGGGAGCAGGTAGGTTATAAAGAGGAGAGGCCACCGGAGAGAGCCCGGGGGCACACCTGTGGTGACTGACTCAAATGACTACAGTTTACAGTAAGGGTGTCACACCAATACACCCAGTTTTGGCAGTAGATTGCTACAAAATTATTTAGGGCAGCAGTAGCTCAGGGGGTATAGCGCTCATCCTAGGACCAATGAGGGCAGTTATTTCTCTTAGATGCCTGTCTGCTATTGGTCGACGCCATATAAAATGATGGTCTGATATTGGTTTGCGTCACAGCATCATGGAAATGCTAATATGCTATTGGCTGAACTCCCTCCCACAATGACCTCCTGTCTCTTCTCAGTCTAGAATCTCATATGCTTCGTGAAGAATTGTGGGCGATACAATAATGTATTTTTGTGCTGTATTTTTCTGGTATGAGGCACAAGCCTTACATTGATTCTAATGGGTGAAGCACACATGATAACCAGGAAAAGGAAGATTACGATTATGGTAAGTGGTCTGCATTTATATAGCGCTTTTCAAGTCAATAAAGTCCTCCCAAAACGCTTTACAATGTGCTTCACACCCATTCACACACACACTCACACACCAATAGCAGTCATGCAGCCATGCAAGGCGCAAACCTGCTTATTTGGGGCATTAAGGAAATTCAGTGTCTTGCCCACATCAACATATAACAAGGAGGAGCCGGATATCGAACCTGCGATCTCTTGATCCCAAGACGAGCGCTCTACATCCTGAGCTAATGCCGCCCTAAATTAAAAAATACAAAGGAGGCACATGAGTAGCTAACCATGATTGTAACGATCAAAGTAAGGATGTATTCTATGGGCATGACAATCCTCGGAATGGGACATTTTAGGATCTGTTTCATTCTTAATCCACACTTTCCTCCTTTTTCAGCATCCACCTGCTATCCACTCAACCATTTCAAGTCATGTCAAAATTGAAATGTATTTTTTCCTCTTACAAGTTCATATTGTTATTTAATCATTTTCACATATAAGTAGTACACACTATATACTATTTTGTCATTCTTTTTTTAACTGGGGCACTGAAGGATCTAAATTACTTGGATTCTATCCCCTGCCATAGAGTAGTTTCACTTAGCAATCCCCACCTCAGAACGTAATAATGATCAAGTCAAGTCAAGTCATTTTTATTTGTATAGCCCTAAATCACGAAGAGTCTCAAAGGGCTTCACAGATTAGTACACTATATTACACAGACTATTTTTCAGCCGACGAGAAGAGTAGGTTATTCATATGCTATGGAGTAGAAGTGAGTTTTAAGTTTAGATTTGAACATTTCCACTGAGGGTGCAGATCGGATCTCAGGGGGAAGAACATTCCACAGCACCGGTGCCCGGTAGGAGAACGCTCTTGAACCAGCAGAACACTTCTTTGCTCTTGGGATCACCAGAAGACCGGCAGTCTCAGATCGTAGGCTTCGGACCGGGACATAGGGGCAAATCAGATCTGAAAGATAAGAGGGAGCAAGTCCATGTATGATTTTGTATAATACTAAGAGAACCTTGAAATCACATCTAAGGCTAACTGGGAGCCAATGCAGGTTAGCCAAAATCGGTGTTATGTGATCATACTTTTTTGTCCCAGTTAAAAGCCTCGCTGCGGCATTTTGTACAAGCTGAAGAGACTTGATTCTAGACTTCGGGAGACCAGAGAGTAGTGCATTACAGTAATCGAGACGGGAGGTAACAAACGCATGAATTATAATTTCCGCATCCGACTGAGACAGTATTGAACGGATTTTAGCAATGTTACGAAGATGGAAGAAAGCGGTTCAAGTAATTTTCTTTACATGCATTTCAAAGGATAGATCAGGGTCAAATATGACACCCAAATTTTTAACTGAGTCACTCTGTGTGATGTGACAGTTGTCAATGTTCACAGCAGTTTTTGAGAATAAGTCACGGCATTTAGATGGACCAATAACTAACATTTCGGTCTTTTCAGTGTATCCCGGGATCACTGTACACAACTATTCTGGTAAAGGAATTTAATTGATGACACCATTCACTAATACATTTTGTTTGGCAGATGTTTTGAATAAGATTGAATGCAAAATGTGGAGACAAACCTGCGGAGGAAGGGCACATGTTGTAGCAGAGTGAAGCCGAGATGGCACAGAGGCATGCTGGGTAGAGAGTACAGCAGAAGAACTGCAGCGCAATGTTGCCGTCCAGCTGGCCGTAACTCCAACCGCGAGCTTCGAGTACATGCAGATTAACTTTGTTATTATACACACTTGATAGATTGTAATAAAATAACTGAAATTGATACTAACGTGTAAAGTCCCAATGTGTTTTGTATAACGACCCCTTATGGCATGATAACACTTTGTTCATTTAAATAAAACAAAATTGATTCAAATTATTAGCAAAAACATCCATCCATCCATTATCTGCAACGCTTATCCTCAGTAGGGTCGCGGGAGTGCTGGAGCCCATGCCAGCTATCCTCGGGCAGTGGGCAGGGGACACTCTGAACTGGTTGCCAGCCAATCACAGGGCACACAGGGACAGACAATTCGCACACTCATTCACACCTAGGGACAATTTGGACCGGCCAAATAAACCTGACATGCATGTTTTTGGAATGCGGTAGAAAACCGGAGTGCCCGGAGTTAGCAAAAACAAGACTTCTAATTTTAGTTTAATTGTTTGGCAGCTATTTGACTGCAACGACTTTTTGGCATTTAACAGGCAATTTCTGCACATGGCCCTGCATGAGATGGCCAGTCACATGTTTCAGGCATTTTTCACTTTTTTTTCAACAGTTTCCTTTTTTAGTCTCTCTTGTTAAGCAGGCTATGGCTTGCTGCTATTGTTATCCATAGCTTGTGACGTTGAAGCACCCCAACGCCAGCCAGAGGGTGCAGGGTTACTGATTTGCTAATTGGGAACACCTTGTTTTCCTTGAGACGTTAGTATTTAAAGGCAGCTGTGACAGACATTCAGTATTGGCTTGTTTGATCTTATACCTCTTGGGAAGACGCCTTGAGTTTTATATAGGACTTTTTATTATTACCAGCCTTGTTTTTGAATGGATTGAGTTTTTTATTATTAGTTTCCTTCTTCCTCCCTCTTCGGAGCGCCTTATGTTCATTCCCCCTATCTCATTAATAAAGCTTTTCCTCCCAAGACTTTCTTCTCCATTTCCCTCCTCGTTCCAGGATCCACTTGTGCCATCTTTTTAAATGTACTCCCAAATCTCTCAAGATTTCAAATGTCTCCTCCCAGACATCCTTCAGTTCCCTTCTTGTCCCAAAAGCTTCCTTTTAAAGATTTTAGCCACCCCAAAAGCCCCCGCAGGTTCCCTGCTCAGCGGTCCCGGTTCCACACTCTCTACTGAATCTTTTTTTTCCATTTTTTAATAAATGCCCCCCTGGTCAGCTTTGATCACTTCCCTTGTTATACATCTCCTTGTGTCCTTCATTTGAATCAGTGTGACATTTTGTTGCTGCCTGAAATTCTTTCTTGCTTACGTAAGAAGATATGGAACTAGGCTTCCAAATTTTGCCAAGTAGAATCTTTTGGGCTTCTGTAGTGTTTTCTGTGAATGTATACGATTTAGCTCTGTTCTTGGCCACAACAATGTGTCGTGGTAATTATTAGACAACGTCTCATGAAACCCCAAAAATACTGAACTTTTTTTTTTTTTTTTTTAAGTTATCACAATCTTACGACACATTACGCCATTGCCAAATCACCGCGTGTTTGTGTACCTGCCAAAAGCTTTTGCACACTCAGGTCCATGAGGAAGCTGAGAAGAGAGCTCAGCATTCAGAGAGCCGCATAAACGTACCATTCCAGTCCGCACACCTTTTGCAGGCAACGTGATAGTTCAGAAGGTAACCTGTAGTATTAAAGTTGATTTTCAACAAAGCATTTGTATTAATTTCATGGGCAGCCACTAAAAATGTTTTCAAAATATTCCGCAGTTATACTGTATATCAGTATTCTGTCATAATTGCCAATTGGGAACACCTGCGGCGGCTTGATGGGCACCAACAGCCCCGGACAAGCTGATTGGTGGCCACACCCTTCTTAAGCTTTAGTTCAGACTTTGTCAGATCGCTGCAAGTTGTTGTGTTTCACTCAGTAAGCGTTCCCGTCCGACTCCGTCCCTGTAAAAACCTGTCTCCTGCCTGATCTCCGTTTTGACCCGTTTCTGGACCTGACTACGCCGGTTCTGCCTGCCCCTGTTACCTGACCCGTTTTGCTTCGTTTCCTGCCTGCCTCCTGCCTACGACCCCGATTAGGAACTTGACATCGCCTTGATCTCCAGCCCCGGCCAAACGACTTACCATTCCCACCTGACTTTGTCCGACACGGAAGTGTCACTCCCACCTCGCTAGCTCCCGTTTTCTGTCAGTCCTCGGATCAAGCAAGCAAGCAAGCCTTACTCTCCCTCTCTTTTCAATGAAAACTGAGAAACGTATGCAATTGAGTCCTGCTTCCATTCAGGTCTGTGACATATTCGGGAACGTATGGCCTTTGGGTGAGGTTCTTTTCATGAGTATATCTACTCAGAGATTAAATTCACAATTTTAGGGAGCGCAACATCATATTTCTACCACTAGCGGCTGGAGTACTGTACACTTCTTTACCCTTAAGGGTAGTAAGAAGTTATCGTCATTGGGATTTTTTTTACGTGTTTTTAGCCAATGAGATCAGAATACACATGTGACATCTGCATTCTACCATTTCCTGCATATTATTTCAAGCATAGTTTGTGTAAGTTATGAAAAAATGACAGACTATATACGATGGGCTTGAGGACGAGTGTTTGTAAATTTCAAAGATGTTAAAGATTTGCATCTATAAACCGGAATGGAGGACGAAAAATGACCACTTAATTCCCAAGCTTAGAACCGTTCTTAGCTCTTTTAGTATTTATATACTCCGCTTGGTGATATTATCTGCAAGTATAATATTAGTTTTTAGCTGACACTCAACTTTATATGCCACGGGAGGCAATCACTCTGTTAAGTTGTAGGATTTGGAGGCCTGCCTTACTAAGATACAAAGATAGATGTCACAAAAAATGTTGCCCCTTAACTCAGGAAAAAAAACGAGATGTTTATTGTTTGTCCATCTTATTGTCGTAACCTGTTCTCAAACAATGCTCTGAACCTTGACAAATGTTATATCACTCAAAGTACAGTAGCGCCAGAATACTTAATTGCCTGTGATGAGATGGGTGATGTGATAGACTCCTATATTGCATTTCTTTAATTTTGTCAAAGCAACGAAACATACTGAATTAGAGTTATTTTTTCATTACATTAAGAAAAGGACCGTTTCAAATACAGTCCAAATGCCAACCCAAACCCCCCAAAAAGAGAAAAAATTACATTACATTCTACACTAAAATTGTAATGGGGCTAAACTTGAAGCAGTAGCCTACGACCGAGTCGTCACGTGGTTCATCATTTTTGAGTGGAAGCGCTGCATCCAGCAGTCATTTTGATAGCAGGCCAATACAGCCAATATAGATAGATACGTAGCATTGATTATAAGGCTTATAAAAGGCTTGTAATTTTTTTTTGGTCCCAGACATATTTGTTTTATGTTATTTTGGGTCCATTATGGCTCTTTCAATATTTTGGGGAACCTACCCCTGAATTAGTAGATTGTTTAAGGGAATCCAAAACCTTTGTCATTTATTAAGAAAATACGATGACATTCGTACAGTCCTCTCATTAAAATTGTATACATTTGAATCTGGCGTAACTTAAGCTCGTTTTAGCAAGGTTTAAAATGTCTACTGTCACTGCATGCTTTATAATTGACGAACATCCAAACACCAGCAAGATGTTGAAGTGAAAATGAAGCTGAATAATATTCATAGTGCAAATGTCAAATGTATTTGATGCAAAAGTCAGAGTCTAATGTCAAACCTTTGATGAAGACACGGAAGCGTCTGTGAGGTTTTGGGGGATGAACAAGGAGCAGCGCCTCGCTTTAATTTCTTCTTTCACCTGGAAACTTCATGCTGCCTTTAAAATGTGTGCGTTAGTAATCTAACAAGCGACACTGTAAAAAGATTAAAATCTTCCACAAGAACATATTCAATTTGGTTCACTTGCATATTATTCTTTTCTTAAAGCCCCAGTGTATAATATTTGACCACTAGGTGGCACTGCTGTCCCACAAATAAGTGCCACAGCATGAAACAAGACGGCAGACAAACATGGCGGCGACCTCTAGGTTGGGATTCCATTATGTAAAAAAAAAAAAGAAATTCTCAACCTGATTTTTTTTTAATAAAGAACTGATAGTTTGTGCAATTTTGACTACTTTTCAAATCAATGTTTTTTTTTTTTACTGAATAAAATATTTTGTACCACTATGAGCCATTGAATAATACCCACTGTTCCATTGAATTAAAGCCAAGCCGTTTCATCCTTTTGGCTGTGTTTTTTTTATTTATACATTTCCCTAATTATTTATTTGTATTATATTTTAGGTTAAAAATGTGTTTCAAAAATAAATAAAAAGTTTGGCAGATACTTTTTGTGGTATCAAATGTATAGTATTTCTTAACAGGATTACAATTATTACTCAAGAATTACTAATTGTGATAAGTATTATTTTTTTATTTTGCTATAAATAAGGGTATTTTACAGTTAAGGTTTAAAGAAAGAAGGGCTATTGTGTGTGTTTTTTTCGTGGTGTATTAGATCAGACTATCACTGAAACGTGTAATTCGCCACTCTAAAAATCCTTTAATTGCCATCAAAAAAGTCCCGCTTATATTTTCCCTGTATAACCGCACACTGTTGCATTTTTTGCTAAAATCCAAAAGTGACAGACTTACCTAAAAAAACGCAGCTGGTGGGCGAGCAGCTATGATGAACTCAATGGAGGAAAAAAATACTACCTGCCTATAATAAGATACAAGTGGACAATGATTTACTGACAGGGGGCAGAACACAATTTTGTGGGCTGGCTTTAGAACATATTGGTAAGAGAAATCTACCTTATTCTGTAAGAAAAAAATCCACTCAAATTAAATAAGATAAAATTGTGTTGTCAAGAGAGGTGGACCAGATTTTCCAAGGCATAAATGATCAAAAGTTTCAGTTTCTTAAAAAAGAAAGAAGAAACCGAAAAAAGTCATCTGAAAGAACGATGTTGTGATTAAGTCACGTTTAAAGTGAGGCGGGCCATGAGAAGCTGGCTTTTATTTGGGGCGAAGTTAGCGCATTACCACGTGACTGGTTAGTTTCCATTTTGCACACAGAAAGGTAGCCCTGCCAACCTTTTACCAAAAACACAGTTTCTAAATAAGTGGGTGTCCTTTTGCTTCCCTGTTTTTGTTAGCCGCTAGCAGGACTTTGGCCTACGTTTACATGCTAACAATACAGGGCAAAGTATCTCCAGTGTACTTTGTATGTAACACTTAATTTGTTTATCCAAGAAATTGATTTTCTATTGCCAAGCTATGTGCAAAGATAAATTAATTTACTATGATTTGCTTTAGCGAATATGCAAGTGAGACTATCGCGTTAGACTGCATCAACCGCTGCATCATCATCATCACCAATTCCTCCTTACTCCCGCTTTTCTGTTTATAATGAACTTGTCAACTTGCTTTTTATATCTTTCAGCAGTTTTACTATTTCTGTTGCCTTGTCTGACAAGGATTTTTTTTATTTTGAAACACTTGGCTTTATTTTTGTTGTCTATTGAGAATATGATAAAATTTTGATATAGAGATTTGCCAGTCATTTATGATTTTATGTTATGCCTTTAGAGCGTATGAAAAGTTTATTCTGTTTTTAATATTGGACTCCTTCAGTGGCTGCAAGTTCCTTATTTTGACTATTATTGTGCACTGCTGTTCATTGTTTTGACTATTATATCATTGTCACTATTGGCCATTCACTTAGCTGCTTGGAACGGGGATGAAAATTCCTTATCTGAAAGCTTCTTTCCCTGTCCTGTGCGCAAGTTAAAAATTAATTCATGTCTTCTCTCCCTATTTCCAGTGTCTACTATAGTTTTAACTAAACAGCGGGTCAGTGCAAAATTATGGTTTCAATTATTATTTTTTTTATTTATGTATTCATCTGTCATGGTGTTTTGCTACTCCGGCCAAATGTTTTACTCTTTCGGTTCTAAATTTTCATTTTGTTGTATTCTGAGCCGTCACAGGTTCATACATGCATAACTAAATATTCTGCATTTAAGATGACTTAATGATTACCTTGACTTCAAACCTCAATTTCAAAGTCAACCTCCCTTTGAGGAGAGTGCAAATATATGAATGTGTTTCCTGACCCCTATTGCACGCACAAAGGCGCATGAGCACTTCCTGAGGCAAGAATGTAGTTACTCTTGTAATTTTTCAATTTCACCTTCTACTTCGCTCTTCCAATTAGCACTTGCGCTATTTTTGAGATATGAGGCCTGCAGTCACACAGATACACCGAATTTATAAACTTGTCTCCATGGAAACGCTTGTGAAAGAGGAGTTGATTTTTGATTAGCAATAATTCAACCCAATGGCAGGAAGTGTGACCTTGGCTTGCTGGGATCAACCAATCAGATGATAGACAAAATATAATGTGAAATATGATTGGTTTATTTAATATATATATATATATATATATATATATATATATATATATATATATATATATATATATATATATATAGACCCATCGCTAATTCGCACTTTGGTTATCGCTGGTTCACTGCTTCGCGGATTTTGAATTGAATTGTCTTTATTGTCATTGATATCAACCCACCTTGCATTGTGTTCTGCAGACAGCAAATGCTATCATGGGAACAGGTTAGGAAGGGCTTTGTGGGTTGGGTGCGTGTTGTGACTGTCAGTGTACACGACTGTGATAGGGTGGTGGTGTTAATCAAACAGCGGGTGCACAAGTCAATGTGTTCACCCAAAACAAACTGGGAAGCATAGCGCCAGATAGTAGCTTTAGCGGCTCATTACATCGAAAATAAATTTATTAATTAAGTCAGACTTTGAGGAAGGTCAGAAGAGCACAGAGTGATTATAATCACCAGCGGGTTAGCTGCGGATTGTTATCGGGACCAGGAAGCAACTCAGGTGGTCTGACGAGAGGTAATAGGCAATAGCAAGGCTGAAATTTCGGCCTACTGCTACTGCTAGGCTAACAACTCCCTTAAGCCACCCCTGCCAAGCCTGTATCCCCCTAATGCCGGATTCATTACCCATGAAACGAATGACCTGAAGATACTACTTGTGGGAAACCGCTAGGTTTGGGACTGTTGTTTTTAATCATCGCAGAGACTCGCCTGAAGTCGAGGTTACCTGATGCTAGCATGCAGCTAGCTATATGCTTTCTAAATCGCTTTCTTATTCTGAATGGAGAAGCCCTCCAAATTCATTGTGCTTTTGGATAATAATAAAGACCATTCATTCAACTTTAATTCTTTGTTCTTTGATCATTATCATTTATAGTTGTTATTTTGTTATAATCGTACACTCTCTGTCAGTAATGACAGAGAGAAGTTTGTCCCTTGGGGGCTTGGCGATGCTACTGCGTAGATTTTCATATTTCGCGGGGGGTCTGGTCTCCATTTACCACGGTAACCAAGGGATTACTGTATTTGTAAAAGCTAAGAATAAACAAGCAAAAATGTCACCAATGAACTGAATGAAACAAATCCAAAAGTTTTTGTAGTCAAATAGGAAAAAACAAAAAAGCAACAAATTATAATTTTACATTAAAAAATAGTCTTTTTGGAAATATTTCCCATTAAGAAGCCACACTGGTCGTTTTACCATATCAACAAACCACAAAAGAGCTCCTGAAGACCACTGTTTATGTTTCCCAAATTCAGACCAGTTACTGCATGCAGTATTATTTGATTGTCATTTTGCATTTTCATATTTAGCCACCGTATTTTCTAGTACATATGGCGCACCGGATTATAAGGCGCACTTTAAATTTTTTTGTCATTTTGGGGTTTTTAGGTGCACCTTATAGTCCTTAAAATACGGTACTTGAAATAAAAAAAGATGTCTGATATACCAAATGATATTTTATCATTTTAAGTATTCTTAATTAGTCATATCAGCACAAAACGTTTTAAAATTGGAAAAATCTTGCCAAATCTGATAATTATGCACACTTTATTATATATTTTTTTGTGTTACCAGTTACAGTATTTTTTTATTTTTTAATATCTAATATAAAAAGTAATTTAGAAATAATTAAAATATGCAAAGTAATGTGCTAAAAGTTGAAGAATTCTGGCTTTTTTTAGCACCAGTGTGTAATATTTGACCTCTAGATAGCACTGGTACCAGTCCTCTCGAGAGGGGTTGGAGTCTCTTCCACTCTGGAGTTGCCGGTGGTGGGAGGCACAGAACCGGTGTGGGCATATTAGTTGCTCCATGGCTCAGCACTTGTACGTTGGGGTTCACCCCGGTAGACGAGAGCGTAGCCTCCCTCCTCCTTTGGGTGGGGGGACGGGTCCTGACCGTTGTTTGTGCTTATGTACCAAATAGCAGTTCAGAGTACCCACCCTTCTTGGAGTCCTTGGAGGGTGTGCTTGAGAGCGCGCCCTCTGGGGACTCCCTCGTACTGCTGGGAGACTTCAAAGCTCACGTGGGCAATGACAGTGAGACCTGGAGGGTCGTGATTGGGAAGAACGGCCCCCGTGACCTAAACCTGAGTGGTGTTTCGTTATTGGACTTCTGTGGCCATCATGGTTTGTCCATAACGAACACCATGTTCAGACATAAGGGTGTCCATATGTGCAGCACCAGGACACCCTAGGCCGTAGTTCGATGATCGACTTTGTCGTCGTTTCGTCGGACCTGCGGCCGCATGTTCTGGCCACTCGGGTGAAGAGAGGGGTGGAGCTGTCAACTGATCACCACCTGGTGGTGAGTTGGCTCCGATGGTGGGGAAAGAATGCCAGTCCGACCCGGCAGACCCAAGCGTAGTGTGAGGGTCTGTTGGGAATGGTTAGCAGAATCTCCTGTCAGAAGAAGTTTCAATTCACACCTCCAGCAGAACTTTGCCCATGTCCCGAGGGAGGCGGGGGACATCGAGTCTGAGTGGACCATGTTCCGCGCCTCCATTGTCGAGGTGGCTGATCGGAGCTGTGGCTGTAAGGCAGTCGGTGCCTGCCGCGGCGGCAAACCTCAGACCCGTTGGTGGTCACCGGCGGTGAGGGATGCCGTCAAGCTGAAGAAAGACTCTTATCGGGCCTTCCTGGCCTACAGGACTCTGGCAGTGGCTAGCAGGTACCGGCTGGCCAAGTGGGATGCGGCTTCGATGGTTGCCAAGGCAAAAACTCGGGCATGGGAAGAGTTTGGCGAGGCCATGGAAGCAGACTTCCGAGCGGCTTCAAGGAAATTCTGGTCCACCATTCGGCGTCTTAGGGGGGTAAGCGGTGTGCCATCGACAGTGTGTGTAGTGGCGATGGGGCGCTGCTGACCTCCATCCGGGACGTTGTGAATCGGTGGGCGGAGTACTCCGAAGACCTCCTCAATCCCACCGACACGTCTTCCTCTGGGCAGGACTCCGAGTTGGGCTCTTGTATCTCAGGGGTTGAGGTCACAGAGGTGGTCAAAATGCTCCTCGGTGGCAGGGGTTGATAGGATCCGCCCGGAGTTCTTTAAGGCTCTGGATGTTGTGGGCGTGTCATGGTTGACACGCCTCTGCAATATTGCGTGGACATCGGGGAGAGTACCTCTGGACTGGCAGACTGGGGTGGTGGTTCCCGTCTTTAAGAAGGGGGACCGGAGATTGTGTTCCAACTACAGGGGAATCACAGTTCTCAGCCTCCCTGGTAAGGTCTATTCAGGGGTACTGGAGAGGGGGGTTCACCAGGAGGTCGAATCTCCGATTCAGTAGGAACAGTGTGGTATTCGTCCTGGCCGTGGAACACCGGAAGTGCATTGCATGGAAGTTTGCCTGTCCGGTCTACATGTGTTTTGTGGACTTGGAGAAGGCATTCGACCCTGTTCCTCGGGAGGCGCTGTGGGGGTGCTTTGGGAGTATGGAGTACCGCACAGTCTTATCCGGGCAGTGCGGTCCCTGTATGCCCGGTGCTAGAGTCTTGTCCGCATTGCCAGCAGTAAGTCGGATTCGTTCCCGGTGAGGGTTGGACTCCGCCATGGCTGCCCTTTGTCACCGATTCTGTTCATAACTTTTATGGAATAGAATTTCTAGGCGCAGCCTTGGTGGGGATGGAGTCCGGTTTGGGGGCCTCAGCATTGCGTCACTGCTTTTTTGCAGATGACGTGGTGCTGTTGGCTTCCTCAGGCCGTGATTTTCAGCTCTCGCTGGAGCAATTTGCAGCCGAATGTGAAGCGGCCGGGATGAGGATCAGCACCTCTAAATCCGAGACCATGGTACTCAGCCGGAAAAGGGTGGCATGCTCCCTCCTGGTTGGGGATGAGATCTTGCCCCAAGTGGAGGAGTTCAAGTATCTTTGGGTCTTGTTCACGGGTGAGGGTAGGATGGAACGGGGGATCGACAGACGGGTCAGTGCAGCGTCTGCCGTCATTCGGACTCTGTACTAGTCCATCGTGGTGAAGAGAGAGCTGAGCCGAAAGGCAAAGCTCTCGATCTACCGGTCAATCAAAGTTCCTTCCCTCACTTATGGTCATGAACTTTGGGTCATGACTGAAATAACACGATCCCGCATACAAGTGGCCGAAATGAGTTTCCTCCGCAGGGTGTCTGGGTTTTCCCTTAGAGATAAGGTGAGAAGCTCAGTCATCCGGGAGGGACTGCTCCTCCGCTTTGAGAGGATGCTGTTGAGGTGGCTCGGGCATCTGATAAGGATGCCTCCTGGACGCTTCCCTCGGGAGGTATTCCGGGCATGTCCCACTGGCAGGATGCCCCGGGGGCGACCCTGGACACCCTGGAGAAACTATGTCTCTCGGCTGGCTTTGGAACGCCTCGGGATCCCGTCGGATGAGCTGGAGGAGGTGGCTGGGTATAGGGACGTCTGGGCTTCCCTTTTAAGGCTGCTACCCCTGCGACCCGACCCCGGATAAGGGGAAGAAATGAATGGATTGATGGATAGATAGCACTGTATTGTCTAGCTCAAACGAAAATGAGTCCCAAGAGCACAGCGTGGCAGCAAGGTGCCAGACAAACATGGCGGTGACCTTAAGTAGGGATTCCATTTGAAAGAAATACAAATTTCTCATTTGACATTTGTATGATAGTTCAGGTAATTTTGCCGAGTATTCAATGTTTTTCTTTTTAGTAAATGAAAGTTTTTTTGCACCACTAGGAGGCATTAAATACTACACACTCTCTCTTTAAGGTTCACATATGAGGGGAATTCTAAAAAGTAAATCGATTTAAAAACGAGTCACAAAATATAAATTGATTAATTTATTATTTAATACATGAATACATGCAGGTATTCAACTTCTACTACTACTGAGTCTATAATAATAATCAAGCCATTTGCAGATAATTTTATTTTATCATTCATAACTTGTAATTTTTAGGAACAAATCATCTCCAATAAAGTCATATTTTGCTTTTAATTCATATTGAATTTGTCTAGTAAGAAAAGGTCGGTTAGAAAGAAGAGAAAGTGATGAAATTATAAGGCTGAATCCAATCCAATAATCCAGCTGCTCTCATTGGAAATTATTTGAATGGGCGTTTGTTTGTGTACATTCCACAGCGCTCGTGTGCCCGTTTCAGCTGCTCTGTGTTTAAATACGTTGCACATGTTTACTTATGTTTATGCATGTTTTATGTATTTTTTTGTGTGTATTTATATGAATTTTATGTGTTTAGAGAGATAGATAGATAGATAGATACTTTACTCATCCCCAATGGAAATTCACACTTCCAGCAGTATCCTTGTGTTGAAAAATAAGATAAAATAAAAGATATAGAAGACAAAAATACCCCATATAAAGTGTTGATATAGAGTATTTAAATAGTGCAACGGAAAATAAACACTGTAATAAAAATAGGGTAATATGCAATGTAGGGGTGGGGTTTAATGTGGGCTTTTACTCCCCTTGGTGGAGTTAAAAAGCCTCATGGCATGAGGAAGAAATGATCTCCTCTGTTTACGTACGTTTTGTGTGTTTACGCACGTTTTGATGCGTGTTTATGTATGTTTTTGTGTTTATTTATATACGTTTTATGTGCCCGAGGACATGGTGTAAGGACCTGCCTTCAAAGCCCCTGACCACCTCAATTGGCTCACAGCGGGCCCTTGTCAGGTCGAACCCCAACACTTTTAACAACAATCTGTATACCAAAAGGACAGAGAGAATTGTTTATGATCATGAATTGCAACTGCTTCCCTATGTCCACCAGGAGCTGCCAGTTGTGAGCAAGCCCCCCTGAGTCCTCTTGGAGGGTTGAGGTTTCTCTCCTGCTTGGACAAAGGCAATTGTACTCCTGGTTGGATGTTGCTATTTTCTTGTGTTCATCCCAGAGCAGATTGTGTCTGCCCGCAGGACATGGTTGTGGCGCTACATCGCAATATCATTTAGATTACGGTTATTCATGCAGCCTTACCGCACAGGCACACAAATTGGATAATTTCCCAAAGCACACTTGACAAGATCTCAAAACAATGGTTGAAAAACACTGAGGTAGTACATGTGTTTTTGCTTATCATTTGAGTCAATAGTCTTTTATTTTAATAAATGATGTAGTGTTATACTATAAGCGTTCGCTATGTCATACACTTTAACAGCACCTGGGCACACATTATCAAAGACTTCAATGAAGTCATAAAATCGTATTTGAAAATTTAGGATGACATCAACCAGATGTCAATAGTTAGCGGCTGACATTAATAGACGAAAAGCATGACAGGCCTAAGTGGTCATGGACAGCTTTGTTTTGCGGCGCATTCTTTCCGTCTTTGTTTGGCTTGCAACTTTGCCTCAGGGATCAAATATGTTCCGACCTTCTCGCCGCTTATGCTTGTCCAGGATTGTCATGGTTGTCAGGAAGAGAGAAAATCTTACATGATGTCAATTAAGGAGTCCTGCAAGAGAAACATACATTTAGGAACATGAAGATTTTTAATTCTATGTTTATCATATTTTTTTTATTCCTGCATGATTTCCATGTAGGGGCACCTTGATGTCATTATATAAAGTTTGAAACACATTGTAATTACTTCAATGAAGATTTTTATTTATGGTAACGAATGTAAATGGGTGGGCCTTTTGTATTTTGTTTTTAAGTTGTTTTTTTTTTTGTTTTACGGTGGCATTTTAAGGGCTATGGTTGAGGCCATTGTCAGAATAAACAGCAACTAAAGAAAATAAGTCTGGTTATTTGGGACGCCGTTTACTAGCTGCCTAACTGGCGAAAAGGGGGATATTGTTTAGTGAGGAATCCATTTTGAATTAATTGATTTTAGAGGTTGAACCATATTTTGTAATGTAAATGTATGTTCTATAGAGTAAAATATTGTAGTTTAAATGTGTTACGTTTTTATGTTACCCTAACTCTTACTGTAGTTCTAATTCCATGCACTTTGTAGTCAGGTACGCCTCACGAATGAAAGCTACACCATATGGTGCGGGAAATACGGTATATTATAATGAGGACCAAAATTACCTGGAATCTTCCTAACAGGTAGTGTCAGGTAATTCAATATTACAGCAAGGTATTATGGCAAGATCGAGATCTTGGCCCCTCACCTCGCTGAACAGACATCCACAACGCCTTGATCAAGCTGACCTAGTCTGAGCTGCAAAAAAGCAATGGATGTGGGAGCTTGGCACAGGCTACCACTTAGACTCGCCGGGCCCTCGTCACCTGCTCTTATTTTAAAATCATGAGAAAATGCCAAATTACACTTGCTTGATGGCCAAAACCAGTGGGTCCCTGGTTCACGCCTTAGCCAAATCATGCCTGAGACCTACATTATTGGTACCCATCGCCTCCCTAGTTGGTGCTTGGCATTCGGGGTTGGAATTTGAGCGTTCTGCATCTAATAACTCCCGACACATTGGTTGGGTGGAACCGTCGTTGCTTCATGTCCTGTACACAGTCGCACGTGTGGGAGCTGACCCCTGATTAATTTAGGGTTAAGGCAAGAAAAAGGAGAAACAAGATGAGAAAATGCCAAATTGCCTTAAGTTTCACACATTATATTGTTGTTAAAGAGATAGGTAAGAGAATGATGTGAAAAAAAAGGAAAAAAACAAAACAAATCTCAGAAATTGTAAAATACTTTTTATATTGTGATTAAAAATGTGTGATCGTTTTTAAATGGGATGACAAATGATTGTTACGATGATCTAAGATATGATCTTTTGTTTATATGATTGATAAAAGAAGCTTCTGAAGTTATTTTGGGGACGGATCTAGCTCAGGAGGTAGAACGCTCGTCTTGGGATCGAGAGATAGCAGTTCGAATCCCTGCTCCTCCGTGTTACATGTCGAAGTGTCCTTGGGTAAGACACTGAACCCCTAATGCCCCCAATAAGCAGATTTGCACCTTACATGGCAGCACGGCCGCTATTGGAAAAGGTGAAGCACATTGTAAAGCGCTTTGGGAAGTCATTGACTTGAAAAGCGCTACATATATGCAGATCATTTCATTTCATTTACAAGCCTTTGGCTTTAAACTGTCATCCCTTGTTTCTTATGAGGTTATTTGTTCATTTTGTCATGTAATGTTTGTTGTAACATGATTGAAAAGATAAAAACAAACAAAATACAATACAAAGGCCTAATTATCAGGGTGTTTTTTTTAATCACGCCTTGAATCGTTACATATTATTCAGCCATTAGTAATCTATTATAACACATCCCCCAATTAAATACTTGTTATTCTTCAGCAACTAATTACCACCTATTATCTTTCAAATAAAAAGCCAAACGGTGATTCATGATAGCAGTGTTTTTGAGTTACAAACCCTGCAACATATACAGAATCGAGAATCTATTTCCAGGACTTCGCGGCAGGAATGGCAACTGTCAGATAGACACTCGGCGTGAAATATTCTACACTGGCCTTCCCGTTGCCGGGTGGCGTGTGCTTCTAAAAATAATCCATTATCACACACGTGCACTTATCCACACAAGGACACACACTGTTTATAAAAGGGGGAGGGCCTGCCAAAGAGTCAGAATATAAGTGCAAGATGCTTTGACCTTACCGACACAAATCACAATAAGATAAAATATAAATAAACAAATGCAAAGTTGTGTTTTGTTGAAGGTGTGGCAAAAGAAGTGAGTCTCCACCCAGCCTACGTTGCCGCCTCCCCCTGCACCATCCATGAGCTCCAGCAACTCTTCTGCTTTCCGATCGGAGCGGAGTTTCCATCAAACCTCATCCTCGTCCTCCTCGGCGAAACCCTGTATGGAAAAGAAGCAAGGGATGTTTTCCGAGGACTTTGGATCCTTCATGAGGCCAGGGGGAGAAAACCTAGGATTCTCCAGTAAGTCGGTGGGGATTTCCAGCTTTATCCTCATTTAGAATGGGAAAGATGCAAAACTGATGCAAGCTTCGCTCAATGCAGGCGGAAACCCTGGGAAGCTTCATGGAGTAAGAGGAATATTTTCATTCATTTCCTCTGGGAATCTTTTAAATGGCCGGGATACCACCTGAATCTGTTCAGAGGTGGGGATCGCAAAGTGAAATTGACAAATTGGGAAAGAAACAAAATGGTAACGAGTACCCTTCCCCGGTACCAAATATGAAATCATAAAAGTAACAAAATCGTATAGCAGAAGCAGTGTTGGGCACGTTACTTACAAAAAGTAGTTACAGTTACTCACTATTTCTCCTAAAAAGTAACTGGGTTAGTAACTGAAATTATAGTAGGAAAAGTATCTAGTTTCTAGGGAAAGTAACTATTTCCGTTGCAAAAAAAAAAAAGTTGTAGATCAAATAGTTTGATATTTTCTGAGCAGTATTCGAGTCGGTTAAATAGATTAGAACAGACAGGTAGTTGTGTTATGGAACCTTGGAATATTTATTGCAGCACACCAGCAACAGATTTATCCTGCACTTGAAATTCAACAAAAATAAGCAATGTAATAAAACAATAATTAGCATTTACATAAACACGCACAAAAACTTACGTAAGCAAACAAAATGTACGTAAACACTTAAAACGTTTGTAAAAATACACCTAAACGAACATAAACACACACAAAACCGTATGCAAACGCGTAAAATGTACATAACACATAAAACGTGTGTAAATACTCACAAAATTGTATGTAAACGCACAGTAACGGACATAACACAAAGATTTTGACCTTCAGTAACGGTAACATCGTTTTAACGGCGAAAAATGAATGACCTTGATTACATTGTTGTAAATTATTAGTCAGAATATTCCATATTGAAAAAAATATAGCTGTTACACATCAGTTTTATTTACAACTGCGATATTCTCAACACTGATCTTAAGAAAAAAAAATACATTTTGCAAACATTTCGTGTAACGCGACTTTAGCTGGTGGAGCAGAGTAGCAGGTGAGTGCAGACGGGAAGGAAGCAGCAGTTTCAGATTAAAACTCAATTTAAAACTTCCACTTGCAAACATTGTCTTGCCCCTAGAAGATTTCCTTGCTTAAATCGCCTCCTCTTTTCAGTTTTTAATTTTTTTTTTTTTAATACTACTTATTTTTATACTACTACTCTTAATCTGTTATATTAAAGTGTGGTATTTTATCTTGGAAATGTTCATGCACCCTCAGGATGGTACTTTTAATTCTATATGTATTTTATTGTATAATTTATAATAATAGTCCCGATCTTCGTAACGTGCAATTTAGCGAGGGTATTTTGTGCGTTTCTTGATGAACGCAAGCTTTGTTCCCAGAGTTAAATGTCTTTGGTTTTCCTTTTATCATCATTGCAAGTCTGAGACCCAGATCAAATAGATTCACTACAAAAACATGCAGTAATGTATGTATGTATGTGTGCACATTATTTATGATTCACAGAGATTCATTACTGAGTGAAGAGAGAGAAAGGCTTATGGGAGGTAGTTAAGCCAATACCGAGGTTTTCATGACACCTTCCTAATGGCAAAACTGCTTTTTATATGACGTCTTAGAGACGATACCGTTTATACGCACAAACAGCACAAAGGTTGAATTTGATTAGTTTTGGGTATGCAAAAACATTTGATGTCATATAGTGGGGAAAATACTGTGAAGAGAGGCCCAAAAAAAAAACATCTTATTCCTCTCTGTAAACAGAAAACATATCAGAAGGGAATGCTGTATCTTGGAAGTCTACTGCATAGCCGCGATGATGAATTCTGTATCATCACCATTAGAAATTGAACTCTGCAAGGGCCACTACTTGCCACGGTTCAGTTAATGACTTTTTGGGATCGACTCAAAAATTTGCAGGTCACTTACCTTTAAGCCTTTTTCACACCCACACCCACACACACCCACACCCACACACACACACCCACACACACACACACACCCACACACACAGATAGTGGAGTCAGCTATGCAAGGTGCCTACCTGCTTTTTGGGGGTTCAGTGTCTTGCCCAATGATTCGTCAACAACATTTAACTCAACGTAGCTGGGAACCAAACCTACGACCTCTTTGGTCCCAAGACGACATTCGACCTCCTTAGCAACTGCCGCCCCACAATATTATGTAGGATACAGATTTGCTCATTTAAAACTTTTGATTTAATGACTTAGTTTGTCGTGTTTTGGATGAAATAAGAAAAAAAATGTAAACAAGCAAAATTAATTGATTTTAGTTACAAAAAATTCTTATACCTTTTCCCGAGAAGACATTATTATTGAAGATATGGGTTTTTCTCATTAAAAATGTTTTCTAATTTTACAAGAATAATTTGTAAAATAAGAAAAAAAGCTAAATAATCTGCATATAGTTCCTATTTTAAGTGACATTTGCTCTTATTTTACTGGAAAAACTTAATACAATAGCGTTAATATCCAATACAAGCAGAAAATTATGAATCTTACACACGTGCTCATAATGAATTTATCTGATAGTACAGGTGTTTAGCAACCTAAGGTTCGCGAGCCATTACAGCTTTTTCCATGGGTACATAGGTCTCAGTGAAAAAATGCTACTTGTGCAAGTTCCTCCAGTGCGTTCCAAATTTGGTCAACTCAAGGTCATGTTTGGTGCATGTGTAGCAGGCACTAATCCAACGATGCCTGTGGTCCAGTATATAAAATACACAGTTTTACTTACATTTTACTGTCGAGGTGTCGCACCAATGGACCCCGTTTTGATTGTACATTGCTAAAGAATTCTTTGAGTGGAAGCTCATTAAATCACATATGTTTACTTTTGAAACACTTTATGATAAAAACACACAACAAACCGTAATTACTCACAAACGCTAGCAAAGCACACAGAACAATTTGGATAAGCGGTAAGGGTGTGCGGAGCTATGCAACACAGCAAGCTCCCCTCTTTCGGACACGTGCCCAACTTGATGAAGGGAAATACATCCATTAACTTTCCATTTGCTATTTTCTGTTACATTTTTATGAAGAACTCTGCTTGCATCTTGTTTTGACGCCATCCATTCATTTTCTGCACCACTTATCCTCAGTAGAGTCGCGATGGTGCTGGAGCCCATCCCAGCTATCTTTGGGCAGTGGGCAGGGGACACCCTGAACTCGTTGCCAGCCAGTCGAGGGGCACACAGGGAAATACAGCTCACTCGGTTTTTCACACCTACCTAGGGAGAATTCGGACCGGCCAATTAACCTGAAATGCATGTTTTTGGAAAGTGGGAGGAAACCGGAGTGCCCGGAGGAAACCCACGCAAGCACTGGGAGATCATGTAAACTCTGGACAGGAAGGCTGGTAGCTGGACCTGATCCCATGACCTCAAAACTGTGCCACGGACACGCTCACCACTCAGCCGCCGTGCCGCCCCGTTTTGAAACCATTATTTACAAAAAAATAAAAGATAAAGGTCAAAATGAGCCTAAACGATCTGAAGTAACTGTAAAAGGTGGTATTTGTTGATACGGGACACAGGCTCTGGCATTTTTATTATTTCATACATTTTATCAAATCATCAAACGACAAATGAAAAATAAAATGTGCTTGAAGAATTGGGTTTTGTCTGAAAAGAGGGTTTGGCAGTTTTGCTGAATTTTGTCTTAAAAATCAGAATGTTTTGCTGTTATGGCTCTTTGGGTTAAAATGGTGCCCGACCCCTGTGGGGTATGAGATGGGTAAATAAACAAATTTACAAAATTAATGATTATATGACCAGCTCAGTAGCCTAGATGGTAAGGCGCCCGCTTTGAGACTGGGAGGTCGGTGGTTCGCGCCCCGGCCGAGTCATTCCTAAGACTTAAAAAGTGGTCGGCGGCGCCCTCTGTTGGCTGCGGCTGCATCGGCTCGCTACAACGGGTCAGGTGCAATCGACATTTCGTTCTGTGTACATTGTTACACAGAATGACAATACAAGGAAATTATTATTATTATTATTATTATTATGATTGGATTTGTACAAAAAAAAGAATATAAGGCAACACTTACTCCAGTTATAAGGGAAAATTTTACAATAACAAATATTTGTTCAGCTTTGATAATCTTAATGTTGTCGTAAACAATACCACAGAATATGTGCACATGTGACCTTTAAACGGACTCCACGAGATTTTGTGCACGCCACAATTGATGCAGATGGGCGCCTGAATGAGGGAAAGGGCCAGTCAACAGTCTGACTTCACACACAAACTATCTTAAGTACGCCTGCCAAACTAGACGGTTGCTCAGTAACTGTTGTAAACACACTTTGCGTGCATTGTGGACTACGGTCAAGATCCAGCTAGAGGACTAACAGCTGACACTGTCCACACTTACGTCACCACTGACAGATGCTTGCTTGATTCATCAGCTGGCATCATAACTAAGGATCGACCAATATGTTTTTTTCAAGGAAGATAGAAAAACAAATTACCGGTATTCAGAGGAGGCCAATAACTGATATTTTGAGCCAACATTCATTTTCTGTGAAAGCTTTAAAATTAGAGAAAGAAATTTTTAATAATGCAAAAAGATTAAACTTTTTTTTTTTATGAATTAAAATAAAAGTTTAAAAGCTCTCTGAAACCATTTACAGTAAATAAATTTGAATTTCAACACAACTGTCATGACTAATCTTTCATTAAACCAAAAACTAACAGTGCGAGAAAAAACAACATGGCTTAAAATAACTCAAAACCAAAGTTCATCAAAATTTCAACTGAGCTCACGATTCGGAAAATGTGGGCATTTTTGTTTTAGAGCCAGATTGACGAACTAATGTTATGCTAATTACCCAGCCTTCCACTTTAGCGTGCTTTTTATGCTCTCTCTCTTTCTCAAACACACATGCAGTATTGACGAACCATTGTTATGATAAGAGCTAATAATATTAGTCTCCTCCTGAGTGTGCTTCCCTAAAACAAGTCAACTACACCTTTTATGCTATCTCTTAATCACTCACGCTTTTTTACCACGGAATTCTCAATATTATCAGCATAAGGACTCAGGAGTTAACAGAGCTGCTACTATTTACTCCATGTCTACATAATTATTTTGCTCATTGTAACGTTAGTAATAGTCATGAGTTGGAGAGCACTCGAATCTTTATTACATTTACGGAGGGTGTTCTTTGTGTACGTTCTACAATCTTATTCCAGACTGCAGTTTTTGACTGTGCGGTCCGGAAAGCTCCTGCTTTTGTGGCTCACTATCTAAAAAAAGGGGTGGGGTGGGTAGCAACCGAGACAGATGAAGGAGAGAGAGAGAGAGAGAGAGAGAGAGAGAGAGAGAGAGAGAAAGAGAGAAAGAGAGAAAGGGAAGCTTGGCGGCATCTGAGCCTAAATAAATGGCCCTTTATTAAAACTGTCACCTTGTGCAGTAGGAATACAATTTGTAATACTGTATTTGTGTATGTGTGTGTGTTTACTTCAGAGAGTGCATATGATTATTGATATGTTTCTGTTTTTGCAATACCCAATGTCACACATGTCTTGGCCAAGAAATAAAGATCATTTATTATTAAAAAGTGGCATTATCTTAGCTGCATACAATAGTAGTTATAATACATAAAAACAAATACTGTATACAAATGCTGAATTGCGCAAATGTAACATTTAGCTAATTGGAGCTGTACAGGTGTCCTGAAATGGCACATGTGAACAAAATTTATTGCGGTGATGATTTGCTATGAGGAGTACAGTACGTTAAAATATGTGCAGTGCACTCTGTGTATGCCTTGTACAAAAAATAACATTTTGTTGGTCAACTGTCAGTCTCAATCAATGAGCTGACAATCTTAGTTAATTTCAAAATACGCGTTCATACACAGACAAATTCAGAAGTGCATCAAAACAGAACAACACAACAAAACCTAATGTACTTGCTGAAGTTTAGAAGCTTGTACAATTACAACCGCCTGTACACATCATGAGCCATGCTGAGCTCTCCAGTGCCTCGCTGCACAATTTAAAGAGGTAGAGAGGAGATAAGACCAAGTTGTGCTTCTACCTCAATAGAAAGTCAAAATGCATTCTACTGAGGAGCATAAATGCTTTGAATCGAACAAGTAGTGAACGCTGATTGAATATTATATGATGGCGTGAAGTGGTTCTATCAGGCTGATAACTGTGATTTCATATTTAGCAGCTATCGATTCGATAATTTTCGGCCAGAAAACTATCATGAATCCCTAATACATATGTATTTTTTGCAGGTGGGAGTGGCAAGATCAAAGCACTTGGGGATTCTTACCAGTTCACAGTGGACGTTCGAGACTTTTCCCCGGAAGACGTCATTGTCACCACGTCCAACAACCAAATCGAAGTCCATGCTGAAAAGGTAACGAAAGATATGATACAATATATTATATACAGCACCCATCAAAAGTATTGGCCGCCCAAATACTTTTTGTCATAATGCCAGTCTTTACAGGCCTCAAAGCTATAGCTAAAGAACTGAAAACATTTTCTAGGAATCAACAAAAATCATCCTGTTCTCTATGAACACCGACTCCAGAAGTTCCCGGATAACTTCTGAATGATTTAATGTCAACCTAAATGACGAATAATGACAGAAAAAGTGCACCTGTGTGTTGTTAAGTCTAAGTTTGAATCAGTGGTTCACAAAAAGTGGGGCGGGCCGCCCTTGGAAGGTCACAGACGTGTTAAATTTGGAGACGTTTTTTTTTAACTTTCCCAGAATAAAATGCAATTGTACTACATTAAAGGGCAGAGCGTTCTCAGTGTTCTGTTTACATTACACCTGTTTATGGCCATACCACCATAGGAAAGCCTAGTTTCGGGAAGCTAAGCAGGGCCAATTGCGTGGGCAACTAATAAATAAACAAATACGTCAGCCTCCACACAGTGCAATAAGCCAGAGTATAAGCATGAAGTAGGAAGTACAAACGCAAAGTGTGGCAGGCCCTAAAGTGACCTCATGAAAAAAAAAATTAACACGGATGCCCTCCCGTAAGCACTTCACAGCGACCTTGGAAAGAGAGGCGCAAAGAGAAATCTGGTAGCTGTGTTAAAAATGTATGCAGCAGAAAGCATGAAGCCAACTGAATGAAACTGTCACTTAAATACATTACAGCCGAATCACGCTAATAAGAAACTTGAGTTTTTTTCTTCTTCGGAAATCTGACAAAATTTAGGGACAGAGGTGTTACCATTAATATCAAACAGTGTGTTTTATTCCTACCAATATTATGTTATCACTTAATAAAAACAATCGAGCATGAGAGGATTTCTTCTTCCGGGGGGGGGGGGGGGGGGGGTGTGAAAGATGATTATTGAGAAGCACTGGTTTCAACGCACCTGGTTTGTGATGAGTTAAGAGGTATTATGAAGATCAAATAACCTACCAGGAAGGTTCGGGATAAAGTTGTGGAAAAGTTCAAAGCAGAAATGGGATACAAGAATATTTTGTAACATTTGCACATCTTCCAAAGCACTGTGCAAGCAAAAATACCAACATGGAGGGTGCATAAAACCACTGAAAACCTACGAAGACCTGGTCATCCCTCTAAACTTTTAACCCAAACTAAGATGAGACTAAAACTTTTTGGGCTGAATGCTAAACGCTCTGTTTTGCATAAGAGTAACACTGCACATCGCCCTTAAAAACACCATCCCACTGTCAAACATTGTCGTGAAAGCATGATGTACTGGGTTCCTTTACTTCAGCAGGGACTGGGAAGATCTTTAAAGTTGACGGGAGCCAAATACAGGTGACTGGCAGAATATCTGTTGGAGTTGCAAGAGACCTGAGAATGGGGTACATGTTCACCTTCCAACAGGACAACGGCTCTTAACATAAAGCGAAATCTCCAACTAATTGGCCTGGTCATTCTAACACCTTTATATTTTTTATTTTTAACCAAAGTCCATACCTGAATCCTCTACAGTATTTGTGGAAAGATCTGAAAAATGCCGTGCACAAACAATCACCATCAAACCTTAGGGAACTTGAGCTGTTTCGTAAGGAAGTATAGGCAAATATTTCTGTTTCAAATGTTCAAAACGTATAAAGACATTCTCAAAAAGACTTGTGGCTGTGATTGCAGCAAAAGGGGGCCAATGTTTTTGCCAAACACATACTTTTAAATGTTTCCATTAGTCAGCATAAGATGAAATGTTCAATATATTTGTTTTTTTTTTCCACAATGTTGTCGATTCTTAGAAAATATATATATTTTTTTATCGATGAGTTTGTAGCCTGAAATATGTAGGTTAATACTCTCACGGAGCACTTTATAAACTGCAAAAATAAAATAATCCAATAGATGTATACATGAAAATATTACCCCTAAAACTTTCTGCAGTTGGCCCAAGATGGTTCTGTGATGAACACCTTCACCCACAAGTGTCAGCTCCCTGAGGATGTTGACCCCACCACGGTGACGTCCTCACTGGGCGCCGATGGGAAGCTAACGGTTCGAGCCCGGCGACACCCAGCAAAACTTGAGCACGCACAGACCTTCCGCACCGAAATCAAGATTTAAGACCACCATCGGCCATATTTATGTATCATAAATTTGTGTTATCTTTTGTGTGAATAAAAGGATTGCGCTTTTGTGTTCATGTCATATGGAGATTGTGTTATTCAAAATTAATCGCTTAATACTCATTTTTTAGTTTATTATAAGGGTATGCTTTAAGGTTTGTGGAAGATGATGGACCCATGTCGGGAGGCAGGAGCTGGAAGCAAGCGTATTTAAGGCTATTTGTTTCTTCTGTCCTATTTTTTGTTTCCTTAAAAAATAATTTTCCATTCTTTTTTTTTCTTTTAGAATTTTATAAGCACTCTTCTTGCAGGAAAACCCAATTTGGCCCAACCTCACCCGGATCTTAGCTTCAGTGGTCCCGAGCTCAGTTGAGTTTGAGACCCCTGCTTTAAAGGTTTCAGGATAATTGGGCACACTTCGGACCCCGTTTGGGGCCCTCTGGTGGTAGGGTGTAATAGGCGTGTAAGACACTAACAGTATGTTTTTCAGGTTAGTTGTTTCCAGTTTTTGGACTAATGCGTTAAAAAAGAACATGATTACTTTCTTCTGTCGTTAGATCATAGTGCGTTACTGTTCTCCTTGCTCACAACCTTGAATGCACCAGCAGAGCTCAAGATAGGTGGGCGTGTTTATATTTACCGACAGGGTACATATAAGATGCTGAATGATAGTCATCTTTTTGTATTTTTCAAGTAATTGTTTTTTTTAAATCACAATATGATCACTGTATCGTTATACTGTAAGACTGTTTTACTTAGCCTTGTAAAGTAAATCTTGTCAAGAGGTTAAGCGACTTCAAACAAGTAAAACTCGAACTGGTTGCCAGCCAGTCACAGGGCACAGACAACTTACTCGCTCATTCACACCTAAGGACAATTGATCTGACATGCATGTTTTTGAAATGAGGGAGGAAACCGGAGTGCCTGGAAGAAAACCACGCAAGAACGGGGATAACATGCAAACTCCACCTAGGAGGTTCGATCTCATGACCTCAAAATTATGCCGCACACGCGGTAACCACTGCACCGCCGTGCTGTCCAAACACTCAAAGCCAATTATGGTAAACGTTTCATTTCTGTTATCGCTACCTATTTCACATAAAAAATGTGCCTTCATCAATGAAATGAACATTACAAAGCAGTTTTTTTATTTCCTTGGGATGTCTCTGTGTGATATTAAAATTGGTTTGATGATATGAAACCGTGTGAATGATAAATATGCAAAAACAAAATCACAAGATATCCGAGAGTTTATTGGAAATTAAGAAACACTTGGTGTGATTCAAATATTTATGCCGTTATGTTTATGTATTTTTGCCTGGTATTCAAACCAATGTTTTTTGTTTGTTTGTTTTTTACTGAATGAAAGTTTTTCTTTACCGCTAGGACAGACCTGGGCACTCCGGTCCTGGAGGGCCATACGTCCTGCCAGATTTTGAAGTTTGCTCTTCTTTAACTCAGGTGATACAAATTATAACCTCGTTAGCAAGCTAGCAAGTGCTCTCTAACGATACTGGTGATTGGAATCACCTGTATTGGATCAGAGAAACCTCAAAAATCTTCAGGACCGGAGTGCCCAGGTCTGCACTAGGAGGTACTGAATATTACACACTGTCCCTTTAAAGCCATATATGGGCAGCGCCGTGAAAACGTGCTATGTAAAAAAGTCTGTTGGAGTAAGCCTGACCTTTAGTGGTCAGAGACTGTAATTGCAGTGCCATATTCCAACCATCTTCATTGATTGTCGTCTTGTGCTAATGCAATGTTTCTTTTTCACTTTTTAAGAATCTAGAGGCACACTGTCTATCATAAAGTAAATTCTGGCACCAGTTCCTTTTGTTTCTTAATTTTAAATTATTATGTTGCCCTAATTAACAGTATAATATATTCTTTTAATTTATTGATTTATTGTCAGTACCACATTTGCCTAGCACGTTAAAGTCGAGACCGAGTGGAAACATTTGTTTGTCTGGAGAGGAAAGGGCGCCACCAGGCTGCAGTTGCCCAAGACGCACCACAGGAAATGTAATTCATCTAAATGAGTGACAAAATGATACTTAAAAAGAACAAAAATTATCTACCTTTTTCATTACGTTCACAACCACATCCCCATTTTTAAGTGCAATACGAAAATAATAATGATATAAATAATAATAAATCCCCCATTCATTTGACTTTTAATTTAATTTTATTTTTTTACTTTTTCCGTGCAACCTTATACAGCTTCATCAGACCCTAAAATCGTGAACTACCCCCATGAGCAGATGATTTGTATATGAAAAATTGTGTGAATTTATATAGTGCTTTTTATGTCACTGAAGACTCCGCAGCGTGCTTTACAATAGGCTTCACACTTACCCATTCAAACACTGATAGCGATGTCAGCCATCCAAGGCCCCTACCTGCTTATCAGAGGCATTTAAGTGTTTTGCCCATGGACACGTCAACATTAAACTCCGAGGAATCTGCGACCTCTCGGTTCTAAGACGCGCACTCTACCCCCTGGACTACTGTCGCCCCTAAAAAATAAGTTTAAAAAAAAAATAGTTATCTTCAGCCACTTACTAATATGGATGACACACTGTTTTATTTCCTTTTTTTCTTTGCGCAAAGATAAGATTGGGCAATTTTACAGCACACTGTATGTTGGTTTAAGATCAGGTAATTGTGTCATTGTAATCCTGTGCAATCCTTTGAGACATTTGTGTGATTAAAGGCTATATAAATACATTTGACTTGACTTGACACTAGACAAGGTCTCGAGGGCACCCTGTTTGAAAAACACTTTGCTCCTTCATATAGTTGACAAAGATCTGTATATTGGCATATGTTTAGTCTTGACATTGATGGGGACGTACAGTGTCAAGTCAAGTCATGTTTATTTGAATAGCCTTTTATCACGAGGAGTCTCAAAGGGACTTTTATTACATCATCCCCTGATCTAAAACCAACTTGAGGGCAAAAGAAAAACTCAAAATTGTCCACAATGTGTAATCCTTGCACTGATATACATTTTATCGTGCCCTGTTTCGATGTAGCATGCACCTGTCCTATTGGACACGCCCGTGGAAAAGTATTCTCCCCTCCCTGATATCTGTGTTTTTTACATATTTAACAAAATTAAGGTTCCTGAACGGCCAAGTCAAACATAAGTCTCAAATACGGTAGATTTGAAAAAATGTTGCTGAGAAAAGTAGTCCAAAATTACTCCACTGCGTCGTGAAACACTCAGTGCCCTCCATCCATCCATTCATTATCTGCAACGCTTATCCTGAGTAGGGTCGCGGGGGTGCTGGGCCCATCCCAACTATCTTCGGGCAGTGAGCAGGGGACACCCTGAACTGGATGCCAGCCAGTCGCAGTGCACAAAGGGACAGACAACTCGCTCTCTCATTCACACCTTTGGACAATTTGGACGGGCCAATTAACCTGAAATGCATGTTTTTGGAACGTGGGAGGAAACCAGAGTGCCCGGAGGAAACCCACGCAAGAACGGGGAGAACATACAAACTCCACACAGGTGGTTCAATCTCATGACTGTGCCGCCCACGAGCTAACCATTGCGCCGCCATGCAGCCCAAACACTCAATGCCAATTATGGAAAACGTTTGATTTCTGTTATTGCTAACAAAGGTTCAGGGGGGGGATTTTTTTTTTCACATTGGGTCAGATAGGTTTTGATTTAAAAAAATGTGCCTTCATTAATTAAATGAACATTTCAAAACTGCGTTTTTTTATTTCTTTGGGGTGTCTCTGTGTGATATTAAAAGTTGTTTGATGATCTGAAACCGTGGGAGTGATAAATATGCAAAAAAAAAACAACAACAACACAGAAATCAGGAAGTGGGCACTCTAACACATTTAGCGATCACATAATATTGCTGGAGACAAAACAATAATGTCTCAATGTTGATGGGGACAGATCCCTCCCCTCTTTGGCAAAACGATGACATTTTACTTGTAAAAAGGCAAAACGAAAAGTAACTACTGTTGTTCATAAATTATAACGTCCACCAGAGGAAGGCACAATATTAAAAAAATATATTTATGTTTCGATTCCCAGCCTCAATTTTTTTATCCATAGAAGATGCACCGAGGTTGCCCCAAAATGTGTTAAAAATTAAAACCAGCAGATATTAATATGCCATTCTGTCAGGTATCATTTTATATTGTGTTATTGGTCTACCTAAATGTCGTGACTTGTTCTCAAAAGCTGCTCTGAACATTAACAAATGTAATATCACCTAGAGTGACTCAGTCAAAAATTTAGGTATCATATTTGACCCTGATCCGTCCTTTCAAACACACCTTAAAAATGTTACTAGAACAGCTTTTTTCCATCTTCGCAACATTGCTGAAATTCGCCCTATGCTGTCTCAGTCGGATGCAGAGATTATAATTAATGCGTTTGTTACCTCCCGTCTCGATTACTGTAATGCACTGCTCTCCGGTCTCCTGAAGTCCAAAATCAAGAGCCTTCAGCTGGTACAAAATGCTGCAGCGAGGCTTTTAACTAAGACAAGAAAAGTTGATCACATTACCCCGATTTTAGCTAACCTGCATTGGCTCCCTGTTAGCTTAAGATGTGATTTTAAGGTTATGTTGGTATTATACAAAATCATGCATGAACTTGCTCCGTCATATCTTTCAGATTTAATTTCCCCCTATGTTCCGGTCCGGAGACTTCGCTCTGAAAACGCTGGTCTACTAGTGATCTCAAGAGCCAAGAAGAGATCCGCAGGTTCGAGAGCATTCTCCATCCGGGCCTCGGTGCTGTGGAATGCTCTTCCACCTGAGATCCGATCTGCAAACTCAGTGGAAATGTTTAAATCTAAGCTTAAAACACACTTCTACTTTATAGCATATGGATAACCTATACTTTATGTTAACAATATCTGTGTATTATTTGCCCTCATGTAGGTTTAAGATGATGAGATGTTGTTATAATAGTCTGTAGTTTGCAATAGTCTTTGATCTGTGCAGCCCTTTGAGACTCTTTGTGATTAAGGGCTATACAAATAAATATGACTTGACTTGACTTGTGCCTTTTTGTAGCAAGTAAGTACAATCCAAATCGTTCAAAATTGTAGTTGTGGTTTCGTTTATGAAACATTTCGCATTTCACGCTCAATTTTTTGTTTCAATTGACCAGTTGGAGTGCATTCATTTAATGTTTTGTTTTTTTATAACACGAGTTCAAAAAAAATACAGGTATACATGGTCAAAGCCTTTACTGGGTAGACAACAATACCTTTTTGCTGGTAGACAACATGGCAATCGAAATTGGCAAGAGGCCTATGGTAATCAAGTCAAATTCCATACATATATATTTAAAGAAATCTCACTTTTGCCTTGTCTTTGGAACGTTTTGAGCTAAACCCTTCAATTACAAAAAGCAACAAAATTAAAGCACACATTGTTCTTCAGTTTACATTTACGATGCAACCTTTAAATCCCAACACTAAGCGATGCCTTCATAATGAGTGACAATGAAAGATGAAGCAAGCTTTTTTTACATGGAGCAGCAAAAAATTACAATAGCAGCTACCTTCCACCCATAGCCTGCAGCATTATGGCTAACATTAGTAGCTAGAGGAGGAAACCATGAAAAGAAACACCAAATGCCTGAATCATGGGACTCTGCAACTATCACTTGCAGGAATCAGATTTAGAAGGTAAGTGACACTGAAGTATAAGGCAGGAAACATTAGCAGCTAGCGGCAGGCCATAGCGTGCAGCCAAGTGGCTAGGATGAGTGGCTACAGAAGGAAACAGTAACATAAGTGGCTGGACAAGGAAACAGTGGAGGAAAAAGTGCCAGATGTCTGAATCACAAAAAGGTGCAACCATCACATACAGGGCTCTGCTGTGGAAGGTGGGTAACAACAAGTATAGCGGCAAAGTGGCTCGGAAAAGAAGCAGTAAAATGAAAGGTTAGAGAAGGAAACAGTGGAAAAATAAAGTTAAACATGGCTGAATCGTGGCACTCTCAGCTGTGTATGGTATAGAGCAGGGGTGTCAAACAGGCGGCCCGCGGGCTGGATCATCCCTGCTAGGGAATTGAATTTGGCCCGTGAGACAACGCTCAGAGAAGCGCAAGAGATAAATGATCTGCAGGTTGAAATGTATCCACTTGATGTTGCCAAAGCCATGTGCCTCCCACAAATGGTGTACTTCTCTCTCTCCCTCTCTCTCTCTCTCTCTCTCTCTCTCTATCTATCTATCTATCTATCTATCTATCTATCTCTCTCTCTCTCTTTCTCTCTCACACTCCCTCTCCACTACCTATCTTTTCCTCCCTTTTCTCTCACTCTCTATCGCTCTTGCTTTCATTCTCTCTGTCTCTTTCTCTTTCTTTGTTCCTCTTTGTCTCTTTCTCTCTGTGTCTTTTTACCTTCTTTTGCTCTTCCTTTCTTATTTCCTTTTTTCTCTCTTTTCTTTTTGCTCTCTCTCTCTCTCTCTCTTTTACTTACTTGTTTTCTCTTTCTTTTCCCCAAATTTTTTTCTCTCCTTCTCTTTTCCCTCCTGTCTTTCTCTCTTTCTAATTCTCTTTGGATTTCATTCATTCTCTCTCTTTCTTTCCCCCTCGCTCATTATTTCTCTTTTTATCTCTTTTGTTTCTCATGGTCTCTCTCTCTTTTTTTCTCTCTCTACTTTTCTCTCCCTCACTTTCCTTTATTTCTTTCTCTTTTTTTTCTTACTCTCTAATCTACTAGTCCAGCCCCTGAGAGAATGTTATTTCTATCGTGTGGCCCCTTAATTAAAATTAGTTCGACACCCCTGGTATAGAGGTAAGATCCTGCTATCGTCACATTTTATTTTTGAGGACTTGGGACTTAAAAGAAAAAAAAGCAAGAGAGAAGCCCGGCCTGGCCCCAACCCAAAAGAATTGATTGACATTTTAGGTTCGAAACGAATTTCGGACCGGGCTCGGGCTTAAGATCATACCTCTAGTACGGTAAATGGTTAAGGGCAAGGTGACATTGCAAAATGGTCATTTGGGCTTCCGCAGTAGTAAGATGGCAGGCAAACATTTCAGCTTCTTTAATAATGCAAAAAAATAAATAAAGTTACTTTGTTGTTTTTTGTTACTAAACTTTAGCGCATATCTTCCATTAATGTGAATTTCCCTTCGGGGATGAACAAAGTATCTATCTATCTATCTATCTATCTAAGCCTCTGGGAAGTACTGTACATCATTATGAAAAAATACCACTAGATGGCAGAAGTGGCTTTGATCAGATCTTTGTCAACACTTAGTTCAGTTCTTGTATTTACCGTATTACACAGTATAGCAGTGTTAAGGCACCGGCCTATATGCCAGTGTGGTGATAAAAGCAAAGATATAAGAACAAACTTAACGCTTCAAAGCTTTATACTTTACAAAAATGATGACTAAGTACCTTTGTAAATGTCGGGACAAAGACGGATGACATTTAAGTGCACTTTCGCAATCGTCATGACGACCTGCTTGAAATGTATCCTTTCACAAAAGATGTTTTTCATACTCTCCAAAAACCCATACGGGCACTGGAAACAGGGGTAAGTAAAAGTAAGACAAAATTGGGGGTGGTGAAAACACCAGAAACAAAGAGAAGAGATTTAGAAGAAAGCCGATTGCCGATGAAAAAGCCCACAAGGGAACTGTATGAAGTTGAGCCGGAGGAAGTCGGGGAGGGAAAAAATCTGACCCTTTGTGGGCAGGGAAGTAAGAGACCCCTTGATAGGTCCTCTGGCTCACCCCCTAACCCAGAAAAAAGGGGAAGACCTGGAACCACAGACAGAGAGTCAGAGGATTCCAGAGTTTTCCCCGGTGAGTCTCCAAATGAGGTACTGCTCTTAAGTGATGTGTCTGACACAGATGACACTCTCGATGATCACCAAAGAATGGACTAGGATCCCCCGGTTTTGTCTAAGTAGTTTAAATACATTAACAACAATTATGAACATTACATTCTCTACTATCAATGTGAGAAGTTTGAGATCAAAGGTTAAGGCTCACAGCGTTTTATCGTTCTTAAAAAATATCAGGACGGATGTGTTTTTACTACAAGAATGCTGCATCCCCTGTCTAAAAAATTATAAACAGTGGGAAGAGATTTGGCCATATCCGTCATTATGGAGTGGCTCGAATGAAAACCATAACGATGGGGTAGCCATTTTAATAAACAACCCTCAACTCATCATAAAGGGGAGTACTGTGATGAGAGACGGACGCGCAATTTCAGCGAGACTTTCTTATATAGGGAATCATTTTAACCTCATTAACATATACGGCCATACCGACAGACAACTCAGGCATGAACTCTTAGAGGACATACAGTCAGCATATGCTAGGCCATCAACCACTAATCGTGGGAGGAGATTTTAATTGCATCCTAAGTAGGAAGGATAGAAAGAGGACCGATGAGGAGTTTAAAGTAGATAAAACATCAACTTTATTACAAGACATGTGCCGGACATTTAAACTGGAGGACTGTTTCAAATCCATACATCCAGGAGAGGAGGGCTTCACCTGGTTCAGTAGTGACAATGCCAGAGCCTCTCGAATAGACTACATATTTACAACGGGTTTAGCACTGAGTGATGCAAGATTAATTCCTGGGTTTTTTTCGGATCACTTGCTACTGTCCTGCTCTCTCTCATTTCCTTCAGGTATGACTGTTGGGAAGGGTCTGTGGAAGTTAAACTGCTCCCTGCTGGAGGATGAGGCTCTAGCCGAACAATACAGGGAGCTGTACAAAGACTGGCAGACCCTTCAAGACTTGTATGATTTACGAGCACAATGGTGAAAAATGACAACGAAACGAACACAGATCTTTTTTAAAAATACAGGGGGAAAAAAAGAAACTTAAAGAGATGAAACGTATGTCGGGACTACAGAGAAGACTCCAACGCTATTTCATCCTAACAGAAAAGGGGATGGACTTTAATGATGAAATCAAAGAGACCAAACAAGAACTAAACACTTTGGCGGAAATAAAGAGCAAAGGCATCATAATAAGAAGCAGAGAAAGATAAATAGAAGAAGGGGAAAAATGTACATGATACTTTAAAAAAAAAATTATGAGCAAAAGTGAGGGGCTTTTTAAACTTCTAAACGAAAACGGGCAAATAACAAAGGAAATGAAGTGAAGTGAAATAACCAAATTAGTCGAAGACTACAACAAAAAATTATATGAAAAGAAAGAAACACATGAGAATGAAATGGGGCATGTATTAGATCATATTTCAAGATCAGTGCGTCAAGACCCCTTTTTAACATCGGACTTAACCCAAGACCAACTGAATGATTGCATAAAGACTATGAAAAAAGGAAAATCACCCGAGAGGACGGGCTCAACCTCGAATTTTACCGGACTTTTTGGGATATTTTAGCACCGGATCTGATTACTTTTTTTTAACGAATTTTCCAGTCGAGACAACATGCCAGACAGTTTCAGAATAGGGATAGTTACTTTATTGCACAAAAAAGGAGACAAAATTGACTTAAAAAACTGGCGACCCATAACGCTTTTAAACGTGGACTGTAAAATTTTCAGCAAGCTTTTAGCAACACGAATGTCTGTAGTCTTGGGAGACTTGGTTGATCCAGACCAAACCTGCGCCATAGTGGGAAGGAAGATCAGCGACAGTCTCATGCTGATCCGTGACACCATTTGTTATGCGAGAGACAGAAACATGCGACTAGCGGTCCTAAACCTAGACTTTGAAAAAGCCTTTGATCGAGTTTCGCACCAATACCTCTTCAGGGTATTGCAAAAATGTGGTTTTCCCCAAAAATACATCAAGTGGGTGGGACTGCTATACCGAGACATCTACAGCAAATTCATGATTAACGGGAATTTATCGGAAGCAATCGAGATCAACTGCGATGTACGTCAAGGTTGCCCTATGTCTCCCCTTCTCTATGTTCTTTGCATTGAACCTTTGGCACAAATGTTAAGAAAAGATAGATTTGTCGAAGGGATCAATATCCCAGGAAGTGGGGAACAAATTACCAAGTGTGTTTTGTACATGGATGATTTTAATATTTTATGTACTGACCGCGCATCTGTTGGAAGAGCCCTTGACCTGACTGACCTGTTAGGGAGGGCGTCTGGGTCAAGGCTAAATAGAGAAAAATCACAAGTGAAGTTTTATGGAACGTGGAAAGAGACAGAAAAGGCAGGACTCCCACTGACGGTGTTAAAGACAGACCAGAAAATCTTAGGGATAAAATTCAATGCGGATGGAGGAGGCGAGACCAACTGGGAGGACGTGACGAGGAAAGTTAAGAAAAGACTTGTTTTTTGGTCACTGAGAAAACTGACAATAGAGGGGAAGGTCCTAATCATCAAAGCAATCATCCTCCCACTGCTTTTGTCAATCAGTTTAGTTTTTATGCCCAAAAGAAACGTGCTGTTACAACTGGACCGAGCCATCTTTCGCTTTGTCTGGTGCTCAAAGTGGGAAAGGATAAAAAGAGATACAATGAAAAAGGAAAAAGGGGGGAAAGGAGTGCCTGACCTCCAGCTTTTCCTGGGAAGCAAATATGTCTCTCTCCACTTCCAAAACGCTGTGGGCCCACCCAACAACCCGAAAAGTCAAGCGATGACCCGGTTTTGGATGGGCTCATATTTGCGGAAGCTAAAGCTTGAACCAAACAATCGTTTGATTCCAGTTTCATTTAACTTGCACCAACACATCTCTTTATTCTGGATTTTTTTAAAGAAGTTTGATTTAGAAACACAAGAAAGTCACACTTTACAAAACCACAGGGCCCTTATTGCTATTGTGCAAGAGCGAGCAACAGTAGGTCCTGTGCGGGGGCTTGCGTTTGGCGAACCTACAACGGTTTGGAGCAACGTGAATCATCCTGCCCTCCCAAACAGACTACGAGACTTGTCATGGATGGTGGCTCATGAGGTTCTCCCAGTCAGAGCCGTAATGCACCACCGAGGAATGTCAGCGACTTCGACGTGCCCTCGACCTGGCTGTGGCGCCAAGGAGTCGGTGAGGCACCTTTTTTGTGAGTGCAACCCTGCCGAGGACTTGTGGACAATGGCCGACCAACTAGGAAAATTCCCGGACTTGCCATCAGGGGAGGTCCCTGATGCACAGTACGTGGTTTACGGGGTGAGTCGGTCGAGGAGGTCTCGGAACGACTTTGCCAGGGATTGGCTCACTCTTGCCGCCATCAAGGACGCCATCTGGACCTCCAGAAACCTGCTGGTATGGAGGTGCAGGCAGATCCCCCCAGTGGCTGTGCTCGAAATGGCTGCAGATACAATACAATCTGCAAGCGGCGGGCCTAGGACGCAGCCACAAAGAAGAATCGTCTGCACCCACCCGGAGGGGGGAACCGGGGCTACACTGTGGGGGTCCTGGCAGCAACGGCCTGGGTTGTGGAAGGTAGAAGTAAGAAGGGAGAGGACCCACACAGAGGACTGGAGGATGCTGCTTGGGAGGGTGGGATGGCAGAGCTATGCCCTTCCACAATAGTATTGCCCTTTACACATTGGTTAACTACTGTTAAAAGATAATAACGCTGAAATTGTTTAATTGATGATGAAAATGTCAGGAAAAAGTGTTAAAACGTCCTATCTTCACGTCATATTGTCAGATATAACAAAATTGTGAATATGCTTGATGGCTGTTGAGATTGTCGTGTTTGTTTTGCTGCTGTTGGTGTCGGTGGATTTGTTCAGACCAAAAACAATCGACTTTGGCCTGGACGGATCAATTGACACTAACAAAGATGTTATATAACGAAATTGTGAATATGCTTGATTTCTATTAAGATTTTCAAGAAGGGTTGTTCAAACCTCACATTGTGTTTGCTGTAAAACGTCATATTGAAATATAATATTGTGAATGTGCTTAAATGCTGTTGAGATTGTCAAGATTGTTTTCTGTTATTCGTGTCAATAAATTTGTTCAAACCAAAAAAAAAGATGTTTTTCCAGGGCGTTTTCTCTGAAACGAGTATTTTTAATAAACTTAGCAATGTTCAACTGTTGTTTACTACACAATGGTAAAAGTGAGAAGCATACTTTTTGTCTAATGCAGGGGTAGGGTACCTATGGCTCAGGAGCCATATATGGCTCTTTTCCTGAGTACATGTGGCTCCGAAATAAAATGTAACTGATGCAAATCTCTCTGTGGCGTTCCAAAGTCAAGTGATTTCATCCCGATTTTGGTCCACATAAAGCCGAAGCAACTTAATGCAGAAGTTCGATAAGAAATCATTTAAACTGATAAATAAAAACGCTGGCAAACGACTTTGATTGGGTGAGCAGTACAGGTGGGCGGATCCCTACACACAGCGCAAGGCACTTCCTTCTTTCTCTCTTGCTTAGTCCAATCTACACCAAAAGTGAATATGACGATATTATTATCGTTTGCAGTAATTTGTGACATTTTTACAAAAGATCTTTGTTTTGAAACCATTATTAAGGACAAATTTCATGCAAAAATTGCCTCAACACTCTAAACTGAAGGTGGAAGACAAATTAAGTTAAATGGCATATTTACATTGATTTGGGAAACAGGATATGGCATTATTATAATTTCATACATTTGATTAAATCATCAAATGACACGCAGTGAAATAAAATGTGCTGAAGAATTAGCTTTTGTCTTGAAAGTGTGTTTGGCAGTTTTTCCAATTTTGTCTGAAAATATATGATGTGGCTCTCTCAATTTCTTTTGAAAACCATCCATCCATCCATCCATTGTCTTCCGCTTATCCGAGGTCGGATCGCGGGGGCAGCAGCGTTAAAAGGGAAGCCCAGACGTCCCTATCCCTAGCCACCTCCTCCAGCTCATCCGAAGGGACCCCGAGGCGTTCCCAAGCCAGCCGAGAGACATAGTCTCTCCAACGTGTCCTGGGTCGCCCCCGGGGCCTCCTGCCGGTGGGACATGCCCGGAACACCTCCCGAGGGAGGCGTCCAGGAAGCATCCTTATTAGATGCCCGAGCCACCTCAACTTGCTCCTCTCAACGCGGAGGAGCAGTGGTTCTACACCGAGTCCCTCCCGGATAACTGAGCTTCTCACCTTATCTCTAAGGGAGAACCCAGCCACCCTATGAAACCTTTCTGAGTGCTAAATATGCAAAAAAAACAAAAAAAAAAAAAAAACAGGAAGGAAGGGGGCAATACTATTTTCCGGCACTTGAAAACATTTTTTGCTTTTATGGCTCTTTGGGTTGAAAAGGTTGCTGACCCGTCCTATGCATATATAGCTAGAGAGCGACATTTTGTGTTGGCTATCAAACATGAGTGAAAATGGCAAACAATTGACTGGCACGGCACTTAACCTTTGAGAGAAACGCCTGGTACTGAATTCGTTAAAAGTTGTGTGATATATATGCATGAGATAGTACATATATTATTTGACACACACTGTGTCTTTAACCTCTTTCTTCTCGGATCCAAACACGAGCATGATCTCACGTCAAAGCGCCGTTTCGGTTGTGCACATCCTCCCCGAGCGCACCCGCAACAGCGGCCCCTTGTTCCTTGCTTCTTATTTTCTTTGCGCTTGTGCGCCAAAGACAACAGAGGGAAGGGGGAATGGCGAGAAAAGTCCCAGAAAGGCCGCAAAACGGATGGCGTTTTCATCCCGCGACGCCACGGTTCTCTGCGGCCGGCGCAAAGATGCAAAATTGCATTTGGTGGCTGGCATCTGTGCGGCAGACACAAAGAGAGCATAATATTAGGCTGAGGCTCACATGACATGACAGGCGCGGTGATAAGTGTGTGAGTAGAAACGCTGGAAAAACCGCCGTCTGCTTCAAAATAGCCTTCAGAGAATGCGAGAGCGGGAAAGACTTTGCTGGGTAATGTTTTTGGTTACAGACATCGGTTAAAGCAGTGTTTTTCAACCAGTGTGCTGGGGCACAATAGGGTGCCACGAGAAATTGCCCATTTCTAATTTTGCAACAAAAACACATGCCATTGTTCAACATCTTTGATTTCGTCCAGTCATCAGCTAAGTAACTGTAACATTCATGCATATCAGTAGGTGGCAGCAGATTGCTATTTTTCATGCCTTTTATATACTAATCTGTCATGATTACTCATCACACTCACCTGTGCCCCCTCGTTTGGCGCCAGCTGCTGCTGGTTACCTGATTGGTTCCCCGTCCTACTTAAGCTCAGTCCTTTCACTTGCCTGTTGTCAGTCCGTCAGCGAACCTGTTTTCACAAGGCAAGCATTTTTGACTCTGACTCCCGTTGGTCCCATTTTGTCACGCGTTTTGTCACGCGTTTTGTCACGCGTTTTCCACTTGTCCGTTCCTGATTTCCCCGTCTGTCTCCTGCTACAACCAGTTTTTGACCCCGACCACGTTTTGATCTCCCGTCCCGGCTAACAGCCTGTTTTTGACCCCGACCACGTTTTTATCTCCCATCCCGGGTAACGACGTGTTTTTCCGTCAAGCCACGCTACAATCTCCCGCTCTGGGAGATCCACTTCCGCATTCAGAACACGCTCCGATCCCGTGAGCTGCTTGCTTCCCGCATCCAGCGAGCACCGGATCGGTGGCACTAACTTTCCTCTATATTTCAATAAACTTGTGAGTAACGTTACGCATCCGGGTCCTCCTTCTGTTCTGGTCCTGACTCTAATGTTATGCTCATCAGGTAGTACAGGGAAATGTATTTAATAACTTATTTTTTCTGAAATAAAAAGGATAAATTTCAACTTTGATACTCAAAATAAGGAGGGAATACATCAATGGATTTTGAACTTGCAAGGAAAACGGAGAGAAACCTTCAAATAAGGAAGTCTAACCTGCTTTCAAGGCCTTCCACGAAGCCCCTTCTCTTTATTAAAAAGGTTTGCACAAAAATTAACAATAATACATCAAATAACTTAAAAACCTTGCACATGATTTTGCCGATTTATCTGATTTTATCATCCATTATCCATTATCTGAACTGCTTATCCTCATTAGGGTCGCGGGGGTGCTGGAGCCCATCCCGGCCATCTTCGGGCAGTGGGCAGGGGACACCCTGAACTGGTTGCCAGCCAATCGCAGGGCCGACAGGGACGGGCAATTCGCTAATTTTATCATTTGATTATTTAATAAAATAAAGAAATAAAAATATAGATTGTAGTGATAAAAAAACTCTGGCTGATACATTTTGTACATTTCAAGTATTATTTTTCATGTTTTTCTTTAATATTTTTGTTTGTTTGTGAAAGTTGAAATCATAGGAAAACAGAGAGAGAAGTTCTCAAATGAGAAGGTCCAACCTGCTCTAAAGGCTTTCCACTGAGCCCTTTTTTAATAAATATTTAATTTCGCTCAGAAAAAACAATAACAGATCATATAATGTAAGAACGGGTAACACAGCGGGTAGGTGGTTGGCGTGCAGCCCCATAGTGCGGAGGTCAAGGGTTCAATTCCAGCTACCACGGCCTCCCCGTGCCTGTGTGGGTTTCCTCCTGGCACTCCGGTTTCCTTCCACATTCCAAAAACATGCATGTCAGGTTAATTGGACGGTCAAAACTGTCCCTCGGTGTGAATGAGCGGGCGAATTGTCCGTCCCTGTGTGCCCTGAGACCAGTTCTGGGTGTCCCCTGCCCACTGCCTGAAGGTAGCTATGATGGGCTCTAGTACGGCTTGCAACAATAGTGAGGATAAGCGGCACATAAAATGGATGGATGATATAAAAACATGTGATTTTGCTGATCTTATTTTATCATATTATTATATTATTTTTAAAAAAAGAAAGAAAAAGAGTATAGTATTAAAAAAACTCTGATAATTATTTTACGTTTGGTTAAAAAAAAGAAACATTTCAAGATAACAGAAAAATTATACACCAAAATCAATAACAACCTGAATTACCTCCTGAGCCACAGTAACCACAAAATATTTTTCAGAAATCTACGTCAATTTAAGCTAAAACAACAACAACATCAAACTACTCCTGGGAATTCATGTTTAAACATTTTCAAAGGACAGCATGCCTTGAAATTCTTCTCATTAAAAAAAGTGCGTTTTGGCGAAAAAAAAGGTTGAAAAACACCGGGCTACAGTCTGTGAAGCGCCTTCATCCTTTTTCTCGGTCCTCAAGATGGAGCCTCGGGGTGCAGGAAAACGTGCCCTCCATGTGCTCCCAAAGTGCTTTAATGACGGTAATTATCTGCTGGGGTGCCTGTCGAGCAGCCGGACGATTAATGGGCTCCACGCCGTATGCAGACAGGCGGAAATGAAGAGAAAGGAGGGGGAGGAAATCTGGTTGATTCAGAGAGGGACATACATACATACATCCTGCTTGGTGAAATAAAAATAATCAGGATCTAGCTAGTGAGGGACAGGAAGACCGTAAATCAGTCATATCAAACATACGGGCTGTCACGTTAATAAAGATATAAACCGATTGCCGACCATAGTATTCAGGTAGAGGCAGGAAAAATGTTGTTTTTACTACTACTTTACTACAGTCCTGTGATCATATCCAGCTACTAGCCTTCCTGTGCAGAGTTTGCATGTTCTCCCCATGTCTGCGTGGGTGTACTACGGGCACTCCAGTTTCTTCCCACATTCCATAAAACATACATACAGGTTGATTGGTCGGTCAAAATTGTCCCAGGGTGTGAATAAGCGAGTAAGTTGTCTGTCTTGGTGTCCTATGCAACCAGTTCAAGGTGTCCTGCCCGACGATAGCTGGGGTGGGCTCCATCACATCCTCGACCCTACTGAAGATAAGCGATGCAGATAATGTATGGATGGATGGACGCTTTTGGGGCCCCCTAGTGATTGTGGGGCCCTGAGCAGCCACTTAGTTAGCACATGCCTTGGGCCAGCTTTGGTATTGGGGAATGGCAGCAAAGTCACTTGCTAGTGATACATTCAGGGTCATTTAGTAAATGTCTTTTTGTATTTTGCAGTCAATAGTAGTCTAAAATCCCCGATTTGATCATTGTTTTGTTATAATGTGAGAATAATTAACTTAGCCTAGGAAATCTGAATACTTTTAAGAGGTTTGGCATCCCCACTTCAAACAAGTAAAAACAGTATTGTGTTCTTACTGTCTTCTCAATGTCAACTAAAAAGAGCATATCTTGTCTGCCATGTGAAAGACAGCATTTTTTTCATTAATTAACTATACTGCATGGGAAAAATGTGAGCACTTTTTGTAGGGATACAAGCAACTACCTAACATCTTCCAATTCTTGATCAAGGTTACATTCTTAATTTATGTTAAACTAATCTAGTAAATATATTTACATTGTTTTTGTTTTTTATTAACATTTCGTATTGGAGTTATCCCAAAGTAATCCAGTTACATTACTTCAATATTATAGTAGTAAGATTACAATACGGATTACATCTTTCAACAGGTAAATAGTAACGGTATCAGATTACATTTTAAAGTAACCCTTCCAACCCTGTTGTGTGGAAGGAAATGATGTGCAAAAGTTCTGCTTAAGCAACGGTGCAGACCGATGATTATAGATGGAAATTTGAGGATAGGTTTTCTGGTCAGAAACCCAAAGCTAAAGTTAGTAGGGATACAAATTCCAAAGCAATGTCGTCCCAGACCCCCCTCCCCCCTCTCTGTCTCTCTTTTTATTGCTTGACAAAGAGGAAGGACGAGAAAGAGATATCATTTGAACTTGTCTTCATTTCTTGTGGCACCCGAATGCGAATGTGACCTGGCGTAAACCTTTAGCACGCGCTAAATGAAAATATTCTGCCATTTTCGGCGGCACCAGCCGGGTCCATTTCCATGCCATCCTGCTATTTACAGTCTTTAATGACAAGACGCAAAGTGGCCAACATTCAGCCCTCAGCAAATCCAAGATAATCGCGTTAAAGCCGTCCAGTGCGACGCCAGCGGTCGGTGCTCGCTTTGGACACGCTTGCTCATGTATTTGCATAAAACCAAAGACTACAATCGGCCACTCTGCCCTTTTTTTACATTTTGAAAAAGGAAAAAAAAGGAAATCCACCTCAGCGAGAGAATGGAAAACGTCTTCCTCCGATTCGGCTTGCAACACAAAGCTGCGACTATTTCAGGGCCTTCATTGGTAAGAGTGGGGGCAAGAGAGCGCAGCCAGCTGGAAGTCAAGGACAAAGACACTCCAGAGACTTAACGGCAAATCCCAGTTCCCAGGCTCCTTTCCTTCAGATGATTCAATGCTTAAAACATTGACATTCCTCTTTCTTATCTGTAAAATTCTTTCAAAGGCTCTTTGTCGCTCCAATCAATCAATTGGAAGTTGACATCGATGGTGATAACATTGAAACAAAAATGTTGGCAACATAACTATTTTAGCCATGACTACAAGCACCATTGTTGTAATTGACATGCCTACATTTAGTCATGATTATATTATTTCTTTGTGTATAAATCCTCATTATTGATGTCAGGGAAATTGATCTCCAACACTTTAAGGGGACACAATCAGACCCGGATCTAGGTTCTACATTTTTGACTCGTTATGTCGTTTTGATTAAGTGTTTGTGGAGTCTGTTAAAAGCGACAAGATAAAATGAGAAATGAAATTGTGAGAAATGGAGTAGTAGTGGAACTGAGCAAGCGTGTGGATAAGGGAGTACTCAGTTGGACACATGGAGAGGATGGATGAGTAGCAAATGTTGAAAAGGATCTACAGAGAAGAAATAAATGGAAGGAGATCAAGAGAAAGGCTGCGATTGATGTGGATGGATGGTATTATGAGTGCACTGCAGGAAAGAGGTCTAAAGGTAGTGGAAGCTAGAGCCCTTGTTGGTGATAGGAATGAGTGGAGAGGTGTTGTGTTTGGCCACATTGAATTATATTGCACAAGCAGGTAAAAAAAAAATCCCATTTAAAATCATAAAATCAAGATTTAAGACTTTATTGCTCCACATATGCTTGTATGCAAACAACTCAATAATAAAAAGGACAACATTTCATTCTTTTTTGATGACAGAGCCACCTTTGATTCTAATCCGAGCGCAGTGTTTTATCAGAATGAATAAATAAAAGTACAGAATAAATAGTCTATTAAATACAAAATGAGTATGGTTTAAGGATAGTTTTGGAGAGGCAGCATAAATGGCTTTGGGTAGAAACAATCAGAAACTGAACAAGCAGATCAAATGGAATAAACAAACGCTCACACAAAAAGAATCCCTTTTCAAAGCTACATCTAAAATAAAAATTAAAAAATTCAAGTCAAGAAAGGAGTACAATAGTAACCAAAAAATTTGCAGTCATTAAACAAAGGCACGTCAACAAATGGCACTTCATTGTCAAAGCGTATTGTCTCCCGTGTCCGCCAAGAGCGAACACGACATTTTTGTGTACTTTATAAAAATAAACAAAACGGCGAAACCATTATTTCGTCACAAATCATCTCTGCCACCACAAGACTAGTCCTCGTGACATTTCTTTTCCCCACATCCTTCTTTCCATCTTCATTACCGGCAGATCAGATTGTGTCTTCTTTTTTCCCGAAAAGCCTAATGTGCCATTTTCTGTCCCAAAATCGAACCTCAATATTTTCAAAACGAAGTGCTACATTATGAAAGTGTTTCTTGGGCCAACTCCCAATGAAATTTGACAAATATTTACAGAGTACCTCATACATATAGGTAGGGATGCACAATAAATATTGAGCCGATAATTAACGGGTAGCGGTCAAAAAAAAGTTATCGAACCATTAGAAAAAAGGACTAGCAGTAGATAATTAGTTACTAGATGCTCAGCAAAAATATTCAATCAGTCGGCGCTACTTTTGAGAAATATTTGAAGCATTTATGTTTCTCATCAGATTATATATTCAATTTCTGTGGAAATACTAGCACAAATTGGTCCTGTTTCCTCTTTACCTCATTGTAATGTGTGCGAGCCACCGTAGAGCTTCGCCAAGATAAAATTCCAAGCATTTACTGTATGTTCCTAATTAGAATACTTTACAGTATATCTTCAATTTCTATGGAAATAGGAGCACAACCTGGTTGTGTCTCCTCTATACGTTTTTGCAATTTGTGTGAGGCACTGGAGATCTTGACCAAAATAAAATACAAAGCATTTATGTTCCCTTTTTTTTGCACTCCAGCGTGATTTTGCTTCCTGCATGATTTTGCGCATTTTGCCCTTCTATGTCTAATCCCGTTGCATTCAATGTTTCACAACTTTGATATTAATGACAATAAAGACAATTCTAATTTTGATTAAGATTGACAGGTCATTCGTTAACATTGAGAGCTGTGTGCAGCTAGGAAAATTCCACTTCATTAATTTTCTTAGCCAAGGCATGAGTGCCATTCAGTATAGGAGCACATTTTTAGGAGTGACGTATTTTTATAAACATACCCATGGTCATATGTCAGTGTTATTGTGCTAATAACAATATCTTGTCATTAAAGTTATTACTGACAAAGTAAGTATTGATTGATTGATTGATGATGTCAAGCTCTAGTCTTTTTGAGCCTTTTTTGAAAAACGTTTGTTGAAGCTGTATGTGTAAACATAGCATAGTTAAAAAAACATACCTGTTAACCAAATCGGTCTTCAGAAGCAGGATTTGATCAGTATCGGTAGTATAAAGGATTCCTTAGCAATGTACAGCTAAAACAGAGTACGTTAATGTGACACAGCTATTGTAAAGTTCAGTTGAGACGGTGCCTTATATACTGGACTGTCTCAGAAAATTAGAATATTGTGATAAAGTTCTTTATTTTCTGTAATGCAATTAAAAAAACGAAAATGTCACACATTCTGGATTCATTACACATCAACTGAACTATTTCAAGCCTTTTATTATTTTAATATTGCTGAATTTGGCTTACAGCTTAAGAAAACTCAAAAATCCTATCTCAAAATATTAGAATATCATGAAAAAGTATATAAGTAGGCTATTCAACTAATCACCTGAATCATCTAATTAACTCGAAACACCTTGCGAGGGTTTCCTGAGCCTTAAAAACACTCAGCTTGGTTCAGTAAACTAAATCACAAGTATGGGGAAGACTGCTGATCTGACTGCTGTCCAGAGGACCATCATTGATACCCTCCATCAGGAGGGTAAGACACAAAAAGAAATTTCTCAAAGAGCAAGCTGTTCACAGAGTGCAGTTTCAAAGCATATCCACAAAAAGTCTGTTGGAAGGGAAAAATGTGGCCGGAAACGCTGCACAACCAAGAGAGATGACTGCAGCCTTAACAAAATTGTGAAGAAGAGCCGCTTCCAGAATTTGGGGGAGCTTCAAAGACAGTGGGCTGAAGCTGGAGTCCAGGTATCAAAAGCCACAGTTCACAGACGTGTCCGGGAAATGGGCTACAGTAGCCGTATTCCCATGGTGAAGCCACTTCTGAACTCAAGACAACGGAAGAAGCGTCTGACTTGGGCTATGGAGAAGAAGCACAGGACAGTTGCAGAGTGGTCCAAAGTCCTCTTTTCAGACGAAAGCAAGTTTTGCATTTCATTTGGAAGTCAAGGCGCCAGAGTCTGGAGAAAGGCTGGAGAGGAGCAAAATCCAAGTTGATCCAAAATCCAGTGTGAAGTTCCCACAGTCAGCAATGGTTTGGGGAGCCATGTCAGCTGCTGGTGTTGGTCCACTGTGTTTCATCAAGTCCAGAGTAAATGCAACTGTCTACCAAGAGATTTTAGAGCACTACATGCTTCCATCTGCTGAAAAGCTCTATGGAGATGAGGATTTCATCTTCCAGCATGATCTGGCACCTGCCCACAGTGCCAAAACCACCAGTAACTGGTGCACTGACCATGGCATCACTGTCCTTGATTGGCCTGCTAATTCCCCTGACCTGAACCCCTTCGAGAATTTGTGGGGTATAGTTAAGAAGATGAAAGACACCAGACCTACAAATGCAAATGAGCTGAAGGCCGCTATCGAAGCATCCTGGGCATCAATAACCTCAGCAATGCCACTGGCTGATTGCCTCCATGCCACGCCGGATTGATGCAGTAATCCGTGCAAAAAGATTCCCAACCAAGTACTGAGTGCACCAATGGACATTTTCAAATGTTTGATTTAGTTTTGCTGTTATAACATTATTTTTTTTACTTGGTCTGAGGAAGTATTCTAATATTTTGAGATAGGATTTTTGAGTTTTCTTAAGCTGTAAGCCAAATTCAGCAATATTAAAATAATAAAAGGCTTGAAATAGTTCAGTTGATGTGTAATGAATCCAGAATGTATGACATTTTTGTTTTTTTAATTGCATTACAGAAAATAAAGAACTTTATCACAATATTCTAATTTTCTGAGACAGTCCAGTATACTGGACCAAACCCTTTTAGGTATGAGTATCCTTGGTTTTCTAGTTCTAAGGTCCACATTTGGTACTATACAAGAGAATAGCAAAGGTAAGATTTAATGTCTGACCCAGATGTACTCATGAGAATAGCCATAACTGGCTCGCGAGCCTTAGATTACAGACCGCTGAAAATGAAATGATCTGCATTTATATAGCGCTTTTCAAGTCAATGATTTCCCAAAGCGCTTTACAGTGTGCTTCACATTTCCCAATAGCGGCCGTGATCTGCGCAGCAATGTAAGGCGCTAAACTGCTTATTGGGGGTCATTGGGGGTTCAATGTCTTACCCAAGGACACTTCGACATGCTGGGATTCAAACTGGGATCCCTTAATCCCAAGACGATCGCTCTACCTCCTGAGCTACTGCCGCCCCCTACTGCTCTGTTCGATATGACTCTTCTGTTTGGCGACACGTTTGACAAAGCTGTTTAATGTTATCGTATTGTTAATTACAGCACACATTTAGAAAATCAAACACTGCTCAGGCCATTAGTCTCAAGAATCAGGATTTTATCAGAATGGGTAAGAAAAAAATTAATGTGCATCCCTACATATAAGCCTTAATCTTTTTTCTTTTTTTGCTTACAAGATTATAGCTTAGTTTGGTTTGATCCATTTTGGAGCTGCTCTCGCTGGTTGACCAGGAAGTGGACTATTTGTCTGTGAGCCCACGCCGCCATACCTTCCGCCTCAGCTCCAGACCGAGCACACATGCCTTCCCACGAGTGCACATTCTTTTTATAACCAGCATCGAGCGTGCTTTCGTTCCCCACGCCAAAGTTTGTGGCGCTTTCCGCGAAAAAGGCTTTGTGCCGCCGTCCCTGCCGGGGTAGCTACAGTTCAATTGGGAGTCCGAAGAGCTGGCTTTCAGCTTCAGTGCTTGATTTCCAGGTTTTGTGTCACGGCCATTACACGGCAAAGACGCTCAGGGTACTAGTCTGGTCCTTTAATCCCAAAATGCTGTAGGCGATTCTTTTCAAGTGGCCGGGCAGCCTCACGCCGATTTTCTTGATGTCCCTGAGTAAAAAAAGAAAAAGTTTCAGCGGCACAATTGGGCTTCGAAAATATGTGAGTAACACTCCAGAGCGACTAAAGCAGCGGTGGTCAAACTACAGCCTGTAGGCAACATGATAAATGGACTGCATTTATATAGCGCTTAACCAGTCACTGATGACCTCCAAACACACCGAAAGCGGAGTCAGCCATGCAAGGCGTCTACCTGCATATCGGGGACATTAGGGGTTTCTTGCCTAAGTACTTCGACATTCAAGTCAGTGGAGCAGACGAAAATGTTAAAAATCCAATAATATGTGTAAATTGGTAAAAGAAATGTATCTATGCATTGCATATTGTACAATGAATTGGAACAAATCAGACCAATTATCAGGTGGGCTGATTAGCCGCACCGATATCTGGAAATTTTACGGGTGGGTATCTGCATTTTTTTTATTGGACGGGCCGTTTATTAAGTCTCAGATGCAGCAGACTCTCTTTCCCTTGCTCCTACTCTTCCCCTCCTTCTCTCTTATCGCCACCCACCCTGATTGGAAAAGAGAACTAGGGCGTAGCCACTGAGGTAGGGACAATAATGTTAGAAGAGCAGCTCAGCTATCTCATCCCGACATACCTGTGTCTGTGATAGACGAATGTGTTTGCGGTTAAGAGATAGCGTAAAAATTGTGGTTAATTTGTTTCAGATGAGCACATTCAGGTGGAGACTGATGTATTGGTTCTTATCATAACATTAGTACGTCAATCAAGCATGTGTGTTCATGACTGGGGGAGAGTATAAAAAGCACGCTAAAGTGGAAGTCATTAGCTGTTACCATAACATCAGTTTGTCACTCCGACGCTAAAATAGGAGGGCCCACACTTTTCAACATGCCAACTACATTGAAATTTTTAGGCACTTTTTGTTATGTTAAGTCGAGTTGGTTGTACTGACATTTTTATATACAGGGCTGTCTCAGAAAATTAGAATATTGTGATAAAGTTCTTTATTTTCTGTAATGCAATTAAAAAAACAAAAATGTCATACATTCTGGATTCATTACACATCAACTGAACTATTTCAAGCCTTTTATTATTTGAATATTGCTGAATTTGGCTTACAGCTTAAGAAAACTCAAAAATCCTATCTCAAAATATTAGAATATCATGAAAAAGTATACAAGTAGGCTATTCAACTAATCACCTGAATCATCTAAGACACAAAAAGAAATTTCTCAAAGAGCAGGCTGTTCACAGAGTGCAGTTTCAAAGCATATCCACAAAAAGTCTGTTGGAAGGGAAAAATGTGGCCGGAAACGCTGCACAACCAAGACAGATGACCGCAGCCTTAACAAAATTGTGAAGAAGAGCCGCTTCCAGAATTTGGGGGAGCTTCAAAGACAGTGGGCTGAAGCTGGAGTCCAGGTATCAAAAGCCACAGTTCACAGACGTGTCCGGGAAATGGGCTACAATAGCCGTATTCCTATGGTCAAGCCACTTCTGAACTCAAGACAACGGAAGAAGCGTCTGACTTGGGCTATGGAGAAGAAGCACTGGACAGTTGCAGAGTGGTCCAAAGTCCTCTTTTCAGACGAAAGCAAGTTTTGCATTTCATTTGGAAGTCAAGGTGCCAGAGTCTGGAGAAAGGCTAGAGGAGCAAAATCCAAGTTGATCCAAAATCCAGTGTGAAGTTCCCACAGTCAGCAATGGTTTGGGGAGCCATGTCAGCTGCTGGTGTTGGTCCACTGTGTTTCATCAAGTCCAGAGTAAATGCAACTGTGTACCAAGAGATTTTAGAGCACTACATGCTTCCATCTGCTGAAAAGCTCTATGGAGATGAGGATTTCATTTTCCAGCATGATCTGGCACCTGCCCACAGTGCCAAAACCACCAGTAACTGGTGCACTGACCATGGCATCACTGTCCTTGATTGGCCTGCTAATTCCCCTGACCTGAACCCCATCGAGAATTTGTGGGGTATGGTTAAGAAGAAGATGAAAGACACCAGACCTACAAATGCAAATGAGCTGAAGGCCGCTATCGAAGCATCCTGGGCATCAATAACACCTCAGCAATGCCACAGGCTGATTGCCTCCATGCCACGCCGGATTGATGCAGTAATCCGTGCAAAAGGATTCCCAACCAAGTACTGAGTGCATCAATGGACATTTTCAAATGTTTGATATAGTTTTGCTATTATAAAATTATTTTTTTACTTGGTCTGAGGAAGTATTCTAATATTTTGAGATAGGATTCTTGAGTTTTTTTCAGCTGTAAGCCAAAATCAGCAATATTCAAATAATAAAAGGCTTGAAATAGTTCAGCTGATGTGGAATGAATCCAGAATGCATGACATTTTTGTTTTTTTAATTGCATTACAGAAAATAAAGAACTTTATCACAATATTCTAATTTTCTGAGACAGTCCTGTATATTGTAAAAAAATCTGTGAGCTAAGTTTTTATGTACCTTTTCACAAGTTCCTGCTAAGCTTTTATTTTCTACACTGTTATTTTTGGGTTTAAGTGAAATATAAGTCATGTTAGTTGTGTTGGTCCTGAAAAAGCCATATTGGAGGATCTCTATTGTAGCTCACAAGTCGCTGCCTGTCAATCCCAAGATCCCGCTCATTTCTGAGGAGTGGAATAATGCTTTACACCTACAAACAACATGCTACTGGCTACCATTAGAACCCTGTGGGCGCCACCGGGCCTTACTTGCCCAACTAACACCACCAGAAGTGGTGGTCCGTGGAAACAAAGCTTGAAATAATATGCAAATATAAAGAATGCACATGCATTCTAATTCTCTCTAAGAATATGGCCACAGCCACTTGCGATCAGATAGATAGATAGATAGATAGATACTTTATTCATCCCCTAAGGGAAATTCACATTTCCAGCAACCAGCTGAGAACAGTACAATAATAAAGTCAAAATAATACAATATACAAATACCCAGTGTGACGTGCAAATGCCCACTGTAGCGTGTTATATAGAGTAACTAAATAGTGCTACACAGAATACATATTGCAGTAAGATTCGGTAATATCCAATGTAGGTGGTGTGGTTTAATGTGGGCCTTTACTCTGCCGGGTGGAGTTAAAGAGCCTCATGGCATGAGGAAGAAAAGATCTCTTCAGTCTGTCCGTAGTACAAGACAGTGACAGCAGTCTGTCGCTGAAACTGCTCTTCTGTCTGGAGATAATGCTGTGTAGTGGATGCGATGGATTGTCCATGATTGACCTCAGCTTTTTCAGTGCTCGTCTCTCAGCTACTGTTGTTAGGCTGTCCAGCTCTTTGCCCACAACAGAGCTCGCTTTCCTAGCCAGTTTATTGAGACAAGAGGCATCCTTCTTCTTGACGCTGCCTCCCCAACACGCTGCCGCATAGAAGAGGGCGCTTGCCACTACTGTCTCATAGAATATTTTCAGGAGCTTTTTGCAGATGTTGAAGGAGGCCAACCTTCTGAGGAAGTAAAGTCGGCTTTGCCCTTTCCTACATAGAGCTTCTGTGTTGGCAGACCAGTCCAGTTTGTTATCCAGCTGCACACCCAGGTATTTGTAGGTCTGGACAAATTCTACACATTCTCCCTTGATGGTTACAGGAACCGATCAGAACGATTAGTAAGGATAAGTAGGCGACATCATGACAATCCTCGCAAGTTATAATTTGAATATTAAGTCTGCCCCCTTATGCATCCACCCAATAACTCAACTCTACCAGCTTAAGTCACATAATATTTATTGTAATGTATTTTATCCACATTACATAGTCAGTGCTCACTATATATAATTTTGTTGCTAATGTTTAATATGTCCGGTAATGCCTCGCCTGTTTGCGGGCTCTGTGATTCGCAGGTTGAAAATGACTCTGCGATCAAATATTGCCCGTAATTAGGGATTACAGTATATATAATTTTATTGTTTTAACCTGTAGTACAAGTAGGTTCGGAACACATTACTTACACACTACTTTAGATTTCTATCCCTCGCTTTAAAGCAATTTCACTTTGAGATCCCTACCTCAGAACGCATTAATGTCGTATCCCGGGGTCTTTTGTACACCTATGATGATAGCCTTATATACAGAATATTCCGACAACATCCAATATATACGTAACTAATTACATCTCCAACTGGTCTGTAAAAAAAGGACTCCCGAAGCTTTACACTTTTCACGCTCCCGTGACTTATAGTCATTAAACACGCATGTGGAGCGGGTTAACAGTTACAAAATGAAAGGATGACACTCAAGTGGAAGCCTTCATTAGCGGCTTTAATGATTTAACAAGGATTCACTTGGCTGCCGGTGGCCTCGCGAGTGTTTGCAGATGGAGCCGCACAATCGCACCGTTCTCCGCTATTAACAGTTGAAAGCAGTTTTGTCATCTGCTTCCCACTCTGCCCCAATTGCAGCGAATCGGCCAAAGGCGGGGCGGGGCAGGGAAAATGCCACTTGCGGCTTCCCTTTTGGCCACCTCCCCACAAGGAAAAAAGCCCTGGGCCTCATCATTTGTCCTAAACCGGCAGAAATGATGTGCTTGACTAAGCCTTTTCTCCAAATGTTTGGGCAATTTTCTTCAATTGCTGCTTTCTAAGTGTCTCCACACATGCCAGGAGATAACTTAACTCTTCTTACACCTTTTATTTCTTTCAGAATTTTTGAAAAAAAGCCACAACAATCATTGTGGACCAAGCAGCCAAAAGTGACTATTTGAGGGTTTGCAATTGCGCGGTGGGAAAGGGGATGAGAAAAAGAAAAGTGACGTGACTTAAAAAAAGCAGCGTCTTTTCATGGTACTTTTTTCATCAAGAATTTGACAAGTCCTGACTTAACCCCCACAAGAAATTCACAATGGAAAGACACAAGTTGGGAAAATTAGCAATATTTTTAAAATGTAGTTTTATGACAAACGTCTCAATAGTGACCCCAACAGATTTGCTAAAAACCTAGTTGCAAATTTTATGAAATGTGAAAACGCTCAATACGTGAAAAGAGTTATATCATTGCTCCCATAAGAAAAAAAAGTATTTTTGGAGAAGGACCAAAAGGCATAGTAAATACCACAAAAATACATTTACTATCAGCATTGTACTCTTGAATTACGAGCTCTGGAAGGTGACACTGAAGGAAAAATAAATTAAAACCAAGCTTTGTTTACACAAGCAGCTAATAATAACAATAGAAGCTAGCAGCAAGCCATTGCCCCCAGTCAAGTGGTTAACATTAGGGGCAACAGAAGGAAACAGTGAAACAAATTGTCTGAATCACAGATATCAGCCAGGTTCACTTGTATGACCAGGTGTGAAACAGACGGACCAAGCAGGAGCACCTAAGAGTAACAATAACCGCTTGCAGCAAGCCATTACCTCCAGCTAAGTGTCTGACATGGGCGACTAGAGAAGGAATAGGTGGAAAAAAATGGTGGTATATACTTCAATCACAAAAAAATCGTCAACGTTCGATTGTATGACCAGCAGTGGAATGCATGCTTTCTTTACATAAGGCTAACAATAACAATAGCGACTGGTGGCCCGCCATAGTCTGCAGCTGAAAGGCTAAAATGAGTGGCTAGAGAAAGAAACCATAAAAAAAAAATCACCAAATGCCTGAATGAGGGAACTTAGTGACTATCACACGCAGGGCTCAGCTGTGTGCAGTTAGTGGTAGTTAAGTGCTAAAAGCTCTACTAGGACAAGCTCTCTTTGGAAAATGGTCATTCCGGCTTCGTAGTTGTAAGACGGCAGCCAAACATGTCAGCTTCTTTAAGTTGTGTAGTATCATTACAAATTCCTGAACCTACCAGTCTTTAAAATATCATGTTTGGGAGTACATGTGTTTTGCTTATTATTTAAATTGATCGTGTATTAAGTATTTCTATACCTATATAATACACACTGGGGCTATAAAAGATATCTGAACTTACTCGTTCTTCATCTGCAGGACTTGATCCATGCTGACGATGCCGGCGCAGCTGAAGTTGTCGCTGTACTGGCTCATCTTGATGGATTCCAGCCACTCCGGCACCGACCTGAAGGGGGAGCCGTCTGAACCGCTGACACTGGGCAGGCGGATGGACACGCTGCAGGAACAATTACATCAAAAATGAATGCGAGTCAGAAGAGGAAGTGTGGAATTTCATATTCAATAGGGCAGCAACGATCGGTTGTCGAAAAAAATCACTGATCGAAATCCTCAAAAAAAGAAACAACGGCGTCAGCGTCAACTACGGGTACCAAAACCTCTCATTTTTGGAGCATTTTAGCTACTTGGGGGGGGGATTTCAGCCAGTTTTTTAGGGGTAGGCAAGTCAGAAGAGATGGGTTTTGAGTCCGGATCTGAAGATGGACAGGGTAGCAGAATTTCGGAGGTCATGTGGTAATGAGTTCCACAGAGCTGAGAAGGGCAACGGTAACTGTGAGACGGAGGGAGCAGGAATATGTGATTAAAGCTTACCGTGGGTCAAAATCAGCAATGGCCTTGAGAGAATCGGGACACCGCAGAAGTTTATCCAGGAGGCTAACGATATCGCCAAATCGAGGCCTTTTGGAACGGTCTTGGAGCCAACACTGCAACATGAGCTGATACACAGCAGAGGGGCAATCCATCGGGGCCGGGAGCCTGAACGCCTCGTTGATGGCCTTCATCACCTGCACACCAGCTCGGTTGAGGACTCGGTTGGCGCCAGTTAAAAGCGATGGCAAAAATCTTACCTCGTGATTGCTCATGTCCCAGTAGGGCCTTTCTCCAAAGGCCATCACCTCCCACATAACAATACCGAAGCTCCAAACATCGCTCGCTGACGTGAACTTTCTGTACGCGATCGCTTCGGGTGCAGTCCACCGGATGGGGATTTTTCCTCCCTAATGAATTGAAAAGGAATATGCCAGATTCATCCAGATGTTGTAGAGTAAAAGAGGGAACCTTTCTGTACCTCACGATTTGCTAATACAGGGGGAACAATTCAGACTATGAAACATTTGATTAATCTTTTTGTTCCAATATTTTTTGCCCTAGCGCTCAGCAATTGTCGACCAGAGATAATGGATCACAGCCACAATTGTGCATAAGAACAGCATCCATTCATCCATTCCGGGTCATTGCTCCCAGCAATATGGGTTTGGGGATAATGGATCATGGCCACATAAGTTCAGGTCATTCTAGGCAGAAAGAATGGGAAAAAAGAGCTACCAAGCATGACACAAATTTGCTCTCTCAGCTTCTGCTCTCACCAACAGTTGACCAAGGATAATGGATTGCAGCCATACCAGTGCAGTTCATTTTAGGCAAGCTTTAGAGGACTGGCTTGAGAAAAATAATTGTTCTGTTGCCCCCTGCTATTAGCAATGGTCCACAAGAGATAAGTGATTGTGGCAAACAGTGCAGTTCGTTTACAGTGGACCACACTGGCATGCTTCAAAGGCCCAAACCATTTAAAAATGCTCTGCCGTCACCTTATCTCAGCAACATTCGAAAAGGGATAATGGATAAAGTGCAGTGCATTTTAGACAGAAATACGTTAAGGGACTATGAAGGGACTATAAAGTTGAACAGGCAAATATTTACAAGGTCGGAGACCTGCCAAAATTGTAATAACAACAGTGTAGTAAAAATGAGGGCAATGACATCGGCATTAACATATTTTCAAAACTAGCAGAGAGAAATAAAATACAAACATAATTTTTAAAATACATAAGCAAGATATATACTTTCTTTTTCTTTTCTTTTTTTAAGATGCATCACGATTTTGTCCATGACATGGCAAATTTCCCCTAACCCGACTGACTGTTGAGTACCTTCTCCTAGCCAAACCGGCCTAAGTAAACTCACACTGGTGGTGTAGGTCCCCTCAGGTTCATCTTCCAGCACTCGAGACAAGCCGAAGTCTGATACTTTGCACTCCAGAGAGTTGTTGACCAGGATGTTGCGGGCGGCCAGGTCGCGATGCACGTAGCTCATGTCCGAGAGGTACTTCATGCCTGCCGCGATGCCACGCAGCATGCCCACCAGCTGGAAGGAGGGAATTTCGCCGTCACGATCCTGAGAAAGAAAAAAAAAGGTATGATATTCCTTCCGTTTTAACGGTTAATCCATTTCATAACCCCTGGATTACTCACTAAAAAGCCTCAGGCCTAGGTTGATTTGTACGGGAAATTTCCATTGTGTTTTCTGCCCCAATGGCAAAAATGCCACAGTTGTATCCATCCATACATGTTGTAAGTCTATGCTTCTTACTAGCAATGTACCAGCACAACTTGTATTAAGTCGGGACGCAGAAACAAAGCATGCTTTTTGTGCAAACAATCACAGTACTTCTAAGATTTGTATTTGGGATTTTTCATTTAGCAGGGTTGGCATGGTTACTTTAATAATATGATACAGTTACATAATATGTACCTGCATGCCACGAGGGTTAAGCAGACATGTGAAACATGGCAACAACCTCTTGAAAAATGTAATCAGTAACGTGATTCGAATACCATAACATTGCAGTAATGTAACTTGATTACTTTCGATGACTTTTGGATTACTCTGACACCAAATATACGAAAAAGACACAATAAACATAATAGAATTACTAAATTTTGTTTAAGATAAATGAACAATGTAACCTTGACAAAGAAATAAAGGTAACCAAGATAAGGTAGTTGCTTGTAGTCCAACCATAAAGTGCTCGCATTTTAACCACGTATTATTATTGTATTGAGCAAAAATCAAACGTTCACTTTCACATGGCAAATAAGATAGTAAGATATGTTTTATTTTATTCAGAGAGAAAGAGTAAGAGAAAAAAATAATAAAAAGAGTTAAAACTATTTCAGACCGATATCAATTTTATCCCCTGTAGTGTGCAACATAAAAATGCTTTTAAATAAAAATTAAATAAAATGATTATTCTACAAAGTAATCCTTATATATAAAAAATATACCAATTATTTGATTACTTATTTTTCATGCAAATGTAACAAAATACAATTACAAATTTGGGGATATTTTATTGATTACGTGACCCCATTAAACGGATTCTCCAAGCCTGGTCTTTAGGTACGTAAACACTTTGTTGGATTCCTCCAAAAGTCTGAATCCTGATAGTTGGATTATTCCCTGCATGTAAACGTAGTCAATGATAGCGTGGGTGTATGTTGTGTGTAACATCCAACATACCTTTTCCCTAGATTTGTATTAACTCACCCTGAGATATCTGTCCAGTGCTCCATTCTCCATGTATTCTGTCACAATCATGGCGTGTTTGACTGCACAAAGAAAGGTTTTTGTTTTTTTTTCCAAAAACAGCATCAACAGGTGAGACAGTACAGTGAGGTCTGCAACCCTTGTCAAGCGTCTATCTACTTTTTGTTACTAATTAGCGCAAGGGGCAACCACTCTGATATACATTTCTAAAATAGCAACTTAGCTAGTTGGCTTGCTAAAAAGCTAAATGGGAGATATATAGCTAGTTAAGAGTAAATAAGTACATAGCTAGCTAGAAAGGAGGGCAAAATATAGCTTGATAACTAGCAAAAATGTCAGGATTTTTAATTTGTAGCATGCAACAATCGAAAGATAGAAAGGTAAACAGGTAACAATACAGCTAGGTAAAATAGTACCAACCAAATAGCTAGATATAAAGCTTGAAAAGCTAGATAGTTAGCGAGAAATGATGCCAATACTAAGCTTGATAACTAGCAAAAAAGGTAAAATGTTAGGTAGCATGCAAAAATGGTCAAAAAGCTCGCTAGATAGCTTGCTAAATAGCTAGAGGTAGGAAGACAGCTAGTTACAAAGCTAAAAATGAAGCATGATAGCTAGCTAAAAAAACACATACATTTGAGTTTAGTTTGTTGTATTTCCTGTAAAATGAAACACTTAAAAGATGGACTAATACATTTGTTTAATAGACTAATAAAGTCTCATTCTATTCTTTTAATTCATTGCCTAAAAACAATTATCAACACTTGAATAGATAATGTTTATGTCCATGAAGCCCATGAATTGATTTGTTTTTTTTTAATAAAGAGTAATCATATTATTCGTATCTTATTGAGTTATTACCGCGTTAGTTATTAAAAATGGGATTAAACACACTACTTTACGATATTTTCCACATTTAAATGTGGAAATCGATGTTCTTTAAGCCACTCATGACCATTTTCACCACAGAACTACAACTTTGTGGTGTCCGTGCATACGACTGCGAGGTTTGTGCTCTACACGTTTAAAATAGGCTTGGTATTTGTCAACGTCATCGAAGATGCTGGTCTGTTATTGGTTTGCGTCATGGCATCATTAAGATGCCGGTTTGCGACTGGCCCAACTTACCTATGCCTTTTATCAAATTCAATTTAGAATCGGGTGATACTTTGCGATAAAACACTTTTTTGGACAGCATTTATTAGCTACAGGTCCCAGGACTTGCAGTAATTCTCAAAAGAGAAGCAAAAGCTTGATAACTATAGAAACAGCTTTGTTTATTAAAAAATATTAACAAGGCTACACTTGCTAAGTTGCTACCCTGCTAACCAATCAATGATCTGGACTGATTAAAAAAACAGGAAATCAAAGCAAGGAAATTTTCAAACAGCATGATACTTATTGAAAGTGAAATCTTAAAATCAGTTTTAATTCAAATTTGCCTTGATTTAGATATTTTGTTTTTACACATTTCTGAAGTGTTTTTGTAGTTTCCCACAATGCCTTTATCTCTTTTCAGTTAGATTAGAACACTGTGTGCTTTGCAAAGACTTGACAAAGTGCATTAAAATACAGTATTTTTTGTACTCTACTTATCAGCTGCGGGTCAATAAGATGCCAAAGGGAAAAGAAAAAACATGATTACCATGAAAACAAAACTTTCAATTATTAAAAACAAAAACATGATTACCATTAAAACAAAACTTTCAATTATTAAAAACAAAGAAGGCACATGCATCGTTATACTAGCTAAGGAATATTCCCAGTAAACATTTGATGGTAAGGACATAAATTAAGAATAAGGAGGTGAGGAAGTTACAAAGTCTTGAATCCTAGCAAGTGGAATATTTAAAACCTGTTTTAAATCAAATCTACTGTGATTAATCTATTTTGTTTTACACATTTTTGCGGTTTTTCAGAAGTTTTCCACAATGCCTTTCTCTCCTTTCGTTCTGTTTAGAACATTGTGTGCTTTGCAAAGACTTTGTTAGTGATATAAAAAAAACGGTATTTTTTGTACTGTATTTATTAGCTGCAGGTCCCAAGACTTGCATTTCAGCAAAAACATAATAACCATGAAAACAAAGCTTGCAATGATCAAATATGCCCGTAAACAATTGAAAGTCTTCAAACATAGCAAATTGAATCTTATAAAAGCAGTTTGGATTTTAATCTGCAGCCCCAACCCCTGCTCCCCAATGTGCACCCACCTACGAACTCCACTGTACCAGTTTAAGTCAAGTCACACCCAAGGTAAATCAAATGTAAATGTTCCTACACATGTATATTGATTTATAAGGTTATTTATCATAGGCATGTATATTACAAAGACGTATTACTTACTATAAACTACTTAGTTACTAATGTTTAATATGTATGTAAAATCTAAATGTTTTTATCTGGGCTACCGGGGATTAGGAACACTTTAGCTAATTAGCATAGGTTTTTATCCTCGGCCATACGATACTTTCACCTTACGATGCCCACCTCGTAACGGATTAATGTTGTATCCCGGGGTTTCAACTGGATTTGAAATAATTCCTTACATTTGGTGACCACCCCTTCCAAACGGATGATGTTCTGGTGCGAGAACTGTCCCATGATGGACGCCTCGCCCAAGAAGTCCTGCCTCTGTTTCTCAGAGTAACCCGGCTTCAGCGTTTTGATGGCCACCGCCACTTCTTTCTTGCCTGGCCCTTTCAGGATCCCGCGGTAAACCTCGCCAAATTCTCCTGCCGGTCACAAAATAGTCAAGGGTTATTCACGGACAAGCAGCACGGCGGCTGTGTGGATAGCGCGCAACCCCACTTTGCTAATGTTCAGGGTTCAAGTCCAGGTACCGCAGCCATGTGGAGTTTGCATGTTCTCCCCGTGCCTGAGTGGGTTTCCTCCAGGCACTTTGGTTTCTTCCCACATTCCCAAAAACATTCATGTCAGGTTTATTATTAAAGCTACCGGGTGTTTACTTCAAAGATGCACATAATATGTACCTGCATGCCACGAGGGTTAAGCGGACATGTGAAACAATTTCAACAACAATTTCAAACATTTACAAGAGCTACACCCAAAATTCAAGCACTTTTCAATGCTTGAAAACACATTAAAATAAAGCCTATTCAAAGATTTCAAGCACCTGTACGAACCTATAAATCAGTTAAATTACCAAAAATACCTGAAGAGCCGTTTGGGAGCCGAAAGAGACGGTTTTCTAAAAAGAGCCCGAATTCCCATCACTAATACAAAAGTAAAGTCAAGATGAAAGTGCGCTGTGAAATTGTATCCCTTCTCTTGCGGTGGATTCTTTTACAGGAGAAATAAAGAAAAGCGTGTGGCCATTTGGCCCAGGGCACTCCCATTGAGGTGTGTTCAACGTTGAGTGTTTTTTTAAGCGGCGGGTGGTCTGCGGTGGGGACGTCGGGGAAGGAGCAGTTACCAACCGAGTGGGGGATGGGCTCAAATAAACATATCAAGCGTGGGAGATTCAGGAAGTGCCGATGTATCATTATCATAAATGAAAACAAACATCCCTTCCTCAAAAACTGAAATAAAAGAAACATGTTTTTAATCAAATCAAATAAGTGCATTATGTTTTAAAATAATTTTTAAAAGAATGTCATTACCAACTGATTCCCCATAATTGTGCCTGCCATAACCAAATTTTATGTCTATTTTTTTGTTTTGTTTTTAATGATTTTGAACCATACTGTGTATCTGAATTAGGTGTTTCTGACTGTCAGGTAGGGATGAAGGAGGGGATTTTATGGCTTTATTGTCTTATTGTACAGTATACTGAGTGTTTTCATACCAAACGATATAAAAAAAAATATAACAGTGAACAACAATTAAATTCACAGAGGAACAAAATCAAAACTAATAAAAACTAAAATGGGGAGGAAACGTACATTTTGTAAAGAACAAAAATATTACCATATTTTTTTCAAACAAATTATATTTACAGGGATCAGAATGGAGATTTTCATTTTCAGCTGAAATAGCCAGGGTCCAGGGGCCGCAGGCCCCGGCCAGGTCCAGGGCGGAGCCCGGTGGGGGGCTCACGGGGGCGAAGCCCCCCTGAAGTCAACAGCATTTATCTTATTTGCTATGTGAAAATTGCACTAGAATGAATTAAATCCAACAAAACAGAAACCATGTATATATATATATATATATATATATATATATATATATATATATATATATATATGTATAAATTAAAAAAATAATAATATATTGACATTAAAAGCATTTGTAATATTGAACATGATCATAGTGATACAAAATAATTTATTTTAATCATGTTTATAACAAATTTTAAATTTTGTTTATCATGTTCTAAATATTGTATAAACACAAAAGATAAAATCATTTCATAAATAAATAGATTTATAAATTCCTCAGATTGGGATTTTCTGTCACACAGGGGAACCAGTGGTTGACTGCTGCTAGTATTGAAGTGAAAGGATTTGAAACGGCCAATAATGTTGAACCGGTGCTGTTACTGTTAGTTTCACTGCCGATTTTAAATGCGGATCCGAGTGCATAATTTGATCGCCGGCAAGCTATTTTTGCTTTGTGCTTGTTCATTTTAGCATGATCGATCAGTGCCACACAACCTCGCGTACCATAATTGATCAGATCGACACAGTATAAACACTTTGCTTTCCCTGGAACATCACACTTTGCGATGACCTGGCTCAAAGTTTCTGTAACTTCCTCGATCTTTGCGCCGATTTTAACGTTTACTGTGACAGTCTTCTCCAGCCATGACCACTTAAATTTATTCTTGTTTTATCAATCTCTGAGACAAAAGCCTCGTCTTCTTTTCTTAGTATTTTCATATTTACTTTTTCCAACACTCATTTCACCGTTTGAAAAGACCGGAAGGAGCGCCATGTTTGAGAAAGCCAATCCTCTGAACAAAAGCTCCGCTGATTGGTTATCAGCGAACCTATCGACCAATGGTCTAAATGCTAACTTGGGGTGATGAAACAGTCAAGTATCATACCTCACCCCCCCAAAATATTTTCACATCGAATTTAGACGATTTACGGGAATGACCTTTGGGGCTCAAAAACAGCGGAAATCCGCGGATCCGCGGAAAATTCTGATCCCTGTATTTAGGTTTAGGTTAATATTGTAGTTTAGGTTGTCCCGTGCCCACAGCCCGAAGATACAGGCACTCCCGCGACCCTACTGAGCATAGGCGGCGCAGATAATGGATGGATGGATTATGTTTAAGGAAAATAAGATCAAGACCAAAAAAAACCTGAACTGTTTGAAGAAAAAAATAAAATACAAAAATTATTTTTTTTCGAAAAGAAAAGAAAAACTAAATGAAATTACATACAGGGGCAAAAAAATCGTAAAAAAATGATATCATAACCCTAAAATAAATAAAATAAAAATAAAAATTATAGCAAGCCTGTTTGAAATCATACAAAAAACTCCAAAATTATTTACAACTTAAAAAAAACGGTTTAAAAACCCGGAATGGGTTTCAGAAAGGTGTTGTGTAAACAGCTCCAGCTGTGGACTGCAACGTCACTCACCGGCTCCGATGACTTTCTGTTTGCTGATGTGGCTGGGATGGATTTCGGTCGCAAACTTTAGGACGGCCGTGTTGGGGTCCTCGTAGGTGTGTGGGTCCACGTATGTCTTTAGCGGTTTTAGTTGCTCTACAAAGTCCGACCACAAAACGATCATGAGATGGTTAAAGTTAGGGGACGAAAAATAACTTTTTTTAGGCACCTGAGCTGGAGAAGTAGGCATCTTCTGGTCCTTGTCTAGTGTGAGAGTTTCTTTTCCTGAATAACACAAACATCATTTTTTAGGGGTAAATTACTCTTGTTTGTGTTTTATTGACTAAGAGTCTAAGAAGGCAAAATAAAAAAAAATAAAAAACAGAATTAGCTGGGATGCACTTTATTTTCGGCCGTGGAAACATTTAGGGCGAAAAAAACCCACAACTGCATTTTCTGTTTTGGCCAAATGAAAAAAATAAAACTGAAGAAAGGCTATAAAAAGAACAATGTTGTAATGGCGTTACTTATAAGGTGAGGTGAGCCATGTGAAGCTAGCTTTCACCCAGGGGCGAGTTTGTGTGTGAAGTGACAGCTTATATTTCATTTTGCACCCGAGAAGTAAGAAGATAGAAGTTAAAATGGGAGCTCTGCAATGTTTTAACCAGCTAGAAAATGTCGTGTGTTTCTCACCTTCCACATTTTTACAAGAAGTTACACAGACTTTGGCTAATATTTATCTGCCAACACCCATGTTTTGTGAGGCATTTTTCGGTAGGAATGCAATGAATTTTGGGCACCAGAAAACATTTCGGCTGAAAATGACCAAAAGTGTAGAAAGAAAGAGAAAGGCATTAAAAAATTTCTGAAAAAACACGATGTTGTGATGACGTCATATGTAAAGTCAGGCGAGCCGTGCAAGCCTAGCTTTCTCTTAGGGGCCAGTTTGTGCATCAAACAACCTCTTATTTTTAATTTTTGCACGGGAAAATCATGGAGAAGTTTTTACCAACAAGAAGTTTTCTTGAAAGTTTACGGTCCAAATTTGTCTGCAGTTCCCTGGACTTCAGCTAATGGTTACATACTAACACATTTTGGACTACTGGGATTCCATTTTAGGTAGAATGCAACACATTTTTTACGTTTCGTTTTGTTTGGCATTTTTAGTTTAGTCCGAAAAAAAAAAGAAAACTGAAAAAATGTTTACGAAAGAGTGACGTTAAGATAACGTGTCAAACGTGAGAAAAATTAGATAATAAACAAACAAAAAATAATTGCGTTTCTTTGGCCAAGTGTTTCACTTCTTTGGCCCAAAATTTTCATTTCTGTCCATCAATAACAATATGTTGGGGAAAAAAAACTATGTATATATTTTCTTACAAAATCAAAGGCAAAAAAAAAAAAAAAAAACCCTCAGATCTCTATAATATCACAAAGGGGAAACATCTGCACAAGGGGTAAAAATAACATAATATTGTCAGAATCTTGCAATATAATAGTTGAAAAATGTTTTTTTAAAGGATAAAACATTTTTTTTTACAAAATTTCAAATTGTAAATCTTTTCTGTATCATAGTGCACAAAATCATTATTATCATTTGTTAGGGATGATATGGGGCAGCACGGTGGGGCAGTGTTTGGCGCGTGTGCGGTACAGTTCTAAGGTCTTGGGAACCTCCTGTGTGGGTTCAAATCCAGCTACCGGACTTACTGTGCGGAGTTTGTATGTTCTCCCCGTGCTTGCGTGGGTTTCCTCCGGGTACTCCGGTTTCCTCCCACATTCCAAAGACATGCATTTTAGGTGGATTGGCTGGTCCAAACTGTCCCTAGGTGTAAATGAGAGAGCGAGTCCCTGTGTGCCCTGCGATTGGCTGGCAACCAGTTCAGGGTGTCCCCTGCCCACTGCCCGATGATTGCTGGGATGGGCTCCAGCACCCCCGCGACCCTACTGAGGATAAGCGGTGCAGCTAATGAGATGAGATGAGGGCTGATATGTGTGCTATGGTTGGTGTTTATTGTTCATTTTTAGGCATTAACTATTTATGAAACATAAATTATATCTAAAAAAAAAGCTCAAACATTTCTGATACAATAATCGCAATAACGTGGTTTATGTTTTACCGCGCATTGTGTTTTGCATTCTGATTGGTTAAAGAGTCTCCCCCCTCTTATTACTTATTGATGGTATTGTAGTTATTTGTAAAAATTCAAAAAATAAATAAAATAAGTCCTACAGTACTTTTATTTGTTAAACAAATGCTGTAAAAATGAGTTGTTCTCTTATTTCAATGTAGAATAAAGTATTTAATTGGAAAAGAATTGTAAAAATAAAATAAAGGTTTTTCCTACACAGATCTTGCCAATCAGTTTCTTTTTTGAAACTCAACGACTGCGTTAAACGAGTGATTATTGTAATTAGATACTCTTTTGAAACCTGTATTTTTAACAGTTCAAATAAAACCCATATACTGCTCTAAATGTTTCACAAATCCGCAAAACGTTTCATCACCTTGATTGTTGTAAAATTCCAAGATGAAGACCGGGGTGGGTGGAGGGGGAGCTGATATATTGTGCTTCCTCATCAAATAAAATAAAACCTCTATCAATGGTGCTTTTTCACAAAGGCTTTCTTTGATCAGGACTAACGATGCTCATGCAGAGGATTGACGAGTGGGTCTGAGGACGTTTCAGCTCAAAAATTCAAGACTTAGAAACCATTAGTACCACCAGGCCCTTCTAGGGGGTTGGAAGGCATTTTTACCTGACTCCCCTGCTAATACGGACCCTGTTTGAGATGTAGACTTTTGACTTCTAGGGTAACCTTCTGTGACATAAATATGTACGCACAATGATTTTGAAGAGCTTCAGAAAGTTTCTCATAATATTACTATTATTGATAATAATAATAGTAGTAATAAAACGAACTACATTTGTCGAACACCTATTCAGTAGCACATCACAAAGTGGAGGTATTCCTCTGTAGTTGGATCCCAAAACCAAAAAAATATAATACGTTTAAAGTGTGTCTTACTTTGCAAACAGTATAGGCAGGGAAGTCCGATTTTAAATGAAGAAAAACAAAACAAAAAAATTTGTTAACACCGCGGGATCCAATGCAACCAGGGTTTCATTCACATAAAAGACTATTAGTTGTGATCATGGATATCATAGCGTACATTGATTCATCTCCGGTGTTGGTGACTTTTTCTTCAGCGTTAACAAACGCATTTTGTAGAATACAATCGCGCTTTATTATTTTATTAAACACGTTATATGGACTACGATCGCTTAATTGTTTCAATTAGCTCGCAAAGAGGTCTAAATATAATGGAAGCTAGAGCTCTTGTTGGTGATAGAAAGGAGTGGAGAGGTGTTGTGAAAGGAAAGTGGGATTGTGGACGCATTCTTAAGGATGGGCTGGGCACTCGTATGATGCGGCAGGGGTAAACCAGTGAAAGCTGTCGGGCCCTGCTGTTAAACAAAAGAGTGTGTTGCGTCACCCTGACCCAAGTGACATGGCCGCTTTCTGGTGTCCCGTTTCATCTGGAGGGACGAAAGCATGACTAACTAAGGTGCCGAGGTGCCTAACTTGTTTGGGTGTTTGGGCAATTGGGTTGGCCATGGTCCAAAAAATGTTGTGTGTGGTTTTTTGCTATTTTTTCCCTTTTATTTTCTTTGTTATTGTATGTGCTGTCTTGCTGTCACCCCTCTTGAGGGATATGACCAAGGTAAATAGATAGATAGAATGCGATCGCTTTTGTCGGGGCGCAGCAGAATGGGCGTTCACGCGAGGGTGGGAGGATTTTGAAGGGGAGTCGGATTTTGAAGGGGAGTCGGATTTGTCCTTGAATTCATGTTCATGTTTCGTCTCGTGATGACGTTTAACACTTGACGTACGAGGTACAACGCTCTCAAGGCATAATGCACAAGCAGCACGGTCATTTTTTGCATGAAACCCCATTCGTCTGTCCACGCTGGCGGGAAAGAACGAGATTTTTCCGCTCGAGGAGCCGTCATGATTTGGCTGTCGTGATTCGTTCATTTATCGCGCGCCGGTATTTCTGTGGGAGGGTTAAAACAGATCTCTCCTCCTCTGCAAGGCACCTCGCAGGCACGCGCTCACCGTAAAGCCGCTAAACAATGAAAGCGCGCAATGAAAATGTCTAAATTTCAGGTAAAAATGCGCATTTAAAAAAAAAAAATCATTATCACTGTGTCGCGCGCTCGCGTGCCACTGGTTAACTGTGCCAGCAGTGGCACGCGTGGCATAAGTTGCTGACCCCTGCTCTAACGTTATTCTTCCTACTTCAGTGGCTCCGCCCCTAGGATATTATCCAATCAGAAGGTGCGTGGTGGGTAGCGTCCGAGATAGAGAAAGGGAAGAGTGGGTGAGGCTCGGCTGCATCTGAGCTCTAAGAATTGGCTCGTCAAATAAATAAAAATGCCGATAACCGTCAAACTCCCAAATATCAGGGCGGATGATTGGCCCCTGGATACATTCTCAGGATGCGTGAGCATTGTTGACCCAAAACTGCGGAAGTAGGAGTACAAGATGGAATAGAGCCAGGAAAGATTTGTATGGTGAGCTGCGTTTTTAGAGTCACAATCCCCCCCCCAAAAAAAATCTCTGCTGTTGTGTGTACAGGTGCACAAATCGCAGTCTTAAGGAACACATTTATTTTGGGATATTTCCAAGAGAAAACAGGCTTTTTCAAAAGCACCATAGGAGCCAGTGGCTGCAAGGCATCGTTATAACTGACTGGACTGAGGATATCATTACGATGTCTGTGTTTGCGGTGCCCATTTCCTGTATAGTAAGTTATCAACTTACTTGAATGCTAAACGTCAGAAACGCTGAAGGAATGCAATGGCAAAGCCACTAGGGAGCAGTGTCGCAGCCTTTTTAAGAAGACTTGTTTCATTATTCTGGATTTAATGTGTGTTCTATTGAGTCAGACTGCCAAGAAACATGGCAACAACTTCAAGCATTTTCAAGCACTTCAACCTAAATTAAGCACTTTCGAAACCTTGAAAACTTTCTAGCACCCCTATCTCAACAACTGAAGAACCAATGAGCATGAGACATTTGCTTTTGTTCCCATAAAGACGGCGACAAAAGCGAGTGAGAAATTAAGAGGTGATAGCATATTGAATGCAAAGGTCATCTGAGGTAGGATGAAAAAAGCCAACTCACCGTCGGTGCAGGAAAACCACCAGGACCAAAGCAAACAGAATGGCGGCCCCTGCCACCGGGACGCCGAAAATCAGACCGGGGTTGGTTTGGGTCAGTGGTTCTGCCCAAAAAAAGGAATATTTATTAAAAGGTTACCCTGTTTATTCTTGTAAAATGCACATTCTTTATTACCTAAAGAAAGAGGTTTTACGCAATGATTGATCAGTCGAAAATGTCGCTCACAGTAATCGCAAAACCTTGGATGCAACAGGAATCGAACCCTTGCAGCGTTCGTACACATTTTAAATTACTAATTTGAATCGCATTATGCACTTTAAAGGCCATTTTTTCTATGTTTCCAGTACCTTCAATGTAAGAAATCCAGTGCCGATCAGAATAACGTTTTTTTTGTAACTTACTTAGTTGAGAATAGTAAAGTTCCTATCTTGCTGCTAGCACATACTTTTCGCTATTTGAGATGTTCCTATCCATGATCTTTTTGTGTCAATGGGCTGCTATTACTGACATGAATTCTGCCCTTCTGCTACAAGAATGCATGCACAGCGTCAATACTTGTTTACATACACAGAAAGTAATCTATAGGTGTTGGGTAATGTATCATCAATAAAAGATTATCTTTATTTTATTAGTGCACCTCAAACCGAAAATGTACCCGAAATTCTCAAGTGCACTTTATAGTCAAGTGCGCTTTATAGTCAAGTGCGCCTTATAGTCCGAAAAATAGGGTATTCTCGTTGTGATCAATGACAATAAAGTTCATTCCACTTGTAAATCTAATTCCAATTCTGATTCTTACCTGAAGACGAGGTTTCAAACTGTTCCTCCACGCTGGAACCTCCGGGAGTGCCATCTGTGCCTATGGCCTGCACCCGGAACAGGTAGGCCGTGCTCGGGGACAGATCGCTGATCTGCACCGAGCTTTTCTCTAGGATCAAAACCGTGTAGGTGGTCACGTCCAGGTTGTCGTCCTGAGGGGAAGACGAAAAATTTCAGGTAAGACCTTAACCATTTCTCACATTCAATGCCTTTGACGGCAATAAATGTCAAACAGACGTTTTCCTTTATAAGCCTTATGCTGTGTTCGGGTCTCCAGTGACCTGTTTCAAGGTAATAAAATGTAATAACTGATGTGTCTCAGGAGCCATTAAATCAAGTTACAATAGGAATATGTGGTTATGGATGTATTAACTACATTGAGTGAAACTCCTTTCTTTTTGGTGGTCAGGATTGAGTTAAACCTTGGTTCAAAATTTACTTGCTAACAAGGAGTAGTGGTGCCAATATCTAACCCAACCAGTTTGAAGCCAAATGACTGTAAAAGGACTTGACAGCAAAATGTTTGTTATGAAATTCAATCAAAATGGAAAGCACGAAGTACTGCAAAATGATTGAGGAATTTGGGATGGTAACGTTAATATATTTACAAAATTTGTGTTAAATTTTGTCAGTGAACCCTTTTTTCCTACATGACAGGGCAAGCCACATCACATTTATTTGTATAGCCCTTTCAATGTTTTATTCTTTTGAAAAATAAAATCATATTCGATGACATCGGATTTAGCTTATTATATTAGACTGACTTTATTTTAATTATTATTAACTTGTATTAATTTATATACATTTATTTGTCCTATCTTTTAAACTAATATCTTTAGTAAAATATTTGCTGTATCAGAAAATGTTTTCCTATTTTAAGTATCCCCCACTAATATTTCTAAACAATTTAGAAAAATAGAATACCGTAAATACCGGACTATAAGCCGCTACTTTGTTCCCAAACGTTCAACGCTGCGGCTTATTCAGTGATGCGGCCAATTTATGTAATTTTTCTAACAGCCGCCAGCGGCGCTCGAGTTCAAGGCACATGACGCAGCTTACAAGCTAAACGCAATTGAAAAACAGAGCAAATGCACGCATACTTTACCTTGCGAGCGTGCTGCTAGTGTGTTTTTGAATAAGGGAGCGTGGGACGACGTCTATATGACAAAGTCTCTTTCCCATACTCAAGGAGGACAACTTTGATAACGTCAATTACAGGGAGGAAGATGAGAACGGTTTACCGTGATTTCTACATGTACGGTATATTTTATTTAACAAAACCGCTAACTGTATTGCGAGCGTGTTGTTAGTAGCATTTTGCTACCCTTCACAGGCACGGTTTGGGATGAAAGTTATAATATTATTCTTAAAGCTTTGAAAACTCGGTGTACCGTCTTTCTTTGTAAATATGTGTAACCATGTATAATATGTATTTGCAACTGTATATTTTTGTAATATATTTATTTGTATTTATTTTGGATACTTATTCTGATAAGTCTTGCACAGACCAATTAAAAAGAAGGGGCGTAACAGACGCGGGGGATGACGGGAAGTGGGGACCGGTAAAGGTGAGTGTTTGTGGACACGGCAGACAATAGTGGATATATATTTTTCCCACCCTCACCTTTGGAAATATACACTTTTTTTCCTTGGATTTCTTTTAACGGGACCCGGACTCTGCAGGTGTGCATCAAATCTTAAGTACCGGTATCATTTTCTGTTCATTTTGCCGGCTGTGGTTTTTGAACTCTGTACTTTCTGTTCGGTTAAAATCGCGGGAGTCAAAGTAGGGTTTGAGTTGATTTTGTGATTGTGTTACATATTTTAATGTGGGCACATGCGGCTTATGTACAGGTGCGGCTTGTGTAAGTAGAAAAGCGGTTATCCTCTTAAAATGTGGTGGGTGCGGCTTATAATCAGGTGCACTCTATAGTCCGGAATTTACGGAAATATGTATTTGCAACTGTATATTTTTGTAATGTATTTATTTTAGAGACTTATTCTGATATGTTTTCCACGGGCGAATCAAAAAGAAGGGGCAAAAACCACGGGGGCTGACGGGAAGTGGAGTAAAGGTGAGACGTGTTTGTGGACGCAGCGGACAATAGTGGATATATTTTTCCCACCCTTACCTTTGGAAATATACTTTTTTTTCCTTATATTATTTTCAAAAGGACCTGGACTCTGCAGGTCAGCATCAAACCTTAAGTATCGGTATCATTTTCCGTTCATTTTGCCGGCTGTAGATTTTGGACTGTGTACTTTATATTCAGTTACATTCGTGTGACTCAAAGTCGGGTTTGGGTTAAATTTGTGATTGTGTTACATGTTTTAATGTGGGCGCTTGCGGCTTACTGTATATACAGGTGCGCCTTGTGTAAGTACAAAAGCGGTTATCCTCTTAAAATGTAGTGGGTGCCGCTTATAATCAGGTGCGCTCTATAGTCCGGAATTTACGGTACTTTAAAAGAAAATTGTTAATTTGACTTTTTTTTTCATTACTTCCAACTTGTATTTTGTAAAATAATTATAAAATAACTTTGACAGACTTATTTTATGACAGATAGATTATTTTGCTCATACTTTTTTACTATCTTAATACATAGCATAACTGCAAAAAAAAAATTAAGTATATTATATATTACATTAGAACTTGACTTATTTTTCTTATTTATTTTAGGAACCTTTTGGGTGAAACAAAATTCTTATACAGAAAAAATATTTGCTGGATCAGAAAATGTTGCCTATTTTAAGGTTTTTAATATAAAACATAAAAAAGATAATAGATTATTATAAAAAAAGCTTATTGTAGAAGTGTATCCATGTTTTTCACCCCAATTTTGTGGTGCTATTAAAATAATTTAAATCAGACATTAACCGAAGGCAGCTTTTTGCTCTCTTGGCATCCACAAGGAGGAACCAATAAATGATCCCAGAATTGCAGTTAACATTTACGTTCATTCTCAGCAGTCTTCGTAAATGAAATTCACCCAAGATAGAGTACTTAAAGAATTCTTCAGCTCAACTTCCCATGTAAAAATGATGGAATTCTTCCCACTACTTTACTACAATCCCACTTACAATAAAACTACTGTTGTTGGCTCTAGACTCTCAAAGTATCATGTTTTTATTCGCTGTAGCAATTATGCCTAAACCGTCTGCCAAACTCTCTTTAGAAAGTTCAGATACTCTTAGGTTTCCATGTTTTAATCAGGATAGCATGTAAATAATGAAAACAATATGTAACTTAAAACTATTCCTAAAGATACTCATAGCACTGTACCATTGTACTGTAGGCACACCAGTAAACCTCGACCAAAATCCAAAGCGAGGCTTTCTCTCCCTCTCTTCTTCTCCTCCACTCCCCTTATCCTAGTTTTTGGTTAAAGTGAAATATTAGTGATGTTAACTGTGTTGAAAAATATATTTATTTACCACAAAGGGTTTCAGAGAGCTATTAATGATTTATATCAGTTATCGGCTTCCTCTTAATAATAAAAATCGGTAATGGTATCAGCCCTGAAAAACCTTTATCGGTCAATCCCTACTTAACAGTATGGAATAAGATATATTTTTCTCCCTGTGTTACAGTATTTTAACCATATCAACAAAAAGGTTTTGTGTACATATGTCTCAGTCTGCTATTTGTTGACGTCATATAAGATGTCACTCTATAATTGGTTTGTATATTGGCAACATGAAAAGACTGATAAGCTATTGGCTAAACAACTTTCAGCAAAACCTTTCTCTAAATTAAATTCAGAACTGTCCATCCATTGTCCGCACCGCTTATGCTTAGTAGGGTCACGGGGGTGCTGGAGCCCATCCCAGCTATCTTCGGGCAGTGGGAACCTTGTGCTTCATAAATACTTTGCGAGTTAGTATAACTGTATTTTTTTCCCCACGCAGTCCTAAAACATGCAGTGATGCTAAAGGAAAAAGCTAAAACACGTTGACAATTGAAACAAAGCTTGCAATTAGCGAGGAATAAAAAAAAGACAAGCGCATATTTTTGTCTGTTACCAATCAGCAAACGGGAAAGTTATTAGGGATAAGGAAACAATTAAAGCAAGGAAATCCTCTGAGGACATGACAAACTTTGAAAGTGGAAGTTTTAAGTTTCATTTTTACTCCGCTGACTCAGTCTTTTACCCCTTCTGCATCCTCCCGCTACTCCACTCGACCGGCTCTAGTCCAGTCACACCAATGGTAAATAAAATTATATTTTTCCTTTACATGTATAATCATTTATGCCATTCAATCAAATATATTAATATTGAAAAGTATGTAGTATTAATTTTAATGTTTTTCCGTGGGGCATTGTAGGTTCAGAACATATTCGATAATTAGCATAGATTTTTATCACACACCAATAGCGGCCATGCAGCCATGCAAGGCACCAACCTGCTTATTGAGGGCATTCGGGATTCAGTGTCTTGCCCAAGGACACTTCGACATATAAGACGGAGGAGCCAGGAACCGAACCTGCCATCTCTTGATACCAAGACGGGCGCTCTACCTCGGGAGCTAATGGTAAGTGTGAAGCACATTGTAAAGCGCTTTGGGAGGTCTTCATTGACTTGAAAAGGGTTATATAAATGCAGACCATTTTACCATTTATCCTCTACTATAGAGCAATTTCACTTTCGGAGCCCCACCTAAGAACAGATATACCCGGGGGTCTGCTGTAGCTCAAAATGTGTTTACATCCTATTTAATTGTGTATATGTCAATAACAAATCCCTTTGTTTGGTTTTCTTTCTGTCGGTAATTCCTAAAAAAGCTAACACGAACTTTGAGATACCCACCACAGAACAGATTAATTTGGTATTCTGGGGGCCTACTGTATCTCAATTTGTTTGACTTTGATTCATAGAAACACACAATCCATGCAGATGATTTGAAATATCAAAGCACCTTTTTGCGGTAGGTGAGTTCGTAGCGGAAGGGCTGAGGTTGGAAACGTGTTCGGGGGGACACGTCCCAGGAAATGGACAACTTCGTGGCTGTTCTCTCCACCATTCGGATGGAGGTGATCTTGGGGGGATCTGAGGACAAAAAAGGGACTGTTACCGATTAGTATTAAGCAGACATGGGGACTTGAGACTTAGTGACTTGGACTCGAGTCGACTCGAGTCGCTGTTTTTATGACTTGTGACTTGACTTGGACTTGGCAATCTAAGACTCGGGACTTGACTTGACTTGAGCCACGATGACTTGAATGACTTGCGTGTTCATATATATATATATATATTTCATTATTTAAATAATGTTGACAATTACAGTACGGGATGCGGGCTGAGAAACGCTCTCATGTCACGCCCACTCTGCCCATGCGCCACACACCTCCACGGCAACCACCTGAAGTCAGCATGTCTGCTCCGAGGGTAGTAACTTTTGGCTTCAAAAACTTCTGTGAAGAAGGTAAACGGCGAACAGCGCAGTGCAAATTTTGCAACGGGAAAATTTCGGACAGCCAGACCACCACCTCAAATTTCATCCGACATTTGAAGAGCCATTCTGCCCAGTAAGTGTTTGTCAGTGTTAATATCTGTTTGTCAATGTGTTAATATCTGGTGAGTTGGATGTTGGCTAATGTCTGTGAATATTGTCATTCACCCAGGTCATTTTATCCATACAGTTTAGTTGTAGGCAACTGGACTTCTAATTTGAGCTTGAGGAACTTCCATGAGGAACATCTACAGCTCAATCTCTAAAAAGTCCAGTTGCTTACTCTTTGGTTGTTAGCTAAGAGTGAGCGGCAGGGCGATTTAGCCGCTGCACAGGGGGGTTTCAGTTTATCATTGTGACATTCTTATGCAGAGACGAGAGGTTATCGTAACCTGCGTCAATGATGCTTCATTCATTTACTTTTATAAACATTGCAGTATGTTTGAGTAAAACGAATGCATTTGTGCTCATAGTGCCTCGTCTATCCTACAACGGGTAACGCAAAAGACAAGCCAGGCATATTGAGCTAGGAGCTACGGATAAACGGGCTGTCTAATTGAGAAAATAGGGTAGGCTAAGCGGTGAAGTTGAGAAGGACACGTGCACTGTACATGATCAAAAATCAGGGATGTGATTTGACCAAAGTGAAATTATCTGAAAATTAGGCGGGGGTCTGGGGGCCGCGGGCACCCAGCTAGGTCCAGGGCAGTGCCCTGGTGGGGGGAGAAGTGGGGCGAAGCCCCCCGGAGGTCATGGGTTTTCCGTGTTTTTAAGTACTTTCAATGCACTCAGATGACAAAGAAATAGACAAAACAACAGCATACATTTTCAATGTATTTTGAACTATCCCATATAAAATTACAGTTTAAGTCAACTCAAAATCAGTCACATTAAAAAACATTGGACTGCCTTTGCTATTAAAAACTATCACTGAGAATATCATCATATCTAACTCATGTGATTACTAAGTTAACACATAAATCATGTTGAAGAGTTCAAATTTCATGAACAAATAATTGTATCATGACCAAATGAAAAGTAACTCATATTAGAACATACCATAAATGTCTTTGTTATAGAAGAAGATGTTATCTATAAATGAAAGTACTGTAGTGGGTTGTACATAATTCACCCACGGAACCATTGTTTAGTTAGCGAGTTCCTAGGGGGACTCTTAATTCGGCCGGTTCTAGCCACTCTCGTGTTTGTTTTGTTATCGCCAGTTTAAATGTCATTAAAGCAGCTTTCGTTGGCACCTTTGTTTGACACTCCGCTTACGACTCCCGTCTCTGCTCGCTACATTGGATCACGTCGGGGTCACCAACATTTGTAGATAATTCCTTCTCTAACCAGTCCGATCGAAACTTGTTTTTTTACGATCTTAGCAATTTCTTTAACTCGCGGAGCATCTTTGCGTTCGATCTCGGACATCTTTCTTTAAACACTCGGCAAAAACGTGTGAGAAATGAACAATGGCATACTCCTACGCCTTTATAAGGAGCGCGTTTATTGGTCAACACGGAGACTTCAACCAATCGCAAGTACGTTTCATTTCAGTTACGGAAACACTAAAATGGAACGCTGTCGAGACGAAATCGTTTTTTTTACCATTTAAAAGAATCGGAAATTTTAAAATTTTATTTTTGGAGCGAAAGCGGAATTCCGCGAATTAGCGGAAAAATCACATCCCTGAAAAATGTGTCTTTGCCTTAATGTTATAGTCTCAATCTGCATATAATTTGGAAGTGTTGGCAAAAGGGCACCTTCCACGATTGGGGAGAGTGTGGGGTTGGCGGCAGCTGCAGGGGGATCCGCTCTTTTTCACAGGCATGCTGATCGTACATAGTCAAGTCAAAGTCAGTTTTATTTGCCAGTTCCTTCAAATGTACTTGACATAAAACGGAATCGAAATTACGTTCCACACTGTCCTATGCGTAGACATTGACAACAATAAAGTGCAATAAAAGTGCAACAATAAAGCCTGGCTATCGCGACTATTAATAAACTGTGATAAACGTGTGATAAACTCATCACACGAGTTTAGTCTGGCCAACCATCCGAGAGGCTGCGTTGATCAAATGCCTCTGTGTACTACTGGACTATGCTACAACCAATCAGACTACAACGTCATCACGCTAAAACCGCCTCAATCGTGCAGGCTAGATCAAAAGTTATGCCAGTAGTCTCCAAATCAAATAGTGACAATAATGTTAATCCAATCTTATAATTAAGACCACTAAGTCGACAATTATGGAAGTTTTTTTTGTAGTTTTTTTTTAGTAACTTTTTAGTATAAAAATAAATATTAGCTCATTATTTTCTTTAAAAATTTTGATTTCATGGTTGGAAATGTTAAATAAATTGTTTTATTTATTAACTATCACATGGTTAAGATATACCAGCTTTATGAGCATAAAAAAGTAAAAAAATGTGGTAAAAGCTTCAGTTACAGTTGATTTGATATTAAGTAATATCATCCAGAAGATAGATAAAAAAAAATACAGAAAGTTTCAAACAACTGTTTTTTTAACCATATGTCATGATTTCATGTCTGCCCAACCATACAGGACATCTCATTCTTGTTTTTGCATCTGCTTCACAGATATGCAGAGTATGAAAGGACAAGAAACGCCTGCACTGATACTACACAGCCTGCAATATCACAGTTCATCCAGTCTCGTCCTCTGGAAGCATATTCAGCAAATCATCCCAAACAGAAGTCCATAACCAATGCTATTGTTACAGATCTTGTGATTGGATGTAGCATGCCCCTTTCAATGACGGAAAATAAACATTTCAGGCACTTCATGTCTGTGGTCGACTCCAAATACCAGCCTATCTGCCGCAGAACAATAACTTCAACAATAGAATCACTTGTTGCAGACATGCAAGAAAAGATCAAAGTGATTCTTGCTGGTGTAGACCATGTGTCGGTTACCATAGACATTTGGTCAGATAGGAGGATGCGCGGCTTTTTGGGAGTCACTGGCCATGTCTTAACAACCTCAGAAGGAGTCATGCTGAAGTCATACCTGCTGGCATGCAGCAGATTCAAGGGATCTCACACAGGAGAGCGCATTGCTGAAGCCTTTGATTCCCTGTGTGAGGATTATGGCATTCGGAAAAAACTCGACTTCATAATCTGTGATAATGCTGCGAATATGAAGCGAGCATTTTCAGTCTGTTTTCCGAAGGATCAAGATGACGAAGTAACCGATGATGACAATCTGGATGATGAAGAATTGTGGGAAGACCTCTCCAGAGGTGACTGGGAGACTGTGGACCGCACAATCAACAGAGGAAGCCCTAAACGTCAGCAATGCTTTGCGCATACTCTGCAGTTAGCTGTTGGTGATGGTCTCAAGGATGCACGGATCATGAACAGTTCCTTTGCAAAATGCTCCAAGCTTAGCTCTCTCTTGCATACATCCAGCACCTTTAAAGATGCGTTTGAGGAGAAGTTTGATCAGCGAGGGATACCCGCTGCTGTAAACACACGGTGGAATTCAACTTTCCGACAAGTCAAGGCAGTGCTCTCATTCAGTCACCAGGACTTGTGCAGTGTTGTTCAGAACACGGGACACAGTGAGCTGGTCTTCTCAATTAGGGAGTGGAACTTGATGAAGGAACTTTGTGATGTGCTACAGCCATTTGCAGAGGCCACTGATCTTACTCAGGGAGAGAAGATTGTGACGATTAGCTCTGTCCTCCCCTGTGTATTGTCTCTTAACCACCACTTGGAAAGACTCAAGCCGCAAGTGCGCTTCCTGGGAAGCATGATCCATAGCCTGCAATTCTCTTTGAAGAAACGGTTCCGGGGAATCTTCGTTAATGTGAAGATGTTGTCAGCTGCATCAGGGGAAGAGCTGCCATTTGCAGACCCAGTCTACATCAGGTCAGCTGTCCTGGACCCGGCTTTCTCCATGATGTGGCTTCAGCATGATGTGCTTGTCACCGATGATGTCAAGAATAACATTGTTGACATGGTAAAAGGTCAGTGGATTTTTTTTTTTTAACGTGATGTACACTTAGGCGTGTCACCATTATCAAATTATGGAAATGTAATTCAAAACAGTTATATGAGTATTATAATCCATTTTAGAGATGATTTTGCAAGCGTATCAAACTGTGGATGTTCAATTTTGAATAATGCTCATGAGATCTTACGCTTGCCCTTTTTTTTCTTTGTTTTAATTAGATCTGATTCTACGTGAGGTGCAACCTCACACAACATCCCAGAGTCCTGAATTCCTAGAGGAGGAAAGCGAAAGCCAGCAAGAAGACAGCACTGGCCTATTCTCAGGCTACAAAAAACGCCGCAAGCAGGACCCAACCACCAACCCAGAGACACAACTAAATAACTATTTTTCTCTTTGTTGTGGGCAGCCTTGTCTGTCCTTCTGGGACGCAAACAGGGCTGTCCTCCCTGCCCTTTTTCCTGTTGCAATGAAAGCTTTGTCAGTGCCAGCCTCAAGTTCCCCAGTGGAAAGAGTCTTCAGCCATGGTGGAATCATTATGAGACCCCATCGAGCTCGGCTTGCAGATAAGACCCTGTCTAATCTTCTATTTTGCAAATGCAATACCTTGTAAAAAGGGAATGACTGATGGATATACAGTGACTGAGTGAGTGAGTTAATTTGTGTCATTGTGAGTGAGTGAGTGAGTGAGTGAGTGAGTGAGTGAGTGAGTGAGTGAGTGAGTGAGTGAGTGAGTGAGTGAGTGAGTGAGAGTGTGTGAGTGAGAGAGAGAGGAGAAATGTAACAAAGTTTAATAATAATAAGCTATTTGTTTTAGCTGTTATTTGTTTCCTCATAAAAAGGGATTGACTTATGGATATACTGTTTGAGTGAGTGACAGAAAGCGTGTGAGAGAGAAATCTGCAAAGAAAAGAGCAAGAGAAATGTGACAGTTTAATCCTCTGTAAGTTAGTATTTGTTTTAGCTGTTATTGTTACTTTGTAAAAGTAAAAAAAAAGTAAAAGTTTGGGTTTCGATCTACAGATCACTTTTTCTGTCAATAAATACCAAATACTGACGATATCACTGTTTGTTTGAGTCTATGATGTATTTTACTGAACATGAGTATTTAGGATACAAATATTTTATTACAGGTTAGGCACATTAGCCAAGGATGATTACTTGATTTCTTATATATTGCCTTTCACTTTATTAAGATCAGATTCTGAAGCTAAAATTACAACAGTACGCCAAAGGTGACTTGACTTGGACTTGACTTGACCTATTACAGGACTTGACTTGACTTGACACAGCCTGTGACTTGACTTGACTTGACTTGCCCAAGAAAAAAATACTTGGGACTTACTTGAGACTTGCACATGTGTGACTTGGTCCCATGTTAATACTATTAAGGGCTACAAGTTAGATATCAATTTTTGAAATAACTTATCTTGTTACTACTTTGTTGTGACTATGTTATTACCAGGTTGTAATCATTAAAAGCGGTGTTTAAATAGGCTCAGCCAACTACTAAAACCAGACCAGTTAGAAATAAAATTACCTAGAAAATCAAAATGACCAATCACTAGTGATCTATTTTCAGAACCAGTCTGCAAACTCAGGTGTTCTTGTGAGGTCCCAGTGAGCCGAACCCTGCCAGGGGACTGATAACCTGATTGGGCGCACTTGGCACTCATGAATCCCCTGCATATAATAACGACAGCATGGACAGATTCCTATCGTCTGATCGTCACAGAACTTGCCTCTCCACACTGCTCTCTAAAACCCTCGATGTTTCCTTTATGAATACAGTATTTTCCAGGTTATAAGGCGCAGCCAATACCCCCAAATTGGCGACCATTCATATCTTTCTTGACGACTGAATTACTTCCCACAATATTGTCCATTCATTTAAGACCGAATAAATTACTTTACTTACTTTCTTGTTATTCAATTCATAATCTCTTGTGTTTTGGAAAAACTTTGCATGTCAGCTATACTGAGGACCGGATTAATGTCTGACAATGTTTTTGCGACCCAGTCCTTAAATAACATCAACGATTGCGTACCGTGCCTGCATTTTCATTTGTATTCTGTATCGCTAGTGGTGTAGTGAATAGGATCTGCCGCATTCAACGCTGAGATCTGGGTTTGATTTCCGTTGCATACAATGTTATGCAATTGTGATCAGTAATATATTCCGACTGGTCAGGCGCAAATATGGCCCTTTTTTAATTCTTTGTGCAGCCATAGCCCTTACAGTAGTTTTACTTTAATGCAACTTACATTCCAGTGCACCTTACACATGAAATGAATATCACAAAAGACTAGTTTTTTGGGGGTGCGCCTTATAACCCAGGGCACGTTACAGTGAGAAAAATACAGTAGTAACTTTTTATTTATCCAGCCTTACATTTTTTTGGACTGTGTATTTGTCCCCTGTTATTAATTTCCCTTGCTTTACGGAGTGGCTTTTGCTACTTCCCTTGTCCCTATTAAAGATTGTCAACTTGACGTGTGTCCACATTTGGATCCTCTTCACATTTATTAGGGCTATTGGGTGCTCACGGGGACCACGTTGGTCACTGCTACTTTAAAGCTGCCCAGTGGTTCACCTGTGTAGTGCAGCGACGTAGTCAAAGAACTGGTGGCGGGCGCTGCCAGGGGAGCAAACCCGGACACGCCGCTATGGACTTCAACGGTGAAGGTGTAGTTGAGGTGGGCATCCAGCTCGCTCACAGACACCCTGGTGTCGGTCAGACCGGCGCTAGATGGGTCGTAGTGGATTTTGTCTCCGCAGGGCTGGCAGGACTGTCCCTCGCAGCGTTGGCACTCCACGCTGTATGTCAGGTCTGTCCGACCGCCACTGTCCTCTGGCGGATTCCAGGACAGTAGGAGTTTTCCGGAGGACAGTTGCGTGGTGGTGGCTGTCAGGTCTTTGGGGGCTGACGGGAGGCCTGAGGTGAATATGGATGGTAAAATAGTGAGTAGACGGGCTCCAAATTAGGGCCAAGAGATTTAATTTTAAACTACAGATAAACCTTTGCAGTAGACCCCTGGGTTATGACATCCTTAGCTTAAGATATTTTTACGTTACGAAGTGGAATACAAGATTTTTCGGCCCCCATTTTACAGTATTTTCCCCACCATTGGACATCAACAATAAATGATTTCGCGTGCCCCAAAACGAGCAAAATTCAAGTGTAAGACTGTGCGGCGGGATGCCACCATGATGTGCTCAGTCGAATAGGGCCTCACTTGCACCAGACAATCTAGTAGTCAAATATTACACATTGAAGCTTTAAGAATACAGAGGCGATTAAAGCAACAAAGTTTTCTAAGGGATGAAAGAAAAATGGTCAAAAAGTGGTTGCAAAAAACATTTTATCAAACAACTGAGATAAAATTAAGATTGCCATTTTCTTAAGTTTTGGGCAAAGATAAAGACAATTCTATATAAAAACAAACGCTGCTTGTTTCCTGGCGAGCGGAGGACAATGATGCTAGTCTTAGCTAGTTTCTAGCAAATGTAAACCTTTGAAAATGATGCTAGTTTGTGGCTTAGAAAATGTCAATCCTATTTTTTTTTTTATCATAGATCATATTTTAAAAAATGTAAACATATGTATTTTTTTGAGTATAACACGCACTTGTTTGCAATCCGCACTCCTACATTTTGCTTAAAAATCGGTATGACATTTTGTTTCAATTTTTCTCAGCTCAAACTAAGAGTTGCAAGTGACAAGTGTTGAATATGTGCAGACATTATTAAAATATTAAATTCACACTGGAGAACTATGAACACAATACCAACGTAAAATTTACAATTTATTCATTTTATGTACTTTTAATTCTGATTTATCATCAGATACACCGAAACGTTGTTAACCTCATTGTGTTCCGCTGGTTCGAGAGCGTTATCCATCCGGGCACCGGTGCTGTGAAATGCTCTTCCTCCTGAGATCCGATCTGCAACCTCAGTGGAAATGTTTAAATCTAAGCTCAAGACTCACTTCTACGCTATAGCATATGAAATGTGAATTTCCCTTCGGGGATGAACAAAGTATCTATCTATCTATCTATCTATCTATCTATGAATAACCTATACTTTTCGTGGACAATATCTCTGTATTATTTGTGATTGCAACATTCTTTGCTGTCATGTAATCCTGGAAGGGGGATACCACATGTTCGGTCCCTTCTCAAGGTTTCTTCACTTTCCTCATGCTGAGGTTTTTTGAGTTTTTCCTTGCTCTCATGTTGGTTCCAGATCAGGGGATGGTGTAATAATAGTGGTGTAATAATAAAAATAAATAAATAAATAATAGTCTGTTGTAATAACCTGTGAAGCCCTTTGAGACTCTTTGTGATTAAGGGCTATACAAATAAAAATAACTTGACTTGCTTTTTGTATGTACAGTGGGACCTCGCTTATTGCGGTTAATGGGGACCAAAACCACCCGCGATAAGTGAAAATCCGCGAAGTAGCGGTGCACCTTCAAAAAAGTCCCAGCCATCTCCGGGCAGTGGGGAGGGGACACCCTGAACTGGTTGCCAGCCAATCGCAGTTGCAAATCACATTAGTTCTCGCAGCTAGCTGCGTTCTTCATCGACGCACGAGCCGAGTGATCCACCGCTAAGAGTCGTACAGCTGGGCGATTTTACGTCCGCCCAGGACGATCGGAGACAAATTGACGACAGGGATTATACTTGCGCCGCAATGCGGGTGCCGTTCGGTCGCTCCCGCGAGCGAGCCCCTAACTCGCGGCGCTAGTACTTTCGGGCGCGATACGCACGACACTGCGACAAGCCAAGCCAGGCGCCGGCCTCCGCGCTGAGCGCCCGGCGTCTCCCGCCCGGGCTGCGATGGCTCTACATGGCGCTACACAGCCCTTGATGGCTCCGGCCGACGGACGGGCGGCCGCGGGGGAAAAGGGTACCTGGGGGGACCTGTGGGGTTAGGGGGGGCGGTGAAGCGGAAGCCGCACCGAAACCGCGCGCCGGGAAAAGAGAACGGCGCGCCGTGCTAGGGTCGTCGGCCGAGGGGGATTCCCGCAAAAAGTGAAAATCTGCAAAGTAGCGACGCTCCTTCAAAAAAAATAAAAAATAAAATAAAAATAAAATATATATTTTTTTAACCATTACAGACTGCGAAGCTCTGAAGCCACGAACGTCCAACCGCGAAGTAGCGAGGTCCCAATGTATTTGTTTTTTTTCAGGGCACCTTTGTTTTCTCCACTCTAAAAAAATCGTCTCTGGTACTGTGACTATAGTGCCAAGATGAAATAAAACCCGCTCTCAACGCCACATCCTCTGATTCCCAATCCATCCAATTCATGTTTTTCGACCGATCAATCATTGCACAAATACTGTAATACACTACCGTTACTTTTTTAGATTGAAAGAAATGCACATTATGCATGAATGTATTCGGTAGATTGGTCCTTATCGTAAATTGGAGTGTTTTCCATACCCCAATGGGTGGACAGTCTAGGTGTGGTCCGTGCGCATTTCATTTTTTTCACATACAAAAACTTTTACACGGCGTACACAATTTGAATTTGATCAAATAACGTATAAATAATAGAGTAAGTTGACACGTATGTTATTGTAAAGCGCAACCTATTAGTGATGGGAATTCATGTTCTTTTTAGAGAAGCGGCTCGTTCTGCTTAGCTCGCAAATGGCGTTTAAGATTTTTTTGTTGCAATAACCTATAGAATACCAATAATAATAACTTAACATTAAGCATGAAACGAATGAATAAAAATGCATTTTACTCATATATTATAGTAGCCTTTATTTTTTTCACGACAGTGAACTTTTAACTAATTTAAACGTTTTTACACTAAAGTCAAGCAACACCGAATCCCAGAAAAACAACAACAAAATAGGAATTAGAAATACAGTGGAACCTCGGTTTTCGAACGTCTCTCAGTTCGAACAAATCGGTTCTCGACCAAAAATTTCGAGAAATTCTTGCTTCGCTGTTTCGTCAAATAATCGGAATTCGAACGCCGGTAAGCTAGGGTGCGATGCTGAGCGGCGTACGGGTGTAGATCATGTAGATTGCCCCCACCCCTCATGAAGAACTGTTATCACGTGCGGACGTGTTTCGTTTTGCTTTCGCTTTTAATATAGGTGTACCAAGTGTTTTATCCCCTAATTATGCCTCCGAAGAAGGTCGGTGCAAGCAGCAAAGTTGCTACAGGTGAAAAAAAGAAGAGTAGTGGTACAACTATTGCATTTAAGAAAGAAATAATAGCAAAATATGAAGAAGGTGTGCGAGTTTCCGATCTTGCTATACATACAGCATGGCTTCTGCTGAGCACCACAAAGGTAAGAAATCCTATTCATAATTATTATCTTTACCCTTTGTTTATTTTTACACGTTCATGTTAGTGTAATCTTTCGTACGGAAGATTACGATAACGCAAACGTACAATTAGCCTGGGTTAGCTTTGTTTACGTAAAACCTTCAGGGTGTTGGAACGGAGCTCCCTTTCCAATAAAGCGCTAGCCACTTGTTGTGGAGACCCGGGTGCTAAATGACGTGTAAACAACCTGATTTTTTTATTTTTACACGTTCATGTCAGCGTAATCTTTCGTACGGAAGATTACGCTTACACGAACGTACGATTAGCCTGGGTTAGCTTCATGTTTACGTTCATGGTAAATATTCAGGGTGTTGTAACGGATTAAAACAATTTTACTTTTAATAGGAAAAACGTTTTTCGGTGATCGACCAAATGGATTTTCGAACAGGGTTCTGGAACGGATTATGGTCGAGAACCGAGGTTCCACTGTATTGACTTTTCAGTGTTTAAAAACAAACAAACGTTTAAAAACAATAACTTTTAACTATTTATAATTCAACTTCAGATCAATGTTGACGGAAACGACACAAAACCTCTGAAACATTACAATTTGATTAACAAAACCAAAATAACATTAGTCCTGACATAATATTAGCATTTAGGAACACAAAGTGCTAAGCTTTGAGGGCCTGATTCAGATTCTTCTGTCAGTGACAGACAATGCACAATGGTGTGGAGCCATTAATATGATTAAAATTAGTCCAAATAAGGATCATTTTCCTGGTAGGGACCAATTAAACCCTGGTGGCCCACTAGAGGGTTTATATTTTTGGGTGAACACTAAATAGGATCCGAGTTTCCCATCTAGGCGAGCTAAATTTGCAAAAAAATGCTTTGCAATTTTGTCTGAGAACCAGAAGTCAAACTTGTGACAAAGGAGATGAAGGCGTATCATCACCTGAGCAGGGGCCAGTAGGGAAGTCGCTGGGGGCCCGAAAGAAGCCGTCCATGCAGGAACACAACAAAGCCCTGGGGCCTGGCCCCTGGGTGTTGGCAGGACAGGGCTGACACTTCTCACCGGAAGCATCTGCTTTGAAGAAGCCAGGCTGACATGCTGAAAAGAAAAAAAGATGTTAGCAAGTGTGACTTAATTTAAACTTGATGTATGAGCAAGCTTGAAGATTTTGTTGCTGCATGAACTTTTTACCTTGTAAGGACGTGTTATTACACAAAGGTCAAAGGTAAACTAGATATGTGAAGAAAAACTGTGCTGTGTTGACTCAAATGGTTAGACGGCGCTCTGTCTCTTCTTTTTTTTTTTTAATAAGATGACCGCCTTTCTCTTACAACAAACACAACCAGTCGTCCCGCATTCCGCCCAAGGAAGACGAGTACCGTGTGAAGCTACAGTACGAGTTCCAGTCATGCTTAACTTTGAAACATCAACAACTCTGCCTGTATATGTTATTAAACTATCGAATACTTAAAATATAAGAAACCATTTAGATCTAGTGTAAAATAAAGAAATCAAACAACTCTCACAACACGAAACACTGGGGAAGTAGAAAGAGGCAACAGTGCTTCAAATATTTTGTTCACACAAAAGTCAACGGTAAAGCAATATAAAGTGACTATCCAATCCCTCTCTCTATATGATGTCATGTACTTAATAGCGTAAAACTATATTGCCAATACTGCCACATCGTTACTGAGTGTGCCCACAGTAGTATGTTATGGTCTATTTGCAAGTGACACTTACCCACGTCTACACAGCTCGTCTCAAATTATTTCAAGTGAAGCACCTCTTTTGACCATCAGTAAAAATAACTGCGTTGTAACGGCAAAAAATAACAATTAGTCAGATTACTAACGTGAATGGCTTGAAAGGGAAACACCTATGGAACTCATTGAAGATTGCTTGCATGACCATTTGAGGAAAGCGTATGAGTCCCCCCCAACCCCTCCCAAAAAAAAAAAATTATTTACATGGAGAGGCTAAAAATGTAAACAGTGGCTAGCTGTGAGTCAAAGCCTGCAGCCAAGTGGATAATAAAACATGGCTAAAGAAGGAAAAAGTCAAAGATGCCTGAATCACGTAACTCGTGACCATCTGGGAAAGGAAAACGACACTGAAGGACATAACAAGAGAAGCTGACAATAACAATGGCATATAGCGGTAACCTTTAGCCAAGTGGCAAGAGAAGGAAACAGTGGAAAAAAAGATATCCAAATCATTGAACTCAACGAATGACACGAAAGAACAAAGCAGGCGCAGCTATCAATAACAAAAGCATCAAGCAGTAAAGCACCGATGCCTGCAACCAAGTGGCTAAAATGAGTGATTGGAAAAGGAAACACTGGAAAAAAGTGGAAGTTGTCTAAATCCCAAAAAAGATGTTTGCTTGTGTGACCACCAGTGTAAGGCAAGTGACACTGAATGACAAAACACCAGTAGCTAGTGGCAAGCTATAGACTGCGGCCAGGTGGCTAACACGTGTAGCTAGAGAAGGAAACCGTTGAAAAAAATGGTTCCTGAATCATAGGACTCTGCCTATTAAAAGCAAGGATGAGCTGTTGAAGCTAAGAAGCCATTAAGTGCTAAAAGCACCAGGCTAACAAAATTGTCATTCAGGCTTCCATATAAGCAAGATAGCGGCCAAGCACAGTTTGTTTGAAGTGCGTCTCAAGTTATAAAATATAATAATTACAAATTTCAATGCTTGTTCTGTGTTGAATACTGTAACCATTTAGTGGTTGGTTAAAAAAAGGAATGAAAAAACAAAAACAAAGTAGATGCTCAATATTTTATTTGGATGTGGAGCATTTTGAACCAATTAGAGTCATGACTGGATGAATCCAAAGTAAAAAGATCATATATCTGACGAAAAATATGCTTTAATGCTTTCATAAAAGCAAAAAGAGAATTATGTTTTCGAAAAGGGAAATTGAGTATAATTTAGCACCTCAAAAGAACTTAATTCATTAAAAAAAAACATATCGATTTGATTAACGAGCAAAAATACATATAGTATCAAACAAATATAGGTCACAAATTCTTTAATTTGATTTAAGCTTAAAATTGTCTGCCATCTTCCTACTACATGTGTCCAAAAACTCTAAACAGCTGTGTGAAAAAAAGTAAAAAGATGCGTTTTGTAACTTTGAGTATCCGTAGTTTTTTATGTTCCTTGTGGTTTGTTGCACTATACAGTCTAGAAGTAAAAACATTACTCCGTCTTATTTTAAAAAAATCATGTTATATGATAGTTTATACATTTTGTCTTTTTATCACAATATTGCTCTAATTTAATGAATGACGTTTTTTGTTGTTGTTTTTTTACTACTAGGAGGCGCTATACAAACATTGTCCATCTAACAGACAATATTCCAATTTCTCCAGTACCATTAAAAGTACAGATCTGGTGGGAATCATGTTTTTTGAATAGCCACAAATATATCTGCAATTCACATGTGCGATTTCTATTCTTGCATGTGTATTTATACAGTCAAGTCAATTAATGTTTATTTGTATAGCCCTTTATCACGAGGAGTCTCAAAGGGCTGCGCGGATCAAAAACTATTATTGCAAACTGTAAACAATTTTTACACCATGCCCTGATCTAAAACCTACATGAGGGCAAGGAAAAACACAAAATGGTCCATAATTGATGTAATAGTGCCCTGTTTGGATGTAGCATGCACCTGTTCTCTTGGCCGTGCCCGTAGGGGGCGATGCCGCTTCATAGGGCAACATCATACAAAAGAATGCCAGTTGCCCTTGATCCCAAGGAGGCGGGAATGGCAATGTGTCTGCATCACTTTTTAACAGTAACATGGCCTTAATTTCAAGGGTTAACCAGCACCTTACATAATACTCAAAGCAGTTTTCATTAATTAAATCACAACATTAAAATTCAAGCATTTTCAAGGATTTCAAAAAGTTGTTGTATGTCAAAAGATTATTTAATTTTCTGAGCAAGATTCGAGTCTTGACTTGAGTAAAATCTTTGGCTACTCCATCCAACTCTGTTTATTTATAAAAGTGTTATTACCAACACTGCCGCACGCACATGGCCAAGCAGATAAACTTGTGAAGTCAAGTGTCACCTTAACATTAGCGAACAGAAGTGAAAGTAGCGCGCCCCGTCGTGCGTTGGTCTACTGAAATACGAACTTAATATCGTGTGAAATATCTTTGTGAGCGCCCCATAAAAGAGTGAAATGAGAGGGGTCCTTTTGGCCGCAGCGGCTGCCGCAAGCGCCCTCACACGACGGCCTGTTTTATTCAACTTAACAATTTGACATGAGAGTGTGTCGGCTGCCGATCACCTGTTGGGGTCAGTTTAGCTAGCGTGTCACGCTTAACAGCCCCCGGGTTGAAATAGCTTCGGACAGATGGTCCCAAAACTGAAAACGAACGTGAAGGTCACGCCTGTTACGGGTTGAGCAGATCAGACTGCAAGTTAGTAATTGCGATACTTCAAAGAGAGTACTCGCGTGCTTTGAGTATGCCGTATGACAATGGAACAAGTTACAGAGGACTTCGGCCTCAACCTCACTGCTACCAAAGGCTGGAAACTAATGAGCAAGTCCAAAGTATTCCGTTTAAAACACAAGACCAGAACTTGAGGATCAACAGATATGGGTTTATCAGGGGCGAAACTAATTATTAATATTAAAAGGAGGCCGAACACTGTTGTTTTGATTAGACATTCAATCGCTGTAAAAGCTTAAATATTGGCGTACAAAATTTTTATTAATGCAAATTGAAACAAAAATATATTTCTTATAAATAGCTCTATGTTTATAATAGCTCTATGAAACCGATTACAGGAAATACATTAGAATTATAAAACAACTAAAAAGACTGATCTTTTACTTAAACCAAAAACAACAATAACAATAACAGTGCAAGATATAAAATTATGCTTAGCAGAAACTCGTAAAAAGGTATAAAATTATCCTGTTTTTTTAAATATAAATAAAAACGTCAATACGACCAACATGACTTAAATTGACCTCAAACAAAATATGCATTAAAATTTCAATGAAGATCGCGATTTAAGCAATGAGGGCACTCTTGTTTTACAGCCAGATTGACGAACGAAAGTTATGGCAACAGCTAATCAGTCAGGCTTCCACCCTTGCGTGCTTTTTATGCTCTCTCACAATCAAACACGCTTAATTGACGAACTAATGTTATGATAAGTGCTAATAATATATTAGTCTTCATCTGAACGTGCTTTCATAAAAAACAAGTTAACTACCCTTTTCATGCCATCTCTTAATCACATACACGCTTTTCTACCACAGACTTCCTAGTATTCTTAGTCCTGGTATTATCAGGGATATTAACTCACAGGCATGTTGGGGCTCAGGAGTTAACAAAGCTGCCACTGTTTATTCCGCTTTAACATTATTCTTCTTGCCCCTGCCCCTGCTCGCTTATCCAATCAGGAGTCTAATTGGGTAGCATGAAGACAGAAGGTAGGAGAGAGGGAGAGAAAAGCTCGGTTGTATCTGACCCTAAATGATAGTCCCATTGAACAAAATAAAAATGCAGATACCGATTTCCATCAAATTCCCAAATCTCAGTGATGATAATCGGCCCGCCCGATAATCAGTAACCATATATGCAATGCCCCCAATAACTTAATTAACTACAACTAAAATAGCTGTGCACCATTACAATTTTCCCCAGATTGTGACACAAAACCATTTTTGGGCGTCATTTCCCTTCTTGGCAGGGCAATTGGCACATGAGAATGAAAAACCCAAAAAGTAAGACTGAGTCCAGATAGAGACTAAAATGCTGAATATGGGGGTACAAAGAGCCAAAATATGTTATTGTTTTCATGTCAGGTCAAGTCACAATTTTTGTGTGCAGCCCTTAAAAAGAAAAGGTCTCAAACAACTGCACAGGACACAATAACAAAATCCCCTGATCTGAAGCCTGCATGCGAGGGGGCAAAAATATTACATTAATATTGTTTGGAAAATATTAACTTTACGATGCAAAGAATCCAACGAGAAAACAAAAGAAAACTGGGCTCTGTAAGATGAAAGTAGCTGTTCAGTCATACTCTTGCTCTTTTTGCTGAAAAAAATGCTGAGTCAACAAAGCCAAAGGTAATGGAGTTTGGAAGAGTGTGTGATAGGCGTAAGTTATGTGTGAATGTTGGTAAGAGTAAGGTGATGAAGTGTTCACGTGATGGAGAGGGCATGGCGTTGGAAATAAGGTTGGATGGACAGGTGCTGGAAGAAGTTGAAAGCTTAAGGTACTTGGGTTGTGATGTGACTGCAGTTGGTGGAATGGAGTGCAAGGTATTGCACAAAGTGAATCAAGGAAGCAAGGTTTTGGGTGCTTTGAGGGGAGTGATGAGCAACAAGAGCATGAGTATGGATGTTAAGAGGGGGCTGTATGAGAGTGTGGTTGTGCCAACTGTGTTGTATGGTGCAGAGCCTGAATGGAGATTTGAGAAGGAAATTAAATGTTTTTGAGATAAAGTGTTTGAGGAGTAAGTTAGGAGTGACAAGATTGGATAGATTGAGAAATGAAATTGTGAGAGACAGAACAAGAATAGTAGTGGAACTGAGCAAGTGTGTGGATAAGAGAGTACTGGGTTGGTTCAGACACATGGAGAGGATGGATGAGGAGCGAATGTTGAAGAGGATCTACAGAGCAGAAGTAAAGGGAAGGAGACAGAGAGGAAGGCTGCAATTGACGTGGATGGATGGTGTTATGAGTGCACTGCAGGAAACAGGTCGAAATATAGTTGAAGCTAGAGCTCTTGTTGGTGATAGGAATGAGTGAAGAGTTTTGTGAAAGGATAGTGGGATGTTTGGACGCGTTCTAAGGGATGGGCAGGGCACCTGTATGATGTGGCAGGGGTAAACCGGTGAAAACTGTCGGGCCCTGCTGTTGAAAAGAAGAGTATGTTGTGTCGCACTGACCCGAGTTACATGGCTGCTTTCTTGTGTCCCGTTTCATCTGGACTTGGGTGTCGAGGTGCTTAGGCATTTGGATTGGAGAGAGCGAGAGCGAGAGCAAGAGAGCGAGAGAGACACTAACAAACCTGACTGCCTGTGAAAGATGGTGGTCATATCTAAACTCCTTTCCCGGTTTCTTGGGTGGGCACACACACAAAGAGACAAACAAAAAAACAGATATATGTACTTAAATTCCAAAACCAAACATCTCCACCCTTGCTTTGCTCTCAGGTGACAATCTGTGTAAAAGTACAATATTACCTTCCCATTTCATGGTTTAACCTTTGAGCCCTTACTGCATTTCTGGATCAGGCTCACCACTGTCCTCCACTGGACGGTAACAAGAAGACATACCAGCCCACATATCTGTTACTTCTTACCCACACCTGACTTTAATCAAGAAACCAATGTTTAAAGATTGTGCCGAAAGCAATGGCTGTGGGCTGTTTTTGTTGTTGTAATAGTTTGGCTAGGTTGCTAATTTGAATACAAGTGCGTTTATTTTTTTTACCAACTTTTATTCGAGAACCCCAACCTCTGGTCCATTTTCTCGAGATTTGGGGCTACCCACAAAACATGTATCCATGGATGTATATATATCTATCTATTTACAGATCAATCCATCGAGCTGTTTCTCTTTGTAGATCTTCCTATCGATCTATCGTTCCATCTATCATTACAGACGCTCCCCTACTTACGACCATTCGGCTTACGAAAAACGGTAGATACGAACATTTTTTTTCGGGATGTCGAAAAATATACGAACATTGCTGAAAGTTAGATTTCGTATTGTGTGCACCTTTTTTCAAGTACATGACAGTAATGTAGTGCTTCTTTCCGCCGCACGGCGCTGTGAGAGGTCTCCCACCATCCACCCCGAAGAAGAAATCCGGCTTCTACTTCCTAGTTTGTGAGTAAGCATAATACGTGTATTGTATCTCTAGTGTGCTATAGACTTTGACGTTTTTATTGTTTAATATCTTGTGCATCCAATCAATATGGTTAGGGCAAAGTGTAAAGAAGAGGCGAGCCGCTTCTTTTGAAATGAAAGTGGAATAAGAAAGATTGATGCAGTTAAGAAAATGGTTGGATGGCTTTTTTTGCCCACTTTCTACCACGGAGGAGGAAGTAGCCTGATTCTTGAACCCCATCTTCCACAATAAGTTAAACTTCACTTTATTTATCTAATAGAGCATCAAATTTTATTAAATATTTATTTTTCAGTCCAAAACACTACAGGTTACTTAAACACACGTGTAAAACCTTAAACATGAAAAAATAGCACTAAAGTAACCTACAAACTAATTCAACATAAGAACAATCTTGTTCATAAGTAGGACAGCGTCTGTACTTTTAACTATCATTTGTTCTAGCTATCCAGGGAGCATGTCAAACGTGAACGATTAATCCAAAAATTAAAAGCACTCACCCCTCTGAATCTGTGCAAAGTCCAAATATCAAAATATTTGGATTTAAACCAAAATATTGGTAATGTTATGAAAGTTTTACAACAATGTCAAGTAAGATTATTATGAGGGTGTTGTAAGGACAAAGGTGCAAACGTTTGGTTTAGAAAAACACCAATTATCTTAGAAAGTCTTTATATTCTACTTGTTTTTGTATATGTCAATAGCAAATCCCAATGTTTGCTTTAATTTATGGAGTTAATTCCTTCAAATGCTCACACAAACAAGAACAGGAATTTGTCCTCAAAGACGTGCAACAAAGTCAAGAGCTGTTTTTGTCATAGCAGTAGCCTGTTTTTGACTGGCCATGTGGAATTTGGGGCAACTCCTATCTGAGAAGCTTTTCAAATGGCATGGCATTCTCCTCGCCTGCTGCTCGCCGGTGAATAGGGACGTTAATGGCTCAGCCGAGGAGAAGGGAGGAAGGAATGAAGAAGGAATTTGGGGATTATGAGTGTGGAGAGGTGAAAAGATGACTGTGAGCTGTAGGCAGCAGCTGCTTCCCCTTCTCAATAGCCCAGTCAGGTCTGGGCCTTTTCACATGGAGGACCAATCCTGCCTTTTGTAGAGATAAATGGCCCTATATGCCATATAGATAAACAAACACATAAATAAATCAAGTAATACTTCAATACATGAAAAAACACAATTTTCTTAATCAATTTTAGCTCAAAATGATTTGTTTATCACTGATTAAAAAGGAAAAGTTACAGCAACGAAGCCGCCTCCAAAATATACACCAAAATAAATAAATGACAAAATACACACTAAAATGCCCCACTTCTCATCAACAACAAGGCATTTTATTTTATTAGTTGTGATTGCTGCAGCAAGGCACAACTACATTGCCAAGTGCTGAAAGCACAGGGCAATGTAGTTGTGCCTGCAACTATTATAATCCCCCGAGATCTTATTCAATAATATTATTAAATCTATCTTCCTCCCAGAGCTTTTGGAGTAGCCCAACGATTCATAGACCTAAAATTACGGCCCTATCAGGACTTCCCTGCGACGATACGGATAAGCGATACAAGGGGCCCCGGAGACCAAAAAACGTCCCCATCCAGAATAATGGATTTTGAGAATCTCCCATCCGGAATACATGGGCCCATTCATTTCTATGGGTAGTCATGGAAACGAGGGCTTTTCCAGAGGGTAGTAGGGACTAAGCAGGGACTGTCCATGGTGGCTTGATGGGGCCCGACCCACATTACTTTTAACCATGGGTAAATGGTGAATTCAAAAGAGTGGATGCTAGCGAGAGGATGCTAACAGTTATGTGCGCCGCTAGCAAATTGTTGGGCTGGCATAGCCAGCCCAAGTATTAGCGCAAGCTAGCTGTGAACACTGTCCGCAATGGGTTGGGCTGGCACAGCCAGCCCAGGTATTAGCGCAAGCTAGCTGTAAACACTGTCCGCAATGGGTTGGGCTGGCTGTGCCAAGTATTAGCACAAGCTAGCTGTTAACACTGTGGGCAATGCTAACTTCTTCATGCCCAAAAATTTTGGGAATGGCTATATTGTAACAACTTCATATTTACAAATTTTTCTAATAGATTCATGTTAATGAGTTATGCTAATGGGTACATACTAAAAAGTGATGCTAACGGCTAAATGCTAGCTTCTTTATGCTAAAAAATTTTGGTAATGGAAATATTTTAACGACTTCATATTTACAATTTATGCTAATGGCTTCATGTTGATGACTTATGCTAACAGATACGTGCTAAAAAGTGATGCTAACGGCTAAATGCTAACTTCTTTATGCTAAAAAATTATTTTAATGCTAACGACTCAGCAAATTGAATGGGCTCAATGCATTCCGGATGGGCCAATTCAAATCGAACGGCCCATTCTATTTGAACATGTATATTTGAAAAGTTTTTAAAGAGTAATAACAGTGTTATTACTATTATTTTACCATGAATGTGTTTTTTTAAACCTTCACAAGGCATATCCTTGTTGCTAACGGTTGTGGGCCCATCTCAAATGAACTTGGCAGTACCGGAGGGTGGGGGGTGGGGCGGTGTTGGAGTCCCCCCACAGAACCAAGTAAAAAATGACAGAAACATCTCTCTGAGCTAAAAACTTTATGCTAACTCATAATGCTAACAACCGGGGTTATAAATACATACCGGGATCATCTTCCAGATCAATCACAACTCTTACAATTGCCGCGAGAATTGTCTAGTTTTATCTGTACATTCAAGGAAACTGTGCGGGTCAGATGTATCGACATTTCGTTCTGTATACACGTGTACTAGAATGACAATAAAGTATATCTGAATCTAAATCTGAAAATACCCGGCAAAATACCAAAATGAATAAATGAAAAAATAAACGACAAAATACATGACAAAAAAAGATAAAATACACAACAAAATGAATTAAAAAATGACAAAATAAAAGACGAAAAAAAAAAAAAATAGATACCAAAATAAATAAAGAGCAATACACACGTCATGATGCACCAAAATACTCGACAAAATTAATGACAAAATACACAACCAAATGCATGACAACATAGGACAAAATGTACAATTAAATAGCAAAATAGAAAAAAAATGAACAAATGACAAAATCCACGATAAAATGGGCGAAAGAACACACAGAAAAACACAAGACAAAAGGTACAACAAAACAAAATAAACGACAAAGCACCCGACAAATCAAATGACAAAATACACTACAATATAAATTAAACAAATGGCAAAATGCATCAGAAAATGCACATGAAAACGCACCACTAAAAAAATAGAGAAACAAATAAATTACAAAATAAATGTCAAATCTGCAGCAAAGAAATATTGAATTAATAAAACGCAAAAAAATAAAATAAATTGCATTTATGTCTTATATTTAGGTATCACGTGATTTAGTTATGTGTTGATTCATTTGATATGGCATATATTTGATGGTATTTATTTACACATTTATTTCTACAATAAGGCAAGATCGGTCTTTTTTCTGCCTTTCCAAAGGGGCTCGGCGGGATCCGCCGCTCCTCAACTCACCACCTCTTGGCCCGGTTAATAAGTAGCCCAGCAGTTGGGCTGGGCCAAGGGAGCTTCTGTGTTAGTGGGGAGCTTGATTGACGTGCCAGCACATTCTTTTTGTGAAAGGCAAGGTGTCTTTGTTCTTCTGGCCGCCCTAGAAGTTAATGTACACCTCTTCATAGAAAATCGTCTGTCGTGTGTCAAGGAGTAAATACCAGAAAAAAGGCTACTTGGTCTTTTATAGAATCAATGCAAAACGCCCAGTTAGATTATTGAGGGAAAAATATAGTAAACTATGAAAAAAAAAAGAACATTTCCTGTTCCGTTTCCATGTGAATGTATTTTTCACAGAAATTACCCATTCCACATGTGGAATCTTAATTGATTTACACCAGTATGTGAAAAGGCCAAAGAAAATGCTAATAAATAGAAAATAAATAATTAAAAATAAAATAAATAAATAGAAATATATAGAAAATGAAGAAGATAGTTGACAGGCCTCTGCAACATCGCGTGGATATCAGAGAGAGTGCCTCTGGATTGGCACACAGGGGTGGTGGCTCACCTTTTTAAGGAGTGTGTTCCAACTACAAGGGAATCACATTTCTCAGGCTCCCTGGTAAGGTGTATTCGGGGGTACTGGAGAGGAGGGTACGTCAAGAAGTTTAATCTTGGATTCAGGGGGAGCAGTGTGGTTTTCGTCCTGGACGTGGAACAAAGTTCTCGCTATACCAGTCTATTTACATTCCTACCCTCACCTTTGGTCATGAACTGTGGGTTATGAACGAAAGAACACAATCTCGGTTACAAATGGCTGAAATAAGTTATATCCGCTGGGTGGCTGGGCTCTCCCTTAAGATGGGGTGAGAAGCTCAGTCATCCGGGAGGGACTCTGTGTAGAGCCACTGCTCCTCCGCATTGAGGAGCTAGTTGAGGTGGCTCGGGCATCTGATCAGGATGCCTCCTAGATGCCTCCCCCGGGAGGTGTTCCAGGTATGTCTCACTGGCAAGAGGCCCCGGGGACGACCTGGGACACGCTAGAGAATATGTCTCTAGGCTGGCCTGGGAACGCCTCGGGATCCCGTCGGATGAGCTGGAAAAAAGTGGCTAGAGATAGGGATAGGGGTTTGTGCTGTGAAGCCCTTTGAGACTCTTCATGATTTAGGGCTATACAAATAAAAATGACTTGACTTGACTTCTTTTTTGAGGATGCTGCCCCCATGACCTGATAAGCAGAAGATAATGAATGGATCGATGCATTAAACTATTGTGTGTCTGTGTGTGTTAGGTGTCTTGGATTGTTGGGCGGGAATCAAAGAGGGGATTTTATAGTCTTATCATACGCTGAATATTTTTAAACATCACTTGCAGTGGAAAATTAATGCCTGAAAACTGATCTACAAATATATTTGATTTGATAAATAAAATCATCTTTACGTCAAAAATTGCGTAATGATGTCGCCAGTGCTCTGTCCTTGTCACCAGTTACATAAACTCATTATTCAGATTGATCAAAAAAACTAAATTCTTATCTCATTCAGACCTATTCCTGCATGTAAACATATTATTTGAGCTCTCTATCAAGAAGCTGAGTGGGAAAACTTTCACACGAAGTGTATAACCGCTAATTCATCAACACAAATTCCCCAAAACATCATACTGCTTACTTCACTTGTCTCAAATCTCCTTGCTCTAAACCCTGACATTGATAAAAACCTGTTTTTTTTTTCCAATGTCGGGCCTTGAAACGCGGAAGGGGTGAGTGACTGTTAGGTGTGGCCAAGACAAACAGTAGTTTCTCTGGTCTTTGCTTACAGTGAAGAATACTAAAACGACAAGAAATGAAAGCTGCCGAACTAGTAGAACACGGTGCTGAAAAAAGAAACCCAGAACTTTGTGTGTTGCTTAAGGGTTTCATAATTACAACCATTTTCTGAATCCTTTTCAGACAGCATGCTTGCGGCAAACTGGCCATATTGAAATTTGGATTAAAACAGGTAGAGTTCCCTTCATAATTTGTATTCCAACAAAATTAATTACTCTTCTCATAAGATTATTCATAGAACATACTATAAAGTATGACTGGACATCCTCTTCAACAACAATGGATAAGTTCCTTAAAAGTATTGCAACTGTAAAATTGTTCACCGAATTGGATTGCTCTTCGGTGTACATACGGTAGACCCCCAGGATAAGGCATCCCTGCCTTACGACGTTTTCACTTTACAGTGTGGAAAAAATGATTTTGGCCCCTCCTTAGGGTATTTTCCTCACTATCCAACATCAATATAAGATATCACAATTCCTATAACAGAGTCCAAACTTTGCATTGTTCATGCCTATGATGAGCTACATCTCTAAGATGACTGTCTCCTTTTGGTTGACGTTATATAAAATGCTGGTATTCTATTGGTTTTTGTTATGGCATCCCTCCCACAATGCCTTTTGCTTTCTTATTCGGTTCAGAAGACTGTGTCACCTACTTTCATTTGTTTAGTTACTTTACAACCCCTACCAAAGAACAGATTTTATTTGTAGTCCTGTAAATCTGTTCTCCCGGGTGCTTTGTTTTTTATTGTCAATTTAGAGCTCACGTTTCTAAGTAAAGCAAAACTGAGCAAGTCAGTTTTTTTAATTATTTACCAAGAAGATTCTTCGACAACAGCAAACAGAAACTTCCTGAAGTTGGATTGTTTCTGGACACCACAGGAAGCAGGAAGCAGAGACTGACGTGGTCTTTCCTTTCCTTCCTCAAAGCTTCAATGAAAGTAAGAAAACAGAGAAGCTCCAGAATCTCAATCGGACAAAAAACTCGAAGCACGACTCCTGATAGGAACAAAAAACCTTTTAAGAGACTCCAAACATCTGATGAACTTAAGACCCGATTTTCCGTCCTCAGCGCTCCAAAAGTGAAGTGCTGTTTGTCAATGAAGAGGCCCCGTCAACCTCCAGTCGCTCTTGTTTGTTTATTGAAGCTGAGTGCAAGGGGCCTGTTCCAAGGCGGGGGCCCCCTACCAAGGTCCAGGAGCCCAAACCACGTCGGGCCCCTCTCTGTGCGTCAACGCAAGATGGATGAGATGGTGACAGTGATGAATGCATGTTCGGAGAGATGGATGAATGGCTAACATGGAGTCTTGACAAGGGAAATTGGCCTCAGGGCCTGCGGTGCAAGTGGTAAGGGGGGGCCCTTGACGGAGTTCTGCTAAAAGGTCATATGTGCCTAAGGGCAGCGGTAAGTTAAAGTGTTTGTGGCTTTCAGTAAGTCGCCAGCCAAGTAAAACAAACTCGTGCTCACAGGATAGAAAAGAGTAGGAGTTACGACCAATGAACACAGAAACACAGCACCTCCTTGCGAGAGGCAATGATGAGAGGTTTAGCAGACTAGTCTCGCCAAACCGGTGGCTGGCAAGTTTTTGTAGTCAGCCGGGATTTAGGTATGTAGATAACTGGCCTGCTTTCTGGGGCCGACCTGACCTGCTGAGGAGAGACGGCCTTCACCCTAACTGGCAAGGTGGTCTCACTCTTTCTAAAAAACCAAATAAGTTTGTAGTGTTAAATGAGGCTTCTGCTCCTAACTTTGTGAGTTCGCACTTGGCACGACCATGCAAAAAAGGTGGAGGCGTTGCTCTTATATCGGAAGGTAAGTTGAAATTTACTCCTAGTACCCCTACTGTTTTTAAAACGTTTGAAGCACTTTTTATGGGGTCTTTAATGTCAACACCAATTTATGTAGTTGTTGTGTATCGCCCACCTGGACCATACTCAAATTTTTTTGACGAATTTTCGGAACTATTAACAGACTTTTAGTAACTTATGCGGAGAATGTTGTAATTATTGGTGATTTTAATGTTCACATAAACTCCCCATCAAATTCACTTGCAATTGCTTTTAAGTCACTGATTGATACATTTGGTTTCATTCAAATAGTTGATGTGCCCAATCATAAAGATGGGAACATTCTAGATCTTGTTCTGACCCGTGGCGTAGTAGCCTCAAATGTTACAGTGTTACCGTATCCTAATGCCATTTCTGATCACTATCTTGTTAAGTGTGAGGTACTATTTAATGTTTACTGTGATAAAGAAAATTTAGGCTTTAGCAGTCGCAATACCCGCCCTAAAACTGCATTAGCTTTAAAAGAACTATTACCTGTGGTAACTGCAGCCTTCGTACACTGGGTCCGTTGACTCACTTACAAACAACTTTAATACTGCTTTGGTTAATGTTATTGATTCTGTGGTGCCCCTAAGGCATAAATTTCGACCTAAGAAGCATACACCTTGATTTACTGAAGAAACCAGGTTATTCAAACAAGGTTGCAGAAAACTTGAATGAAAATGGCGCACTACAAAGCTGGAGGTCTTCCGACTAGCCTGGTGTGACAGCTTGCTGAAATATAAAGTAGCTCTTGCCTCAGCTAAAGCATCGTTTTTCTTTAAGATTATTGTTAAACATAAGAATAATCCGAAATTTTTGTTTGACACAATGGCGAAACTTACCAGACAACAACTTAACCCAGATAGTTCTACTTATTCTGCTATTGACATTATGGAATTTTTTAATAAAATTATTTAAGTAACCAGGAATGAAATTTTAAAAGAACGCTCTGTAACCTCCTCCTATCTCAAAGATGTGGATGTGTTAGGTAAAGACCGTGTCGGTGGTTGTTCAGAAACATTCTCCAGTTTCAATGATTTGTCTTTGACAGTCTAACACAGATGGTCAGTAAGGCCAAACAAACTACTTGCCTGCTTGATCCGTTTCCAGCTTCACTGGTGAAGGATCTGTTTGGGATCTTAGAACCATCCGTTTTAAATATTTTTAATATATCGCTATCCTCGGGTATGGTTCCTGTAGCCTTCAAGTCTGCCGTCATTAAACCCACGCTTAAGCAACCTAACCTTGACCCAGAAAGCCTGGGTAATTATAGGCCAGTGTCAAATCTGTCATTTTTTGCAAAATTACTTGAAAAGGTCGCTGCACAGTAATTAAATAACTTCATGTAAGAAAATAACCTCTTTGAAACAGTCCAGTCAGCATTTAGGGCAAATCACTCTACTGAGACAGCCCTGCCTAAAGTAACCAATGATCTCCTTAGAACAATAGATTCCAATGCCTCATCAATGTTACTGCTGCTGGATCTCAATGCTGCTTTTGATACTGTCGACCACAACATATTACTTGTTCGTCTGGAATGCATAAGTATCTCACGAACTGTACTCTCTGTCAGACAGGATGCAATACGTTAACTATGGCAATCTGACCTCTAAACAATCTAATGTCCCCTGTGGTGTTCCACAGGGCTCTGTACTTGGCCCCCTTCTTTTTAGTGTTTATATGATCCTGTTTGGTGACATTATCCGCAAGTATAATATTAGTTTCCATTGCTATGCAGATGACACACAACTGTATGTGCCACTGGAGACAACTGGACAGTTAAGTTGTAGAAATCTGGAGGCTTGCCTTACTGAGATTAAAAGATAGATGTCACTTAATTTTTTGCACCTTAACCCAGAAAAAAACTGAAATGATGATTATTGGTCCAGCTCACTGTCGTGAGTCGTTTTCAAACACTACCCTGAACCTAGACAAATGTAATATCACCCATAGTGACTCAGTCAAAAATCTAGGTGTTATATTTGGTCCTAATCTGTCGTTTCAGTCACACGTGAAAAATATTACTAGAAAAGCTTCCTATCACCTCCGTAATATTGCGAAGATTCGTTCGATGCTGTCCCAATCAGATGCAGAGGTTTTAATTCATGCGTTTATTACTTCTCGGCTTGATTACTGTAATGTATTGCTTTCTGGTCTCCCGATGTCTAGCATCAAAAGTTTGCAGCTGGTTCAGAATGCAGCAGCTAGACTGTTAACTAAGAACAAAAAGTTTGAGCATATTACTCCTATATTGGCCAACTTGCACTGGCTCCCAGTCCACGTAAGATGTAACTTTAAGGTTCTCTTATTAACATACAAATGTTTGCATGGACTTGCACCCTCTTATCTCTCCGATTTGATTTCCCCCTATGTTCCTGCACGGAGTCTGCACTTGGAAAATGCCTGTCTACTTGTGACTCCGAGAGCCAAGAAGTCTACAGGCTAGAAAGCGTTCTCCATCCGGGCCCCGGTGCTGTGGAATGCCCTGCGTCCGGAGATAAGATCTGCAACCTCAATGGAGGTTTTTAAATCAAGGCTTGAGACACACTTCTATTCCAAAGCTTATGATTGATGCCCACCTCATATTCTGTATTGTTCTGTCTTTTTCCGACTGCCTGCCTGGTGGTGATACGAAGGAGAAGGACGATTTGAGATGAGTCAGCAGACCAGCGTTTGACTGAAGCATGTGAACGCCTGCATGGACCAACTGGCAGAGATGGGAAGCTGCGTTGTGGCCGTCATAGACTTTCTGGACTAGTTTACAGGCTGGGGCCGTCGCTGCTGTCATGCACTTTCCGGACAAATTTTCAACATGATACCTACTGTTTACTATGTTTGTGTACTGTAATGCTAAATGTAATTCACCCCGGTCATCCTGAAAGGGGGATACCACTTGTGAGGTCCCTTCTCAAGGTTTCTCTTTTTCCTCACGCTGAGGTTTTGAGTTGTTCCTTGCCCGCATGTTGGTTTAGGATCAGGTAGTTGTGTCATTGTAATCCTGTGCAGTGCTTTGAGACATTTTTGTGATTAAGGGCTATATAAATAAATTTGACTTGACTTGACATGAATAAACTGTAGATCGCGATCCCCGACGCTTCATTCCTCAGCTTCTTGAATCCATCAAGGTGATACGTAAAGTCGTTCTACGCAAAAGCAGGGTGACAACGAACCATTAGTGTTTTAGAATCAGAACAATGGGGCCATCAGTCCTTGGTTAGGGGACATAACTTGGGGTTAGAAGAAAGTAGTAGGTACAAGACTGAATAATGTGCAAGCATGTTTTTGTTTCTCCCCCTTCGATCAAAGTGCTCTGGCGAGCCCCCTTTTCTATGTGGCAGTGTGTTGGGGAAGTGGCACTAAGAAAAGGGATGCCTCTCGTCAGAATAAACAGGTGAGGATAATCAATAAAAAGCCTTGTGTTGATGTATACAGGTATGTTTTTACTTCTCCCTTTAGAATCCCTGTAAGCCTTGGGACCCATTGCTAGCAAATACAGTACAAAGAATATAGCATCATATTGCACATAAGGTTTTGAACTGAACAAAGTGAGATAAACGCAGTTTGGGAAAGAGTTTAACAATACCATATGATGCCATGATGCAAACCAATAGCAAACCAGCATCTTATATGACATTGACCACTATCAAAAAAGCATCTTAGAGACATAACCAACACTATCATACGCAACACTGCAATGTTTTGAATTTTCTATATTTTGGGGCACTCAAAAGAAGCTACCACCAAGGAACGCAAAACACATTGAACCAATGAGTATAAATCATTTGTATACAATTATCCGGACTTTTATGCACAATGCATGGCGAAACATCACGTCGTTCTACACAAGTGCGGAGTGGCAACAAACCATTAGCAATTTTAAAGCTGAACAATGGGGCCCAAAGTTTTCGGTTGGGGGACGTAACTTGAGGTAAACGAGGGTGGTAGGTACAAGACGAAAGCATGTTCAAGAGAGGGGGTCGGTCATTAGCCAAAAGGTTTAGCGGCTGTGAGGGCATTACAGTCCTTTCACAATTGGGTTTGGGCTTTCATGTGGATGTTAACAAACACAATCCATTCTTTGATCCCTTTTCTTTTCTCAGACCACTGGCAACAAGGACGGCTTCATTCAACCAATGAAACCTCAGGTTTTAAAGGAAAGAGTCGTTTTGGGGGAAACAGAAGGACTAGCTGATGACCATGCATCACAAATCTAGCGGTTGCAGCTAGTTTACCATTGATCATACCAAATGAAGAGGAGAAATCAATAGTATGCTCTATACACGACATAAAAGACTACAACAGTCCACAGTATGGCAACACACCTTTTTGTTGTGGGATCTTCTGTTAAGTTACTCCATGTCACATGGCAGCACTGAGATTCTGATAAATATACGTCATCTTGGGTAAGTAAAGTAGATACCCGGGATACAACATTAATCTGTTCAGAGGTGGGCATCGTAAGAGGAAATTGTCATATTGTCATATGGTGGGCGGATAGAAACCTATGGTGAATAGCTAATGTGTTCCGAACATCTATTACTCTAGGTGAAAAGATAAAAAAATATATTTACCTATTAAGCATGAGTAGCAAAATAGTAGAAAGTAAGTACTATTGTTATATGTTACACACATCTACATGATTAAATAACATTATGAATATCTATACATTTAAGCTGGTATGGTGGAGTTAGTTGGTGGATGCAGAAAAGTGACTTGGCTGATTAAAATTATAACTGGTTGAAAATTTCCACTTGCAAGGATTGTCAAGCCCGTGGGAGCTTTAGTTGCTTTAATCACCTCCTTATTCTTAATAATTGTCCATTTGTTGATTAATTGCAGTGGTTCCTAGGCAATGGTAATGATGAAAGAGATTTCTTTGTACATCTTGCTAACTGAAAGCTTATTTTTCAAAGGTATATTTTAGCTTCCCCCCTTTAGCATCCCTGCTAGTCTGGGGACCCATAGTTAATAAATACAGTATGGAAAATTCTGTATTGTAACCCACTAAGGCGCAAAATCTTAATGAAGCAGATGAGATTCTGAAATGAACAAAGAAAGACAAACTCATTGTGATAGGGAGTTAAGCCAATAGCATATCAACATTGTCATGATGCCATAACGCACCCCAATAGCAGACCAGTATTTTGGAGATGTATAAGGCAAGTGATTTGCAGTCATATACACTAACACAGTATACAGTGGGACCTCGCTACTTTGCGGTTCACCGTTCACGGTTTCAGAGCTACGCGGGTCCAAAGAACAATAATAATAAAATAAAATAAAAATTCTAAAAAAAAAAAAAAATATATACATATATATATATATATATATATATATATATATATATATATTTTTTTTTTTTAAAGGGGCGTCGCTACTTCAAGGATTTTCACTTTTCGCGGGTGGTTTTGGTCCCAATTAACCGCGATAACCGAGGGATTACTGTAGTTTGAAAGCTGTAATTTTTAGCCACATTAAATAATTAATTGCTGATATCATATAGTGGGGGGAAAAATACTGTAATGGGGGACTGAAAATACTAGAAGTCGACCGATTATTGGGCGGGCCAATTATCAGGACTGATATTTGGGAATTTGACTGATATTGGAAACAGCATTTTTATTTATTCGGCGGGCCGATTATGAAGTCTCAGTTGCAGCTAAGACTTTCTCTCCATTGATTCTACTTCTCCCCTCACCTCCTTCTCTCTCTCCTTGCTACGCACCCCGTGCCTTCTGATTGTATAAGCAACAAGGGGCAAAGCCTCTGAAGCAGGGACAATTTTGTTAGAGCGCAAGCTCAGCTAACACTCCCGCCGGGCATGCCTGTGTTGGTCATAATTGCAAACACGTTTTTCTAAGAGATAGCGTAAAAAGTGTCTTATTTTAGAGAGGTACTTTAGGTGGAAACTGATACATTAGCTTTTATCATAACAATAGCTCATCACTTAACCGTGTGTGTTTGTGATTGAAAGAAAACAAAAAATAAATGCAAAAGTAAGAATAGTAGAAGTAAATAACTGTTACCGCATCTTTAATCCGTCAATCTGGCTCTAAAACTGGGGTGCCCTCACTTTGCAATTCTAATGTATTCATGATAAAAGGTTGCAGAGGGTTATCAAAGTTTTTTTTTTAATTTATAACAAATATTCTTTGTTTCTTTTTGCATTATTTTAAACTTTTTTTTATTGACTCAAAATATCGGCCTCCTCTCAATACTAATAATCTGTATCAGCCCTGAAAAAATCTATTTTTGTTGATCCCTAAAGAATACATCTTATTCCAGACTGTAAACATAAAAACATCGTAAGATAGAGCATAGTAACTTGGGAGCCTAATGTATACATTGACTTCGATAAAGTAAGTACATGTTTCATTTTGTAGTACTAGCCCAGCTTGGCTCTCTGACAACAATCATCCAAGGCTATGTTCGACAAATCCTAAATGAACAAAAAGGAAAACAAATTTTGGGAATTCAACGGCTTTGGGAGTAAAGAAGGCAACAATTAGCAACCAATGACACATTAATTCATGAAAATTTATAAGGAACTGTGTTATTTCTCCGTTTTCAACGTTTATGTAAGTATACAAGCTCGTTGGCAGCCATTTTCCAAAGGTACGGAAGCCAAACACCCATGTTACAACTCGTACATGGAATGCCGCAATAGCGTGAAACAAAGCAATCATGGTTTTTGATTTTTGGAAAATTGCCTCCCTCATTATATCAAACAGTCAACCAGGTGGCAAACACAGCTGTTCTTTTGCCTTCAACTTTCTGGCAAAACACACTGAAAAAGTCAATGAAAGTGGGCAAGTACAATGTTACTATGGAAAAATCCAAGCCAAACGGGTTAGGGAGTCAAGCAGGGATTAGGTGGCCTCCGGTTTCCGCTGGCTAGCTGTTGTCGGACGGGGAGATGAATGACACGCAGGGAAGGAAAGTGCTGAGCTCACCTCGCACACCACAAGAATAACACAATACACGTTACATTGCTGACACTTGCAACACAAAAACCCTACCCCCTGAAAACTGCCCCCACACTGCCACCACATGCATCCATACGCAAATCATTCCTTGACTTCTTTTCAACCAGAAAAGCCTATCGAGTAATACATTTGTACTGAAGAAACTAGAGGTTGACCGAGTATCTGACGGGCTGATTATCGGCACTGATATTTGGGAATTTGACGGATATCGGTATGGGCATTTTTATTTATTCAACGGGCCAATTGTTTAGGCTCAGATGCAGCTGAGACTCTCTCAACTCGGGGCGGAGCCACTGAAGCTGGAAGAATAATGTTAGGGCGGAGTAAACAGTGGTAGCTATGTTAGCTCCTGATTCCCCACATGCCTTATGAATCAAGACCGCTGATAATACTGAGATTTTGAAATAGAAAGGCGTGTGTGTCATTAAGCGTAGAAAGTGCAGCTAACTTGTTTTAGGAAAGCACGTTCAGGTGAAGGCTGATATATTAGCTCCTATCATAGCATTATTTGGTCAATCAAGCTAGTGGGTTTGTGATTGACATTTTGACAGGGCATAAAAAGAACGCTAAAGTGGAAGGCTAAGTGATTAGCTCAAACTAATTTGTCAATCTGGCTCTAGAAAAGGAGTGGCCACACTTTTCAATTTGCCCGCTCTGTTGACAATTTGATTTTCTTTTTGATTTAGGTTAATTTGAGCCATATTGGTTGTATAGACATTTTTATGTATTTATTATTAAAAAATCAGGGAGCTATTTAAGTTTTTATGTACGATTATGTACGTTGCTGCCAAGCCTAATTTTATTTCCTGCACTGTTATTTTTTGGTTGAAGAGAAAGATTAGTCATATTAGTTGAAATTCTAATTTATTGCTGGAAACAATTTTAGTCAGTGGAGGTCACTCCCGGGCCGCGCGACGGAGCAAGTTCGGCGGACGCGGCGTCACCCTAATAAGGATAAGCGGTGCAGATAACGAGATGAAATTAGATCTTTTTTTTTTGGAAGGGGCGTCGCTACTTCGCAGATTTTCACTTTTAGCGGGTGGTTTTGGTCCCCATTAACCGGGTCTAAAAAATAATAATTAAAAAAAAAAACGTTTTTTTTTTCTTTTTGAAGGGTCGTCGCTACTTCGCAGATTTTCACTTTTTGCGGGTGGTTTTGTTCCCCATTAACCGGGTCTAAAAAAATAATAATTAAAAAATAATAATAATTTGTTTTATTTATTTTTTTGAAGGTGCGCCGCTACTTCGCGGATTTTCACTTATCGCGGGTGGTTTTGGTCCTCATTAACAGCGATAACCGAGGTCTTACTGCATGTTTATATGTTATTTGTTAAGCTTTTACAGCAAGTGAATATTGGTTCCAAATATCAGTTATTGGCCAACTATACTAATAATTGGTATCAGCCCTGAAAAACCCATGTCGGTTGATCCTTAGAAAAAAACATTAAGCATTTAAATATATATTACTGTATATCTACACCAAGGGTGGGCAAACTTTGAGTCACAGGATGGATTGAGTTAAAAAGAAAATGGCACCAGCAGGAAAAAAAATGATTAATTTTAGTTTTATATCTACCTGTTCAGTCTTGAATCCGCAATCTCAGCATTAACTGAGAGAAAAATGTATCCCTGGTGATCAAAAATCCAAACCCAAAATCAACCGTATTTAAAATGCACATTATTTTTTACCAACATTAAGGGAAACTGGACCAGAATGACACCATAATCGATTTTTTTTAACTTTATTGGTAGTAATAGTAGAAGTTATTAGCGATGATGTAGATAAACACTGTATTTCAGTATTTCATTACAGTATTTTTTAGCAAGTGTAACAATGTATGGGCCTTTTTCATTTCTTGGTAATCGCAAGCTTCGTTTCCATGGTTATGATGTTTTTGTTCTCTCTTTAGCATAACTGAAGGTCTTGGAACTCATAGCGAATAAATACAGTACAAAAGGTAGGGTATAATATTGTATTGCACTAACTAGCAAAGTCTTTACAAAGCACATGAGATTCTGAACTGAGTCAAGTGAAAGAAAGGCATTGTGGGAGTTTACCCAATACACCAGCATCCTACATGACGTCTACCATTAGCACACAGTCTAATGCATGAGACACAAAACACAGGTTACTTATACTTGCATGCAAATAATGTCAAAGTAACTGTTGATGTCATATGTTGAGGAAAATGCTACAACAAAATTCTAAAAAAATTACAATGTGAAAATATTTTAAGATCCCTAACTTGGAAATTTACCGTCTGGCCAAATCACATAACATAACAAACGGGGCCAAACTAATCATTTCATATGTGAGTAATCCCATTGAAATTGTATCTAAATGACAATGTTGCATATTCCAAGTATATAATTATGTTTTTCTGGGTCTCTTAGTCATGCAGGTTAACACTGTCACGCAAGGGGGATTTTTTTTCCTCAAATGAAAAAAGAAAGCAAGATAAAAGTTATCAGTTTATTGGTTGGATTTCCTGCTGGCTTGTTGGCAGCGATTGCGCCCTTTACCAACTCTCATGTGGAAACAATGACTTGAAAGTGTCTTTATCATCCTCTCGTTATTTCCACAAAAACTCCATACCCTATCGGGCAGAATCTACCTCGGCACTATGGCTGAAGAAGGCGTGGTTGAATGTAAAAATAAAAGCTGGTTTAGTGTCAAGTAGGGATCGACTGATATGAGTTTTTCATGGCAGATATTAATTTGCTGTAAAAGCTTAGAGATAGAATATAATTTACTTTTATTGTCATTCTTTGTAACCATGCACACAGAACGAAATGTCGATACACCTGACCCGTACAGTTAAACTGTAACGAGCTGATGCAGGCACAGCCAAACAGGGTGCCACCATTTTATACCCAACAGCTGTGTTGGGAGTAATTAGGTGACCAAACCCCCCAATTCCAAAAGGAAACAAAGAATAGTTGTTGTAAATTAAAATAAAACTTTAATATCTCACAAAAGAATTTTGGCAAAGAAAAAAATAGAATTTCACACAAATAACATGACTAATGTTTCACTTAAACCAAAAACTAACTGTGCAGGAAATACAATTGGGCTTAGCAGCAACCTATGTTAGGCTACATTAAACCTTAAATAGCTCTTAATTTTTTTTTACATAAATGAATTAAAATGTCAATACGACAAACATAACTTCATTTTACTCAAAACAAAAAGTGCATGGAAATTTCAACGCTGCTCACAAATGGAAAAGTGTGGGCACTCCTGTTTTAGAGCCATATTGACAAACTGATGTTATGGTAACAGCTAATCACTTTAGCCTGCTTTTTATGCTCTCAATCAAGAACACATGCGCTTTATTGACAAACTAATGTTATGATAAAAGCTAATATACCTAAGCGTGCGTCTCTTAAACAAGTTAACCACTTTTAACGCTTTTCTACCACAAACTAAACGGGGAGGAGTAGGAGCAAGGGAGTGAGCCTTGTCAGCAAGTGAGGCTTAATAATTTGCCCGTCAAATAAATAAGATTGGCGATATCTATCATACTCGGTCCCTTTTTACTGCATTATTTCTGTGTGTGACAAAACTTTCAAACAATACTCTGTTGGTGGCTTCTCTTAAAACAAGTTAACCACACTTTTAATCGCAAAACCGCTTTTCTATCACAGACACAGGCATGTCGGGACGCTCTAACGCTATTGTTCTTGCTTCAGTGGCTTTGTCCCGAGTCGCTTATCCAATCAGGTGTTCAGCGAGGAGGGAGGAAAGGGGTGTGAGCAGCAGAGAGAGAGTCCCTGCATCATTTAAGACTTAATTATTGGCCTATCCAATAAATAAAAATGCAGATACCTATATCGGGCGAATTCTCAAATATTCGTGCCGTTAATAGGTTGACCTCAGGTATAGTGTCTAGGCACTGTGGAGAAAATCTCAAGAAGCCAGCTATTATTGGACACGACATGAAACAGGTCAACTAACTTATCTGTGTTCATGCAAAAGCAGATAAAGTGAAAAATGGTGGTAGACCTTGGTCTTAGAGGGCTGAAGGGATTATTTAAGACACAGCTGGTTTGAAACCGAAACAAAGGGAGGCTGTGAATCACCTGCTTTTATCAGGATGTTTGGAAGCAGCCTTGCTCAAATTCCACTGTTATCACAGAACTCTAAGACCCCCAAAAAAGCTCAAGAGGAAGTTGTCCGTCTTCTAAAAGCCATCAAACATTCTTTAAACAGTGCCTTAGCTTTTGGTTTTCCTTTTTTCATTTTACAAAATTACATTTCAAGTGTGTCAGATGCAGTGCTGGAGTTCACACCTACGCCTTCACTCCAGTCTGAATTAGTCGGTTCGTTCGCCAACGACATATTTGTCTTCATGGATTCTTTGTTTACTTTACATTTTTTAGCTCTGTAGTGTTAGCATGTCAACAGTTAGAGTACAAAAAAGCTAACAGAGAGAATGTTTGTTGGTATAAGTTTAATTAATTATAAATTATTAATTATTAATAACTAAATGCAGGAAAAAAAAGGTACATGAAAACAAAGAAAGTATTTCCCGACTCATCACTTTCAGGATGATCTGCTTCGTGTTACTCGCTAGCACCAATTATTCTATAAAGGTCTCCTTGTGACAAAACAAAAAATATTTGTACTTGAACATGATACCCTTCTATTAGATTACCCTCAATTCCCAGCTAATTCACATAATTGTCATGGAAAGAGCCCAATTTTAGAGTATGTCCTGGTTTACGGAGATTGACTTGAAATTTTCTACCCCTACGCGACCTTAATTTCTACTATGTGGGGAGAATGGTGCAGCCGTCCTCTAAACGCTCCCATCAGGGATGTTCAAACCTGGTTGGTGTCATATTCATGACACCAAAATAAACTTTGTCTGGCAGCTCGTTACCCTTTCGGCGCTAGCGTTTGCGTTAAACGCTGGAGATGATTATCGGAATATGTAGAGATGGGACAACAGCAATCCCTCGCTATAACTATGTTATAGTCATGGTTTTACTGCTCCAAAGATTTTGTCAAGTTTGAAATTCTGATTGGCTAAAAAGTCCTTCAGAGAGTAGGTATGGTTAAACAAAAATGGAGTACACCCAAGGGATACACTTTTGGTGATGTACTTTATCATGTGGGATACAGTAACTCGACTTTTTGACGTTTTCAATTATGGTGTAAAATAAGATATATTTTTCAGCCTCTCTCTACATTATTTTCTCAACAATACGAAAAAAAAAACAACAACTTGTTTTGTGTGCCCAAAAACTTGCGGAATTTCTGCGTAATTTCTCTAATATGCCTGTCAGTTATTGGTCGATGTTATACAAGATGCTGGTCTGCTATAGATTTGTGTCGCGGCATCATTAAAATGCTTATATGATATTGGTTCAACTACCTCCCACAATGGCTTTCTCTCTAAATTCACTCAAGACTTTGTGAGTTTGTGCGATAAGACTCTGCAATTTTTGGAATACAGACGCTCCCCTATTATGAACATTCGAGTTACAAACACCAACAAACATTTTTCCGGGATGTCAAATCACATTCGGACAATGCTGTAAATCTGATTTTTTATTGTGCACCTTTTTCTGAGTACAGGACAGTATAGTAGTGCTTCTTTCCACCGATACCGGCGTGTTGTGCTCTGAGAGCTCACCCAGGATCCACCGGATTCCTCTTCCTGTCACTGTCCCAATTCGTTTGTAAACATACTGCACTATATCTCCAGTGCGCTAAGAAATTTGACATTTTTATTGTTAATTATATCTTGTGCATCCATTCAATAAAGCTGGTGTAAAGTGTAAAGAGGCGAGCCATTTCTTTGGAAATGAAAGTGGAGTAAGGAAGCTTAATGTGGTTGAGAAAATGGTTGGATGGCTTTTTTTGCCCACTTTTTACCACAGAGGAGGATGTAGCCTAATTCTTGAAGCCTATCTTCCAAAAGTAAGTTACACTTCACTTTATTTATCTTTATAGAGCATGTTATTTTATCAAATGTCCTTTTTTCAGTTCAAATCAATACAAGTTACTTATACAAGCCTTAAACATACAAAATATAAACCTTAAACATGCTTATACAAACCTTAAACATGCTTATACAAACCCTAAACATACTTACATGAACCTTAAAACATTCTTATATGAACCTTAAAACATACTTATATGAACCTTAAAACATACTTATATGAACCTTAAAACATACATTCCATACAAACTATCGCACTGAAGCAACTTACGAACAAATTCAACTTACAAACGATCGTCCGGAACGTATCTCATTCGTAATTAACGAGCGTCTGTATATTTATTGGCTATGGGTCCCAAAGGTTGCAGTGGTGCTAAAAGGAGAGGCAAGAACATGATAACCATGTAAATGAAGTTTGCGATTATCCAAAAATATAAAGGCAAACAAATCACTACCCTCAGTTACATATCCGCAACTAATTGACATTTGGGACAACTATTCAAAAAATGAGGCAATTAAAGCAATAAAAATTCTTGCAAGTGGAACTTTTAATTTAAATCTGCTGTCTTCTCTCTAAATCCACCCACTTACTCCACTGTACCACCTAAAGTCACGTCACACCTAAAAAGTAGAGGGTGGGAGTTGCAAGCTCACAAGACCAGTAGTTACTGAAACACACCGAAGTCAATTACTAAACATTAACATCAATTGCCAAGCAAGTTGAACTTTGTCATCTAAGGATGAGTGTGGAAAATGAAGAGACAGAAAATAGTTTACAGGAATTCTCTGCCTAGACCCTCTTACCCGTCAAGGCTCCAGGTTGTCCAGGATACAAATTCCACAATCATCAGTTTAAATAGTTCTCATTGTGTGTTTCAAAATTCAAACCTTGACCCAGGGTTTAATGTGATGAGACAAGATGAGCTGAGAACCCAAAGAACTGAACACAATCGCAAAGTCCAGCGAAGAAGGCTAATGATAAGGGCCTGTTGCTATTGTACCAGCAAAGATTATGGGCGAGTAACAGGACGAGAGAAAGGAAAAAAAAACGGGAGCGAGCCAAGCATTTAATTGATAATTGACCCGATTTGAATGTGTTCCATGTTCTGCGACCGCAGTCCTAACTCAAAACATCTCAAACAGTCTCTCACTACTGAAATGAACGGATATGCCAAAAAGAACCGATTTTTAAGTCGTCAAAAAACGAGTAAATACACACAAGTAATCTGGGTTTCACAAAAATGCCCAACTCAAATATAATTGGGTACGATTTTAGGGACAAAAACATGAATGCTTTTACTCGCACGACTTGAGGATTGCTAGCAGCTAGCAAAAAAGTTCAAAGAGGTGCTTTATTCGGATGGATGGATGATGGGTGGATGGAACAAAGGATGGATGAACGGATGGACAGATTTTTAAGGGGTGGACCGGTGTGCAGATAGTTGATGGATAAATCAATGGATGGATGGAACAATTGATTAGGTCAACAAAATATCGGCCGAGCGTCCGCGGCACAGTTCTGAGGTCACGGGATCAAACCTTCCTGTGTGGAGTTTGCATGTTGCTCCACGCACTCCGGTTTCCTCTCACATTCCAAAGACATGGATGTCAGGTTAATTGGCCAGTCCAAATTATCCCTAGGTATGATTGCGCGAATGAGTTGTCTGTCTCAGTGTGCCCTGCGACTGGCTGCCAACCAGTTCAGGGTGTCCCCTGCCCACTGTCCAGCACCCTCGCGACCCCAGTGAGGATAAGCGGTGCAGATAATGAATGGACGGTATTGGCATTTTTATTTATTTGATGTCCATTTATTAAGGCTCAGAATAAGCCGAGTCTTTTTCTCCGTTTCTCTCTTTCTCCCTCTCCCTCCATCCTGTCTCACAACCTATCCACCCCGCACCTTCTGATTGGATAAGCGACTAGGGGGTGGAGCCACTGATGCAGGAATAACGTTAGAGAGGAGTAAATTAAGGCAGCTACGCTAACTCCTGAGTTCCATCCTGTTTTAACTAAGCAGGTACAGGTGGAGACTGATATATATGCTCTTATCATAACATTAGTTCGTCAATCAAGCATGTGCATTTTGTGATAGAGTAAAAGCATAAAAAGTGCAGTAAAGTGGACAGCTGAGTGATTAGCTGTTAACATTACATTAGTTTATCACTCTGGCTCTAAATCAGGAGTGCCCACATGTTTCAGTTTGCGAGATACCTTGAAATTTTGATGCACTTTTTGTTTTAGGTTAATTTGAGACATTTTGGTTGCATTGACATTTTAATTTATTGTTTTTAAAAAACAGGGAGCTATTCAAGTTTTTATGTACCTTTACATAAGTTGCTGCTAAGCCTAATTTTATTTCCTGCACTCTTAGTTTTTGGTTAAAATGGTTTAAATGAAAGATTATACATATTAGTTGTGATGGAATTGTAATTTATTTACTGTAAAACGTTTCAGAGAGCTATTAAAGTTTAATTTGAATTTACAAAAAAATATTCTTTGTTTCTTTTTTCATTCTTATTATTTACTTTTTTTCGTTGTAAAGAAATTCTTACACCAATTTTTAAGCTTTTACAGCAAATGAATATCGGCTCTGAATATCAGTTACAGTCCTCCTGCTATCGCTAATAATCTGTAACGGCCCTGAAAAACCCATATTGGTTGATTTTTACAATTGAATTTTTGATAGAATGATGAATAGATGGAACAGTGAATGCATGAACCAATGAATAGATTAATTTTTAAGTTTTATATAGAGAAGGGATGGCTCAATGGAGTAGCAGATATTTGCAGTATGAATAGACAGACAGGCGGATGGGCAGGGAGATTTAATGATGATTGAATGATGGATGGATGAATGCTTGTAACGATAAATAGATTGAACAATGGATAGATGGTCAGAAGGAACACATTATAACTATAATAAAACTTGAACCAAAACGTAGCATATCTTTGGCATCGGACAATTCATTTTAGCCAAATTTGACAGCTATATGTCAAGAAAAATATATTTACAACGTTTCTAATCCTCTTTTACAACTTTGATACCTAAAATACCATTCGTAACAATTTTAACTGTGTCAAAGAGAGTAAGGTACCATGTTAAGATGCTACATTTCCTCAAGAAACATGTTAATAAACATTTCGTCAATGACTGATTTATCTTCATTTTGATGGCCACGGCCCACAGCAGCCAAGATAAACTGTGTGTTTTCATTCCAAACAATAGGGCTGACAGATGTAAGTTACAGTTCATAAACGTGATCAAATTCACCGCCCTCCATTGACAAAATTTATCATCCTGCTAAGAACCATTCTCTGTTGAGAAAATGTGTCTGTGAGCCATCTTGGGCTGTTTGAAGCTTAGATGGAGAGCCAAAGCAGACGTTTCCAGCCTCATCTCCAACTTCCTTTATGCCTCTCAGATTTGCGGCGTTAAGTCATTTTTTTATGGAAGGTCTTGACCCGAAGACGAGCGCTAGCAGCACATTGCCAAACGGATCAGGAATGTACCAAAAACACAGACCTTCATTGTTCTCCTTACCTTTACATTCCAGTCAGTTTTAAAATCACAGCACTTCTCCAAATGCAAAGTTGTGGCCTCATTTCTCCCCCCGCGGCTGAAAAACGAAGTACCGACAGTAAACTTCGACACGTTTGTGCGATTGCGAGGGGGAGATCTAAGTGCAAATCTATTGCAGGCGTGCGGGATTTACGACCGTAATTCAGTATGCAGTTGGCCTTGTACGCATACCTGTGATGTGTTCGAGGAAAGTAGTAAATGAGACTCATGGGAGTCACGAGGTCTTCAGGTATTTGAATGGCCTGTCAGTGCATGCCCACCTTAAAAGCTGCATCCCAAAGGGGTAAAAATGAATCTGCTTTTTCATCAGGAAGTAAAAATAACTGAAGACCAGATTTTTTTTAGGCATCTGAAAGGAATGGTATAAGGCCATTAAATAAATGCGATAATAAGGAATGATGTTAGAATTGAAGGGTATATCTTAAAAATGATCACATGCAGAGAAAAGGGAAATGCACTTTGTGTACCTACGATATAGGTATGGATGAATACTAAAGATTCTGATATTAAACATCAATAATCACAAATATACTTAAAAGTAACTTTTAGTAAAAATCATTATTTTTTTTTGTTTTATTGGATTTTCTTGTGTGAAATGTGTTGATTTTAGTTCTAAACGATATTGTGGGTATGTCATAATACATTAAGACCTACCCTAGCTAAGGAATATTGCCGTAACCAATCTACAATCTTGACATTTGTCAAGAATAAGGAAGTAGGTAATACAAAAAATATTTTAAGGGCAAGTGGCAGCATTAAAATCACCAACTGCACTGTACCAGCTCAACTCACATAACACTAAAGGTCAATACGATTTTTTACTTGGCATGTATATCCATTCACAATCGCGGGGATGCTGGAGCCCATCCCAGCTTTCTCCGGGCAGTGGGCAGGGGACACCCTGAATTGGTAGCCAGCCAGTCGTAGGGCACACAGAGATGTAATTAAATCATATAAACGTAAACTACACAACAGTTCTTACTAAAGCCGCACGATTTACCAAAATCTAATCAATACTGCGATTAGACGTAGTGCGATTGTGTTATCGCAAGACACTGCGTATTTTTCAAAGATTCAAAGTTCCAGTTTGTTATTTGAATGAAGGAGTGTTTGGCCAACAGGAATTGTCACAGTTCAGGTTTTAACAGCGCCGGCCAATCAGAGGCATGTTTTAATGCCACCAGCCAATGAAGGCTAGGCAAATTTTGCATGCAGTGCGTGCGCAACTGATTAACTGACAGCTTACACCAGCCTTACAGCCCTTCCACAACTGGCCACCAAAACAAGCGCGACAGCTCGTAGTTTTAGTGGCTCATTACATTGAAAAAGAAATTCATTACTCAAATCGGACACTGAGGAAAGTCAGAAGAGCGCAAACAATGCTAATCACCAACGGGTGCTGTCGCGTCCAGGAATCGGCTGAGGTGGCATCGCAAGGCACAGCTAACAGCAAACGGCAAACAACTCTTAAACTACCACTGTGGAACGTGGGTAGTTGAGCTCCATCTCGTGGGACACTGCTACATTTGTTTCACAGTCACAGTTCAGAGTTAAGAGACGACAAAGAGGAGGGGGTCCAGCAAAATGGTAGAGAGGAGGACGCAGCCCCAATTAAAATTAAAGACATTTTAGCAAAATTCTATAAAGTCTTGTAATTTGTGGAAAGGAATCACCCGGAATAAGTGACAGGTCAGGCTATGGCTCATTATGTCTGCCTCGCGAATTTCTGACGGATTGTCAGAAGCCGGCAAAAGCGTATGTCATGAGTTCAGTTTTTCAAGAATTGTGAGGCAAAAAAGTAAATTAATATTTTTATTATTTATTCTTTATTCTTGTTTTTTTTTACATGATGTGCCTCTTGTTAAACGTTTTTGTGTGGTAATCTAATTTTGACATGTATTTGTTTGATGTTCTGATGTTCTTTTACTGTATGATTTATTAAAAGAATATGTAGGTGTACTTTTGCAGGGCTTGGAACAGATTAGGGCATTCACATTCAAAATGCGTCTCTACCTACGAAGTTTTCAGGTTACAAAGCTATTCCAAGAACAAATTTAATTCGCAAGTAGAGGTACTACTGTATTTGTGACTATTGTTTTATATGTATATACAATATTAATGTTTTATCCGGAGTCACAGGGTTTGGAACATATTAGCCAATTACCGTAGGTTTCTATACCATATGACAATTTTTCCCTATGATCCCCGCCTCAAAAGTGACTATTATTGTATCCTGAGGTTTTACAGTAATTATTCCCGGTTTTCTGTGGGCTGTCATCAAGACCTGTTACGTTGAGAGCCGTAATGGGTTTAATATTTCCAGGAATCACAGTACCACATTCTTGAAAGACTTTATATTTCTGCAAATTGCTTTCAATCAAACAACCTTTACTATCACTTCCAGTTTTATTTGTAACGTAATCAGGCTGGGGGGGAAAGAAAATGAAAGTAAAGTGACGCCGAGAACGAGTCAAAGAGTTTCCCTGTGGATTAATTTCTTAGAATTAGATAAGGTAGACACGCACATACGAACTGACACATCCACTGTGTGGTTTTGGGATAATGTTGGAACATGTAGCATTCTTTCCGAGGTAGAGGAGCCGCGTTAGCCAAGAGCTGAATTCCACTGAGCGATGATAATAACGCCCATGCCAAACATACTTAGCAAATAACAGTATAGCAACCCAAACAAAAACGGTTGGTACACAGAGACCCTCACATCCCAGCGACATATCCGGCGCTTACCTTCACAGGCATCTCCGACTTTCTCGTGTCCGGCTTTGCACTGGCACTGCCCGACCGGCACCACCCATTCTCCATCCACAGTGCAGTAGACACGAGGCAGTTCCTCGCTCACAGCGTTCTCCACGCAAATCCCATTCACTTCCCTCAGAGCTTGGTTCTCGCCACCAGCCACTGTTTCAGGGAATGACGCTAAACTCATGACGGTAGCCGGGCAGATTTTGTAGTAAACCTTAACGGACAGGAGCGCCACGCAGGCGCCGATGTCTTGAAAAGCCAAGTAGAAGCCTTTCCTGGAGAGGTTCTCCACCACGCGAGTCTCTGTGTTGATGTTTAGCTCATTCTTGCTGGTGATTTCGTCGGGGGCGATGGTGGCCACTTTCTTGAACTGGCCCTTGCGGAAGGTGGTGCCCACGTCCACATCTGACTCGGAAGTGAAGAGGTTGAAGGTCTCTTTGCAGGTCATGGAGGCACCGTCGAAAGAGTTGCAGTCACGTACAATGAACTGGAGCTCGGCAAAGACTCGCGAGGCTGAAGGTCGGCGCTGGATGAACGTGGTGCGCAGCCAGTTGTCTTGCTCACGCTCGCCAACATTGCACACAGAGTAGGTGTAAAACTGTGAACCGTTCAGAGTCCGCTGGACCACCTCCCACTGAAATCAAAGCAAGGAAACAGCAATTTTTAATTCAAATTGTAAAATTGACAAAAAAAAATCAATTTGGGCTGCAATAACTTCTGCTTAAAATCAATGGTTAAAAGCGTTGGCAACTATTTAGATCATTAATTCATTATAGCATGTGATTTATGTGTCACCAGTTACGTTAAATCAATGCAAATAGTAGTGCACAAAATTCAGCTGTGAGTTGGAGTATCAGTTTGTTCTGGCAGAGAGGGCCAAGACCGTTTTTATAAAAAAATTATCTTACATTTTTTTAAATATTTTTTATTAAAGATTGCATTTTCACAAAACAATGCCATAACAGTTTCAACTTTGTAGTGTTTGACAGTTTCACCATTGAAAAAAGTTAACAATTTTCAAGGGAACAGAAAGTGCTGCAGAAGTTCAGAAGGGGTGAAAACAAAAACAAAAAAAATGTAATTGCAAATGGAAAAAATATTTGCGAATATGAAAAAGATTTGCTATTACACGAATATGTCATATCAGCTACAGACCCAGGTGCAGTAACGTGCACAGGTAGACAAATTGATAGTGTTATGCTATAATATTGTATACGGTTGGTTTGTTGGTATGACTAGGGTCACTGGGCCATTTCCTGTACACCGAAATGTTGGTTATTGGTCCATCTAAATGCCATGACTTGTCCTCAAAAACTACTCTGAACATTGACAAATGTAATATCACCCAAAGTGACTCAGTCAAAAATTTAGGTGTCATATTTGACACCGATCTGTCCTTTAAAATACATGTTAAGCATATAACAACAACACCTTTTTTCCATCTTCGCAACATTGCTAAAATCCGCCCTATGCTGTGTCAGTCGGATGCAGAGATGCCAATTCATGCGTTTGTTACCTCCCGTCTCAATTACTGTAATGCACTACTCTCCGGTCTCCCAGAGTCCAAAATCAAGAGCCTTCAGCTGGTAGGAACACAAGAAAGTTTGATCACATTAACGCAATTTTGGCTGACCTGCATTGGCTCCCCGTTAGCTTAAGATGTGATTTTAAGGTTCTGTTGGTAGTATACTGATGGGGTTGTATTTATCCTACAGTTGACATTTAATATGTTATATGTGTTCTCAGCCATTTTGAAGAGTTCTCAGCCCGTAAACTACTCTCCAAGGCCATGAGTTGTTTTTTTATGTACAGACTGTGTTTTTGTTCTCATATACCAACGAAATACATCCTGACCTGGCATCCCATAACTCAAGATTGTTCTTCACCAAAGAGCCTGGGAAAAAGGAGTTTCCCAGGACCAAGGTCACCTGTCATCATTGGATGGAAAGCAGGCCTTCGAAAGAAGACTAATCAACTCTACGTAGCAAAGGCAAAAACTGAATATTAGAAGGGAGGTTTTTCGAGGAGATCCTCAGAGCCGAGCCAGAGCGCAGCAAGCAGGGCAGAGCGAGCGAAAATATGTCTAACAGCAGAATCTCGGCGGCTCTCAATATGATGATTAATAAAGTAACTAATTATAAAGAACCGATTCTCTTTGTCCTATATTGCAGAGCGTTTTATTATAAATGTTGGAAACTTGAACCTAACATTTAATTGGTCCTTCGAGCCGGATTCCAAGATGCCAGATGATTCCAGGACGCGAGAGGAAAATCCAGGAAAGACTGTGGCCACAGCATAAAGACCCTTTTTCCGGGACTGGACCTTCCCTCGCGGGCTGGGATCTGACGGTTGACGGAAAGCCAAGGACTTAGAGAATCGTGAGTAAAATTTATTCATAACATTGTGTGCATACCAGTAAAAGTAAATGTCTCGCACGGGGGGTAGATTCTTAAGGTTTAAGGATCCTCCGTCAAAAAGATTAAGAATCCTTTGTAGAAAAGGAAAATCTTAACAGAGACAAAGATTAAGAATCCTCCGTTGAAAAGGAAAAATACGGGGGGCAGATTCTTAACAGAAAAACCCTGACAATTCTAGACTCTATCAGGTAAATAGTTTTCAGACAGTTAAAATTCCGCGGGAGGCGTGGACTCCCCTAACCCAGCGCTTTAAAGTTAGTTAAATTTCACAAGGATGTGCGGAGTCCTCTGTCAACTGAAAATAAGTGGAAAAAGAACAAGCGATGTAAGAACGTGATCACGATAAAAAACAAGACGTCTGTGTGATTGAGAAAGAGCGAATGAAATATAAAGTTGCCCCTGGGCAATTGTATTTTATATAAAAAAAAAGAAATAATAATAATAATAATAATAATAATAATAAATACTCGATGAACCCATAGGTGAAGAGTCATTTATAGGGAAGACCCGACCGCAATCGAGCCTCTGTGTTACTGGATAAAAGTGAGAAATTTGGGAAAAATATAAATGCGTTAAATCAAAATAATGCCAGAATAATACCGAAAAAGATAAAATATTCCTGTTTTCAGTTAAAAAAAAAATTGGTAAAAAAGGACTGGGAAGAATAGGAAAAATCTAATTGAGTGAATTGAAATACACTAATTTGAGATAAGGGCATTTTTATACCAAAAAAATATTGAAAAAATTGTTTATAAATATTTTTTTTTCTCTTTCAATTAAAATGGAAAAAATGGATTGAGTGAAATTCAAATGAGTAAGATAACTCATAAATAAATAGATGCCATTTTCACATTAAATAGGTGAAGCTAAAATAGTAGATTTAATTGGTTTAAAGAAAAAAAAAAAAAAAAAGAGAGAGAAACATAAAGGGGAAAGTTAATTAAATATTCAGAGAGATAATATGGTGAAAATTAAGTGAGACTAACCTTAATACAATAGATTGGGAAAAAAAACCTTACTTTTTCAACATTGAACTGTTTTAAATCTAGAGTAAGTAAATGGGTAGAGTGGAGCACATTATAGAGTGCTTTTGAAGATCTTCATTGACTTGAAATGCGTTGTTTAGATGCAAACCATTTGCGATTTATGGCATTACCTTTGTGGAAATACCGTAATGTATCCTAAAAAAGAGGATAACAAATATACAGGGCCATATATTGAACCGCGTCGATTAATGGCTGCTGCCTCTTTACTGAGGGAGGAAGAGCAGGCACACAGTAATACGCCTCGCTCCACGCCGCCCCCACAATATGCCAAATATCATTCACATGCGCTAATACCCCCCAGGCCATTTACCCGCTTCCGAGGAGAAGCCGGAGCCTGGTCACATAGCATGTCAGGAGAACTAGGCAAAATACTGTCCCCCTCACCACAAGTACAGTCACTGGCACCTATAGGTGAAGAGGGTAGGGTTTTACCGCCCGATTCTCAATGGCTAAAAGGCCAAGTGGACCCCCTTATTGACAGAGTAAAAAATAGATATAGATAACGAGAAACTGATTAATCCTGAGTAGGTCAGATCATGGGTCATAGCACTGCCTTGGCAGTGATTAATTAAAAAGGGATGACGTGATAGGAGTGAAAGAAGAGAAAAGGGAGTTATTTTTCTGGGTTGAATAATGGTTTTAAATCTAGAAGGGGGATTCACACGTGACACCGAGCAAGCTGTGAATAAAAAAAAAAAAAAAAAAAGAGGTGAATATGAGGACGCAGGAATTAAGTGGACACTAAATTAAGGAGAAGATAAGGTTATAGTTATAATTGATACAATATTTACACAAAAATATTTGCATGTAAGATGTTACATACAGTTGAGATTTGTGTAAATATGCATTTGGTGAGAAACAGCCACTGTAGTAGTAAAAAAAAAAAAAAGGGTTGTCAGCATTGTGCAAAACATGTGACAGTAATTTTATAGATAAGCTATAAAAATAAAAGAGAACTATATAAAGGATGAAAATCTATTTGAAGGCAAATGAACATAGACATAACATATTGTTTTGCTTTAGAACAAGAAATGAGAGAATTGCAAAGTATTACAATAATAAATTCGACTACAAAAATACTGTAGTGATACAAAAACTACACTATTTTGTTGCCATAATGAGAAATATTATAGACTAAAAAAAAAAAAAAAAAAAATATATATATATATATATATATATATATATATATATATATATATATATATATATATAAGGGAAGGAAAAGTTTGATTTTACAGCAAAAGTGTTGCTGTAACGATGTTTTTGAGTTTCAGAATTTTGGTTCTTGTCTCATTTGGACTCAACAATCCGCTGAGGAGAAAATGGAAGAACGGTGAGGAAAAAAAAGTAGCATTACTAACGATGATGAAGATACTTGAATGGGATGAACGATGGTAAGTGAAAAACCAATTTTTATGATATTAAAGGAATATGTCAACAATAAAGGCGTTACAGGTGAGAACCAGAAAAGTTTTGTGTTCATATTCGGCCGGTATGAACCATAACTATGATAAGTAGATCTCATCTTGTTGGAATCCATCACAGCGATCATCGAGCAGCGATTGGAGGACACCCTGAACTGGTTGCAAGCCAATTGCAGGGCACACAAAGATAGACAATTCACTAGCTCATTCACACATAGGGACAATTTGGACCAGTCAGTCCACTTGAAATGCATGTTTTTTGAAAGAGGAAAGTAAACCGTAACAATGAGAGCATGCAGGCTGGCTTGGAACACACACACCTGTTCCCAGGTCCTTAGTAATGCCGCACACGTGCTGGCCACTGCGCCACCGTGCTGCACACACATATATAATATATATCTCATCTCATCTCAGCAGCTGCACCGCTTATCCTCAGTAGGGTCGCGGGGGTGCTGGAGCCCATCCCAGCAATCATCAGGCAGTGGGCAGGGGACATCCTGATATATATGATTTTTTTTAAACTGAACTATCAATAATGATAATATGATAGGAATTTTGAATTCCGTGTACTAGCTTGCTAAAGATTTATAGATCTTGGCAGAACCCCTGAAATTTAGTGATACAAAGATCGAACTTATAAATCGGTGACAAATATAGTAGATATCTGCGTATTCATTCAGTTTTGATCATCGAATTATTAATTTATTTTCTGCATTTGTTGATGGTAATTGCGAATAACAGGCTTGTCTTTTTCAATTTTTCTACTTTCTGTACTTCTTTCTTTAACATCTTAGTACAACATAATTCGTGATGTCAATCATCAAAGCAAATGAGCCGTAAAAGTAAGCTCTCTTTGATGAATTGAACAAGGAAAAAGCCGTTTGTCTAATAAAAAGACTAACCTTCGCTCGACAAGAATTACCAACAACAATGACGTAATCTCGAAGCGACGAGATCTCATTAGTGAAGATCGGCGTGCAGGAAAATAAAAAAACTCATACAGCAATACCAAAATAACGATAAGGTTTGTAATGCGTTAAATCCTTGTCAAAGAGTAAACTAAATGATAATGACAATTTAAAGGAAAAAAAGTTGCGTCCCCAGCATAAATGATGCGTCTAGGACAGGTAAGTGGGAAAATGAAAACACTGAGTGTATAATACAAGATAATTATACAGAATAGTTTAAAAAGAAAGGATATTTGAGTAAACAACTAATCATTTTTCGTTGAAAATGCGAATAGCAAAGGGTAATAACTTTAAGACGTGTAGTTTTGCTCTTAATAAAGCAAGGACGATTAAAGCAATGAAGATGACTAAAAACGGTCCATAGTTTTAGTGTCAATCTTCTCGTTCGTAAATGGACAAATTCAAAAGAGGCGTAAGACGTAAAAAGATTATTTTCTTAGTTGTTCTCGTATTACAGAAAAGAAGAATCGGGACTAGAAATAATTAATAACGTAGATGAAGCTATTTCAGTCAATGAATAAAATGTTTCCTTTAAACAAAGGAAAAAAGAAACGTATTAATAGTCGGACCAGATCATGTTGATCTGTATAGCCTTGATCACAAGGGATCTCGAAGGGCTGCATAGAACATAGACTAATGCGTAGAAGCAAAGATTGTTGCGCAGAATAAAAGATATGAATAAACAAAATAAATACACTCAACAAGATGGTTCATGAGTGACGGGTATGTATTGCTCTATATTGAATCAATAACAAAAGATTGATTATGATTACAGAGAGAAGAAAATACAATTAGAAAAGTTATGACATTAAGTTCGATTTGGCATTTTTAGAGATTTTTTAGATCTTTTGAGATTTTTGATGTTTAGATAGTGTGTGGGTTTGGAATTTTGACAAATTTAGCCCAAAGGACAATGATTACACACTGAATTTTTTTAGAATGAGTGTTACGATTGACAAGTGATAAACAAATGTGTAACAAATACTGACTTATGGTTTGGTTAAGTTAAAAGGAAACGGTTTCTATGGAAGAGCATTTTTAGAAGATAGATAGATAGATAGATAGATAGATAGATACTTTATTCATCCCCTAAGGGAAATTCACATTTCCAGCAGCATCCCTGAGCTGAGAACAGTACAACAATAAAGCCAAAAGAATACAATACACAAATACCCAGTGTGACGTGCAAATGCCCACTTTAGCATGTTATATAGAGTAACCAAATAGTGCTACACAGAACACATAATGCAGTAAGATTCAGTAATATCCAATGTAGGTGGTGTGGTTTAATGTGGGCCTTTACTCTGCCGGGTGGAGTTAAAAAGCCTCATGGCATGAGGAAGAAAAGATCTCTTCAGTCTGTCCGTAGTACAAGACAGTGACAGCAGTCTGTCACTGAAACTGCTCTTCTGTCCGGAGATAATGCTGTGAAGCGGATGCGATGGATTGTCCATGATTGACCTCAGCTTTTTCAGTGCCTGTCTCTCAGCTACTGTTGTTAGGCTGTCCAGCTCTTTGCCCACAACAGAGCTCGCTTTCCTAGCCAGTTTATTGAGACGAGAGGCATCCTTCTTCTTGACGCTGCCTCCCCAACACGCTGCCGCATAGAAGAGGGCGCTTGCCACTACTGTCTCATAGAATATTTTCAGGAGCTTTTTGCAGATGTTGAAGGAGGCCAGCCTTCTGAGGAAGTAAAGTCGGCTTTGCCCTTTCCTGCATAGAGCTTCTGTGTTGGCAGTCCAGTCCAGTTTGTTGTCCAGCTGCACACCCAGGTATTTGTAGGTCTGGACAAATTCTACACATTCTCCCTTGATGGTTACAGGAACTGGATGAGTTCTGGTTCTCCTGAAGTCCACCACCATCTCTCTGGTCTTGGTGGTGTTTAGGTGCAGGTGGTTTGCGTCGCTCCATCGGACAAAGTCCTGAATCAATTTCCTGTACTCCTCCTCCTGCCCGTTTCTGATACATCCCACGATCGCAGTGTCATCTGCAAACTTTTGCACATGGCAGAAGACAATGAGAAATAGATTGAACAATCTTGTAGAGGATCATAAGAAATAAAAATAACGGATTAGTTGATTTCGAAACATATCATGCTAATTTAAGAATAATTGCATGGGAAATAAATGGGTAGAAATTGATTAAACTAAGATAATGTCTACTAGTACTTAAATTTAGAGAAAAATTTAAGACATAGAATAATCCGGCCAATTTACTAAAAAATCCCACTACGTAAGCACAATGGAATTAACGAGACTCTCAAGTGCCAGTGAATTCCACAAAAAGACTCTTTCTAAGTCTCCAAAGGACATATAAATCTGTCAAAAAGAGGCCATGGACTAATTTGCTGAAAGAGCCAAAGACATCAGTCATCCATTGTCTGCGCCGCTTATCAACAGCGAGGCCAAGGGAGTGATATGGAGCACATCCCAGCTACGCTCATCAACAACGAGCTCAAGGGAGTGGGGGTAACACACTGCGAGTCAAAAGGTCACATGTCCTTTGAATGTGAAGAAGAAAGCTCTGCTGAGCAACACCAAACAGCGTGACTAGGCCAAGATAGTATTCAGACATAAAGTCAAATGCCATAGCAGCAGTATTCTTACCTGACCCACTCAAGTCACTGTTTAAACAGCATAACTGGCTTATGGATAGATGCGTACCGCATATCTCGTTGTGCAAAAAGAAGAGCATCAAATGGCAAGACTTGGAAAAATTAGTGTACAAAGGAGAAAGGCTCTTTTCTGGTCGGTGACAGTGCAGTCAGAAGTACACTTAATAGAAGAACAAGAATGACAAATCTTTTTAACCGGAGAGGACGAGGAATTGTTGACGCAGATTCCCGAGAAATTATGGTCTCAGGGGCCTACGGACGTGGGCCTTGTAAAAGGGGCCTCCCCTGTAGTAGTCAGACCAAAAACAGAGCATCGCCCTAGAATAAAACAATATCCACTCAAGCCAGATGCTATGGCTGGGATACAACCAGTGATTGAAAATTTAATAAAAGCAGGGTTGTTAGTGGAATCTGCCGACTCCCCAGTAAACACGCCACAACATGCACTCATGGTTAATATCGTGGACCTATAACAACTCTGTGACAGTGACTGTGCCACCAAATGCCACCAACCTCTTTAAAAGGGTTCCAGTGAGGCAGTCTAGGGGTACAGCCAACACATATTACTGGGCAAGGGTGGGAGGAGTACTGGTGGTATGTGTTTGGACACGGAGCGTTCCAAGGGTGGGAGTATTTGGTTATAACGGAAGCAGGGGAGTACTGGACCCCAGGGGACAGCTCTGAGGCCCAGTATTTCAAAAATCGGGTTAAATTGCAGCATCAAGGAAGCAATTTACAACTGACTATAACCGTTACAAACCAGACAATTCGAACTCCGGGATCAGATTTTTTTTTTTAACAGCACGTGCTGGGGTTTCACGTTATGGGCCTGGTCCTCGGGCATGGACCCCTTTTTCCCGGTCGTAGTGTGTGTAAATGACAGTATGAAATCGACTGATCAGCCAAAATTAAGTAACTACTCTGTAACGACAAATATCACATCAGTAAGCATGTCAGTCGAAGACATTGATGGGTGGTTCAAAGTTACCACAGGAATTTCAAGGATAGATAACAACTGGTTGCTAATGGCTGAGCAGGCGGCACATGCTGTCATGACCTATTGTGTTGTGTGTATGGGTGCTTGCCTTCTTTTGCGGGTTTGTACCATCCACTCTGAACTCAGAGTGCCTGATAAACGTAATGAATAATAATGTAGCAAACGGAAACTGCTCTTTCTGGGATCAATCCTACCCCGAAACGACAGTTGAAAAACATAAGCCTGTGTTTTCTAAAGGAGTAGTTCAAAATAATTTTACCTGTATAAATAGAATCGGACTTGGTGACAGTATAAGTAGTCTGAATGATATACAATGTCACCAAATGTTGACAGTCAATATAACATTTAAACCACTCTCCCGGAGTGACATCTGGTGGTGGTGTGGAGGAGACAAGTTGTATGATAGACTACCGTACAATACCACAGGATTGTGTGCATCTATGTCTCTTATTTTACCTGTGTCTATAACCGCCACCACAATCCCTGAATTGCTAACATCTGTGAAGAGCTTGTTACCACATGCATGGAAAAGTAAAGGTCTACCTATGCCTGGAGTGACAATGATCCTACATACATCGACAGCATCGGTGTTCCAAGAGGCGTACCAGATGAATACAAATTAGCAGATCAAGTAGCAGCGGGTTTTGAATCTTTGATTTGTTATTGGTGTACAATTAATAAAAATGTTGACAGAATAAACTATATCCATTTCAATGTGCAGAAGTTAGGAAACAAAACAGAACAAGGTTTCTCCGCCATACACGAGCAACTCTCTGCTACCTCCCTCATGGCTTTCCAGAACCGGATTGCTGTTGATATGCTACTGGCTGAAAAGGGAGGGGTCTGTTCTATCTTTGGTGACCAACGTTGCACGTTCATACCGAACAACACGGCAGCAGACGGAAGTCTGACAAAGGCCCTGGAAGGCCTCAGGTCACTTAACAACAAGATGAAAGACCACTCAGGAGTTGACACATCAATGTGGGATGGTTTTGGAGATACGTTTGGAAAATATAAAAAATAATATATCAGCTATGATGGCGATAGCCGTTTTTGCGGCGATTCTCACATTGTGTGGATGTTGTTGTATTCCGTGCATAAGAACATTGCTAATGAGATTAATTACAACAGCTCTTGCCCCAATGCAGGCAAAGATGGTACCTTTGTATGCTCTGTTGCCCTCGGACACCAATGCTGACGATGACTCTGGCAATTACCATAAAAATGACGATGGTGAAAATTGTAATGACACAAATGTTGATGATGATTGCCTGTCTCTGCATTTTCCTGATTTTTACTCAGATCCTGGTCATTATGACGACAACCTCTAAGTGTAACAACTGTTGTTGTGTTCATGATTTCTCTGTTGAAAATCGTATTGCGAAGTGACAGTTGAATGAAGTATTAAATCACCAATAGGATAAAGAGGAGGGAATGATGGGGTTGTATTTATCCTACAGTTGACATTTAATATGTTATATGTGTTCTCAGCCATTTTGAAGAGTTCTCAGCCCGTAAACTACTCTCCAAGGCCATGAGTTGTTTTTTTATGTACAGACTGTGTTTTTGTTCTCACATACCAACGAAATACATCCTGACCTGGCATCCCATAACTCAAGATTGTTCTTCACCAAAGAGCCTGGGAAAAAGGAGTTTCCCAGGACCAAGGTCACCTGTCATCATTGGATGGAAAGCAGGCCTTCGAAAGAAGACTAATCAACTCTACGTAGCAAAGGCAAAAACTGAATATTAGAAGGGAGGTTTTTCGAGGAGATCCTCAGAGCCAGAGCCGAGCCGAGCCAGAGCGCAGCAAGCAGGGCAGAGCGAGCGAAAATATGTCTAACAGCAGAATCTCGGCGGCTCTCAATATGATGATTAATAAAGTAACTAATTATAAAGAACCGATTCTCTTTGTCCTATATTGCAGAGCGTTTTATTATAAATGTTGGAAACTTGAACCTAACATTTACAAAATCATGCATATCTATCTTTCAGATTTAATTTCGCCCTGTTCTGGTCTGGAGCCTTCGCTCTGAAAATGCTGGTCTACTTGTGATCCCAAGAGCCAAGAAGAGATCCGCAGGTTCAAGAGCGTTCTCCATTCGGGCCCCGGTGCTGTGGAATGCTCTTCCCCCTGAGATTCAATATGCAACCTCAGTGGAAATGTTTCAATCTAAACTTAAGACACACTTCTATTCTATAGCATATGAATAACCTGTATTTTATGTTGACAATATCTGTGTATTATTTGTCCTAATGTAGGTTTGGGGATGGTGTCATAATAGTCTTTGGTTTGCAATAATCTGTGATCTGTGCAGCCCTTTAATAGTCTTTGTGATTAAGGGCTATACAAATAAACATGACTTGGCTCGACTTGGTGTGTATTTGGCAAGTACAGCCTAGTGGCGCCCATCCCCCCTCAGGCCAACAAGTAGATCATATATATCTGTTTCAACTTCAAGGAAATTGACTCAATACCGTGGTTAACTGATGAATCGGATTTTGTAGACATTTTTAATTTCCTCCTTTTTATCCAAATATTGAAATTTTAGACAGACGGACAAATAGTCCACAAAACAACAGCTTATTCTATTTTAATCCAAGTGTTTTGTCAATTAATATGAAAACAAATAAAAATACTTACCATTATTTGCTATACACCTGCAAATATGTAAGATACTCTTATCCAAAGATCATATTACCTTTGGACTTATCATACAAAACAAAAAAGAATTAGCAATACATTTAATTTTACGTGTAGCATTTTATTATCCCAAAAACATGTATCAAAAATGTAAACACACTTCAAAATGTTGTCAACAAATTTGTTTTTTGGTCCAATCTTTGAATAACTAAAATATTTTAAACGTGAAAATTATATATAATAGTCTCAAGAATCGTCTCCTTGTGTAGTGTTAAACGTGTTGTTATAATTATTTTTCTTTTTACTTTTATTTTATTAACTAATTCTCTGATTTTTTTTTTCTGTACTACTGTAGAATTTTCTGTTCCCTCTGCTGGACCAAAGTGGTACTACAGCTTTACAACTACGTGTACCAACGTAATTGTGTGCATTCTGATTTAAATTCCTTTGATTTATTAAGTGGCGCATAAATCACGTGATACAACAAATCGATTATCTAATTAATTGTCAACGCTTTTGGAAATGTATTTTAATCAATTGTATCGATTAGCAGTTGCAGCTCTAGTGTGAAGTTAATTGTAAAGCGCTTTGGAGGTCTTCAGTGACTGGTAAAACGCTGTATAAATGCATTCCATTTTCCATTTACCAAAAATAACATACTAGCTGATGTCATGCTGCCCTTCTCCGAACACCTCAACCCAATTACAAGAATTTGAGGTGCTATAGTCTACATGCTACACCGATCCCTCTTTTACCTGGATAGGGCTAAGGGGGCTGTGAGAATTACATTTTTGTACTTCTCCAGTGCCTTCAATACCATACAGCCTCTGCTACTTAGTAGGAAACTGACAAAGATGGGAGTTAGCTCACACCTTGTAGAATGGATTACCTGACAGGCAGACCCCAGTATGTGAAACAGGGGGGCTGTACATCGGACAGTGTGGTTAGCAGCACAGGATCTCCGCAGGGGACCGTGCTCTCTCCGTTCCTATTCACCCTGTATACGTCAGACTTTCAGTACAACTCTGAGTCCTGCCACGTGCAGAAGTTTGCTGATGACACTGCTATCGTGGGATGTATCAGAAGTGGGCAGGAGGAGGAGTACAGGAAATTGATTCAGGACTTTGTTTAATGGAGCAATGCAAACCACCTGCACCTGAACACCATCAAGACCAGGGAGATGGTGGTGGACTACAGGAGAACTAGAACTCACCCGGTTCCTGTAATCATCAAAGAAGAATGTGTAGAATTTGTCGAGACCTACAAATACCTGGGTGTGCAGCTGGGCAATAAACTAGACTGGACTGCCAACACAGAAAATCTATGTAGGAAAGGTCAAAGCAGACTTTACTTCCTCAGAAGGCTGGCGTCCTTCAACAGTTGCAAAAAGCTCCCGAAAATATTCTATGAGACTGTTGTGGCAAGCACCCTCTTCTATGCGGCAGCATGTTGGGGAGGCAGCGTCAAGAGGAAGGATGCCTCTCGTCTCAATAAACTGGTGAGGAAAGCGAGCTCTGTTGTGGGCACAGAGCTGGACAGCCTGACTACAGTAGCTGAGAGACGGGCACTGGAAAAGCTGTGGTCAATCACGGACAATTCATCACATCCACTACACTGCATTATCTCCAGACAGAAGAGCAGCTTCAGCGACAGACTGCTGTCACAGTCTTGTACCACGGACAGACTGAGATCTTTTCTTCCTCATGCCATGAGGCTCTTTAACTCCAACATTGCATATTACCGTATTTTTATTGCAGTGTGTATTCTGTGTAGCACTATCTAGATACTCTATATAACACGCTACATTGGGTATTAACACATCACATTGGGTATTTGTGTATTGTATTCTTTTTGCTTTATTACTGTTTTGTTCTTCACCGCAGGGATGCTGCTGGATGTGTGAATTTCCCTGCGGGGATGAATAAAGTATCTATCTATCTATCCATCTAATTCTTATTTTAACATCATATAACTAACAACGTACCACATAACAACGCTTCACTCGCTTCAGTCTAAACCAGGATTCCATTTCCTTCAAAAGAGTAATTGACGCCCTGGCGACACATGGAAAATTGGACGCTACATTCATTCTTTTGTCCCCGTTGCCGATCGCTTTCTCCAGCAACAGAGCGTGAGAAAGCACCGCCACTTTCCCAAAGCCGCTTATGCCGTACGCTCAACGTGGCCGCAAATATTTCTAGGGGAAGCCGCAACATGTTTGAACACGGTCTTGGCTGCAGGGACGAGGAACCCCATGAGGCCTTTTTAAAGCAGGCAAAATGTGCGTTTTTTTCTACAGAGAAAAACTAGCTGTATAAAATCTGCGTGACACCTTCGCAGGACACAAAAACAAAATAAAACAAGGACGACACGCAGAGGGACCACATTTTTGAGTCGTTAGCGCTTTTAAATTATATTATTTACAGAGACTTAAGAATATTTACTTTTTGTGAAACCACATTATGGATAAACATAAATCTTGAAAAGTTGGAGGAATGTACGATAATTAGCGGGCCGATACCTGCCAAATATGACATCAAGTCATTGGACTGGTAGAATAGAGATCGACCTGATAATTAGTCACTTGATGCCACGCTAAAATAGTTAATGAGCTGACACTACTTTTACCAAAGCATTTATGTTTCTCAAAGAAAGATATTTTGATTTTGTAAAGAAGTAGTAGCGCAACTTGGTCATTTCCATTCCCAACCTTTTCAGAGTTAATCACCTGACTCAAAGTCATAATATTCAGCTGACAGCACATTATAGAACGATTCCGAGCATTTACGTTCCTCATTAAAATATATTTGGCTTCTCGTGGTCGTTTCTCTCTTCAATATCTTCATTATTCGTCACCTGTTAGCACACTATACTATTCAATTGCCTGACAGTACTTATTAGAAAGATTCTAAGCATGTATTAAACGTATTAAAATATTTTCTCATGAAGGACTAGAAAAAGGTTGTTGTGTTTCCTCTCAACCTCCACATAATAAGTCACCTAATCATGCTGTACCATTATAAAAGCTGACACTACTTGATAGGTTTAAAGCATTTGTTACTCATTGATATACATTTTGATTTTCTATAGACAGGGTAGAACAACTATGTTGTTTCTCCTTTCAAACTCTTCATAATTAGTCACTTGTCACCGAATATTCAATTAGTTGGCACTATTTGTTAGAAAGATTCAAGTATTGATGTTTAAAATTAGAACATTGTTTGATTTTTTTTTACAGATGTAATAGCACAACAGGGTTGTGTCTCCTTTCAACCTCTTTACAACTAGTCACTTGATGCCACACTATAATATTAAATTAGATGGCACTACTTGTTAAAAACATTTTATCTGGCAAATTAGTTGGCTTTTTACTCTTTTTGCTTTCAATCTAGTTTCCCTTTTAGTTTTTTATCTGTTTACCTAGCCAACTATCAAGCTATTTAAAAGTCCCCATTTTAGAAATTCATATCAAACTGCGTAAAAAACATTTCAACGCTTGAAAAAAGGTTGGAGACCGCTGCTTTAGAAGTAGCATGCGGTGGCTCAAATGCCCCCTTCCAAAAACGGAGGCAGACTTTAAAAGTGAATTGCTGGCTACACATACAATTGCTCAAGCAGAGCCTCCAGAACTCAAGAAGCCACAAGCATTCCCAGCTGAGGGCGAGCCGCTATTTCGTCTGTCTCCGCTCCGTGCCCGCCGGGCCACTTCCAAAGCCGACAATTGGCGCCTTTGACACCGAAGGCCGAGACCTCTCGCAGGAGCGCCCAGGCAAACGAGTCAAACGCTCAAATATTTCACATAAATGAGGCTTGGCCCTTCCGGTGCAAAGTCCCCGTGCGGGCAAATTCCAAGCGAGGGGGTGTTGAGATGTTGCAAAGGATACTCACCCCGGGCTTGTCTCCCTGCTCGAAGGGCCAAGTCAACCAGCCCAGCTCGCCGCCTGTGGCCTTCATGTCCAGAAGAACTTCTGTGGGGAAATACATAAACACAAGGTCTAAAGTTTGAATATAGTTTAATGACGAAAAGTCGTTCTCATTCTTAATTTGGGTCAATTATTTCTGTCGTTTCATGTACAGCAATCCCTTCTTTTTTTTACAGATGTAATAGCACAACAGGGATCAGAACCACAAACAATATGTGAACATTCGCAAAGTAGTAAGGCTGCTACTAACGATTTTTTCATTTTCGATAAATTGGTCGAATATTTTTTTGATTAATCCGATTTCTTCACTCCTCTTTATTTCAAATATTAACGTTTTGGACAGACAGAAAAATAGTGCACAAAATAAACAGAATATTTCATATGAAAAAAGAATTATAAAAAATCCAAGTGTTAGTCAATTGATTTGCCAATAAACAAAAATACATACAAATTCATGCTGTACACATACCTGCGTATATGTATGATACAATTTTCCTACCACCTTTTCAAAAGATCCTATTATATTTGCAATTATCATACAAAACCAAGAAGAAAGAGTAGAAAATTATTATTTTTTGTAGAAATCCAGAAAAAAATATTTTAAATAAAAAAACCCTAATCAAAATGTTGTCAGCAAATTTGTTTTGGGGCTAAATCTTTGAATATGACAAACATTACCAATATTAAAATGATATATAATATGCTTAAGAGTCTGCCCATTGTGTAGAGTTAAACATGTCATTATTATCATCTTTCTTTCTGCTTTATTTTATTTACTTATTTTCTGATTTTCTTTTTTCCTTTTGCAGTACTTTTTGTTCCTTTTAAAATTGTTAACTTTGTTTCATGATGAAACAGTCAAACAGTACAAAGTTATACCTTCAATGCCAAATTTCTTAATACAATATTCAATTAAAAATAATTTTAAAAATGTAGGCTCACTTTTTATAAAAACAGTTCTCGCGCCCTCCGCCGAACAATGTGGTACTATAACGCTCAGCGTCACAACAGAATTGTGTGCATTCTTATTTGCATTGATTTAATGTACTAAGTGGCTCATGAATCGCTGATCTAATTCGTAATAACCAATTCAATAGATTAGTTTTTGATGCCCTAAAAGGCTTGTAGAGTACAAAATATTTTGAGAAATATTGTCACCAGGCCTTCATCAGCCCCTTTGTCGTAGTTGGAACACACATTTTCTAACTTTCTCTCACAAAACCTAAAAAAGGACCATATTGATGCATTTAAAAAAAAAAAAAAAAAATTTCAAACAGCTTGCATCTTTAAAATTTAAAAACGAAAACTGGTTACACGTCCCAAAATATGGTCAGTGTGCCATCATAGTCCCTGGGCCGTAGTTCGACAACCCACTTTCCAACATTCTCTCCCGCCCCCCTAAAAAAAATTAATAAAAAAGATGAATTTATGGATTTCATAACAAACAAATACAATTTTGTTGTGCACGATCAGCCTGCATCTTTTCAAACTTAAAAAAAAAATCCACCCTGAATAAATGCAAAATATATTCAGCAAGCCAACAGTGGCCCCTGGCCCATACTTCTAACTTTCTCTTCCTAAGTAAAAAAGGAGACTAATCAATGCATTTCAAAGCGGAAATATTCTATTTAGTCAAATTCAGTCAGCGTGCATTTTTCAAGTTTAAAAAAAAAAAAAAAAGTTCCACCCTGTCGCAAAATGTGGTCAGTTGGCCAGTAGTGGCTTACAGGCCATAATTATTACACCAAGGTTCTAACCTTGTCTGCTCAAAGATTAAAAAATGTATGCATTTCAAAGCGAAATGATTTGATTTTGTCTTGCATTTTTCAAATTTAAAAAAGAAAAGCAATTCCACTTTGTCGCAAAATATCGTCAATGGAACAACAATGCCTCCCAGGGGCCATAGTTGTAACACCTATTTTGTCTCTTCAAAGATCCATCCAGCCATCCATTTTCTGCACTGCTTATCCTCAGTAGGGTCACGGAGGTGCTGTAGCCCATCCCCGCTATCTTCGGGCAGTGGGCACGGGACACCCTGAACTGGTTGCCAGCCAGTCGCAGGGCACACAGCGACGTACAATTCGCTCGCTCATTCAAACCTAGGGAAAATTTGGCCTGGCCAATTCACCTGACATGCATGTTTTGGGAATGTGGGAGGAAACCGGAGTGTCCGGAGGAAACCCACGCAAGCACGGGGACAACATGCTAACTCCACACAGGAGGTTCGATCTCACTAACCACTGGTACTTCAAAGCGGCTGCCTTTTCCAGCAGCTGCTCTATTGTTTTATTGTCTGCTCCTATCTTCGGTGTTCTTTCTTCCCGTTTTGACTACTACACTATGGATTACTTCTATCCTATGGGACATGGGTTTTAGCGCACAAAAAATGCGTGTATTCAAGGAATTTCAACTCCTTACCCTGAAGAATTCTCGTGCCGGCGTGATGAAGGGGCCTATCGTGGAAGAACAGCCGGAGCTAGCGAAGCGGCTAGCGGCGTTATAAGTCTTCGGTACCATCCGTAATCATGGTAAATGCGAACTCACGACCAAATAAGATCATCGAGTGCTGGTGGAAAACATCGAAGCGCACAGGGAGCGCAGTTGCTGTGTTTTGCGGAAACGTGGCTCACGTTTAGCATTCCGGACGCTAACGTGTAGCCACCTTGAGCTACCCGGAGCTATTCCGGCTTCAACGCCGCTAAACAGAGACACGAAAGCCGGGGGGAATCGGAGAGGAGGCGGACTTGCTAACACGAGGTGGTGTATCCCTGGATTTTCACAAAGAAAAGTTTTCCATCTGCCGCAGGGATGTCGAACTTTTGGACTGGCGTGACGTCATCTACTCCACTTCAAGCACCCCTAGGGCATCATGTTAATCTGTTTATAAACAACGGGGTAGACTGCTGGAAGTGTGAATTTCCCTACGGGGATGAATAAAGTATCTATCTATCTATCTATCTATCTATCTACCCCTCTTCAAAGATAAAAGAAACAAATTTGTATTTCAAAGCAGAAAGATTCAATTTGAATATGTTCAATCAACGTACATATTTCAAATTGAACAGAAGAACACCAGTTCCACCCTGAAGAGACCCAAAATATGGTCAGCAGGCCATCAATTGCCACCAGTATATTGAACAACGATTTTTTAAACTTTTCCCCAAAAATTAAATAGCAGAGTAAAGATTGGATTGTGTTTGCATCTTTCAAATTAAAAAAAAAAACGGTTCCACACCGAAACACCCCAAAATATCTTCAACAGACCATCATTGGCACAGATTTATTTCCAAAAACAAACAAAAAAAAAAAATAGAAATCTAATTGATGCATTTCAAAGTGGAACAGGTCCATTCTGTCCAATTCCTTGAACCTCCATCTTTCAAATTTAGGAAAAAGAAAACATTTTTCCGGTTCCACCCGTAATTGTTACAAATGTAAATTTAATGTGACAAAATATTGTGAACAAGAGCCATTTTAGGCGCAGAGCCTTTGGGGTACTAAGCACCCAGAGTGTACGGCTGGTAAAAAAAAAAAATCACTTTAGGATCATTCAACATTGGTTATGAGTGTCACTTCCTGTTTGTGGATATTATATTACACTTTGTTGTTAGCAGAAACACTATTACTACGATTCAATGCAGCTAAAAGGTGGACTAATATCTGTTGATTATAACAAAGTCGTGCCTATTGAGTTGTGAATTAGTTGTTCAACATAACAACTATTAAACATACTCTGATCGTAATTCGCCGGAAGCTCCGAAGACTTCGTCACTGTGCCTCAAGTCACACTAACTGAGCGTAAGAGAAGTAGTGCTAGGAATCAAATGGACTGAACCATTTCAAGACACTGTAGTCTTTCCGAGGCTCAATTTTTATTCTTGTGTTTTGTTTAACCTTTTCAGCTGTTTTATCTTACGTTTTTCATCATATTTGAGTCTACCCTGTCCTTTATTAAGAACAAAGAGTAAGATTTACATCGAAATATTATAATTCTATCCACTTCTTCCTCAGTTTAACTTTGTTAAAACGTTGGTAAAAAGGTTAAGTGACAGAAATAATTACAAGTGTCATTTAGAAATTAATTCAACGTAAATCGGATAAAAAAAAATAGCTAGCTACTTTGAAACGGCGTCCTGCTGTCACTAAAAAGTTTCTCGCAGGCTCTCCGCGTGGCTAACTTGAACTGGTAAAAAGAAAAGTGAAAACTCACCTTCTTTACTTTGCAGGGTGACAAGGATGCCATTAATTAGCACATAAGTGAATATGAAAAGCGGTTGGAGTGCTGTAAGCCTTTCCATTTGCGCCACTTGTCCGCTCCTTTAAGTTTGCTTTACGTTTTGTTGCGCGCTCCCGGGCGACGACTGACCAACTTGAATCCCGTACAGCGCTTTGCCTACAAAGTCGCACGCGCACGCGCACGCGCTCATTCACAAAGCAAAAAAAAAAAAAAAAAAAAGCCTACTTGTTGGAATGTGGGCGTGCGTGAGGGCGTGTGCGTGTGCGCGTGGGATGGGAAGGAGGAAGGAAGGCTCCTCCGGAGTAACCTGAGGCGTTCAAGAACCGTCGGAATTGTTTTTTTCATTCATTTCGAATTGACGGGAAGAAATATTTTTTTTGTTCTAAGGCAGAAGAATAGGCGTAAACAGCACGTTTTTACTGTTTTTGAGCACCCCCAAATTCAACTCAAGCACCCCCAAAAAGTATAGCATTTTAATAACTCTCTTACCTCAATGAAGGGTAGGATAGGCTAAAATATTATGAAAAACGCTAGATAAAATAAAAATAAAACAAAACAAAAGTGTGAACAACTGAGCGCCGGGAAAACTACAATGTCTTTAAATAGTTAAGTCCATTACATTTCTAGCGCCACTTTGTAGCTTTTCGGCAGTCTTATAATTTTAGTATTTTCTATAGTAGATGGTTTTGTAGTATATCTGTAGTATTACTGTAGTTGTATGTTTGTAGAGTTTTTTTTAGTATTTCAGTGTTCATAATTTTGTAGTATTGCTGTATTATTACTGTAGTTTTATTTTTGTAGTATTTTTGCAGTTGTTAGAAATTTTTCCAAAACATAATCTCCATAGTATATCTGCAGTATTTTTGTAAAGTTACTTATTTTGAATTTTTATGGTATTTTGTAATATTTCTGCAGTAAGATTGTAGTATTTCTATATTGTAATTTTTGTAGTATATACTGTATGTAGCATGTTTGTGGCCCCTCGACTGGCTGGCAACGAGTTCAGGGTGTCCCCTGCCCACTGCCCAAATATTGCTGGGATGGGCTCCAGTACCCCCGCGACCCTACTGAGGATAAGCGGTGCAGATAATGGATGGATGGATGAATGGATGGATGGATAGTATGTTTGTAGTATTACTGTAGTTTTATTTTGTAGTATATCTGTAGTAATTTTCATGTAGCAGTATTTTTGCAGTATTTTTGCAATATAGTGTTACTGTTTTGGTATTTTCGCAGTATTCCTGTAGAAGTATTTTAAAGTATTTCCATACTAGAATCTTTTCACTGAAAAATGATTTCTTAAGTATTTTTTTCCAATCAAAATGAAGACAAAATCATATTTTAGACCTTTTTGAGCACTAAATTTGATATATAAATAATATTACCGTATTTTCCTCACTATAAGGCGCACCTAAAAGTCTTAATTTTTTTCAAAAGCTGACCATGCGCCTTATGATACAGTGCGCCTTATATATGGATCAATATTAAGTCGCAAAGTCTTGCAACTAATGAATGCAGCCGCCGACTAGATTTTCCCCCGAACACGAAAGTAGTACGCGGTGTATGCTGGGATTTATATACCGGCGTTTCATTGGCTAACCAATGTGTCAATCATCATTTGAGTCCATCACTTTTGGCTAAAGTTATTCGGAGGTAAAGGCTAAAGGGGCAAAACAAAGCCTGCAATTGGCCGAAAAAGATGAATGTGAATAGCAAGTTCGGTTGTCTACGGCATAGAGGAAACATGTTTTACCATTATGTATTTGTAAATATTTTACTCTCCTGGATTTACTACACTCACGGATATAAGAGGACTATGGTTGCACATTATTATTGAACGCAACGTCTTCGGTAAGCTACTCCGGCTATATATTTTCGCAGTATCTTGTTTCAGAGTGATCTAGATGTTTCTGTGATGGGTCTTTTTTTAAATTAAACTCAATTCCAAGTGTTTATTGTCATATGCACAGTAAAGTTGCGAGCAAAAAAGAAAATAGAAACTAAGGAATGGTTGGCATTTCTTGAATCCCAAGACTTTAACCTTCCGAATTATATTTGGAACGATGCATTTGAGTGACATTGTACGGACACCGCATCCGCACGTGTCTACGACACGTATTTGCTTCTTTGCAAGCTTTCGGAATGTTAAGGGGGTAATAAGTTTGACTGAACTATCTGACTGTTTTGTCGACCTTCCCTTTGTAGCGCCTTATAATCCGGTGCGCCTTATGTATGGAAGATATAGGACCAAAAACTATTTTTTGGGGGGGCGCCCTATAACCTGGTGCGCCCTATAGTGCGGAAAATATGGTACTGTAGTTGTATATTTGTAATATTTATGTAATAATATTTCTGTTTTGTAGTATTAGGGTAGTACTTCTTAGTGTCGTTTTTTAATCAGAATGAAGACAAATTAATATGTCAGACCTTATTTTAAACCCTAAATTTGATATTTAGTTTTGTCAAGGCAAGTCATGTTTATTTGTATAGCCCTTAATCACAAAGAGTCTCAAAGGACTGCACAGACAACAGATTATTGCAAACCACAGACTATTATGACACCATCCTCTGATCTAAAACCTACATGAGGGAAAATAATACACAGATATTATCAACATAAAATATAGGTTATTCATATGCTATAGATTACATAGATTCAAAAAGATTGTTCTCGGATATAAAATCATTTAGCTGCTGTGCCACAACTTTTTCAAGTACTTTAGAAAGAAACGGTAGGTTTGACACAGGTCTATAATTACATAAGCTTTCTGGATCAAGGTTGGGTTATATTAGTGTAAGTTTAATAACAGCGGACTTAAAAGCCCCTGGAACTACACCTGAGGAGAATGATATGTTTATAATATTTAGAACTGAAGGTCCAAGGACCCCAAAAAAACCTTAAATCAGCAAACCCGGAAGCGGGTCAAACAGGCAAGTTGTCTGTTTGGCCGGATTCACCACCTGTTTAAGGTTATCAAGTGACAGATCACTAAATCGGGAAAAAATCCCTGGACAGCCACCGTGTCTCGCATCTATCGATTTCAGACCTTTAATATGTGTTGTATTAACATTATCTTTAGAAATTTCTTCCTGTATGCGTTGAATCTTCTTATGAAAGAAGACCATAAAGTCTTGGGCTTTTCTGGTAATTTTGTGGTATTTTCTTTTTTAGTATTTTTTTGCAGACACACAAGGGGACAATGGGGACATAGGTGGCACCAAAAACAATATTTTATCAGTAGTACTTATTATTATTTGTATTGTCATTACATTTTGACGATTTTCATTTAGTGGGCCTGATGAAAAAGCTTGGCAGGCCGCATGTGGCTCAGGTTCTGTAGCTTGCTCACATGCATTACACTGTATTAAATAGTTAAAATGAGAACACTTTTTGCAAACATCTAATGACATATCCATCCATCTTAGGGACCACTTATGCCCATTAAGGCCACAGGGTCATTGTGAGCCTAGCCAAGCTGACGAAAGAAAATAATAAAAAAGGAGACCCTGTGTCCGTCTGCTTAGCACATCTGTCTCACAGTTCAGAGGTCACGGGTTCGAAAACCGACTCCGGCCTTCCGGTGCTGACCGTGTGAGATTTGGGGGATTCCCATTTTCCATCTCACATTTCAGTATCATGTGTTTCCTTTTTTATGTACAATTAGCTGGTGACCAATTCATAATATAGTACACTATTTACGCTGGTGAAATTTAATGGTTGAGACCCCCAGGGTACGACATTAATAATTGATGCGACAGGGATCGTAAGGTAAAATTGTCATATGGCGGAGGATAAAAACTATTGGTAATTCGTAAAGGTGTTACGGACACCCAGTACTTCAGGTAAAAATCTTCAAATTGTTTACATTTCTGGGAAAGATGCTTATTCAGCAAAACCAAAAATGCCAAGTCAGCTTTTTGGCAGTTTTCACATCTGAGGTAACCTACCTTACTGCTTGTAAAAGACGGTGTTGATATTCAATGTCATTCTGGCCATGGAGAGTGGATACAGTAACCAAAATAGTATAAATTGTAGAAAGTACTTTTTCCCACACCGGATTATAAGGCGCACCCCAAAAAATAGTCTTTTGTGATGTATCTTTATAAGGCGCACTGGAATATAAGGCATATGGAATTAAAACTTCAGTAAGGTTTGCATAAAAAATAAATACATTTAGATTTAAATAATCTATTTCATAAAACATAAATTAACAGTATGACATCCGGTTTACCTCTAAAATGTATTTAAACAATAACCATCTTAACCACAACCGGGCACTCAAAGACCACCCTATATGTTTTTCAAAAGCAGAACAGTACAGAACACCGTGTGCTGTATCGTTTGATTGTAACTATGCATTCCTAATTGTATCCACCATACTTTCTGGTATATACGGTGAACTTTCAAATTTCTGGCCAATTTATAGATGTACTTAATAGCCTGAAAAATATGATACTAATTATATGTGATTATGATGAAATAACGTAAATATACAAGTAAAGGATGCTGGTGCCATTTCTATGACACATATTTCTATTTACAATTACTCTACTCCCCATCTTGATTCACAAATACCTGGCGGTAAGTTATTTTTTTCATCCCACAGCAGCGTGTAGCAGCCCAGCAAAATGTATAATAATTTTGGCAACCAGCCAGAAAAGCAATCTACCTTTCTTTTGGAAAGATGCTTGTTTTTTTTAATTCAATGCCCCAGTTTGTAGCAGACAAGCAACTCATACGACAACTTTGGCAACCAGCCAGCACAGCAATCTACCTGTTTTTCCGGCAAGACCATAATCTTTTTAAAATTTAATGCCTAGCACTGCAGCATGTAGCAGCCAAGCAAAACGTACAACAATTTTAAAAGGCAGCTGGTACAGCAATCTGCTTTTTTTCAAGCAGATGCTAATTTTTTTATTTCAATGCCTATCAACACCGTGCATACCAGTGAATCAATCTACCTATGTTTTTTAATTTTATTTAATGCCTAGCATTGCAGCACGTAGCAGCCAATCAACATGTTCAGCAGTTTTAAAAGGAAGCCGGCACAGCAATTAACCTATTTTTTCAGCAGATGCACATTTTTTAATACAATTTATATCACTGCAGTGCGTAGCAGCCAAGCAACACGTATGACAAATTTGGCAACTGGTCGGCACAGCAAACTTACCATTCTTCGAGAAGTTGCTAATTTTTTAATGCAAAGTTTTAAACACAGCTTGCAGCAGCCCAGCAACATGTATGCAAAGTTTGGCAACCAGCCAGTAAAGCAATCTACCCTTTTATCCAAAAGATGCTTATTTTTTTCAAATTTGAAGTGTAGCCCGGCACCCCGTAGCAACCCAAATAACCTAGAAAGCGTGTGAAGGAAAAATAATAACGCAATGAAAAGCGCGGCATTCCGAAGATACCTATCATGTCAAGACTGGGTTTCCCACCCTTCCTTTCTTGCTACGGAACTGAGAAACAAAACCAGATTCATGCATCAGAGCGATGAAACGCCAAAATTTGTCATCTAGAATGAATGAGCAGCAGTGTGAGATTTGGATGATGTTATCTACTGCTGCAGAATTGGTCAAAGTGCTTTGTTTGTGGTCAAAACATTTGTGTCATTGATCTGATGGGAGAACTGATTGTTTTTGTTTATAGCCACTGAAATAGTGATTCATTCTCTTTCAACAGCTTGCCTGCTCTTGTTGGCTTCAATCCCTGCAGAGAACGTATCTTTGTTCATTCATCTTAGCTGATTCTCTTCTACTGTATGGAAAGCCCATATTGCCAAAATTCAAACAATAAAAGGAACATTCAACTAGCAAAACAGTCTTTAAACTAACATTTGATGAATAAAAGTGGCCTTAAAACGAACATTCAATAAATTAAAACAGCCTTAAAACGAACATTCATTTAAGAAAAAATACATGAACTATCAAGCGTGTGGTGTGTCTCGGGCAAGTACAGACTGGCAGCACCTATCCTTCTCCAGGCCATTTTTTGGTAGGGATTTGCTCCCCCACGTGAAACACATAGTACTGGTTTTCATGGTAACCAGTAGCAGTAGAAGCCTCCTGATCTGACTCAGATACAGAAACTTCATTATTTGGTCACTGTTGTTTTCCAGTGTTGAAGCATCATTCCACTCTTCAGAGATGAGCGTGATCCTGGCAGAGGTGTGTGGCAATACTGATTGTTGGTTGGTCGGATCCCTCAACCACTAGGGCTGTTGCCTGGGGTGTGTCTTCGGCAAGCCCAGGTGGTGCCCATCCTAAATCACTGGGGGAAAAATAATTTTGTTTCGAAATTTGAAGTATCATCACATCGTACAATACGTATTGCAGCACTTGTGGCTTTCATATTTTTATCGAAAAACAACCTTTGTGGCGATGATCATACCTCCTTTGTTTTTGTGACAAATTAAAGGCTCAAAGGATAAAGCCTGTTTATGACTAATACCCTAGGTCAGGGGTGTCAAACTCAATTTAGCTCGGGGGCCACACGATAGAACAAACATTCTCTCGGGGGCCGGACTAGTAGATTAGAGGGAAATGAAAAGAGAGAAAGAAATAAGACAAAGTGAAGGAGAGAAAAAGAGAGAGGGTGGGACAATGAAAGAGAAAAAGGGAGAAAGAGAGAGAGAAGAGAGAGAGAGAGAGAGAGAGAGAGCGAGAGAGAGAGAATGTGAGAAACAAAAAAGATATAAAGACAAATAGTGAGAGAGGGGGAAAGAAAGAGAGAGAAAGAATGACATCCAAACAGAAATAGAAAGAGAGAAAGAGGAAAGGAGAGTAAAGAGAAGGAGAGAAAGAAAGAATAGGAGAATGAGAGAAGGGGAAAGCAGGAGAGAGAGAAAGAGAGAATAGGAAAAATAGAAGAGAAGGTAAAAAGACACAGAGAGAAAAAGAGACAAAGAAAGAGAAAGAGACACAGAAAGTGATAGAGAGACACAGAGAGTGAGAGAAAAAGGGAGGAAAAGAGAGAGAGAGAGAGAGAGAGAAAGGAATACAAGTACACTGTCTTTGTGAGAGGCACCTGGCTTTGGCAACATCAAGTGGACTTATTTAGACCTGCAGCTCGTTTTTCCCTTGCTCTTCACTGAGCGTTGTCTCGCGGGCCGGATTCAATCCCTTAGCGGGCCTGATCCGGCCCCCGGGCCGCATGTTTGACACCCCTGCCCTAGGTAAACCATCCATCCATCCATCTATCCATTATCTGCACCCCTTATACTAAGTAGGGTCTCAGGGGTGCTGGAGCCCACCCCAGCCAGCTTGAGGCGGTGGGCAAGGGACATCCCGAACTGGTTCCCAGCCAGTCGCAGGGCACACAGAGACGGTCAACTCACTCTCTCATTCACACCGAGAGACAATTTGGACCGGCCAATTAACCTGACATAGATGTTTTTTGGAATGTGGGAGGAAACCAGAGTGCCCAGGAGAAACCCATGCAAGCACTTGAAGAACATGCAAACTCTGCACAGGAAGGTTGGTCACTGGATTTGAACTCCTTTACCTCAGAACTGTGCCACTGCCGCACCGACTTAAATGATAAAAATAATATACCGTAAATGATTGAGTACATGGCTGTGATGTTCACTTTGCAAAGTTGGAGCCTTTAGTTGTAATTTGGCACAGGCAACAAATTACAATGTTAATTTTTCTGTTCAAGCATATTTAAAATTATTTTTTGTCATCTGAACTTTTTTCATTGGATGCTTTCTGCAATACACAACCGAAAACTAAATCCTAGATTTTCTCATTGAAAGGTTTCTGCAATTTAATATTCAAAAATGCAGAGCGTATTGAATGCTTTAATCCTTGCGAAGACGAGGACAGGAAAGAGACAATGGCCAGATATCCTCATGCAAAACTGTTTTGCACGGAGAAAAGATCTTTGTTGTGGCCGTCACCTCAAACAGCAGCAAAATCGGAATGACAGGTGTAGAGAAATGGATTCATACAAACACAATGGACACTCAATAGCAGCTGGCCCACTAATAGCCTGTCATAACTTAAGAGAATTGTCCCCAAAAGACATGTCGACAGATTGCTAGCAAAAAAGATTCGTCTGGTGATCAGGTCAAAGGAAAGGACGTGGGAGTCCTGAGAAACTCTTGTCTTTGTCCAGAACCGGTCTCGGAACTGTCACCCAAGTCTCCAATCAAGGGTCTGCAGACGCACTGTAATATTGAAATATATCACTGCCAATGTTCCCTGTAAGCTTCCACGGGTCTGAGCAATCACACAAGGTCTGTGCACGTCGCTTGGGATAACGGTAAAAAACTTGAATGTCACACAAGAGCGATCAAAGAGACTCCAAAATTATGTGTCGCTTTTCCTGCTTTTTCTCTTTTACTTTATTTTTTTCACTCTTTTTCTTGAATTTTTTCTTCTTTTGTTTCTCTTTTTTACTAGCTTTTGGTTTCTTTTTCCCTTAGCATTTAACTTGTTTTCTTGCCTTTTTTTTCTAGTTTCCGTTTTTATTTTATTTGTTACTTCTTTTTCTCTTTTTTCTATCTTTTTACTTCCTTTTTCTTGCCTTTTCTCCTTTTTTCTCTAGTTTGTTTCCCTTTTTCTCTTTTTGTATTTTTATTTTGTTTATTTTTTCTTTTTGTCTTTTTCTGTATTTTTATTTTCCGCCCTTTTTAAGTAATTGTGTTGTTGCATAAAAATTGGTAATCTATGGGTTAAAGCAACAAAAAATATCTGAAAAGGCGTTTAGGTGCCGAAAGAGCCGGCTCGCATTAGTGAGCTGTTTCTCTTAAAAGATGACAAATTTGCCCCGCAAAATTGACATAGTCACGTGGGCAAGAAAGGTCACGTAGCTCTGTTGTCTAACCGTGCAGGCGATGATTAAAGTTAACTGCACTTGTTTCTTTATATTTTAATGTCTTAGAGTTTAGGAAAAATATTACAATGACAATATGTGATTTATAATAGCCACATAATAAAATAAATAGAAAAGAAGGTGTACACCAACGTGCGGAAGCAGTGAAGCCTTCATTATTCCTGGTTTGCGCAAACATAAGAGTATGCAAACGGACACTTTGAGACACTCCATATCCATATTGGCTTCAAATCACTTAAAGATCTTCTTTCTCATTTCCGGTACTGTCGTAGACATTTTCTGCTAGGGTCTGACACACCTCCTACGACCTGAGGGCACCAACCTGGGTTTTAACTAGGCATTTGTCTGTCCCATCACAACACACCTGTGTCCAACTATCCTGCACCCGTTTAAAAGCACATTTTGATATGCACAAGTTTGTTGGGTCATTGTCTTTTAATTTCACCACGATGTCAGATATGTTTGTGTTTGTTTCTAGTTTGTCAGGTTTGGTTTTTGTTTCTGGTTTCTCATTTGGAAATTTTGTTAGTTATTTTGTGCCCACTTCTTTATTATCTACTTGACAGTCTTAGTGTCTGAAAGAAATACCGTCTTTGTTTTCAGCACCCATTTCTAGTTCCTGCATCCGCCACATGGGTCCATTATCTACCTAAACTTACCACTTTCTTTATTTTTTACAGGCATGGTGTACTGCAAAAGTAATTTTACCAATACAAAGAGCAAATTCAGCACACTTATACTGTAAATTCTGTGCTCACGTTTGCCCCATTAATTTTCGGTTGGTTTCTTGTTTCTGTATAAGCAACTTGTCCTGATAACTCTTCAATCTCACCTCTCTCCCTTATATATTTAAACCCTCGGTTTCCCCAGCTTGGTGATTGTTAGTTTGTCACGTTCCAAGCCTTTTTCAAACAGCCTTGTTGTTTTCCAGTGTATTGAATCCTTGCCTCCTGTCCTGACCAGGAGCACCACTTGCTGAAGGTTTGGACTGTCGCCTTTGCTAAGGTGGTTTCACCAGATCACGGACCCCTTAGCTGCTTCTTGGACACCTCTGTTGATCTTGATACGGTAGCCCCAATTTCTGACTCCCATGTACCGAACCTTGTCTGAATAAAGACATCCATTGGTGCACTCATTTGTGTTTCCGCACTGTGGTTGCACAACACCCTGAGCGGGTCCTAACACAGTTTGTAAATATATCCTCCCTTTCAAATGATGTTGCTGGCAGATTGAGGATTGTATGTGACGTTGTGAAAGATGTAGGTTAGGACGGCACTTAGACGACATTTTCTTATAAAATGTGCCCTTAGGGAGTAGCGGAATAAAGCAATAACAACAGTAGTGTGACCAGCATTCATTAATAGCGTGTAACCGTAATTTTGGTTTGGGGAAATGTTCCTTTTAAACGCGTTAGTCCCAACATGATTGTAAAATTTCATCATTTATTTTATTAAACCCTTATTTTGTAACTTCAATTTTGTTTTATTTTGTTTCAGAAGTGGCTTTAAGTGTATTTGCCATATCTTACGACTTCTTTTTGAGTGAAAAACACCATAATAGACTAGAAACATTGACTTCAGCTACAAGATGTGTAAACAAGCACGTTCCTGAATGCCAGCTGAGAAGATCCCTATAGCAAAGTCCAGGTCTCGTCCCCATCAACAAAATTCATTTGATTTCCCCAGGCAAAGGTTGAGTGGCTTGAGCATGTTTCCCCTGACTTTATTAAACAAAGTAACTTATGGGCGGGTCGGATGCTGAGTGGTGGGCGGCATAGCAGCTGAGTGGTTGGCGCGTCCGCGGCACAGTTCTGAGATCATGGGATCAAATCCAGCTACTAGCCTTCCAGTGCGGAGTTTTTTCTCCCCTTGCTTGCGTGGGAATCCTCCAGGCACTCCAGTTTCTTCCCACATTCCAAAAACATGCATGTCAGGTTAATTGGCTGGTCCAAGTTGTCTTTAGGTGTAAATGAGCGAGTGAGTTGTCTGTCTCTGTGTCCCCTGTGACTGGCTCGCAACCGGTTCAGGTTGTCTCCTGCCAACTGCCCAAAGATTGCTGGGATGGGCTCCAGCACCCCCGTGACCCTACTGAGGATAAGCAGTGCAGATAATAGATGGATGGAGTAACTTATTTAATATGTTTCCTTTTACTACCTCAGGAGCAGATAATTAGCATATAAAAACAACAAAATAATAAGCTGTGATAAAGATGAATGCTAGTTACTCGGCTAATAACTGAAAGAAAGCAAAAATATTGAACAATGGAGCAGCACACTAGACAAGGTTTCACAGCACTTTGTTTGAAAAAACACTGATCAAGCTAGCTAGCTAGCTGGATTGAAAGGCAGCCTAAGGGTAGTATTTTCTTGTACGTATGATTATCAAACTGTGTTTGGCTTAATTGGGAGATGTGACAAGAACTGTAGATGTAGGCCAGATGAACGGTTTGGAATTCCACAGAGTGACTCTCAATTGCTTATATGAACAAATCATTAAATCATGTTTATCAGGAAACCAGAACAGACCAGTGGACCCCAGAGCATTCGTTTAAATCTTTTATTAAGGAAGCGTTCAGGGCTTGCTGGAGACGTGATGGCCGTCAGACGTCAGCAGCGTTGCCGGGGAGATAACTTCGGAACGAGTCCGGAATCGTAGTGCAGAAGTCAGGCAGGTCGTGTTTACCGGGGCTGGAGAGGAGATCCAGGCATGGGACGGAAACAGGTCGGATCGGAGGCAGGCAGAATCGGGTAAGCAGAGTTCTAAATGAACGGGATATCAGGAGAAACACACAGAGTTACAAAATATATGCTCTGACACTGCTCTCTGGGCGCGGGACGCTTAAGAGAGGAGTGCCAGCCAATCAGAAGGCACCCACCCAGGCGCCACATGATTGCTCCAGGTGATCTGAGTTAGTAATCATGACAATGTTATTTTTATTCATTTAAATTGAATTATACAGTAATGGGAAACATTTTGATAATAAAGTGATAAAAAACACAGAGGTTGCAACACATTTGTGCTGCCATCATCAGTGTGGATGAGCCATCTCCAAGCCCCCTCCTCACATGGTTAGTATGTGCCTTGCCATAATCATAATGTATTTCTATTACTATTTATTTTGTTTTCATTGTATTGTAAACATTGTGTGTGTCTGCGTAATGACATTTTTTGGTTGTTGCGTAAGGGAGGGTAAAGGGGATTCTATTGTCTTGCTGCACGCTAAATGCTCTTATTAAGACCTTTTCAGGCAAACAATTGCCTAAAAAGTGCTTTACGAATACATTTGGTTCTATTATGGTAACCTTCAATCACAAAATGTAAAATATCAAATGTTTTTAACATTTTATCAAAAAGAGGGACATTCAAACTGTAAGAAAAATGTATTAAACCAGCACGGGATATAATAATGTAACATTTTTTTACCAATTACTTGTCCATTGTCCACCTCGTCACAGGACATTCTCATTTTCATTGATAACTGTTTTGAACGCAAAGTACCATTAATATTTGCCAAGAGAGTTTGGAGGCCTGCCTCATAGAGATAAAAGAACGGATGTCACTCAACTTCTTGCGCCTTAACCCTGAAAAGACAGAAATGTTAGTTATTGGTCCATCTAAATGCAGTGACTTGTTCTCAAAAACTGCTCTGAACATTGACAAATGTAATATCACCCAGAGTGACTCAGTCAAAAATTTAGGACCCCAACCTGTCCTTTCAAACACAAGTTAATATTACTAGAACAGCTTTTTCCATCTTCGCAACATTGCTAAAATTCGCCCTATGCTGTCTCAGTCGGATGCGGAGATTATAATTCATGCGTTTGTTACCTCCCGTTTTGATTACTGTAATGCACTACTCTCCGGTCTCCTGAAGTCCAAAGTCAAGAGCCTGCAGCTGGTACAAAATGTCGCAGCAAGGCTTTTAACCAAGACAAAAAAGTTTGATCACATGACCCCGATTTTAGCTAACCTGCATTGGGCCCCTGTTGGCTTAAGACGTGATTTTAAGGTTCCTTTGATAGTATACAAAATCATGCATGGACTTTGCTCATATCTTTCGGATTTAATTTAGCCCTATGTTCCGGTCTGGAGCCTTTGCTCTGAAAATGCTGGTCTACTAGTGATCCCAAGAGCCAAGAGATCCGCAGGTTCGAGAGCGTTCTCCATTCGGGCCCCTGTGCTGTGGAATGCTCTTCCCCCTGAGATTCAATATGCAACCTCAGTGGAACTGTTTAAATCTAGGCTTAAAACACACTCCTATTCTATAGCATATGAATAGCCTATATTTTATGTTGACAATATCTGTGTATTATTTGTTATTACAACATCCATTGCAGCTTAGTCATCCTGGAAGGGGTATTACCTCATGTGCAGTCCATTCTCAAGGTTTCTTCATTTTCCTCATGTTGAGTTTTATTGAGTTTTTCCTTGCCCTCGTGTAAGTTTTAGATCAGGGGATGGTGTAATAGTAGTCCGTGGTTTGCAATAATCTGTGTTCTGTGCAGCCCTTTAAGACTCTTTGTGATTAAGGGTTATACAAATAAACATGACTTGACTTGACCCGACATCGTGTGAAGATCAACATGTTTTTTCAAACTGTACACACTGGTCCACAACATATTTTAGAGATTTTAAACATGAAAATGCGCTAATAACTGAAATTGACATTAGGTGAGGAATCTTATCATGAAGGCAATACAGAAATGATGAAGACGTGAATTCATTAGATTTTTCTCACTTATATTTGTAACAGAAGTCAATCGAATATGACTGGGGACATAGCATTTTAATTTTCGTGTACTACTGAGTTATTTGTTTGAAATTAATTCATCCTGCACACAAATAATTGTGTCCTATGGTAGATGACAGAAAGCATACGACAAAATATTTTAAAAATTAGTGGAAGCTCCTTTTCACACAAAATTTACAATTTAATGTGTCAGACACAAATGGCATAACAGGAATGACCCAACTTATCATTAATCCCCTTTAATATGCATTGAAGCCCCGGCATCTAACAAACTGTTGGTGTAAAAAAAACCTTCATTCATTTACACAAAACACTATTGATTTAAATAATAAGCAAAAACATATGTAATATTTCATAAGCAGAATTATAGGCCAAAAATAAGTAGTAGTACATAACTTCAGATAAGACATCATGCTACTACAGAAGCTCAAATTACCATTTTGACAAGCTGTCTTGTTTCAGTGGTTATTTTAGCACTTAATGGCCGCTTAACTCACACAGCATATGCTGATCGTTTCGTCCAGTCATTCAGACATCTAGCGCTTGTCATCTTAGACTTCTTTTCTACTGTTTCTTTCTCTAGCTACTCATGTGAGCAACATAGCTGAAGGCTATGGTGATCCAGATGTCACCGTTGTTTGCTCCTCCTCCTTCGTCCTTCAGTGTCACTCGCCTTCCACAGCTGTTATGCAAGCCATTGTCGCTGGGTTCCATGTTTCGGGTATCTTTTGCTTTTTTCCCACTGTTTCCTCCTCTAGCCAATTATGTAAACCACTAAGCTGCAGGGTATGGATCCCTGCTATTTTTAGATGTGTCACAATCACCCGGATCAGGAACACCTGTGTTCAGGATTTGGCGCCAACAGCAAGGACAGCTGATTGGCGCACCCTGTATATTTAAATCCCCAGCTTCCTGTAACACTTTGTTCGATTGTACTATGCGATCTGTTGCCATCTGCTCAGAAAGCCCGTACTTCCGACTCTTTGCCTGCCTCCTGTTTTTCTACCTGATCTCCGTTGCCGACCCGTTTCCAAATTTGCCTACGACCTGCCCTGCCCGCCTGACTCCCGATCTCTCTTCCCAACACAACGACGCCCTTCTTCTCCAGCCCCAACCAACAACTCGACGACTACGCCTGTCCGCGACCATTCCCGCCAAGCCTTCACCCGCCTGTCAAGTCTCGACAATCCGTCAAACAACGGATCGAAGATTCACGTCTTGTCATTCCTTCCTTCTAATAAAAACCAAGAAACGAGTGCAAGTGATCTCAGTTTTCCTTCCGTCCTGCCTGACAAGATGCCGCTCTTTGGTCCTTCAGTGCCCCTCGCATTCCTACAGCCGGTCATGCAAGCCTATGTTTTGCTGAGTTCTGTGTTTCAAGCATTTTCCACTATTGTTTCCAATGTTTCCTTCTCTAACATCTCAAGTTAGCCAATTGGCTACATGATATAGCTCGCAGCTATTGTTAGCTGCTCCTCTTTCAATGGCACTCCCCTTCCACTGCTGGTCATGCAACCAACATTGCCAATGACGTGATTCAGGCACCTGGCCTTCTTTAACCACTCATGTTAGCCTCTTGGCTGCAGGCTTTGTCTTGCCGCCAGCACCTTTAATATAGTGATAGCTGCTTCTGCTTAGTTGTTCAGTGTCACTCGCTTTACACAGCTGGTAATACAAGTGAATGTCATTGTCAGTTCTGTGTTCCAGGCATCTTTCACTTTTTTACCCACAGTTTCTTTCTCTAGCCCTTCATGTTACATATCGAAAAATGGATATCAGTGAACTTTTGCAGAACCAAAATGCATTCAAAAATGAAAATATCTGGTCCCCTTACAAGACCTAAAAATAACTGACAACAAAATATAAGATATAAATATTAATATGATATAAAAAATGTAAATATTCTTGAAAATGAAAAAGTCTTTCTTGACATGCAATAAATGACTGAAAAGTATGTAAGTTATTTACAGAGCTGCTTGATTCTTTGGTTTTGCTATTTTATTTCTTTGACAAAATACTTGAAAACACCATGACAACTACTGACAGTATTTTTACATTTTTTGAATAAAAGTATTATATGAGTTGTTCCTGTTATTGCTGCAGATAAACTGTTATTTTCTAATGAACAAGGTAAACGAGAAAAGTAGGTGTTTTGACACCTTAAACACAAAACAAATATTTGTATTTGTCTTTTTAAATATGTTGAATGTTTTGGGGATTTTCACTCATTAATATGTAAAGAAATCTGAAGTTAAACATCAAAAACTCCCTGCCACTCACACTGGACCCCCACCAGTTTGCCTACAGGGCAAACCGCTCCACTGACGACGCCATAAACACAGCACTTCACACCGTGCTGAAACACCTGGACCACCGGGGGAGCTACGTCAGAATGCTCTTTCTGGACTTCAGCTCAGCCTTCAACACCATTATCCCGGAGATCCTGGTGGAGAAACTTGCACACCTAGGACTCTCTCCCTCCATCTGCCACTGGATAATGGACTTCCTCTCCAACCGCCCACAGTCGGTGAAACTCGGTACCCACGTCTCTCCCACCCTAACACTGAACACTGGCTCCCCCCAAGGTTGTGCACTGAGCCCCCTGCTTTTCACCCTCTACAGCTCCGACTGCTCACCGACCCACCCCACAAACACTATAATTAAGTTCGCTGACGATACCACCTTGATCGGCCTCATCTCTGAAGGGGACGAGGCGGCATACAGGGATGAGGTGGAGTCACTTTCAACGTGGTGTTCGGAAAACCACCTCATATTGAACACCACAAAAACAAAAGAACTGATTCTGGATTTCAGAAGGAATGGCAGGAATCCAGCACCACTCACCATAAAAGGAGACTGTGTAGAGAGAGTCCACTCTTTCAAATTTCTGGGTGTGCACATATCCGACGACCTCTCCTGGTCTGCAAACACCAGAGCGGTGGTAGGGAAGGCCCAGCAGCGACTGCACTTCCTGAGATTGCTCAGGAAAAATAACCTAAAACAGCAGCTGCAGGTGTCCTTCTACAAAGCCACAGTGGAGAGCATCCTAACATACTGCATCACGGTGTGGTATGCTGGGTGCACAGCAGCAGACAGGAAAAAGCTCCAGAGGATCATCAAAACAGCCCAGAGAATCGTCGGCTGCTCTCTGCCCAGTCTGGAGGACATTGCCCGCTCTCGCTACCTCAGCAGAGCAGAAAACATCATCATGGACTTTTCTCACCCCGGCCACCACCTCTTCGACCTGCTGCCTTCCGGCAAGCGCTACAGGTCACACAAAGCAAAAACAAACAGACTCAGAGACAGCTTCTTCCCCACAGCCATTACCACCCTAAACAGACACCGCACAAAAAAACTGAAAACTGTTGCAAAAAACTACCTCACACGAATGTAAAATGGTACTCACGTACATGCTGTCTGCACTATGTTTGTTCACTGCTCAAAACAGACACAGCACAAAAAACCTGAAAACTTGTGCCAACACTACCTCATACGAATATAATGGTACTAATGTCTATGTTCTTGCACATGTCGACTGCACTACGTTTACTGCTCACCTTGCACAATGTCTGACCATTTCCTTTTTTCTGCACTATGTTGTCTATGTTGCACCAATGCATATGCTGACTATTTTTTTGCACTATGATGACTTTGCACCAAATGCAATATTGCACAACCCTTACGATACCAACGGTATCACGACAACACTGTATGTAACATCCCACATGCCGACATTTCTTGTGTAAATACCATGTAAATTATAACTATAGCCTTATCCCCCTTGTTTTATAACCTTATCTTCTCTGTTCCTTTATCTTCTTGGCTCATACCTCACTGTGAATGTGTAAAACTGGAGTGTCATGCCCAATTTCGTTGTCACAATATGTTAACCCATTTTGTAACAATGACAATAAAGGTATATTCTATTCTATTCTATTCTATTCTAATAGAGACATGGAGTACAAATAATTTACTATGTTTTATTTTTATTTATTAAGTTTTAAGTGACAGTGTGTATTAATTAGTGCCTCCTAGTGGTTGAAAAACCCTTCATTAAAAAACAACAATATCAATTTAAATAATAAGCAAAAATGCAAGAACAATCATCTAAACGTGCATTAAATTTTTGTTGTTGTAGGTCGAGAAATCATCATTTATTTTTAAGGAATCTGCCATAATTGTTTGACATCTTGTTGCCACCCAAAACCTCAAAAAGGCTGTACAAAAATATGAAGTAAAATGGTGCCTCTTGGTCACTTTGAGTCTCCATAGTTTGTACTATTCCTTGTGCTTTTTGGACTTATTTTCTGTTGCACTAAATCATAGTGCACGGCTGGGCAACTATTTGGTGTTGGGCCACATTGGGTTAAAAATATGGCTAAAGGGCCTATCCAAAAGACCTATCCAACTTTTTCATTTATGAATGAATATTGATGCAGACATTTACATGCTGCATTTCTTCAAATTTATTTTCAAATAGATTGGTTTTAAAACCATCGCAATTTAAGCAAAATAAAATCTTGTTCTTTGTTTTAAGAACTTAATTTGCTACTTAGTTTTGCAGTTTTACTGTAGTCCTATGTTTTTTAGCATTTCTGCAGAAATGCGACTGGCAGATTTTGTGGTATTTTCTTAACATTACTGTAGTTATATTTTCGTAGTATTTATTTTGTCAATTCTTTCTTGTATTTTAGTATTATTACTGTAGTTTTATTTTTGTAGTATTTTGAGTAATATGTCTGCAGTATTGTATTTTTCTAGTTGTATTTTTGCAGTTGGATTTTTTTTAGTATTTATGTAGTATTTTTGTAAGTATTTATGATGTATTTTGCAGTTTTATTTATAGTAATATCTTTGTAGTATTCCTTTAGTATGTTTAATACTACTGTCGTATTTTGTAGTACTTCTGGAGTTTTTTTTTCAGAGGGAAAGCAAAACAATACATTAGTTCTGTATATTTATGTACCAAATTTGATATTTAGTACTGTGGTAATTTTGAAGTATTTTTGTTGCAAACACACAAAGGGACAGTGGGGAGAAAGTGGGGACCAAAACATTTTTTTAATTACTAGTGGTACTATACTTATTGTCCTTGTATTCTGACCATTATTGATGAAAAAGCCTAACAGGCCAAATGTGGCCCAGCAGGCTGTGGTTTGTCCACCACTGCCATGGAGAAACATCAGGTAATCTAGTATCAACACACTCCTGTTTGTTACTTCCAAGTTCACACCAAAAGATAATGTTTAAACAACAATGGCCGGCTGTTTGCACTGTGCTGGTCCAGTTGCCTTCCACCTGTGCTTTTATGCCCGCCCCCCAATCACGCACACACACACACACACAGACACACACACACACACACACACACAAACAAACACACACACACACACACACACACGAACGACCGGCAACCTGCTATACTTCTCATTTTACATCCCTGCATTAGCACTTAGCTCTGCTCAACAAAGAACAATACATATTCAACAGGCGTACCAGGTGCGGTCGTGCGCATTCAAACCGCTCTCCCCCGGGCACGACATCTTATCGTCTCATTGGAAAGGGCGTTATAAAGAATTCTTTTCTACTTCTTTTCGTTGCTTTGCAGACAGGAAGGACAAAAGGGCAAAGTTCAGCAGAAACGGTGCAAATGTGGTTTCAGAAGGCTTCCGAAGTGCCCTTGAGCAAGTCACTGGATACCATCCGCACGTCACATTTCTGCACGAAGTTGTCAGCAACATTTTTGAAGCTGAGAGGTACTTTTTGTGTTATTGAGTATTACCAGTTTAATATGCATTACTAAAATAACAAGTAATTATATTATTACTACGTTATAACCACGGTTGGGTTACTTTAAAGCAGGGGTCTCAAACTCAATTGAGTTGGGGGTCGCTGAAGCTAGGATCCAGGTGAGGTTGGGCCAAATGTGGTTTTCATCCAATTTTTACCAAGCTTTTCTCAAAAAAGGGGGAAACATTTTTAAGGAATAAAACACAAGGAATGAAGGAATAAGAAAAGAGGCAAAAAAGGAAAATGGAAATAAAAACAAAAATAGGGGTAAAAGCAAAAAATGGAAAATGGAGAAAAAGAAAAAAAAACACTGTGTAAAAGAAATACAAATTTCTCCATCCACGCCTTTTTATGAAAATTAACATTGGTACGATAGTTTCTGTATTTTTGCCTAGCATATAAATCTTTTTTTTTTTACCTGAATGTTTTTTTACCACTAGTAGGCACCTGTTAAAAAATTTAATCAGTAAAGGTTTACGACACTAGCAATTATGCTGATAAAAGACAAAATAAACATAATACAAATCAAATAAGATTTTTTTTTACATGGATGAACAATGTAACCTTGAAAAAGAATTGGAGGAAACCAAGGTTAAGTAGTTGCTTGTAGTCCTGCCAAAATGTGCCCTCATTTTAACTATTTAGTATAGTGTAATGCATGTGAGCAAGCTACGCCCCCTCAACCACATGCGGCCTGCCAGGCTTTTTCATCAGGCCCACCAAATGAAAATCGTCAACATGTAATGACAATACAAATAATAATAGGTACTACTGATAAAATATTAAATGAAATGAAATGATCTGCATTTATATGGCGCTTTTCAAGTCATGACTTCCCAAAGCGCTTCCCAGTGTGCTTCACATTTCCCAATAGTGGCCGTGCAGCCATGTAAGGCGCTAACCTGCTTATCGGGGGCATTAGGGGTTCAGTGTCTTACCCAAGGACACTTCGACATGTAACACGGAGGAGCTGGGATTCGAACTGCGATCTCTTGATCCAAAGACGAGTGCTCTACCTTCTGAGCCTCTGCCGCCCCTAAATACCGCTTTTGGTGCCACCTATGTCTCGATTGTCCCCTTGTGTATCATGAACAAAAAAATACTACAAAAATACTACAAAATTACTACCAAAAAAATATCAAATTTAGTGCTTAAAAAAGGGACCTCATATTTTCATATTTTATTTTGTTTTGATTCTAAAAAAATAAAATAAAACATACTACAAAACTAATACTACTGTAGTTCTATAATGCAAAATACAGGTACAGAAATGTTACAATACAATTATTACAAAAATAACTAGAGTAATATTACAAAATTTTGAAAGTAATCCTACTAAATTGAAATACTACAAAGATGCGACAATAACACAGTTCTTCTACAGAAATACGACAATTATACCACTTCAGTCATACTGTAAGAAAATACTACTACAGAAACATGATGAAAGAAATACTACAAAACTACAGTAATACTACAAAATATACATGGAAATACTTCAATATTACTACTATGGAATTATTCAATAAATACAAAAAAACAAGCACAACAGTCAAACCACAGAACAAAACCTAATATATTATTTTGCTATGATTTTGCTTGAATTGTGAATGTTTTAAAACAAGTATAAAAATAAATGTCTTCTTGTATATTTATTCATAAATGAAAAAAAGGTGATATAGTTGAATTTGAAGAACAATTAACTGGACAATACAAAAAGAAGACAATCGATCAAATTTACTAAATTAAATTTACTAAATTATATTGAAATTATGATTGACACGTTTTGTCTACTGGCATTATATGTATAAGTAGACGTATCTTTAACAAAAATTCAAATCCTTATTTGGGCTAAAATACTTGTAATATGACTACACCCTTTTTCTGTGATTGTAACGGAATACATTTACATTTTTGGGGGAAAGCATTTGACTTATCTGAGAGAACTTGCCGATATTGCAGTTTAATTAAGACGTTTCTATGTGTATCTTGTTTTAAATTTTTGTCGAAATCTTTAATCAAATTCAATTTTCTTGCATTCACATTCTTACTTTAAAAATATAAATATATAGAATTTTGGGTTCTAAATGACTTTGTTAATTGCTCTAATGAATACCGATACCAGGCCTGATATCATTAGTAATGATATCTCGATACAATACTGATATCGTCCAATACAGATCTGATCTGATATTGGTATATGTTATTCAATAAAAAAATTCAAACCAAAATTTGTCAGAACATAGTTTAAATTTGGACAATACAACTTATTGTAGTCCTTTGGTTCTCAAAGAGTGGGGTGGGCCCCCCTGGGGGAGACGCATGGCTCCATCAAGGGGGGGGCGGTTATGTTAACTTTGTTTTTAAACCTTTCGGAGAATAAAGTGCAATTACACCTCCACTAGACTAGGGTGCAGTGGCGTTGGCATTGGCGGAGTGTTTTGTTTGCAGAGTTCTGTTAGGCACAGAGTATTAGCATTGAGTATGAAGTGTAGACACAAAGTGTGGCAAACCCTCAGTGACCCCATGAAATGAATATTTAACGAGGATGTGGAGACGGGCGAAGAGAAATGGGATGAAGAGACAAACAAGAGAATTCTTTAAAAGACCAGTTTGAACACGCTGCCGGATGATCATGTCATTTCATTTTAACAGTAAGCCAGGTTTGTTTGTTTCTGATTTCTTTGTTACTTTGCTCCATTTATTTCCCAGTCCCAGTTTTGGTTATTGTTTCTGGTTAGGACATTTCTTGGCAACTTTGGTCTTTCTTTGTTATTAAATACAATCCTTTGTATTAAGCACTCCTGTCGTCAGTTCCTGCCTCCCCCACAAGGGTCCATTAACACCCCAAATCGTGACTTTAGAAACAAAAACAAAAAGGTCGTTTTACTATCTTATTAACATGGAGGCGCGAGCGCCCCGGTTTTACGAGCGCTATTTAATTTACCGTAACCCTGCGACCATATGAAAAGCAAAATCAAGTTCAATCTAGGTAGTTCTCCAAAACACCCACAAGGTAGCAGCAACTTCCAACAATGGTATCTCACAGGCATCCACGTGTGGCAACGTTTCAATCACAGGCATGGAATGGCAGACACGGCATAATAGATAATGCATTGTGTAAAAAAGAAAAAGTGTAACCATTTGAAAAAACATTTCAATCCTTTGAACATTATTGTATTAGTTTTGATTGTCAAAGGGGTAATGAATTGTGGTACAGATGGGTCACATACGATGTGGGTGTCTGTGTCCTGGAATTGTTTAACCATCTACGACACAAGGCCATAAAATGCCTGGTCATGGTGAAAAATAGTGGACAATATATAAACAACTGAGTAAGCAAAGTTAAAAACAACTTTTTGTTCTTATTTTCAGTTGATGTTGTGTTCAGTCTCTACTTAATTATAATTCTGAAAAATCCAAGTCCACTTTTTGTTTGGTTTTCCATTATAAACTGTTATTCGATTATTTCAAAACATATTCATGGTAGATATTGCCAGATATTATAAAGTTTGGGTTGTTCTGAATAAAAACAGGGCCAAAAGTCATCAGTCATACCATAATTTCTGACTCTATCATGGCCAAAATAACAAAACAATTCCAAGCAGCCTTTATGATACTTGGTTAATAAAGGGTTAAAGACAGGAATGCTTTATATCATGATTAGCAGTGTGTAATAATGTTGACCTTGGCACAGACAAGCGTGCAATTCCAAAAATGAATACAATTTTTACGTATTTATCTAATGACGTTTCCCTCAATGTCATTGACTTGTTTGAAAAAGATATCTGAAATTCCAGCCAGCATCCGAGAGATTTCTGCTAGCGGGCCTTCAGATTGCACTTGGTGCTTGCGATAAGAGTTCAGCTGTGAACGGGGAAAAGTACGAGTGTGCGCATACTAAGTACTCGGGAGAGTAATAAGGTCGTATTTCATGTAGGGATAAGAGTTAATTTCCCACTTAGACGGATAAATGATAAAATCTTGCTTTTGGGGACCCTTGCAATTAAAACAATAACAACAATGAACAGCTTTTGGTAAACTTGTCTCCAGATATTAGTGTTGGAGAGATTAGAATCCAGCTTCATCAATGTATTGAGACTTTGTCAGTGATAAGTATAATGATAAGATATCATTATGAGCACTGTAACACTGACATATACAGTGTCAGGAAAAAGTATATGGCCCCTTCCTGATTTTTGTGTCTTTTTGCATATTTATCACTCGCAAAGGTTTCAGATCGTCAAACAAATTTAAATATGCAGAGGTGGGTGCTTTGCAAGTGGCGCCTGCCTTTGTTGACATATTTAAAACACTAAATTATTGTTTGATACAATTCAGCTCGTTTTTCTCTTTTGCTTCTCACAGCATTGTATCATGGGCCACATAAAATGATTTGGCGGATCATGTTTGGTTTGTAGGGCATTAGGTTTACATACGTTGTCCAATTATCTTGATCCCTGTATTGCTGAGGTATTGGATTGTAGATAGTGAAAGAACATAATCGATAATTGTTATTAATCAACTCATAGTTTGTGCACCCCTGCTACAGTAGGACAAAATTTGCTATATCACAATCTTTTTGATGTATTTTTAAAACAACTGTTTTTCCACAAAGTTTTACCAAAACCATGATCAGAGGTGACGAGAGAGTGAAGTGTGGGTTAGTGCAGGGGTATGGGGGGAATTTGTAGACTGCACTTTAGGGTGAGGAGCCTTGTGAAACTGGTACATGTGGAATGGGGAGCTCCAATCTTCCAATAAAATCTTGCCCTTTCCTCAGGAGGTTCACCTTTTTTTCCTTTTCCCGTGCTTAGCATCACATGTGTTGTGTTACTGTGTGTTGTGTAGTGCAGTATTTCTCAACTGGAGGTTCAGGACCCAAAAGTGAGTCGCAGACCCGTTTTCAGTGGGTCACAAGCCTGGGTAAAGTAGCATTGTTGTTTATTATATCATTAATGTAGCGGTATTTTTGTTGTATTTATTGCAGAAGAATATCTAAAGTATTTTGTAGTGTAGCGGCAGTATTTTTGTAGTATTTCTGTATACTACTGTAGAAATACAACAGAAACATTACAAAACTAAACTACAGTAATAATATTATACAAAAATACTAGGAAAGAAATATCACTACAAAAATACAACCACGGTAATTAAACAAAAATACTACAGACGTACTACAAAAATATTATTGTGGGAATACTAAAAAAGTACAATAGACAAGTTGCAAGTATACTCCTTATCGGTTGATGGTGACAATGCCATGCTCAATCTCTTCTACTGGTTCAGTAATCAGCACCTTTTAATAGGGACCACATTTAATTTAATCTTGAATTTATTGGTTTTATTTCCCTTTTCTGCCCATAATAATAGGTCTCTAAAAAGTTAGGGATAAGGGAAAGGATAAGTGGGAACATTGACAACAATCGAATCAAAGAAGGAAATTATTGGGAAATACAAAAGTGGTGTACAAGTGCCATTAAATGCTGTCGGAAGGTACTGTAAATGGTGTAAAAATGTTATATTTGTAGCTTTTTACCAATATAATAATCGTTTTAACTACATAATTACTTAGTTATCGGATTAATTTTAGAAATTTAGAATTTTTTTTTTTCTCTATTTGGGTTACAGCTTGTCATTAGAATGGAATGGCGGCTCCTCAAGTCAGATCAACTGAGAAACAGTGCTGTAGTGAAATGCACATTGTATTTTAATCACAGGGGCGAGGGTTCAATTCCACTGAGTAAACACTACAGCAAAGGCTCTCATCATTACATTTGTCGCCTTCCGTCAAACTAGGAAAGTAAGCAAATAAAGTTTTACGACACAGGTGCCTACATTTAAAAAAAAAACCTTTCTAAAGGACTTACTTTAATATTGTCCTTTTTAACCCCTTTATATTGAGAAGCAAATAGGTCTCTGAACGATGTCACCAGTGAATGAAATACGTCATACCACAATATCATTGGAAAGTTTAAACTCTTCCGATTCAAGATATGATACGGGCCAGTGCTGATAAAAACGACGTTACTTCATTTACCTTCTGAATAATCTTAGCTAATAGTAAACAATTCAAATTATGATTGTCAAATTGGTTGGCCAATTAAATTTTGAATAAATCGATATGAAGACTTCCAAATTTTATTCAAATTAGACCCTGAAATAAAGGTGCGTAACGCCACTAGTAATTCATTGTAACACACCAGTTGTACGCTCAAGTGTGCGCAATAGTGAATTCAAACATTTACAACTCTTTTCACAAAGTCTAAAAAATGGCCAAAGTAAAATACACATTTGCAAAGGTTTTACTGTTGTAAATTGGTCAAGTCATGTGAAGTCATGTTTATTTGTATAGCCCTTAATCACAAGGAGTCTTAGAGGGCTGCTGAGACCAGAGACTATTGTAAACTACAGACTATTATTACACCATCCCCTGATCTAAAACCTACATGAGGGCAAGGAAAAACTCAAAAACCTCAGCATGAGGACAATGAACAAAACCTTGAGAAGGGACCGCACATGAGGTAATCCCCCTTCCAGGATGACCAGGCTGCAACGGATGTTGTATCACCAAACAATAAAATTTTAAAAAAAGTATAAAATAATTAAATAAAATCAAAAGGATGACCAGGTTGCAATGGATGTAGCATTCACAAACAATAAATAGATATTGTCAACATGGAATATAGGTCATTTATGTCAAGTCAAGTCAAATTTATTTATATAGCCCTTAATCACAAAAATGTCTCAAAGGACTGCACAGGATTACAATGACACAATTACCTGATCTTAAACTAACATGCAGGCAGGGAACAACTCAAAACTTCAGCGTGAGGAAAAAGAGAAACCTTGAGGAGGGACCTCACAAGTGGTATCCCCCTTTCAGGATGACCAGGGTGAATTATATTTAGCATTACAGTACACAAACATTGTAAACACTAGGTAACATGTTGAAAATTTGTCCGGAAAGTGCATGACAGCAGCGACGCCCCCAGCCTGTAAACTAGTCCAGAAAGTCTATGACGACCCCGACGCAGCTTCCCATCTTTGCCAGTTGGTCCATGCAGGCGTTCACATGCTTCAGGTCAAACACTGGTCCGCTGACTCATCTCAAATCGTCCTTCTCCTTCGTATCACCACCAGGCAGGTAGTCGGAAAAAGACATGACAATACAGAATATGAGGTGGGCATCAATCATAAGCTTTGGAATAGAAGTGTGTCTTAAGCCTTGATTTAAAAACTTCCATTGAAGTTGCAGATCTTATCTCCGGACGCAGGGCATTCCATAGCACCGGGGCCCGGATGGAGATCGCTCTCAAGCCTGCAGACTTCTTGGCTCTCGGAGTTACCAGTAGACCGGCATTTTCCGAGCGCAGACTCCGTGCAGGAACATAGGGGGGAATCAAATCAGAGAGATAGGAGGGTGCAAGTCCATGCAAACATTTATATGTTAATAAGAGAACCTTAAAGTCACATTTTAAATGGACTTGGAGCCAGTGCAAGTTGGCCAATACAGGAGTAATATGCTCAAACTTTTTGGTTTAGTCAAAAGTCTAGCTGCTGCACTCTGAACTAGCTGCAAACTTTTGATGCTAGACCATTCATAAGTTATAGATGTCACGGTTGCCATGGCGCCCAATTGGTCCCCGCCGTGTGGCACCATAGTCATTTTCTTGGAAATCCTATTTCTAATTAGCATCACATTTTGCTTCACATATGTCAAAGTCAAGGCCTGCAGGCCAAAACTGGCCTGAAAAGATTTTCCTAAATAGACGGTGCGTAATATTTAGTCAAAAGGGTACTAAATAATATCCATTCATCAAATATTGGCTAATTTGAAAGAGAAACAGGAGCTAATTGATTACAAAAATCTAGTCATAATACTATTTTAAAAGATGAATTATAAGTAATATGCATGGATAAATTGTGGACTAGAAATATCCCCAAAAAACGGATTAAACATAATTTTTTAATATATGGGAAATTATTCAAGAAGACAGTGTGTAGTATTTAGTGCCCGTTAGTGGTACAAAAACTTTCATTCAGTTAAACAAATATTGATTTAAATACTTGGCCTAAATTCATGAACTATCACGCCAATGTTAAGTTTTATTGAAAACAATTATTGGAGAAACTGTGTATTTCTTTTACATAGCGGAATCCCTACCCATTGTGACACCAGAGCCATCTAGTGGTTAAATATTACACAATGTGCTTTAAAAAAAGGCTACTTTAATTTAATTTATATGTAATGAGGATTTTTATATCAATGAAATCTGTGCCATAAGAAATTATTGCTTTATTCATTCGATCATATTGGAATCTGTGTGTTAGCTTTCCAGTGGGAACAATGAGTTCACTTGACTTAATACGTCATTTTCAAATTTTTCAACATTTTGTCGCCGGCCCTCGGCTTGTTGTCTAACACGTTCTGTGCCAAAACGTATTAATACAATTTCAGAAGCATTGTTCTTGACTGCCAAATCGTAAAATTATTATTTTTTTTAATTTTCTTTTTTCAGAAAACCATTAAAAAGACTTTGGCACAGCCGTTCGATGAGTATCAAGACTCTGGCAATGGTATCAGTATGACCTATCACCACTAGATGGCAGGAATGACTGGGATCAGATCTTTGTCCATATTGTGATGTATCCCAAACTGCCCAGTAATTAAGCGTATGGGGCGACCCATATAGCAAATACGTGCAGCGAAGCAGTATAGTAAGAAATGTGAAGCTATAGCACAGATAGTTAATGCTTAAATTCTTTATGATTTCTAAAAAAGATGACCAAGTCGTTGGGCCAAAGAGGGATGACGTTTTGTGCACTTTTAATCCACAATCGCTAAGGTGACTACTTCCCTGGAAACATCGGGTGCTGAAAATTTCTTGCAAAATGTATGCATTGTTCATGCATATGTTCAGTGTTCATTAAAATGCTCTTTTGCGAGCAAAGTGCCCTTGTGTTTATGAAAAACATTGCTTAGTTGTTGTAGGTATCAAAAATACGTATATTTTTTAAAAAAAAAGCACCACAGCGAAAGCTCTGCTTGAAATGCACAAAACACTGTTTTTTTCAGAAATGTTCTTGGAAACTAGCTACTGTTGTGTACACAATAGTAAAAGCTATACGCCTACTTTTTTCTAACATGGGATGAGGGTTGAAACTTTCTTTTGATGGTCCTATGTCTATATAGCTAAGGAGCTAAATTATCTGTAGGCCTTCAAAAATGAGACAAATTGGCTCTCATTGGCACTCCCCATTTTCAGCTTTAAACGCAGCAAATTTGTGAACCTCTTCATCCAAAGCCAACTTGGTTGACTCTCCCTCTCATCATGATATGAGGTCAGCATTCCGATGCCTTGGACCGGAACAAGCTCATATACTCAGATGTTGCCCCCGCTGGTTAGGAGGTCAAAAAAAGGAGTGGCGCACACATCTTGACGTTTGGTCAACACACTAGAAGGAGTGCATCCTTCTATGGTATCAAGTGTCCACAGCTATTGTGGACATTCAAGGAAGCGTAAAAGAAGAAGGAGGCCGAAGAGGTGAGGCTTGCAATAAAGTCAAAAGCATTTGGGGAAGGAGGTGGGGGCGCTAGCGAGCCACTACGAGCTCCTGTCGACAAGCACCTGTTGACTTTGTTCCACGTGACCTCCCTGGCAAGGCATCAGATAGGGAGGAAATGGAGATTAGTGTTTGGATAAGAGGAGGTGTAGAAACAGGAGCTTTATCTGCTTTTTGCAGTTCTCACCAGAGGTGGGTAGACTAGCCAAGTAAATGTAATCAAGTAAAGTACTATGACTTCAGAATAATATGACACAAGTACAAGTAAAAAGTAGTCATCCAAATAATGACGTAAGTAAGTACTAGATAACTGTAGACACGTCTTTTGTATTGATTATTTTTTAAACAATCATTCATCAGATCATAAGTCTTTCTACTCAAATGGTTTGTTTTGTATGGGCTCTCTGTGGATTAAAAAATGGAGTGGAGTAAGAGTAAATCATCTGAACTTCTCTCCCCTCCATTCAGGACATTGGCCAGAAGCGCTGCCTATCCCAAGCTAAGAACATTATCAGGGACCCCTCTCACCCCTATCATGGACTGTTCACTCTGCTAGCCTCTGGGAAGAGGTACAGCAGTGTGCGGTGCAGGACCACCAGGTTACAGTACAGTGGCTTAAAAATACTCATCGAAGTACAAAATGTACCAAAATTAACTCCAGCAAATGTAATCGAGTAAATGTAACCTGTTAGTACCTACATATGGTTCTTACACCTCTCTAAAAACACACTAGTGAAAGGATTGCTGTTCTTCTGGTCAGGTTATTTTAAGTAGGGATGAAGCCAAATGAAAAATTGGGTCTGAAAACAAACATTAAAAGAAATAGTGAAATGCTTGGCTGAAAAAATGGAACAGCAAGACCAAAAATATACGTTGATTTTGCTTAAGCAGTGTTTCTCAAATGAGACCTGATCACTCCCCATTGTCTATGCATGTCTTTTGTTTCCGAACACTTCTTTTATTGTTCTTTCAGATTTTTCAACCTATTATTTTCAATGCATGATTTAAGAAGGTGGAGCGTGTGGGATAATGGATCTCTGTACACTAGCGCCGCCTCTCAGAAACGTAAATGGAGAAGAGCCCAGTCATTAGCGGCGGCCCTCGGGCTGGCTTGCAGAGGCGGGGAAGTGGTCAATCTCGAAATAGATGGAAAGATGTAAACACCGGAGCATGTCTTTTATTTTCCCTTGAGAAGTAGACATGCATGCAAATAGAAGAAGCTTTGTGACTCAAAGTTTCCTCTCCTATCGTTCCTGAATAATAAAAACAAAGTATTCCCTTGATTTTTGCGGTTAATCGGTTACTTAACCGCATGCATTAAAATCATTTCCACAAAATAGGAATCATGTAGCAGGGGTCCAAAAGAGCCATAAAAGCAAAAATATTTAGATTTTTGGGTGAGAGCCACATCATATATTTTAAGACAATATTCAACCAAACCACCAAACCTGCTCTCCAGACAAAAGTTAATTCACATTTTATTTCACTGTGTCTCATTTGATGTTTTGATAAAATATATGAAGCAATAAAAATGCCAGAGCACATCTATCCATCCATCCATTATTTGCACCGCTTATCGTCAGTAGGGTCGCGGGGGTGCTGAAGTCCATCCCAGCCATCTTCGGGCAGTGGGCAGGGAACACCCTGAATTGGTTGCGAGCCAGTCGCAGGGCACACAGACAGACAACTCACTCGCTCTCAAACACCTTGGGAAAGTTCAGACCGGCCTACTAACCTGACATGCATGTTTTTGGAATGTGGGCGGAAACCGGAGTGCCCGGAAGAAACTCACGCAAGCACGAGGAGAACATACAAACTCCACACAGGCAGGTTTGATCTCATGCCCTCAGAACTGTGCCGCATACGCGCTAACCACTGCGCTGCCGTGCTGCGCCAGAGTACATGTCCCATATCAATATTAATATACCACATAAAATTAACCTCCTCACGCCGTAACTTAAGAGATATTAGGCTAATTTTGACCGTCATTTTCAAATCAAATGTATTTGTAGAGCACTTTCATTGTCTGAAAGGTTCCGTATAAAAACATTCAGTGGTTATTTGTGATGCCTTTCATCACAATAAAATCTCCTCCTTTATCCCCACCCAACAACCCAAAACACCTAATAATCAGACAAACACAATGGTTAAAATACAATAAAAAGGAAAGAGATGGTAATAGAAATAAAATGTGATTATGACAAGGCACAGACTAACCCTGTGAGGAAAGGGACCTGAGGGGGGGCTTATCCACCCTGATAGGAATGGCAACTGACGGTTTCAGGGTTTTGGTCTCAAAAACAACTGCATAACAAAACATGAAAATGTGAAATGTAATGTAAAATGTGTTACAGTAAAAGATTAGAAGTTAAACATATAGCAAATGAAGTTAGTTATAATACATATTAAAAGAGTGGTTCTTGAGCCTTCTCTTAAAACTATCAAGGGGTCTTAAGTAATGGTTTGGTAAAAAGGTGCAAGCAAATTTCTTTTGTAAAAATGTCACAAAATACTGCAAACAAGAATGATATCGACATATTTGGAGAGAAGAGAGTGCTTGTCCTGTATGCATAGCTGATTTCTACCTCTCACCCAATCAATATACTCTGGGTGGTTTGCTGTCATTTTGGTGTGTTTACAGTTTGTTCCATTTTAAATGTCTTAACAGAAAACATTTATTGTTTAATGAACTTCCATATAAACAATATCTGACTGTGTGTATGATGGTGCGACGACGTGATAGTAAACTGTACTTAAAACTGTGCCGTATGTCTACTGGACCAAACCCTTTATGATAACATTGTTGCTTTACCTTTGAATGCCAATAGTCATCATTGCTCAGATCAAATTAGGAGCATCGCAGCAGGGTTTTAGGGCTAGGACCTTAGCTTGGCCTTTTGGCTGAGAGTAAGTGTCCCGGCTCTTAGGCTTTGTAGCGTATTATGAACTGACCGATAACGGATAATGGATAATGAATAACGAAGATAGAACAATAACCCTTAAAAACCCCAAACCCCATCCAGATAAAAAGTAAAGGTCTTTTATCTCTGAGCCGAATGTACTCAAGAGAATAGCCATATCTGGCTTGCGAGCCATAGGTGCTCCACCCCTGATATATAGCATATGATTAATCAATTTATTTGTGTACATTTCATGACATTTCCAAGTCTTCCTTTCATCTTTTGTCCAGTTAGAGCTTGTTAGTTGTTAAATATCCTGCATTGTCATTCATGAAGAAATACTTTGTGTTCCAACATCTCATCTCATCTCATCAGCCGTACCGCTTATCCTCATTAGGGTCGCGGGGGGGCTGGAGCCCATCCCAGCCATCTCCGGGCAGTGGGCAGGGGACACCCTGAACTGGTTGCCAGCCAATCGCAGGGCACACAGGGACAGACAACTCATTCGCTCATTCACACCTAGGGACAATTTGGACCGGCCAATTCACCTGAAATGCATGTTTTTGGAACGTGGGAGGAAACTGGAGTGCCCGGAGGAAACCCACGCAAGCACGGGGAGAACATACAAACTCCGCACAGGAAGTCTGGAGCTGGATTTGAACCCACGACAGGTTCCCATGACATGAACTGTGCCGCACAAGCGTTAACCACTGCGCCGCCGTGCTGCTGTGTTCCAACATACCCTGCATTATTTTTTTATCATGATGAGCTAGTTAATGTGCTATTTGGTGTGTGTATATCATGTTCTTATCGTCGTGACATTCTCACTGTTGTTTATTCAACATGTCGACTTGTTTTAATGTTTTGTTCGGTTTGAAGGCAGCACGGCACCGCAGTGGTTAGCGCATATGCGGCCCACTTCTGAGGTCATGGGATCAAACCTTCCTGTATGGAGTTTGCATGTTCTCACCGTGCTTGCGTGGGTTCCCTCCGGGCACTGCGGTTTCCACCCACATTCCAAAAACATGCATGTCAGGTTAATTGGCCGGTCCAAATTGTCCCTAGGTGCGAATGAGCGAGCAAATTGTCTGTCTCTGTGTGCCCTGTGACTGGCTGGCAACCAGTTGGGGGTGTTCCCTGCCCAGTGCCTGAAAATAGCTGGGATGGGCACCCCCTACTTAGGATAAACGGTGCAGATAATGGATGAATGGCTAGAGCTAGTTTGTTTCCAACAAATACTGCATCTTCGCTCTTCTTTCGTGTTTTGTTAATTTTAATCTTGTTTTATCCTTTTGGTTTTTCACATTTTAAAAAATTGTTTTAGTGTCGTCCTCTTTTATGTCTTGTTCTGAGTGATGGAACAGTATGTACTTGTTCCATTCATGCTTGCTCTCCTCTTGATTTAGTGTTTGGTCCAGGTAAACTAATGAGTGTTCCAACGGATAACCGTTTTCATGTTAACCAAAATGGCGGCGCGCGCTTCAGGCACTCCAGTTAATCTTTTTACTTTCAGTGTTCTTTAATCTCTCATCTTTTAACCTCATCTTCTTTGTTCCTTTATCTTCTTTGTTTTCTTTATCCTCACCCCATAAATGTGAGACTGGAGTGCCACGCCCAATTTCGTTGTCACAATATGTTCCACCTCATTTTGTAACAATGACAATAAAGGTATATTCTATATTCTATATTCTATTTTTAGCCTTTCATGTTTTTTTTCAGGTGGAGCTAGTTTCTAGTGGTGTCTTCCTTTCACGTTTTGTTCTGTTACTGTTGGAACTTTATGTAATTGTCCTATCAATATGGGTATGTTCCCTGCACTCTTGTCTATCTCGTGTTTTGTTCAGTTAGAATCAGTTAGTATTCCACCAAATCTTGCCTCTTCTGCACTTCATGTTTCGTTCATTTAGATCTAGGAATTGTTTAGTCGTGATGTAGCAGGGATACTTAATCAAGCATTTGTTAGAGTCAATACCCTAGTAAGCTGTATTTTTCTGTTTCTGTGCACTATGTTTTACAGATTTGTTTTCCGTAATCAAGTTATTTCAAAATTATAATTTTGGGCATAGCTCTGTCCACGTGTGGGAATGTTTTTTGTGTTGTCTTCCTTTCATGTTTTATTTATTGGAATGTCACAACATTATGAAGTTGAACTATCCACAGGTGAGTATGTTCCCAGTGTCCTTGTACTTCTACATTTTGTTCAGTAAGATCCGGGATCCCAGATGCACGGCATGGGGGCCAATTGCGGCCCCCAGAATGAAGGCCCCCGTCTTCATATGAAAGTTAAAGGGACAGTGTGTATCATTTTTCCTCTAGATGTCGCAGTATTCTGCCGTGCAACCAAAACGAGTGCTCAAAGCACAACGGGTGAAGACGAAATACCGTGACCAAAACACATCTTATTACTTTTGAAAAGAAGATAAAATAGGAAATAAAAAGGACCCAAAAAAAAGAAAAAGAAGAAGAAAAATTAAAGAAAGGATAAGACAAAAGGTATAACTCAAAAAAGGAAAGAAAAAAAAAGATACAAATAAAAATATCAAAAGAAAAAAGACAGAAAATGGCATTTTTTTGTCTTTTTTCTCTTTAACTCCTTTCTATCCTTTTTTCTGTTCTTTTTTCTCCATTTTTCTTTTTTTGCCTTTTTCTCCTACATTAATTTTTATTCCCATTTACTTTTTTGCCTTTTTTTAATTTCTTCTTCCCTATTTCTCATTCCCTTTAAAAAAATAAAGTTTTTTTTCCCTTCTTTTTAACTTTCTTTGAGACAGGCTGGGTAAAATTGTGCTCACTTTCAGTCTCTGTAGTTTGCAGTATTCCTTAAACTGATTTTTGGTTGCATTACACATGAATAACCTATATGTTATGTTGACAATATCTGTGTATTATCTGCCCTCATGTACGTTTTAGATCAGGGGATGGTGTCATAATAGTGGTTTGCAATAATCTGTGGTCTGTGCAGCCCTTTGAGGCTCTTTGTGATCAAGGGCTATACAAATAAAGATGACTTGACTTGACTTACAGCGACATCAAGTGCACAATAATAAAACACATTGTCCCTTTAAAAACAGCAGAATACTTCTATCAGCGCTGTTTTTGTGGAAAACCCCATTTGACCCAAACTCACCCGGTTCCTAGCTTCAAAGGCCCCCAACTCAATTGAGTTTGAGACCCCCTAGTTAGAACCAGTTGGTATACCGCCATATTCTGTGTCTTCTGTCCTTAATATTTAGTTTAGTTTAGTTAATTTAGATCCAAATTCAATTGAAACATTTGGCAAAAGGGCTGTCAGAGATATAATTAAAAGTATCAACCAATTCAGTTTCAAACTTGATAACTCAGCAACACATAAGGGAAAAATGTAATTTAGGCCTACGAGTGGGACAATAAGCTTGATAACTATATCTCTATCTATTCTTTGGCATTTTTTAATTTTGTGCATTTTTTGCACATTCCATTCACGCAACACTAAAAATAAGGAAAAACCTAAAGAAGTTTTTTAGAATTGCATCAATGATATGCGTTGATGAATAAACAAATGTGCAGACATTTACAAGTACATCTTGTATGTCTTTTTATTTAGTCCAGAAAATAAACCATTTAATCGAACTGGTTTTAAAACACTAAGGATTAAAGCAAAGTAATTTCTGTACTACAGTGGTTAGTGCATTAGCCTGACACGCGAAAGGTCCCTGGTTAGAGACCAGCTGGAAACATATGTTGGCCTGCAGAGGGATGGGCACCACCAGGTTGTACTTGCCCAAGACGCACCACAGCCAATGGTGCCGCTACGATCCTAGTGGTTAAGTGAGCCAACCAACTAACCAACCAACCAACCAACAAACCAACTAAGCAAACCAACCAACCACTAAATTGAAAATCCTTGTAGACTTTGTTATGTTTCTGTAGACCATTGGTCTCAATTGTGGTGTCACCTTAGGACAGCTGAAGTGCCCTCAGACCTATTCTAAAAATAGCTCACCAGTGCTGGGTCATTGTTATTTTCTAGTAGTTTTTTGTGGTTGACTGAGTCTATTTAACCTTGCTTCCAATAATTAGTCTGGTAATAACATGATAATAACATAGTAACCACATAGTAATAACATGATAAGTCAGCATATCAAAATAGTAGGTGCCCCTTGCATTAATTTGTAAAAAAAAATAGTAGCTCTTGGTGAGCCCTGCTGTAGACCAATGGTTCTTAAATAGTGAGGCGGACACCCCTGGGGGACCGAAGGCTCTGTCGGGGTGGGTACAGGTACGTTTGACTTTGGGAAACTTTAATTTTTAACTTTCCTAAGATGAAGTTCAATTGCACCTCCACTACACTAGGGGGCAGTGGCATTCTCAGTGACAGTGTGTTTTGTTTACATTTAGCCTCCACGCAGTGCAATAAGCACAGAGTATCACCATTGTGTATGAAGTGTAAACCCGAAGTGTAGCAGACCCCTTAGGTGACCCTATGGGAAAAAAAAACACGTAAGTGGAGACAGGCCAAGAAAGACGGGGTGAAGAGAAAAACTAAATATTCCTACCGAAAGCTAAGACAAGCGTGGTTGACGAAGCATGCGTAATTCACCGCGACGACTGAAGGAGAGAAACAAAGACCAGTGTGCTGGCCATGGTAGAAATTTTCGGCAGCGGACAGCACGAAACCAAATAAACTGAGCTGTTGCTTATAGACATTACAACCCAAAGACGCTTTTAAATAAGATTAACCCTAGCTCCTTTCATGCACTGCAGGTTTTCTCAGTGGCTGTCTTGACCCGGTCTGCTCTGATTCTCGTCAGGCTGCAGAAAGGCCCTCAATTAACATTCCCAGCAGTGGTTTAAATCACATTGCTGTCATACTCCTCTTTAGTCTCTGAAGACGCTACGCAGCAGGAGAGAAGGCGTGAGAAAAGTCACGGAAGCATGTAAAACGCAGGAACTTAAAGGTTTTTGGCTGCGCTCCATTTGCATATGCAGTCGGAAACACTAAAATGAAATCAGGCACAGTTGAATGCGTCAGTAGCAAAAAATAACAAAGTGCTTCCAAGACAGTGTGTTGATTTGAAAGTGCTGCACTGCTTAATAAATATTTGCATGTCACACACAAATGCAATAAACATGAGTTTCTTTAAGGGACAGTGTGTATTATTTGTGCAGAAGTTTGCTGATGACACTGCTATCGTGCGATGTATCAGAAGTGGCCAGGAGGAGTAGTACAGGAAATTGATTTAGGACTTAGTCCAATGGAGCGACGCTAACACTAACCACCTGCACCTGAACACCACGAAGACCAGGGAGATGGTGGTGGATTTCAGGATAACTAGAACTCACCCGGTTCCTGTAACTATCAAAGGAGAATGTTTAGAATTTGTCCAGACCTACAAATACCTGGGTGTGCAGCTGGACAATAACCTGGACTGGACCGCCAACACAGAAGCTCTATGCAGGAAAGGTCAAAGCCGACTTTACTTCCTCAGAAGGCTGGCGTCCTTCAACATCTGCAAAACGCTCCTACAAATGTTCTATGAGACTATTGTAGCAAGCACCCTCTCCTATGCGGCAACGTGTTGGGGAGGCAGCGCCAAGAAGAAGGATGCCTCTCGTCTTAATAAAGTGGTGAGGAAAGCGGGCTCTGTTGTGGGCACAGAGCTGGACAGCCTGACAACTGGAGCTGAGAGAGGCTCACTGAAAAAGCTGCGGTGACCACGTCCTGTTTTATTGTGATTTAGTTAATTTGATTGCTTTCTTTCCCGTAATAATGAGTCCCAAGAAAATTAGTGATCCGGGGATTAAAAGGTGTAAATCAATATCTTCCATGTTAATGTCTTTCTTTGATGTCCAGTCTTCATTGTTGGGGGTGGTGTCCTTATTTTCCTGATAGTCCATTGATTTTCCCCATTTTTCCATGGATTGGGTCTCCTGTATCCTTATTCAAAATGTGGTTCTCTCCATCACAAATATTTCCTTCACAGTGCACACCCACTGCCCCACAGTGGGGAGAACTTGTTTGGGCATTCATCTTGTGATTACTTTTTTGCTATCTGTCAGTACATTTTTAACTACGTACGCAGGCTTTCTCTGTAATGTTTCTTCCGTCAGATTCCCTAAAAAGGGCACTTAAATATTTTAGGTATTCCCTATCCCACAATCTTCTTTAAAAAAAACATAATTTGTCCCATTAGTCTTGTATTCTGTAAATATATCCATGTGGTCAATTTCTATCTCTCCACATGTTCTCTAGCATGGTTGTTGAACCTCGGAAAAACCTCTCTTAATTTTGGGGGTAATAAAAAACCTGACAACATTCTTCCAGTTGAATTCTCTCAGAATCCGGGAGCTAGTGGGTGTGAACAGTGTTTTACAAAAATTCCACCACTCGTCATCTGTTATTTTTAAATTCATCTGGGTCAGGAGGTAGAGCGCTCGTCTTATGATCAAGAGATCGCATTTCGAATCCCAGCTTCTCCGTGTTACATGTCGAAGTGTCTGTGGGTAAGACACTGAACCCCTAATGCCCCCAATAAGCAGGTTAGGGCCTTACATGGCTAAACGCCCGCTATTAGGAAGTGTGAAGCACACTGTAAAGCGCTTTGGGAAGTCTTGACTTGAAAAACGCTATATAAATGCAGATCATTTCATTTCATTCCCCTTTTCTTTTAATATAGAGTGATGATGCCCACTACAAGACATCAAATATTTATTCATAATGGAAAATATCATTAAAAGTTTTACCTTTCAAAAGTGTTGATGACTAGTCCCAGTTAAATATAGTAGTCTTTTAATCAAAGGTAACAAAAATAGTCACTTTCCTGTAAGCAAAATTTATTTTTTGATCCATAAAACTCAGCAGCTTATCATACGTATTACTGTGATACCTTTGCAGGCCATTGTTGGAAGCCTTTTATAAATCTGTTGTTGAAGAAATGTATTTGTTTATTTTAAATGTGCATTGAGAAATATTGTGAGCTTTCATATCCGCTAATTAGGACACCTTCTTTTAATCTAAAGCAGTCTATAGCATTAAGAAAATATATTTTTCATTTTTTTCTTGCTTATTTCTGGTTTCTTTTTCTCTTTTTGTGTCCTATCTATTTCCTTTTCATGTTTTCTTTATATCCTTTCCCCATGTTTATTTCTCTTTTCTGTTTTCATTTTCTTTTTTCTTTGTAATTAAGGGCTATGCAAATAACCATGATTTTACTTGACTTGTTTTAACTTTGCTCTTTTATTTATATCTTTTTTTTCGTTTTCTTTCTTCATTCAGTTTTTTTCTTGCTTATTTCTGGTTTCTTTTTAATTTTTTGTTCTTTCTTGAGCCCTCTTCACTTAACTATTCTTTTTTCCCTTCTCCCTTTGTTCCTTTTCTTTTCTTTTGTTGTTTTTCCTGTTTTTTTCTCTTTTCCTTTGATTTCTTTCGTTCTTCATTCCTTTTTTCCAGATTTTCACTCTTCTCAAAAGGCCAGGCAAAAAGACAGGAAGAAAAATGTTGCGTTTTAGTCTCTTTCAGACTCCGAGTGAAATATTTTCTCAGAGGTTTTCTCGTGAAAACCCCGATTTGGCCAGCTATAGTGGCCCCCAGCAAATTCAGTTTGAGACCCCTGAGTTCAAAGTTTGAGTGAGGTTGCGATATGGAGTGTACCACACTGACCTCTGTTGTAGACCCAGGGTACTGCAAAAGGCATTCTGTCTCAATCCATCTTCTTCAGCTCTAGTTAAGAATCAGTCCTCTTGATCAGTGTTTTTCAACCAGTGTGCCGTGGGACTTTGTCTAGTGTGCTGCTAGAAATTGCAAAATGATATCTTTACAAAAAAGCAGGCCAGTATTCAGTATACTGGTATTTGCTTTCTTCCAGTGATTAGACAAGTACAGTATTTTCCGCACTATAGGGCGCACCGGGTTATAGGGCGCACCCCCAAAAAATAGTTTTTGGTCCTATATCTTCAATAGATAAGGCGCCCCGGATAATAAGGCGCTACAATGGGAACGTCGACAAAACAGTCAGATAGTTCAGTCAAACTTATTACCCCCTTAACATTCCCAAAGCTTGCAAAGAAGCAAATACGTGTCGTAGACACGTGCGGATGCGGTGTCCATACGATGTCACTTAAATGCGTCATTTCAAATATCATTCAGAAGGTTGAAGTCTTGGGACTCAAGAAATGCCAAACATTTCTATGTTTCTATTTTCTTTTTCGCTCACAACTTTACTGTGCATATGACAATAAACACTTGGAATTGAGTTTAATTCACTCAACTCATCTCAGCAACATCAAGATCGTTCTAAAACAAGATACCGGGAAAATATAAAGCCGCATAACTCACCTAAGTTCTCCCGTTCAATAATGATACGCAATCTTGGTCTTCTTACAACCATGAGTGAAGTAAATCCAGGAGAGTAGAATATTTACAAATACAGACTAATGAAACATGTTTCTTTATGCCGTACTTTAGCAAGCTTGCTACGCCATTGCTAAACTCGGCCGATTGCAGGGTTTGTTTTGGCCATCTAACCAATCCGAGGCTCCTAATAACTTCAGCCAATAGCGATCGATTTAACGGATGATTGACACATTGGTTAGCCAATGAAACGCCGGTATATTAATCCCAGCATACACCGCGGACTTGCTACGCCATTGCTAAACTCGGCCGATTGCAGGGTTTGTTTTGGCCATCTAGCCAATCCGAGGCTCCGAATAACTTCAGCCAATAGTGATCGATTCAAATGATGATTGACACATTGGTTAGCCAATGAAACGCCGGTATATAAATCCCAGCATACACCGCGGACTACTCCACGTTCGGGGTAAAATCGAGTCGGCGGCTGTTGAGTAAGTTGCGAGACCTTGCGAATTTAATATTGAGCCATATATATAAGGCGCACTGTGTTATAAGGCGCATGGTCAGCTTTTGAAAAAAATTAAGACGGCGTGAGGAGGTGTCAGGAAACCAGAACAGACCAGAACAGACCAGGAAACCCCGGAGCATTCGTTTCAGTTATTTATTTACGGAAGCGATCAGGGCTTGCGGGAGATGAGATGGCTGTCAGAAATGGGCAATCAAAAGAGTCACACAGAGTTACAATCGTAATACTCTGTCGAAGAAGTCTGGGCGCAGCGCGCTAAAGAACGAAGCGTCAGCCAATCAGAAGGCGCCCACATGATTGCTCCAAGTGACCAGAGTTATCAATCATGACAGAACCCCCCCTCAAGGGACGGCTCCAGAAGTCCCAAAAAACAAAAACAAATAATCCAAGGGCAGGCCAACCGGTATTCCAAAAAGAACAGAAAAGCAGAAAAAAATGCAGGTACTCCAAGGGAAAAAAACAGAAGTCAAATGTAATCCAAACAAGCACAAAAAGTATTCCAATACGTCACCCGGATGGATTCAAGGCAAGTCACCCGATGTTTTTGGCAGTCACAGAGTCCACAGGTACGTCTCCAATAACCCCCCCAAAAAAAGAATAAACAATCGAATGATCAGTGAATAGAGACAAGGCAACCGAAAAAAACAAAACAAAAAACGGCGAGTCAGAACAGTACAGTACCTAGAATTCCTCCGAATGGACAGAGGCCCCCTTATCATCATCCTAAGGGGCGGCAGAGGGTGGTTCTAGAGGTAAACGTGTAGAAGGCCCTCGGGGACGACCACGGCGCTGGTTGGTCCGGGTGTTGTTGGTGGAACTCCTTCACGAGGGAACGGTCCAGGATCTGCCGGGTGGGAATCCATGACCTCTCCTCCGGGCCATATCCCTCCCAGTCGACCAGGTATTGGAGTCCTTGTCCCCTGCGTCGGGAGCGGAGCAGGCGACGTACCGTGTAGACCGGGTCGCCATCCAGCATGCGTGGGGCCGGAGGAGGAGGAGTCTCGGGTGCCAATGGGCTCTGGCGGACGGGCTTAATCCGGGAGACGTGAAAGGTGGGATGAACCCTCATTGATCTCGGCAGGCGGAGACGGACCGCTGAGGGGTTGATGATCTTCTCCACTGTGAATGGACCCAGCTTCTTGGATTCCACCCTCAGCGGTAGGTCAGTGGAAGAGAGCCAAACCCTTTGGCCCACCTGATATTCCGGAGCAGGCCTTCGTCGTCGGTTAGCACCAGTCGAATGGGACTTGCCTGCCTGAAGGAGTGCTGTCCCAGCTTGGGCCCAGGTACGTCGGCAGCGCCGAGCGTTCGCTGTCGCAGACGGGCAGGAAGCCTCTCCCTCTTGGCTGGGGAACAGGGGAGGTTGGTAACCATACACGCACTGGAAGGGAGAGATCCCCGTAGAGGAGCTGACCAGGGAGTTGTGCGCATACTCCACCCAAAGCAAGTGCTTGGCCCACGAGAGTGGTTCCCGAGACACCATGCAGCGCAGCGCAGCCTCCAAGTCTTGGTTCAAACACTCAGACTGTCCGTTGGAGTGGGGATGATGACCCTGATGAGAGACTGACTGACGCCCCCAGTAGACGGCAGAATTCTCTCCAAAACCCTGACGAAAATTGAGGACCCCGGTCAGAGACAATATCATTAGGGATGCCATGGAGGTGAAACACGTTCTGTTGAACGGCCTGGGCGGTTCCTTTAGCGGAGGGGAGTTTGGGTAGAGCCACAAAGTGCGCCATTTTACTGAACCGGTCAACTATGGTCAGGACGGTAGTCATACCTTCAGATTCAGGCAACCCGGTTACAAAGTCAATAGCGATATGTGACCACGGTCGATGAGGGATCGGTAGGGGATGTAGTAGACCAGCCGGACACTGGCGAGAGGACTTGTTCTGGGCGCATGCTTGACAAGCCAGGACGTAGTCTTTTATGTCTCTAGTCATGGAAGGCCACCAAAAACGCCGTGACACAAAACCTTGGGTTCACGCTGCCCCTGGGTGGCAAGAAAGGTGGGAATCGTGCCCCCACTGTAGGACCTCTGAACGTAGGGGCTCTGGGACAAATAATCGTCCCTCGGGACAGGAGCTGGGGCCGGCTTGGTCTCGTAGCGCTTCTATTACTCGCCTCTCTATGTCCCATGTGACGGTTGCAACCGTGCGCGATGCTGGGAGAATGGTTGCCGGACCCTGGGGTTGGTCCTCGGGTTTCTGGAACTGTCTAGAGAGGGCATCGGGTTTTACATTGCGGGAACCGGGTCTGTAGGACAGGGTGAAATTGAAGCGGGCAAAAAACAGAGACCAACGCGACTGTCATGGGTTTAGTCGCTTGGCCGAACGGATGTATTCTAAATTCTTGTGGTTCGTCCAGACAATAAATGGCACCGTCACCCCCCCCAGCCAGTGCCGCCACTCTTCTAGCTCTAATTTAATGGCCAGCAAGTCATGATCCCCCACATTGTAGTTGCGCTCAGCCGGGGATAACCGCCGGGAGAAGAAGGCGCAAGGGTGTATCTTCTGGTCCTTCGAAGATCTCTGGGACAGGACAGCCTCAACACCCTCATCCGATGCGTCCACTTCAACCACGAGTTGCCGTGTGGGGTCTGGTACCTGAAGAATAGGGGCCGTGGAAAAGTAAGTTTTGAGTTTATTGAAGGCCTCATCAGCTGCGGGGGACCACCGGAAAGTGTCCTTAGGGCTGATAAGAGCCGTGAGGGGTGCCGCCACTGAACTGTAATTACGGATGAACCTTTTATAGAAATTGGCGAACCCAAGAAATTGCTGGAGCTTCTTACGGTTCTCCGGAACGGCCCAAGACGTGACAGACAATAATTTGGCCGGATCCATTTGTAGCTTCCCTTCGGTTATTATGTAGCCCAAGAATGAAACAACCTTAGAGTGTAACTCACATTTCTCGGCTTTGACAAACAGGGAGTTCTCCAGGAGGCGATGGAGGACGAGCTGGACGTGTTTCTGATGTTCCCCTCGGGACTTGGAAGAGATTAGAATATCATCCAAGTATACAAAAACAAAACGGTTCAACACCATCCGCAACACGTCATTAATCAGAGCTTGGAAGATAGCGGGAGCGTTGGTTAACCCAAACGGCATTACCAGGTATTCGTAGTGGCCGGTGGGGGTGTTGAACGCCGTCTTCCATTCGTCTCCCTCTCGGATACGGACCAAATGGTAGCGTTACGGAGATCAAGTTTCGTGAATATTGTAGCCTCTTGAAGTAACTCGAAGGCAGAAGCAAGTAATGGTAACGGGTAACGGTTCTTCACCGTGATATCATTGAGTCCCCGGTAATTGATGCAAGGTCGAATGATGCCGGCCCATCAAAGAAGAACCCTGCTCCCGCTGGCGAAGAAGAGGGTCGAATGATGCCGGCCGCCAGGGCATCTGATATGTACTCGTCCATGGCCTCCCTCTTGGGAGCCGACAGAGAATAGAGCCGACCCCGAGGGGGAGTTGACCCGGGCTGGATATTAATAGCGCAATCATAAGGCCGATGGGGTGGCAGGGAAGAGGCCTTAGCCTTGCTAAAAGCCTCCCGTAAATGATGGTAGCACTCAGGAACCCGGGACAGGTCGGGTGGAGTCTTCGGGGACACGGAATTATCAGGGCGGGAGGCCGCGCGCAGAGAGGTTTGATGACAGTCCATACCCCACTCCAAAATCGAGCCACAACGCCAATCAAAGTGGGGATTATGTTGGACCAACCAGGGGTGGCCAAGAACTATAGGTTGACTTGGGGAGTGCAGCAGATGAAAACAAATTTTCTCTCGGTGATTACCGGAAAGTCTTAATTTGACGGGGAGCGTTATTTGAGAAACGGTGCCCAGCAAGTGCCCATCTAACGCTTGTGCTGAGATAGGACTAGGGAGTGTCTTAACAGGTATTCCTAACTTGCGGGCGAGGGACAGATCGAGAATGTTTACTTCGGCGCCCGAGTGTATCAGGGCCGGAAATGTCTGAGCAGAATCGGAGAGGTAGAGAGAAGCCTGGATAACGGGTCCTGCGTTTTTGGGAGCAGATACGAGGGCTGAGCCCAATCGGACGCCCTGTATGTCCGACGAGCGTTGGCTTTTACCGGACAGGTGGGCCCGCGATGTCCCTTGCCGCCGCAGTATAAACATAATTGTTCAACGAACTTTCGCTGCCGTTCCTCGGGGGAAAGAGAGACCCGATCCACCTCCATTTTTTCTACGATGGGGGCGGCCGGGACCCGGGGATTCGGTACGTTACCCTCTTCTGAAGTCGGGCGGGTAATGACTCAATTAGGACCTCCCTGCTCCCGTCATCTAGCCTGAACCCGGTGGTCAATCCGGGCGGTTAATTCAATCGCCTCATCTAACGTACCCGGGGAAGCGTGTGACACTAATTCGTCTTTGAGATAGTCTGCCAAACTATGCAAAAAAGCATCGACCAACGCCTCTTCATTACATTGGCTTTGTGCCGCGAGTGTACGAAAGTCAATTGCATAATCGGCTATTGTGAGTCTTCCCTGGCGAATGTTCAGTAGTGAACGGGAGGAATCGGCCGACGAGGAACCCGAATCAAATACCTTCGTCATCTCTTGGGCCAGAAGGTTGAATGCAGTGCGTGCCGGAGCACCTCTCTCGTAGGCGGCCGTTCCCCAAAGACGAGCTCTTCCCGTGAGGTGATTAATGACGAACGCCACCTTAGCTGCTTCAGTAGCAAAATTGCGGGGCTGGAGATCAAATATCAACCTACAATTTACTATGAATGGGCGGATCTGAGCGGGATCTCCACCAAACTTCTCTGGAGCGCCCACTTGTGGCTCTGCGAATCCGGCGCCGAATGAACCGGAAGAGAGCGGGGCTGGAATTCGCCACCCGGAACCCGAATGGGCACTGTCGGTGTTGGGCACCGATGAAGTGGCTTGTCGGATCATTATTTGCGAGAGATTGGACCAATCCTGATGTAACAGATCCAACTCAAGCCGTTGCTGGCTCACTTGCTGAGCCAGGCTGGCCACATCGGAAGCGACTTGCCGAACTGCACATTCGGCAGAGGGAATGCGCTGCTGGTTCTGGCTTTCGTAGTTGTCAGGAGGCTAAGGAACAAAAGCGGGATTTATTCTGGTCAGAGTATTCTGTCAGGAGACCAGAACAGACCAGGAAACCCCAGAGCATTCGTTTCAGTTATTTATTTAGGGAAGCGATCAGGGCTTGCGGGAGACGAGATGGCTGTCAGCCGTCAACAGCGGAGCCGGAAAGAAGGCTTCGGATCGGGTGGCCAATCGGAGGGCGTAAGTCAAGCAGGTCGAGTTTACCGGGGCTGGAGAGAAAATCGTAGGGTGGGACGGAAGCAGGTCGGGTCGGAGGCAGGCAGAAACAGGTAAACAGAGTTCTAGACGAAACGGGCAATCAAAAGAGTCACACAGAGTTACAATCGTTATACTCTGACGAAGATGTCTGGGCGCAGCGCGCTAAAGAACGAAGCGTCAGCCAATCAAAAGGCGCCCAATTGATTGCTCCAGGTGACCAGAGTTAGCGATCATGACAGGAGGTCAATTTTATGTGGTATATTTATATTGATATGGGAAATGTGCTCTGCCGCAGCACAGCAGCGCAGTGGTTAACGCTTGTGAGACACAGTTCTGAGGTCATGAGATCGAACCTCCTGTGTGGAGTTTGCATGTTCTCCCCGTGCTTGCGTGGTTTCCTTCCACATTCCAAAACATGCATGTCCATACCCCACTCAATAGATAGATAGATAGATAGATAGATAGATAGATACTTTGTTCATCCCCGAAGGGAAATTCACATTTCCAGCAGCATCCCTGAGCTGAGAACAATCGAGAACAATCGAAAATAACACGGGAGCTGCTGGAGTGGCTGCCATTCGTGACGGCGCCGGAAGAAAAGATTCAATTTGAATCATTTACAAACAAACAAACAATTGAATCATGTACAAACAAACAAACAAAATATTCATGTTTCAATAAGTGGAGTGTTAATAAAATATTTCTGATACTGATATAACCAGATAAAACTAATTTTAAGTTACCTGTCCAAATGAATGTTGTGCCATCTCACCTTTCCCACTCTCTCTCCTGCAGTTGACTTGCTGCTGCTCGCTCCTGAAACTAATACTTACCTCTTTGTGTATTGCCTGCATATGGCGACACCCTCTTTCAGCTTGTCTGTCAGAACCTTGATCTCCTCCTAAAATGCTTAATTACTCGTATGCAATAGTATAACTGTTTCGAGCAGTGAAATACAGAAATGACAGCATCAACATCAAGTATTTATTAAGGGTTATACAAATTAATATGACTTGATATGCAAAATAATAATAAACCAAGCTTGGATTGCGAAATACTTCACAGGTGCATGTTAGTAGAGGCCAAGACGTTAATGCCCCTTCATTTGAAATGACGTGTTCGAAATTTGCATTTATATAACAACAATATGACAGAATGTATGAAGCAGAATTTCCATATACCTCTATCAGTAATACATAATTTCCATCGTGCACATTTGAGAAATTTTCTGTATATAAAAATCCCCATTGCATGAATATTAAATAAAAACGACAGTGTTATTCAGATTCAATGAGTAGCCAATGGTATTTTAGCAAAAGTAGGACAAATTGACTTCAAAGGATAACAATGACAATAAAATAATTCTATCATACACTTAACCGAAATGTTTTTAAAAATATGGATCTAAATGCAATAAAATTAAATACTAATGTCTATTTACCTACAACAACACTTTATTCAAAGAAAATTATTGTACTGTGAAAAAAATATGTACATCATCCCTGATGTATGATACAATAAGTAATCAAGATAATATCAGGAGCTATAGAAGGCCCCTGATGTAGCCCCTGGGGCTGGGCTTTGATTTTGAGTATGTGATTATGTGAGTTAGATAATTGCCAAAACAAGTTGCAGAAGTTGCCAGATTAATTGTGCTGTGTTAATACAACAGAAAAGACTCACAGAGGTAAAACTTTTTTAGGTTGAATGCCATCCCTATTACACTCAACCCAAATTGCTGGAGTATTGCAGGCAGCAAGAAATTACCATTGTGGGATACAGCCCATTGGGGACATCCAGAGATGCATCCTGGTATTGCAGAACGCCCCGATACAATCAGAGTCTCAAAATATGTTTTGGATGTTGAATGTTCAATTTTCCGACAGGGTCAACTTAACCTGCCCGCCAATGTTGGAGGATGAGCTTCTGGTGTCACTGGGTAAAAAGTATCACAAGACACCAGCTCAGCTAGCCCTCAGGTTTAATGTGCAGAGGGGTGTCGTTGTCATTCCAAAGAGCTTCAGCTCATCTCGTATAAAAGAAAACTTTCAGGTTTGTTTTATACTTGGAAAGAAATATTTGTAAATTTGAATACAATGAAATCCTGCACTGCAATGTCCAAACAGATCTTTGACTTCTGCATTTCTGAAGAGGATATGAAGGCTATTGAGGGTCTGAACAAGAATATTCGATTTGTGGAACTCCTAATGTGAGTAAATTTACACTAAATCGTATCGCAAGCGAATACTTTAATAAATATTTTGCTACATACGGTACCTAGCAAAACTATTGCCATCCCCCGCCCTTCCCAATAACATTTTAGGCTTCAAACTTAAAGCTGAAAATGTTTTCTAAAAATCAAACACCGTGCGAGTCAACCGTTAAGTAGAACCAAATTATTTTAACATTTGATATTGTATTGGTAAGACACATCTTTTGGTGCTCCACAAAAGACGTTAATTTTAAACATTATAACCCCAGCTGACAAATCTCTCAACATGCACAGTAATGTGATTGATATTGTCAAGCTGTTTAGGTTTATTTTTGTTTTGTTTCTGTTTTACTTGAGATCAAAGAGATCAAAGCCAGCAGAAAAGCTAATGTTGTGTCTCATCCATTTGCAGGTAACTTGTACCGGTTTTTATACTCATTATTGTTTTTATTTCATATACATTAAGAAAGGATGATGTGGTTAAAATTCAGACGAAAAGAAAAATATGTTGAATCCATTGTAAACGTTAAAAATCCACTATACGATCTCTTGTTAAAAGTATCTTGTTAAAATGTAAAGATGTAAAAATGTATTGTGATATTCTAAAATGTATTTTATGTAAAGTGAAGAAAGCTCTTTGATATGCTTTGGTGGCAGTCTTACCAGAGAGAACTGCAATGAGATCAAAGAGATCAAAGCCAGCAGAAAAGCTAATGTTGTGACTCATCCATTTGCAGAAACTGTAATAATAGAAAACCTCATCATCCAGTCCAGCGTGAATGTGGATCTTTGGTGGGACACGTACATCGCGGTTACATATACATATATATATATATATATATATATATATATATATACACATACAAGGCGGCATGGCAGCTGAGTGGTTAGCGCATCTGCGGCACAGATCTGAGGTCATGGGTTTAAATCCAGCCACCGGCTTTCCTGTGCGAAGTTTGCGTGTTTCCTGGTGCATGCATGCCCACATTCGAAAAACGTGCATGTCATGGGAATCTTATTTGTCCCTTGGTGTGAATCAGCAAGAGTTGTCTGTCTCTGTGTGCCATGTGACTGGCTGGCAACCAATTCATGATGTGCCCTGCACTCTGCCCGAGCACAGCTGGGGTGGACTCCAGCGCTCCCGTGATCCCACTGAGGATAAGCGCTGCACATACTGGATGGATGGATAAATATGTGTATAAATGGGTAAGTGTGAAGCACACTGTAAAGCGCTTTGGGAGGTCTTCATAGACTTGAAAAGCACTATATAAATGCACACCATTTACCATTATAAAAAACATGAAGAAAAACAAGATAAAAGAGTTACTATAAAGAGAAAATAGCTTTCTGAAGTGCATAGCAAATGACTTTTACTTCATTCTCCGAGCTCTGTTATATACAAATATGTAAATCAAGATTGCACAATTTCGAATAAACCAAATATTCTCAGTGGTGCTAACATAGTAATATTTTGCTAAACTTTTATTCTAGAGTTGCATAACTGGTGCCTTTGCGCTAATCAGTCACAAAAAGTAGCTTTCAGATTCACTAGTGCAGTGGTTCTCAGCACCCGCTATTCCACATTTGTGGTCAAATGCAGACACAGCGAGGAATAGTTGAGAGTGTCTGCAATTTTACCACTGGATATTATTTTATTGCGAAATGCAACAAAAAACTAGTGTTCAAAAGCACATAATTTAACATCTTCGGAGACTCAAAAATAACCAAAAAGCATAATTATTGTTTTTCTTTTTTTTTTCCTGGCTTTTCATGGTGAAATATAGGAAGAAAAAAATGAAATAAGAGAGAGGGGGAAAACAAAAAAAGGAGAATGATAAAGAAAGAGGACTTAAAAACAAGAAAGGAAAAAATAGAAAAAGAAAAATGAAGAAAATACAAAAAACACCCAAATTAAAGAGATAGAAAAAAATTAAAAAGAGAAAAATAAGAGTAAAAGAGAATGGAAATAAGGTGAAGGGGGAAAAAGAGAACCAATAAGAAAAAATTGTGAAATAAAGAAAAGGGAAAAAAAAAGGAAAATAAGAGGGAGGCAAAAAAGAGAAATAAGGAAAAAAAGAAAGAAACTAGAGTAAAACCCATAAAGGAATAAGTGAGAAAACGAAAAATAAATTAAAAAAGGAAGAATAAATAAAATAAAAAAACTATAAAAAAGACAGGTTTTTGTGACCGTAGTAGCAAGATGACAATGATCTCCTTTTTTTTTTATCTTGTTTTGGGTCATGGCTTGCAATTAGGGTAGGCTGCAGGGTCCTCTCGTAAAACCACTTGAGAATGACAACAAAAAAATCAACAACTTTTAGAGTCAAGGACCATTTAATGATCTTCAGAAGTTAAACAACCAAATTACTTTACAGTTAAAAATGTCCTCATGGAGGAGCAGAAAAATACACTCAAATTAAGACAGCTTTATAGTCCATCACCGCCCCCCCCCCCCCCCCTTTTTTTTTTATCAAAACATGAGAAGTGCCTTTAAAATAATAATGAATGAATTATTCTCGCGGCCGTCGGAAAAAGACGAGCGGCCATTTACTTTCAGCATCGGTTTCAGACAACTCCGTTTTTTTCTTCAAGACGATAACGAGACGCAGAAATACGTGCGGGAAGCCACATGGAAGTGTTTACTAGAGTTCGACCGATTATTGGGCAGGCTGACTATCGGCACCGATATTGGGGAATTTGACGGATATCGGCATTTTGATTTAGTCGATGGGCCGATTATTTAGGCTCAGATGCAGCAGAGAATCCCTCTCCCTCGCTCCTACTCCTACACCAGCCTCACTTCCCACCCCACGCCTTCTGATTGGATATGAGTGACTGGGTGTTTTCTCCCCCAGTCTTTGTGTGTGAGCCACTGATGCAGAAAGATGAACGTTAGAGCGGCAACTTTGCTAGCTTGTCCCAACAAGTGATTCAAGACCGCTCATAGTATAAAGATTTTTTTAAATCCATGGTAAAAAAGCGTGTGTGTAATTAAGAAATACCGTCAAAAGTGTAACAAACTTGTTTAAAGGAAGCACATTCAGAGGGAAACTGATATATCAACTTTTATCATAATATAAGTTGGTCAATCAAGTGTGTGTCATTGAGAGACAACATAAAAAGCAAGCTAAATAGGAAGGCCAAGTGATTAGTTGTTACCATAACATTAGTTTGTCAATCTGGCTCTAAAACAGTAACAAGCCCGTTTTTATTTCCTGCACTGTTAGTTTTTGGTTTAAGTTAAAGTCTAGTCATGTTAGTTGTATTGACATTCTAATTTATTTACTGTAAAATGTTTCAGAGAGCTATTAAAGTTTGATATGATTTTATAAAAAGAATTCCTTGTGTCTTTTTGCATTATTAAAATGTCTTACACCATTTTCTGGCTTTTACAGCATATGAATATCAGCTATAAATATATCAATCCTAATAATCAGTATCGGTATTGGCCATGAAAAACCCTTATCGGTCAATCCCTAGTATTTACAGCTGGGATCGGGAAGAGACAAAGCGACGATAACAACACATCCAATAGCGGTAAAATGGCGACTTCAAGTCACATTCGTTGCAAATGGGTCCACTCCACAGTCCGGAACCCAAACAAAAACAACTCCTAACATTCTTCTGAGAAATTAATGAAAATTGAAAGTTATATATTAAAATAGATGATCATTTTTTTTAATCTATTTTTTTACTTAAATAACTTTGGCACAAAAATGAAAAAAAAAATTGGGGTTGATAAAACACCTTTGTTTAATGGGAAAAAAGACATCGACTACATGCAGGAGGAAATCTGAATGGAAAGGGAATCTTGCCAGTATTCCATTTAACACAAACACTAATCAGATTAAAGGGGCGCTGTTCCTTATTTGACCACTACATATGTATTGTATTGTGTCGAGCAACTGAAAAATAGTGCTAGAAAGCACAATGAGGAATAACAACTACGAAAAATCAAAGTGACCAAACCGCATTATTCTTCTTCAAATTATTCTCCAGCAAAGAAAGAGAAATAAAAGGTAGAAAAAAAACAAAGAAATGAAGAAAGAAAAAAGAGTAAGAGAAATATAAAAAGGTAAAAGAGAGAAAAAAGCAGAGAAGGAAAAAAGAAAGAGAAAATGATAAGGAAAAACGAGAAAATAACCAAAACGAGACGAAAACAACTCAAATTGGATCAAACAGAGGAAAGAAAACGGATAAAAAAAGAAGAAATGAGAAAAAAGAAGAAGAAAAAAGCAAAGAACACAGGAAAAGAAACAAAGAAATTAGAGAATAAATGAATAAAGCCAAATGAAAAAATAAATAAAAGAAAAAGAGAAACAAAAATGGATAAGAAAGAAAGAAAAAGAAACAAATAATTAAACAGGAAAAGGAACAAGAATGGAAAAAAGAAAAGGGGGGCAAAAAAGAAAAAATAAGAGGAATGAAAAAGGCAAGAAAAAAAGAAGAAAGGATAAGGGAAGGAAGAAAACGAGTAAGAAAAAGAAAAAGTTGGGAAACAAAAGAAAATGTACACAAAAAAAATAAATGAAATGAAAAAAGGAAAAAAAAAACAGATAGGGGCAAGATATATCATAGTTGAGTAGATCTCACTGTTATATCTATCTATATATCGTGAAAGTCTCTGCTTTTGGTTGCAACATAGGAGAAAATATTGTAAACACACTAGAACACAGCATTGGAGCATAAAACAAGCACGATAATTCGTTGAGTGACAAGAATCATCCTTTTTTAAAAGGGGCAGTGTATTATTTAGCGCCTCAGAGTGGTAAAATAAAACACTTTCCAGTCTTTGTAATTTGTATTTTTCCTTGTGATTTTTAGCAGTCTAGTGGTCAAATAATTTAAATTTTGATGTCACAAGTTGAATAGTAAAGGCCATGTATAAAGGCTTATTCATTTGTCTCTAGGCATGACAACCATTCATGTGGATTGCACCAGAAAGCCAATATTTCCTCTTTAATCAAAATGGCGCTGCATGAAAATGTAGTCAGCGATAACAATAGAAACAAATCAATCGGAAGGGCCAACAAGTATTTAATCAACCACTAAAAAGCAAGTTCGCCTACTTGAAAAGATTAGAGGCCTGTAATTGTCAACATGGGTAAACCTCAACCATGAGAGCCAAAAAGTGGAAAAAACAGAAAATCTAATAGTTTGATTTTTAAATATTTTTTTCCAAATTAAGAGTCGGAAATAAGTATCTGGGCACCGACAAACAAGCCAGATTTCTGGCTCTCGAAGTGGTCTAACAAAGTTTAACTTTATAACAGAGCTCCACCTGTTTTAATGGCACCTTTTTTAACTCATCTGTATAAAAGACACCAGACCGAAGGACGTTAGAGACCAAATTGTAGAACTGCACTAGGCTGGAAAAACTGAATCTGCAATAGGTAAAACGATTGGAGTTAATTAATTTAACTGTGGGAGCAATCACTACAAAATGGAAGATATAAAAGACTACTGATAATCTCCCTTGATCTGGGGCACCATGCAAGATCTCACCCCGTGGTGTCAAAATGACAACAAGAACAGTGAGCAAAACTCCCAGAACCACACAGAGCGACCTAGTAAAAGACTAGCAGAGAGCTGCAACCACAATAACAAAGGCTACTATCATTAAAACAAAGTGCTGCCAGGGACTCAAATACTGTACTGACAGACGTGGGCCCCTGCACAACCATGGCCCGTCTGCGGTTCGCAAAGAGCATTTGAATTATCCAGATGAGGACTGGGAGAATGTGTAATGGTCAAATGAAACCAAAATAGAACTTTTTAGTCGAGACTCAGGTTCCCGTGTTTTGAGGAGAAAGTACTGGTATTGATCGTATGAAATACTGAATTGCATGCAAAGGTCACCATTCACTGCAGCCCACTGTGAAGCATGGGAGTGCAAACATCATGCTTTGGGGTTTTTTATGTGCAAAGGGTCCAGGACGTCTGATTTGTGAAAAGGAAAGAATGAATGGGGCCATGTATCGAGAGATTTTAAATTAAAATCTCCTTCCATCAGCAAGGGCATTTATGATGGGATATGGCTGGGCCTTCTAGCATTACAAAGATACCAAACACACAGCCAGGGCAACAAAGGAGGGGTTTTGTAAGAAGTATTTCAAGGTCCTCGATTTGCCAAGTCAGTCTCCAGATCTTAACCCATAAAAAAATCTGTGGAGGGAGTTAAAGGTCCAAAACATCACTGCTCTGGTGGAGATCCACACAGAGGAAAAGGCCAAAATACCAGAAACAGTGTGTGAAAAGCTTGTGAAGAGTTACAGAAAATGGTAATGCCAACAAAGGGTACATAACAAAGTATGAAGATGAACTTTTGATATTGACCAAATACTTATTTTCCATCATGATTTGCAAATAAACTTTTTAATATTGCAACAATGTGATTTTCTATGTATTTTTTGCACATTTTGTCTCTCATGATTGAGCTTTACCCATGTTGACCATTACAGGCCTTTCTAATATTTTTAAGTGGGAGAACTTGCACAATTAGTGATCGATTAAATACTGATTTGCCCCACTGTAAAATCACTTGGTCTCTCCACATTGCATCAGTCTAAAACGTATTCATCGTATTTACACAATATTTGGCAAAAAGAGGCCGCAAACAAAGTGGACTGTAAACTGTACAACTCTCAATTTGGAGCAAAAAAGCAGCAGACTATAAGGATTCTCAGAACGTCCTATGGATCCATTTTACACTCAAATCTGTACAGACTTCACATTGTTTTCTCTTATACATAGTGCAATGACTCCCCGCATCTCTTTTTAAAAAAAAAAATCACAATCATTTTGATGGTAGAACAAAAACATTTCAAAAAAGAGGTTTGAAAGACAGCAACACTGACAAATGTGAGCAAAGTTGCTCTTAAGAATGTGTACTTTTAAAGTACTGGACACCAAAAGGGTCGTGTTCTCTCAAAGTACTGCACGTTAAAAATGTTCTGTACTTAAAAAGTACTGCACGCCAAAAAGGTTGTGTACTTGAAAAGTACTGCAAGCCAAAAACCTTGTGTACTTGAAGGGTACTGCACGCCAATGAGTGATTAAGGACTTGGTGATGTTAACTGAAAAAGGGAGAGAAAAAACATGTTATTAAATGCTTGCTTGAGATCCATATAAAAAATATTCGGCAATTCAGTTTAGAAAAAACAGCTGGTGTTGGCTTTGTTTTGGACAAGGGTATAATAAAAAGCTCAGAAAATGTCAATTAAACAGAGGCAATGACGATCATGAGGTGAGGCGAGATAGCCGAGATGCTGTTAAGAAGGTCCGGGGCCAGGCGAGAAAGATGGCACTCAGAGAAGTCGCACGGGGGGAAAATCTGCACCACGAAGGCCGGCTAAAACACACACAAATTCATTCATTAAAAACGAAGGATGTTTTCATATCCACATTTATAAACATGGATATGTTACAGTGCCGTGAAACGTTTTTGCCTGATTTCTTTGTTTTTGCATATTTATCACTCACAAAGGTTTCAAATCATTAAACCAATTTGAATATCACACAGAAACAACCCAAGGAAATACAAAATGCAGTTTTTTTTCCATTCATCAAGGTACTGTATAAGATAATATCTAAACCTATCTGGCCCTATGTAAAAAGTAAGATCATCAGATTGTTTTGTTGCTTTAATCTATATATTAACAATTATTATGTAACATTATGCACAAAAAGACATAGAATGGGGGAGGATAAAGAAAAAAAATACCAAAATGAAAAAAATAAAAAGCTAAGAAAAGGAAGCAAAAGGAGGAAAAAACAGGGAAAAGTGGAAAAGATAGAGAACAATTTAAAAAACAGGAAAAATCAAAAAATAAGGTAAAGTAAGAAGAACAAAAACAAAATGAAAAAATGAAAAATAGAAAACAAAAAGAAGAAAAAAAGGCAGAAAAAAAGTAAAGAGCTAGGCAAGAGGGGACAAAATGAGGAAAAAAAAGAAAAAAGGGGAAAATTAAAAAGAAAAAGTATAAAAAAGCAGGGAAAAAAGAACAAAAGGTACAGAAAAAAAGTGATTAAATACAGTTCTGTATTGTGCAACAGACTAACTGAATCCTAAAAAACGTTAGTATTATGTAACAAAAACACTTGGAAAAATGGAAATGTGTCACGAACCAGGAACAGAGACGGGACCCAATTGCGTTCATTTTACTCAGCTTTATTTAGAATGAGGAAAAGACTTGCATCCACGATCCGATGATCGTCACGGGTAGCAGATAGCTGGAACGCGGAAGTGGCACTTGCGTGTCGAGCGAAGGTAGTTGTCGACAGCGATAAAAAAAAAAAAAAAGGTCGATAGCCGGGGCTGGGTAGCAAAAACATAAACAGATCCGGAAAAGAGGTCAGCAACAGGAATCAGACGGAGAACAGGGCAGGATAGAGTCAGGAGTCACAAAAGTTTTCCTAACGTGTAGTGTAGGTTCACAAACGATCCGAAAAACGTTGACAGGAGAGCGGGGGTTTGAAAAAAAGAGGAAGCAGCCAATAAAGCGTCCACGGCTGTTGGCGCCAACGGAGCAGACTCAGGTGCCCCGCATCAGTGTCCATGACAAAATGTCAGTAAAAGTTGTTGTAAAAACAACTGACGTTTGTGGGCCGTACAACCTTTCCAATGCTACATTAGTCAATTCATTACAATGTGAACAAATAATTAAGCATTGCCGGAAACTTGGCAAAATGTAACTAGATTGGATGCCAGGTTTTAGACATGTTTGCTAATGATTTGGTTGGCATACTTGAGATTGATGTTTCTCACCGTTATTCTGAGAGAGGCTCACAGAGTTTGGTTAAATGCTCAGATCCGTGCAAACTTAGAGGGGAAATTGAGTGGCAAACCTTCCTAGAAGTGGTCGACCAACTAAGATTACTCCAAGAGTGCGATGACTGCTTATCGCAGAGGTTACAGAAGAACCGCAAAAGACATCTAAGGAACTGCAGGCCTTGCTAGCTTCAGTTAAGGTTAGTGTTAATGACTCCACTATAAGAAAGACAATGGCCATAATTTGCATCTAAGGGAGGTCCCATGCGAAAACCACTGTTGTCACGCAAGTACACAAAGACTGGTCTTGAATTTGCAAAAAAAAGCATCTTGATTATCCTCAAGACTTTTAAAGAGACATTCTGTGGACTGATGAGTCAAAAATGTAACTTTTTGGAAAGAGTGCACTCTGTTACATCCGGCGGAAAAATGGCACAGCATTTGACAAAATGAACATGATGCTAACAGTAAAGCATGGTGGTGGCAGTGTGATAGTTTGGGGCTGCTTTTCTGCCTCTGGACAACATGCTGTGGTGGAGGGAATAATGAATTCTGGTTTTTACCAAAAGAACCTGAAGGAGAATGTCCAGCTATTCATTTGTGCCCTCAAACTCTAGCATTTTGGGACCATGCAACAGGACAATGATCCAAAAAACACCAGCAAGACCACCTCGAATGATTTGGGAAAACAAAACAAAAAAAAAAACTTCTTGAGTGGCCGAATCAAAGTCTGAATTTCGAATCCAATTGAAAAAAAACCCCACAGAATTGAGGAAGGGTTGCAAATACTTATTCACGGCCCTGTACATGTTTGTTTATTATAAACTATTTCATTTAATTGGTTTTGATAGACACAGAATTTAAGCGAAGTGCTGTATTTTCATGACTTTAAGGCGCACTGTCAACTTTCTGGCAGTTTTTTTTGGTGCTCTTTATAGACTTTATAGACTATTGCAAATAACTTTGGATGACCTTAATGAAAATGAGATAAGATTGTCTAGTAAATGAAAAGTGTTGATCACTTATGCAAAGAAAAAGTTTTCATGCCTTTAGTCAGAAGTATCATGGTTGCCATGGCACCCAATTGGTCCCTGCCGTGTGGCGCCAGGTTCTGTCACGGTTGCCACGGCGCCCAATTGGCCCCGCCCACTGACACCAGCTGAAACGCGTTGACAGATTGCTGCCGGACTACTTAAACGCGGTCTTGAGAGTTGCCTGGTGTCAGAGCGTCTGCGAAACTCCTGCTAGACTCTATGTGATATGCCAAGTCCTGTGAATTTGCCTGTGTTTTGATACTGTTTTATTTTCGGCCCGATCTGTTTGATTTTGACCACTCCTTAGTTCTGATCTCGATCTACTTCCGCGACCATCGATCCCCGGATCGAATGTGCGCGCAGTCCTCCTCTTTCCAATAAATTGTGAGTAACGTTACACGATTGGGTTCTCATTCCTGTACCTGTCCTGGTTCGTGACAAGAAGTCAGTTTGTATACGTCTGGGAAACTCTGGGAGTGGCTAATAGCATCGCGTATTGTACTGTTTTGACCTTGTATTCTGAAACGCCTTTGTAAACAGGGACTGTATGTTCCCGTTCAGGTCATTCCTAACCTAAAACTTTAGTATGTAGAGACATTCAGAAGTAGAGGTACCTCTGTAGTTACTTTTACAATGGAGTAATTCAGTTACTGACTCATTTACTGGAGGAAGAAGTGAGTAACAATAAAGAATTACTTTTTCAAAGTAAAATGCCCAACACTGAAGTTTGTTTTTACCTTATTTCCATTTCATTTTTGGAACATTTTCAGTTCCATATACGATGTGCATGTTAAATTTTAGAGGTTAGGAATGATAGTGTTGAAAATGAAATGCATAGTAGACCTGATTGGATCCGGGATTGGGCACATTGATAATTCCAGCCGCCTGCTTGGCCTGCAGGTAGGTGATGAAAGAGCTTTTCAAGGCTTGCGTCTGACACAGGACGTCTTCCTGGTCTCGACCGCACGGCAGCGCCAGGAGCAAGCAATAATCCTTCTCCACCTGCCATTAACATATCACTTTTTTCCATATAATTTGCATCCTCCCATTTTTAATGTTTCGTACTTACGGTCAGTCGTCTTGCCACACTGTCCAGTTGAGATGCTTCTAGCCTCATCCTCTGCACAATGCGAAGAAGAGGGCCGCCCTCTAGCGGCGGTAGTGAGCGCTGCGCCAATAACGTGTTACCAGAAACAAAATGAAGCTGGACAGCAGCTTGCTCGTTCTTCAGTGCCAAAAGGCCTTGCCACATGATGGGATATTTCTGAAGGAAACAGGATTTTATTCAACTCTTCTGAGTAGCCATGATTGAAAAAAGACAGTGATAAATGCAGACCATTTACGTTTACATTTATGTGTGCACCATCTATGGCAGTCAACTTGAGCAGCCACCGTCCCACCCTAATTTCATCAGGAAACAATGTCCACATCGCAAATATATTGACTGAAAAGAATTGTACAATTTGAACCAGAAATAGTAGAATATATTCAAGTTTTTAAAACAACTTTTAAAGTGGCTGTGTGCCGTTTTGACTTTTAGAATCAGCTATATTGTTCAGTGCAACCAAAAATAGCCATACAAAACACAAGGAAATATTCAAATTATGAAGACTCCAAATGACCAAACCTTTTTTTTGCCTTTTGGTAGTACCCTTGGCAGCAAGATAGCAAACAAAGAAAAAAAAGACAAAAAACAAAATAAGAAAGATTGGAAGAAAGAAACATAGAAACAAACAAAGAAAAAAAGAACCAAATAAACAAAGCAACCAAAAAAGAAAAAAACAGATGAAAACACAGAAAAAATATCAAAAGAAAGAAAGAAAATAACATAGAGAGAAAAAGAAAATAATGAAACAAAGAAACAAAGAAGTAAAAAGAAACAAAGAAACAACAAAACAATAAAAAAAGAAAAGACAGAAAGGAAAGAAAATAGGTTTTTGGGGGTCCCTTTAGCAACGGGATGGCTGACAATCATGTCAAAAAACAAAGCTAATAAATCAGGATGCAACTGTAAAATGGTGATGGTGGAAAACAAAGGTGGAAAATGAAAATGACCCGATATCGTCTGCAGATCAAAATGTACTTTTAAAGGGTGCAATTTTGTGTTGTGATTGGACACCTGTGCCAGTGTTATGCCGAGAAATGCATCCCTGCAGAGATTTGCATCCGCTAGCTACTATAACCACTTTTACCTCGTTTTATCTCACTTTTATATCAATTTTTGGGAATGTAATGGCGAACATATAACCAAAACCACTTCGTCTTGCAGTTGGGAATGTAATACAACTTAAACCATTCCGTCTTTGTATTTGTGGTGAATGTAATCGAACGGTAATGCACGCCGTATACAAACTTACTTACTTATGAGCAGGTAACATGTTTATTTAGTTTTTTTCTATTCAAATCGCTTGTATTGAAACTGTTATGCACTGTACGATAAAGCTTATTTCAGCATAAAAAGCTTTATGGTATAGTGCATCACAGTTCTCAAAAGTGATTTATATACGGTGTGCATTACCGTTCGATTACATTCACAACAAATACAAAGACGGAATGGTTTAAGTTGTATTACATTCCCAACAAATGCATGACGAAGTGGTTTTTGTTATATGTTCGCCGTTACATTCCTGAAAAGTGAGATAAAACGAGGTAAAAGTGGTTTTAGTAGCGAGGGGATGCAAATCTCGGCAAGGATGCATTTCTCGGCATAACACCAGTTCAAACCCTGGTTGGGGCCCTCTTGTGGTATAAGAAGGTAGGAGACCCTAAAAGAATAATTGAGTCATCTGCTGTTTTGCTCAAAATACAACCCTGATAATAGATACTGAAGAAAGAAGCAAACTTTATTTACATGGGGCAGCTAATAATAACGGTAGCGGCTATCAGTGAGCCAATTGGCTAACATGAGTTGCTAGAGAAGAAAACAGTGGGAAAATAAACATGTTTGAGTGACATCAGATGCAGAACTTAGCTCTGGCAGGTCAATGGCTGTAACCCACCTTGAATAGCTACCTTTGTAAAATCTGCATTCGGGCTTCCATAGCAGCAAGATGGCGGCCTTACATGTTAGCTTTTTCAAAGGCTGTCTCAAGTTGTGCAATATAATTTACAAAAGACTAAACTTACAAGTTTTTAAATAGAAAAGAGCATGTTTATGAGATAGTAAATGTGTTTTTTCTCATTATTTGAATTAACAGTGGTTTCTCTAAATAAATTAAATACCTTTACACCATTAGAAAGAGAAAGGAAGAGAGAGAGAGATAAAAAGAGAGAGGGGGAAGTGAACGGCAGAGAGAGAGAGAGAGAGATAGGGAGGAAGAGAGAAACAGAAAGACAAAGAAAGGAATAAAGGAATAGAAAGAGAGATGAGAAAAATAAGAAGGACAAAGAGAGAAGGAGAAAGAGGAGAAAGTGAGAAGGACAAAGGTGAGAAAGATAAAGAAATACAAAGAGAGAAATAGAAAAAGATAAAGAAAGGATGAGATGGAAAAGAGAGAAAGAGAGAGGGAGAAAGACACAGACAGAGAGAAAGAGAGAAAGAGTAAATAAAGAGAAGAAAAAGAGTGAGAGAAATTGAGAAATAAGAAATAAGAATGAAAAATAGAAAGAGAAAACAGAGGAAAAAAGAGACAAATGGAGGGAGAGACAGAGAGAATGAAAGAGAGAGAGCAATAGAGAGAGAAAGAGAAAATAAGAGATAAAGGGAGGAAGAGAAAAAACAGAGAGATACATCGAAAAAGAGGGAGAGCAATGAAAAGGGTGACAAAGAGAGAGAGAGAGATAAAGAGGAAAACAATCTACAGTTGCTTTGGGAGTGGCGCCTAGATTTACTTAAAACTGCAGCTCATATTTTGACTTTTTTTCTCTTGAGCCTCTCTCACCCTCATCTCCCGGCCGAATTAAATCTGTCGGGGGGCCCGAACTGTATCACAACTTTGTTATACACACTAGGGTTTTTTAAACATTTGACTCAAAGTTAGCACTGGATCTCTATGTTTTTAAAGTCAAATTACATTACTTAAGTATGCTGGTTTAAGATCAGGTAATTGTGCAATTGTGTAATTGTAATCCTGTGCAGTCCTTTGAGACATTTTTGTGATTAAGGGCTGTATAAATAAATGTGACTTGACTTGACTTTCTGTCCCCCTTTTCACCTTGTAAATTAAATCTGAACAAACAATGTTTAGCGAGCGTTTATTTCCTACCGTCAAAAGATGCACCGTGTCAATTGATTGGTGTCCGGAATGATCAGACTTGGCGTCAACGCGTGGCTGAAATGAACTCGATGAGGGTACCGCAGGCAGAGTTGTCATCACAAAAGCAGGAGAGCGTTTATGTAGTGATGGATCTGCTTTGTGATCCGGGCCCAGTGGGGAGGTGATAGGAGGCTGGTAGGAGGGTGACACTCCCTCCCTTGATATTCGACACAAGTTAGAAGAGGTAGAATGGCGAAGGTGGGGACTCCCGGGCTTGAGAGACTGAGGCATTTGACAGAGGTGACCCAGTTCAGGTTCTGGGGGAATCTAAGGGGAAAACATAAACCAACACTTTAGTATGTACAGTAGACCCCCAAAGAATGTTATCCATTCAGAACCAATGCAAGCATTTCATTTACCTGCGAAGATGTAGCCCGTCCAGATGAAGTATGTCCAGTCAACGGGGAAGCAAAGCTTCTCGGGTCCGGGTAGACTGGAAAGGAGGCCACATTTCCACTATGAGAAAGTTGTATGCAGTGAGAGTGAGGGGACACCATTACAGGACTCGAACTGGTAACTGCCCTGATTCTACTTTCTCCGCTTGGTGAATGGATCAACCGTCCTTCCAATTCTTTGAAAGAGTCTTTCATTGAAAGTTCTGCGTTTTTCCTCACAGAGATGCTATTTGCTCCATTCTCAGAGTTATGCGACAACCTTGTTTCAACTGAGGTCGGCTCTCCAAGTTGTGAATGGGCCAGCAAGCTTTGGTGAACGCCTCTGCACTGGTCCAGAGTCAAAGTTGTATGGAGCCCTCCACGATCATTGTGAAGCAACACCAAGTCAGATTGCAACTGAGGTAATGAAGCTCTGCCAAGAGGTTGGTTATAAGGTCTACATTGTTCTTCTGTCACACTGCTCATACAGCTACCAGTTGACAAAGAGCCCTGAGGAGTTGAATGAGACTGCTGGATGACAATCGACTGAGATATGCCTATATGATGTACCGGCTCCGAAAGAGGGGAGGACAGCGAGTTACTTCGCCTTCCATAGCTGATTGCAGGCATCGGTGAAGTGTTAATCCGTGCTCTGTGGGTCACTGACTGGGTGGCACTGTGAGGTTGCATTATGACAGACGACTGCTCTGATTGTGGCTGATGAACGTTGGCGTTGAAATTTGACCTGGATGACAACCCATGTGGCATGACAACAGGCGTTCCCTCTGGCGAATTGCAAGGTGCTTTGACAAGACGTAAAGAGGAAAGAACCTCCGTTTGTAAGGACTGGGGGCCTTGTTTTTGTTGAAGGCTTGAGCGATCAGCTGGCGTGCTAGGACTGGAGACCTTGCGTGAACCAGGTAGTGAAGGGCAGTGGGGGCTCTTGATCGTTTTGAAGTTGGATTGTTGGGCGTATTTTTGGGGTGGCATGCCCGTTACCGGTCTCTTACTGTGCTGCTGTTGTATGACAGCTTGGTTGTACATTAACACTGGGGGAGTAGAGATTGGTTGTTGAAACATTTTAACCACACTTTCCTGTGACGCTTTATGATATAAAACCTCAGACTCGTCACTTTCACGGTTATCCTGCTTGGTGCTGGAAATAACAGGTTGAGAGTTATAAGACTGGTTGGTCAAGACAACCCCTGAGCGTGCATAAGTAGATGGAGTAGGGGGTATTTTAGCACAGGGAATCAGAGACAAATGAGTTACAGGGTCTTGCTTTGTCTGAGATTTCGGCATAACTTGTTGAAATTCAATGTCACCAATGTCAGCTTGCGGAATTTGACTTATTTTGGCTCTCATCCTGTGAGGGCTTTCTGTTTTTTGACCTGAATAACTCAGGACAACCACACCCTCAGATGTATTTACTCTGAGACCAGGAATGGAGTGAGACTTAGTCTCGGGAACAGAGTGACATCTGTTTTTGTCTTCAACAATGTCAAGTCCATCATACCGGTAATTTTCATTTGAAGTTGTTTTGAATTTAGGTTTGACCGAAAAAGGACATGTAGTTCTATTGCTAAGGGAAATCCTTGGTGTCTCATCTGTATCATAAGGTATTGGGATACGACTAATTACGGAAGTTGGAGGGGAAATCACTGTAGGCTGGGTGTTCTTACTACAATCAGCTGGTGGTTTCCATTTGTGATGTATAGATAGAGGGACAGAAGACATTTTATCTTCTTCACGCCTTCGACTGATAGAGACTGAGACAATTTCCTTTTCTGATGTAGCTGTCATCACTACAGTGGTTGAAATAGAATTCTCGTTTGATGCTGAAACATATTTAGGTTCCATCAGGATTTTTCTTAAAGTACTGGAACTTGAATGGAGATCAGAAGCCTTAGTGTCAGGAGGCAACGGAGGATTGATTGAAGAGGTTCCGAGTGAAGTTAATGCCGGTACAGTGGAAGTTAACACTGTTACATGACACGGAGGGCTAACAAAGCTATTACCTTCTTTAGTTCTTGGAGGCCAGTTGTGCTGAAGTTTAGCAGGTCGTAAGAAAGGCATACCTGATTGGGAAACTACCGGAGGACGGGTACGATTAGGACTAGAGGGAGATGACTCTGCTGCTTGGGAAAGTTTTTTGCAATCAAAGATGACTCTTGAATCAGAATGGAAGGCGGATTCTTTAGGTACAGGCTGTTCGACTTCAGGTTGTTCCGCTTCTTTGGGTGTCCCCAAAGTTGTCGAATTTGTTACATCGTTTCGACACGTAGCTATGGCTGTTACCACAGACCCTGCGATAGTGGCTCCAGTTGTAATGACTGCAGCTTTGGAATTAATGATCTCAGGATCCTCTGGGATTGACTCAGGTAATTTGAAAGTTGACAGCTCTGTACCCACTACCTCATCATCCTTGTTTATGGGACATTTCCGACTTCGAGACTTCTTTTGGCTTTTGGGTCTACCTTTAGCTGTTTTCTTGGGTGTTTTGGTTACTGCAGAATCTTTAACAGTCTTAATTTCGGATATGAGACTCTTTGGGCTGGATATTGCAACACTGTCGCCAAAGTCCATAGCAGGTATAGTATTGATTGCCGTGTTGACCGTTTCACTTTCCAAGTTTTCACTGCTGGTGACGGATGATGACGACTCCGAAGTGGGAATGATGGCTGTGAAGGTAGGACTCGCAGTAGTGAATCCTTCTGAATCTGCACACAAATCTTCAGCTGTGATGGAATCAATAGCTGCTGCAAGCTCTGTTTCATTTGAGGGAATAGTTCGCTTTTCTTCTTCAACTTCAGTTTGCGGCTGTGCCACAGCAGCGGGTACTATGGGCACTTGACCGGAAGGCGGCTCTTTATATGGCCGAGGAGGTTGCTCTGTAAGCTTAGCTATGTTTTCAACGGCCTGCTCCAATTCCTTTTGATGTGCGAGAAGAACAGCAGCTGGTTGCACTGGAAGCGCTGGCTCACAACCAGCATCTTCGATGAGTTTCACATCAAGGTTCTTTGAATTTTTGGGAATGTTTTGGAGATCTTCAGACTTTGTTTTTTTAGAAATGTGCATTGATTCTTCAGACTTAACTCCATTCTTGGTTTTCGTGATAGTGCCTGGAAAAGATTTGGGCTCATTTTCAGAACGAAGCAAACCTTTTATATCATCGACACTTACACGGATTTCAAGATTTCTCAAGGTGTGGGCCTTGTCTTGAGTCAACTGCTTGGCATTTCGTTTGAACCTTTGTCTTTTTATTTGGATATGTGTTTCACCAACTTTGCTCTTGAGGAGAGTTATGTCTGAGTTTTCAACACGAGTCGATGCAGGTGCCATGTCTTGAAGGTTGATGTCCGTCTTTTCAGAAACAGTTTTCGATTTAGGCTTTGATTCATTACAACTTGCTAGGTCTGTTAGTTCCAAAACAGCTGTAGCACCTTCATAGTGTTTGTCAATTTTTCTTGCTATTTTGATTAGTGGTGCTGATTCAGCCAGTGATGTTTTCTGCTCCTTTCTAGGAGAGCTTAATCCCTCAGACAATTTCACATCTTCTGGTGGGGTTGAGATTTCACACTCAACTTGTTTCTCCTTATCCGGTATTACTGGCGATATATGGTCAAAACGTTTGACACCTCTTTTTGGGGGGCGGCCTCGTCTTGGAACACTTAACGGAATTTGAATATTTTCCGTAACGAGTTCTTTATCTGCTGCTCGTTTTCGCATTGTTCGTGATGTCTCCACTGTCTCTTTTTTGGACTGCTCTTGTTCACATACAGTGGCATAGACCGATCGGACGTTTCTTCGACGTGCTCTGCCATGAACCAAACCGGATTCAACATTTTGTTCCTGATTTGATGGGCGACTTGGGGACTTTTTTGTGATTTTGCACTCTGATGATCCGTTATGCACCTCCGATTGCTGAAAGGAGCCCCTTTTTAGTTTCTCCCTATCAATACGTTCACTCTTTCGCGTAGCCAGTTTATTTTTTGCTTTTTTAGTAGCTTTTGATGCACGTGATATGGCATGCGGTTTTGCTTTTTTGTTTTTAGGTTGTCTTCGGTTGGGTACTCGTTTGACTTCTAGCTGTAGCTCTGGCATACATATTTCATGGAGTGGCTCTGGTGTCTTTGATTCTTCAAAAGATTGTTTTGTCTTAATCTGTGTCTTGTGCTCATCTTTTACGTTTGTAAAATTGGAGTTCGTAAGCTCCGTATTATCTTGTTTGAAACTAACCCCAGAACTTTTGGGAGTAGGAGGCTCTTCTGTAGGAAGATTGTGCTCTAAAGGCAAACACTCTCCAATTCCTGCTTTGGTCTCATTTACTTTAATGACCTCCGTTTCTTTTTCTGCCTCTAAAAGTAAGCGTGGAGGGCTTATACCTAGTTTAGGGGATAAAGGTTTCAATTCGTTCAAAGGAGGAGGTGAGGGAGACATCTCAATCTCTACGATGTCTTCTTGTGTACGAGTCACATTTTTATCAATACGCAAAAACAAGTTCTCTTTTGTTTCAGGTGGTGAGATTTCTTTCAAACTTGGAACAGTTGGGCTATCAGATATGGTTGAAACGGGGGGAACCCAACTTTCAACAACCTTTAATTGCGTAGTTACTTTCTTATTAGAAAGCCCATCATCACAACCGGGCTTGTAATCATGTTTGATATCCAACAAAACAGAATCCATCTCAGACTCAAGTGGAAAAACATCCTTATCTTTTTGTTGTTGGAGCTCCAGAAAACGACTGTGGAATAGCACAATGGGTTCTGATGGTAAATCACCATCCTCACATTCTGTCTGTGTTTCAGGATCACCTATGTGAGCAAAATCTCCATTAACTCCCATTTCAGATTGTTGATCTCTGCGTTCAAGGTGCTGCAAGCGGCGAGAATCCTGTTCGAAGATTGAGCTATGAAGGAAGCGTGAGGCAAACAATTCCTGGCGTTCTTGGTCCTGAGGCTTAAGCTCTTCTTTTTTGCAGTGCATATTTTCTGAAGAGTTTGTACGAATTTTCTTCTTCTTCATATACCAAGGAGGAATTGGTCGGGGTGCTAGTTCCACCTTGTTTTTATCTGTGCAGCTGTGCGCAGCTGAAAAGCGAGATGGAAGGAAAGACCAGTTGTCTTCCCGGGAAGAGTAAAGCGTCTTGGCTCTTTCAAGAAGTGCTTTTGTATCCGGGGTTATCGTTTTGTCTAGTGCAAATGAGTAGAATTTATTTTTTTCCAGTGAGCCGCAAAGTTTTAAATCTGTCATCCTTTCATCTTGTTCCCCAAGGATATAAGAAAGGGAACTACTGGGCTTGTGAGTTATCTGTTTTATTTCTCCGTCATCATCTGAATCAGACTGTACTTCTCCGGGTTCCAGATCTCGACTTTGGCATTTAACACGACTTTCACTTTGGGAATGTATCTCCTTTTTTGGAGAATCCGAGGGAACTCTTCCGAGCAAATTGTATAGGAGATCCTCATTGCACCCATGAAATGATGACTTGCGCTGCTCACTTTCGAGTGTTTGGAAACATCGTTGTTTCAGGGCTATACCGCTTTTCAATGACCGATAGTGTTCTTTTGCCACAAATGGCTTTGTTTCTAGGTTTATGGCTGATGTAGAACAAGGTGATGTTTCCTCCTCACTTTTTAAAGAATTGGGATTTGAGTGCTTCAAATTGCAAAAAATACCGTCATTCAGCTTTTGAAAAGCTAAAATGTTCTCCTCTCTTTTTGAGTTTATGTTTTCTACTTTGTTTATTTTAAACAAAGAGAAGTCATCACTGATTACTTCCCGGTTTGGTTTGATGATATAGTGTAAGGAATGATCAATTCCAAAGTCTTGAATTTTATCTCGGGGTGTGCGACCGCACTTTTCAATTGTGCTAAGATCGCAAAGCTTATCTTGAGACCACAGACTTGGTTCAGTTTTGTGTTTTGAAAAGATATTCGTCCTGCTGTAGTGCACAGACTGTTCCTCATCTTCAGAGTCTCTCGAGTTTCTTCCAATTGGGTCCTTTTCACACAAAAGCTTTCTCTGTTCCTTTATTGTATTGAAATCCAGGCTGCTTTCAATTGAAATATTTTTGAGACAGCTGTTGTTTTCAGTTTTTGAGGCCAATGATTTTGGAATGAGGAATGGGCAATCTAATTTCTCTGAAGATTCAACTGGCAATGCTTGCTGGGACAGCAACTGAAGAGGAAGGCTTATGGAATCTTTTTCAAAGTCATGCTCTATGTTGGGGCTATTGGGTGGAAATATCCGGGCAGCTTTATCCTTGTTATGTTCCCTTCTTTGTGACTTTTTAAGAAACACATCCTTTTGGACATCAGTGTCCTTGTTATTCCAAGACTTATGAAGAACAGATCTACCAAAGTCATCCTCACTAATTCTCTTTGTATGATCCTTTATGCCAAAGTCCTCAAAGCGCTTTTTTCTAGCAGCCAAGCGTTCCAAATCCATTGGAACACCACTGTCAAAAGCAATTTCAGCTTTGCCATGTTTTTTGGACTTTGTTTTGACATCTTTTTCAGTATTTTCTGTTAAACGGTGCATGTTTTTATCTCTTGCCCAATTTCCATTTCCTTTAGAAGACTCTGTGCAGAAGGTAGGACTATTTTGATCAGCAGAAGGTGATATTAGACTCTCATTTCCAGCCTTCATTTGTTTTTCATGACTCATAGGTTTTCCCTCATCATCTTTCACACGTGTTAACTGCACCACACAGGGGAGTAGATCCACCGTACCCTCACTTGAGACATCAAGGATTTTGCCATTTTCACTTTGATGAAAAGACTCTGGACTAATATATCCGTCAGGATCATGTTCAGCATCAGATGTTTGGATGGTTGGTGAAGATATTTTCAGCTTTTTAAGTCGCTGTCTGTCACTTCTATCTTTATCCCCGCGATCATTACGTCCAGCACGCTTCTCCTTTTCAGCCAAATGAACCCTTTCAGCTTCACAAACACCCTTTTCTAATTTGTTTGTTTTATTCCACCTTTCATTGCGCATCTTCTCAGGTTTTCCAAACCTGGGAGGGGAAACGGAACTGCAGCTACCACTTCTTTCAGAAGAAGGGCAACATATACGGCGGTCCGATTCACTTGGTATCCTTTCGGAGATTGAAGGGGATGCTATGGGTGTTGCAGGATGACGCGAGGCACCAAGAGTTGGGCTTTGACTCCTCTCAATGGGTCTCCTTCCATGATCTCGTCCACTATCAGTCTCAAAACGCTCCTTTTCTCTCTCACGCTCTCTTTGCAAATAACTGTATTTACGAATATCCTGCTCGTAAGGATCGCTTCGATATTCCCGGTAGTCCCGGTTGTCTTCGTAGTACTGCGTTTCGTAGTAATCTCCTTGATAGGGATCCCAATCAGCATAGACTTCACGACTTCTGCTCGTGTATTTGCGGCGAGGATCATCTGCGTAGGTTCCCGTTGTGCGTACATTTTCATAATACTGTCTCTCCACTTGAAACTCATATTGAGAGCGACGGTCATCCCTGCCAAGAAATAACATCAGGAATAAAAATGGAAGTACAAATAAGAGACAAAGATTGATCTTGTTTAAGTTGGGGTATGAATTGCAGTACACTAGACACTCTGGTGTTGGTTTTTCCACCTTACACTGTTTTCATGTTACGATGTGGAATAAAATGTTTTTTCGGCCCTCTTTACAACATTTTCACCACCGTACAACATCAACAAAAAATATGTTTGCGTGCCCAAAAGCGAACAATATTTGAACTTTGGTGTGTTTATGCATATGACTTTGTCTATGTCTATGACTATGGCTCTAAGATGCCCGTCTGCTATAGGGCTAGGGTCGACGTCGTACAAGGTGCTGGTCTGCCATTGGTTTGCATCACAACATGAGGATGCAATTATGATATTGGCTGAACTCAGTCTCACAATGTCTTTCAGTTCCGAATCTTGCATGCTTGATAAAGACTTTGCAAGGTAGCAATTTGACACTGTATTTTCTTTTGTATTAAATATATTCGTTAATGGTCCCAAGGCTAGCAGTGATGCTAAAAGGAGAATCATTAACATGATATTTACAGAAACAAAGCTTGTGATTGTCAAGACATACTATTTTGTTACTAATGTTTGATACGTCTGAACAAATGTAATGTTTTAATCTGTGTTAGTTAATTACCATAGGTTTTTATCTCCTACAATTTGACAATGTTTTTTTTTACAAATGTGCATTGATTCTTCAGACTTAACTCCAGTCTTGGTTTTCTTGATACTGCCTGGAAAAGATTTGGGTTTAAAACATTGCGATCCCCACCTCAGAATGGTTTCAAGTCTGATTCTACTTTATTTGTACTGAGCAAACAAACCTTCTTTCTGAAAGAATGTCATAAAAATCTCTAATATCCTGGCCAGATGCTTGCATGGAACGATAAAAAGCCATCTGACTCTCCTGATTGGCAAAGTCCACCTAATATGAAAGAGCAGATTGTTTTAATTAACATTTATAGATAGGCTACTTTATCTTGCGAAGGCAGGCTCACCTTTATTTTAGTTCCAGCTATCTTCCACCCCTTTGTGTCTTTGACTGCGGCTTGAGCATATTCAATGTTGTTATACAAGATAAGGGCCATTCCTTTCATTCTGTCAAATACAACCTGCCGAAGACAAAGAACGTAAACTTGTCTTGTGTACAGGGGCAAAGTATAATAATTGCTTCACCGACCTTGACAACATGCCCATAGCGGCAAAAGTGTCGCGTAAGAAACTGCTCGGTTGTGTTTGATGCTAATCCATCCAGCCAAACACAAGTCGTCGGCATACTTTTTCCAAAGCCCAGCTAAAATAAAAAAGAAGGACCATTTCAAAACATCAATTTCCTAGGCCTATTGATCAATTAAGAACTTCAACCTTACTTTAAGTCGATTGTTGCCAAGGTACTCCCCATCCATCTTTTTTATGGCTTTGCAGACACTTGCAATGTCACAGTATTGCAAAAAGGCATATTGTGGGGCTCCGTTCACTTTCTTTATGTCGATATCCTTCATCGGTGTTATTAGAAAAAAAAATCATTAAAAGGCAAAATTTTGTCAGACAATGTTCAATTTGCTTAATAAATATACCACAATCTCTCCAAAGCGTTGAAAAATACTGAGCAGATCATGATACGTCGTGGTCTTCTCCAAGTTCCCGATGAATAACGTTCTTGTCGCCTTTGGATGAAACTCATCTATTCTTTCATCTAAAGGCCGGAACTCATTCTCACTCTCAGTCTCTGGAAAAATTAATTCATTGTTAGTTGATGTATTTATCAATGAGTACACATACATGCAGGTAACAATCTGCTTGGAAACAGACTATTAACAATACTTCAATCATGTAAAGGGATGTATGCGAGCACAGATTAAGGCGGTGCGAATACGGTCCTCGGCCGACTGAAAGTATTTCGACTGCAATAGTTGGGTTAGCCCAGGCCAGGGGGCCGGATATGGCCCGTGATCAAAGGGTAATGGCTCGCGGCCTGTTTCATAAAATTAATAATTTGGGGCACGCGAGTAATGTTGACCGCAGTATAAAATAAATTCACCATTTTACCAGAAGATGGCAATAGCGCTTAGCTTTCCGTTAGAATTCTAACACACTACATTTCCGATATGGCGACAATAAATAAAAAAAATTGAGTCCGGGGGGCGCAGCTTCCAGAAGTGGAAATTAGAGTATATTTTCACCAAAATCCGAAACAAGTGCATTCGCCTAATTTGCCGAGAGACTGTGGCTGTTTTAAATATATATACAAATTTCAAGAGGTACTGCTAGAGGAAACATACTGACTACAAAAAGCTAACTGGAAACAAACACTGTGAAAAGTTGAATCAACTGGAAGCTGTTTTAACGGCACAGCAGCACTGCAAACCTTTCATGGAGGATGAATTTATTAAAGATTGTTCAAAGAATGCCAGGCTGAATAGTTGGCCCTCAGATAACTTTATCTTACCAAATCTGGCCCACTTTCTTAGAAGTTTAGACACACTTTTATTTTTTGATTACTCGTGCAAATACAGAGACCTCCTTGCTACTTCACGCTTTGGTTTTCTCTGGTTCACTCCTTCGAGTATTTTGAATTAAGGGGATTTTTTTTTAATTGTTGTTGATATTTCATCCTGCATTGTGTTCTGTTAGACAGCAAACAGCAGGGACAGATTAGGGAGGGCGCTCTGTGTAAGGTGGGTGTGACTGTCTGTATGCGTGACTGTGATAGGCTGGGGTGGTCATGCGTGGTCATGCATAGTCAACGTCTCCGAATCAAAACAAATTTGAAAGCACCATGACCTCTTAGCTTTTAGTAGCTCGTTGCATTAAAAATCAAATAAATGATGAAATCGGATTCTGGCGAAAGTTAGAAGAGCGCAACAAAATAGCCCACTCAGTAACAACTCTTCGAAGCCACTGCTGTGGAACCTGTATCTTGCCAACGCCAGGTCCATTAGCCAGGAAAAGGATGACAAGGATCGACAACTCGTGGGAAACCGCTACATTTGGGACCCTTTTATTTTAAAAATGGTGGAAATATGTCTCCATTTGAGGACACCCGATGCTACCGCGCAGCTACCGACCGCTCTCTAAATTCCGTTCTTACACTGAAAGAAGCCTTCCAAATTAATTTTACTTTTGTATAATGACAGTAAAACCATTCGTTCAACTGCAATTATGTGTTTTTGGGTTATCATTTGTAGATCGATAATTGTTTTTTTGATACAGTCGTATACTTTCAGTCAGTAATGACGTCATCTCGAGAAAACTTTAACCGGGGATCATTGTATACGTATTGCCTGTGTTTACGTACACTTTCTCCATCTTGAATAGTTTTTTGCAGCAAAGCATTTTGGATTTGTGCTACAAGGCAAATGCTACATGCAAACTCTGGCTTAAAAAATCCTCTCTATTATTGGTCAATTTATCTGGGACATTTCCTTTCATTTTCCTGCCTTTGCGGCAAAAATGCAAAACCACACACATATTGGATGCAAAGGTCCGTATATAGTGTAAGTCTGTGCCTCTGGCTTGTTTTTCTTGCTCATTCCTGCCCGCACTGATCGCTGAAAAATGGCACGTATAAGGCGTCATTCGTTTGTCTCTGAGCACATAAACTCGAATTGCTACACTTCAGACCAAAGCTGAACTTCTGTATTCCCTGCATGTAAAAGCAGTCAATGACTTTTATCAGAGACTTTGAGATCAAAACATACCGGGACCATTCCACGCAGTTACATCAATTTGCATCCCAAAAAAAAGCTTCCCTTTCGATGCTCCGAGAGCTTTTTCTTGGTCTTCCTGTTGCCGAAAAAAAACAAGTCCGTAGCGCTCCTCAGTAGCACCGTGAATCTGCACGGATGTGACTTTTCCGTGCTTTTTAAACTCATGAAACAAGCCATCTTTGAGACTTGTATCTGTAGTAAAACAAAAGTTTATCCATGAAAAGGTGCAGTTGAAAAAAATTGCCTTTTTTTTGTATTGAATAGCAGCAACAACTCACCTGTAGAGCGTACAGGAAGATTTTGGACCTTGATGCCAAAGCTTTTACGTGGTTCCTCCTTGTCAAGCGATGATAAAGAAAGCGCTGTTGGTGCTGGAACAGCAGCTGACTGCACAGAGCGAGCTGGTGACTCATCACTTGAACTACTGCTGGAATCGCTGAGGCAAAGGCAAAACAACATCAATTGGATTTACCTTTTAAAAAAGGTAAAATTGATAAAAAATATGTGCGTGAGGTCAAATTGAAAGTATCTCTATTGTTCCATGTAGAGCCCATTTATGTGTAATATTGGATTTTCATAAAATTAAAATAATAAAATAAGTGTCAAAAGAACAAAATATTTTTACCTTGCTATAAAATACATAAATAAATGAACTAACTGTCTAGCAGCCATACAGATATCATTAACTCATTCAAAGACATTGTCACGATTACTGATTACTGACTCTGCTCCGTTGGCGCCAACAGCCACGGACGCGGATTGGTAGCTGACCTCTTTTTAAACCCCGGTCTTCCTGTCAACGATTGTCAGTTCGTCTGCGAACCTCAACTCCATGCTAGGCAAGCCCTTTTTGACTCCTGACTCAATCCTGCCCTGTTTCCCGTCTGATTCCCGGTGCCGGCCTCTTTTCTGAACTCGTTTACGTCTTTGCTCCTCCGTCCCGGCCATCGACTTGTTTTTTGCCCGCTCTCGACACTGCCTTCGCTCGCCATGGAAGTGCCACTTCCGCATTCCAAGCGATCTGCTACCCGTGACCGACGATCACCGGATTGTGGGTGCAAGCCCTTTTCTCCTCCTAAATAAAGCTGAGTAAAACGAATGCAAGTGGATCCCGTCTCCGTTTCTGGTTCGTGACAGACATCAAAGATCCATTTTTGATAGGTTTTCATACACCAGGCATACAACCCAGGGGCAATTTACGGCCCGTTGATACAATTTTTACTGCCCCGCGGCATCATGTATAAAATAAAAAATATATGGCTCACCGGTATAAAATACATTTGTACAAAAAAGATCCTCATTTTACTAGAGGATGGGAGTAGGAATTTTAGCCCACCCCATTTCCGACATGGTGACTGAAAATTAATAAAGAAAAAGTTAATTGTGAGAGCCTTCCAGGTGAAGTAGAAATGAGAGTATTTTTTCACCAAAATCCAAAACAACCGTGCCAGCCTAATTTGTCAAGAAATATGGCTGTTTTCAAAGAATATAATATTAAGAGGCACTTCTTAAAAAAAACATGCCGACTACGACAAGCTAACTGGAAACGAACGCTGTAAGCTGTTTTAGCGCTTTTTAGGAGACCATGCGAGTCAAATGAAAATGCTACACAGGCAAACTATGAGGTCGCGACGCTGGTCGGCAAGCACTGCAAACCTTTGACGAAGGGTGTATTTATTAAAGACTGTTCAAAGAATGCCAGACTGAATCGTCGGCCCTTACACATTTTCAGTTTACCTAATCCGGCCCGTTTTCTAAATAGTTTGGACACCCCTGCCATAGTTAGAAATTTTAGGGATGCACTTGGTTGAACACCAAAAATGAAACGCTGAGAAAAAAAAGGAAACATTTTTTTTAAAGCTATTCAATTAACCGCATGTAAGTATGCAACAAAATGAAAATTTGGGGCTGAAACCTGAAACTAAAAATAAGAATCACCTGGCGGAAAACTAAAAAATAAACACAGATAAAACAATGCAATACTTATTTTGTACGAACTTGCTAAAAATGTTTAATATAAAATGATAACAAACTGATAGTAATGTCATTAGATTTTATATAAAAGTGCTCAACCTATTAAATTCTCATGCAGCATTAGAATAGGCATTGAAATGCAGTCAGACAAAAAAGACATACAAAAGTAAAACTGTTAAAAGATATAAAATTCCCCAAAAGTCATTTTACTTTAAATAGGCTGGTTAAAAGAAAAAAACTGCTGCACCCCATAATCTGTCTACTTTTTAAAGACGATATTTTTGGGTCGTAGGTTGGTGTGCATGTTCTCATCGATGAATTTTATTGGGTCAGCTTCTATAAATTGGTAACCATACAGTTATTATATTTTAATAGTAAAGTGCTAAACCTTTTTGGTATCATTAATCTGGGGGGGAAACTGAAATTAAGTAAGTACTAACTGTAACTCCCATATTTCCCACACTAAAAGGGGCACCGGACTATAAAGCAGTGCTTTAAAAAAAATTATTTTGTCATATTTTGTTCATGTATAAGGCGCACTGGACTATAAGGCGCATTGAACTAAAACTACATTGAGGGCTAGTGTATTAATTCCTGTTGAACCGAATAATAAATCAGTTGTAATATTTCACTGACGACAACATCAGTTTTTTATTCAAATAACTGAGAAGAGCTGAGCAAAAACATGGAACAGAAAATAAATATGCAGTATTCAGTATTCAAGCAGCAGAACAAAATTTCAGAGTTATAGGTGATGATGAGTCTGCCATAAGCAGAAGGAGGAATCGGCGCATTGTCTACCTCCTGAGATGGGGTAGGTGTTTACTGGTAAAAGAGACACCAAAGTTAAATATTTCATTTGATATAGTGAATTGGATTGAAAATGATAGTTTGTTAAGCATGTTCTTTATGCTAAAGTGATCTGGACAACTCTCAACATGTTACGTTGTTACTGACATTACCAGGGATGTCAGTAATGTAACGTTAGTATACCATACACTCATTCGGCCTATTGTTGTGTATTATATTTTTTAGTTTGAATTGCCTTTTAAAATGACATGCATGTTTTTGGTGTTTGTCCCCCAAAATGTCACTTTTACTCCAGCTGTGACTTATAGGTTTTTTCTTTCTTAAGTGACTTAAAGTCATGAAAATACCGAACTTTTTTTTCAGTAACGTGTCCAACACTGTGCCGAGAGCGGTGCAAGGAATCAAATGGACTGAACCATTCCAAGGCAGTGCAGTATTTCCGCCGCTGCGTTGTTCACATGTTCTTTTCTTTATTTTTATGAGGTGTTTTTCATCATATTTGAGCCTATCCTTTGAAGGATTTTATACATTTGACTATAAAGGATTTTATACGATCGAATACAAATTACATTTAATGTAAAAGATATTCACTGGCTGGGCTGTGGTGCGATGTCAGGGCACCCTGGTGGAGAATGTTGTTTACAGGAACGGCGGGAACGGGACGCAAGGCTGATAACCTAATCAGCACATCCAGACGCAGAAAGGCCCTGTTGACGTAGAAACGCTCGGTGTTGTTTTGAGTATTCCAGAAATCGCGACGCCCACGGGGGGCTTCCTTGGCACGCCCATGGGAGGAGTAGGCACGCAATTAGACTCTAACGACACTAATTTGGCCGTTTTCGATGGAGTAAAATTAGTTAAATTGTTAATAAAATTAAATCTGCCCCCGTGTGGAAATGTCGGCTTTCCTGTTCATCTTTTCCGCCAAGAAACGAGCATGCCTAAATTGCTGGGTGAATGTAGGTTGTGTTTGGTTAATGGAGTCAGATAACTAATTCGAAAAATTTGGTAAACGGTACATTTTGATATCAATTCCCAACACCTTATTAAGGAAAATAGTTTTTTAAATGCTTTAATTTTTGGACGTGCTTGTGTAAATTTGTTGCTTTAGCACCCCCCAAAACGGGCTAGTTACGGTCATGCTGTGTGCCATTGTTTAAAAGGTATTGCTTTAGCAGTAAATGCTTTTTATGGCATAGAATTCCGATTCTAATTTGTCGGCCCCTGCAAAATGATACATGATTGCATTTGTGTGCATGCAAAGAAAAAATCATGTCTGCCTTATTTTCCTCTTCGTAACCCACTGCCAGCCTCTCTCCCTGCTCTCCTCCATCTTTCCTTCTATGTTAGCCGAGGTGCCACCGACTTGATGAAGGCTAGGCTGAAAGAGTGGGCAGGCAGCCAGCACTGGCTAGAATTTTCCAGTTTCAACTGGATAACGCGAAAGGGGGTTGTGTATGTGGGGGAACATTACCATGGAGGTGCACACTGAGGAGGAAAAAAAAAGATGGAGAAGCCGTCTCCTGAAAAAAAAAACCACAAAAGCTCTCCCTCCATTGACTGCGGACGTCGCTCTGATCTGTTTAGGCGAGGCACGGCAGTTTAATTCTAGAGCACATCGTGTACTAAAGGCAGAGGTGGGTAGAGTAGCTAAAAATTTTACTCAAGTAAAAGTACTGTTACTTCAGAATAGTATGACCAGTGAATGGCAATTTACTTTAAAAAAAAGTAATAAGTTATAGTAACTCAATACTTCTTCCAAAAAGTAATTGAGTTAGTGACTGAAGTAGTAAATGTAACTAGTTACCATGAAAAGTAGCTATTTACGTTACTTTAAATAATAAGTCGTTGCATGTAAAAGAATTTGAATTTTCTGAGCAGTATTCGAGCCATTTGAATAGAGAAGAACAGGCATAAAGTTGTGTTATAATTTCACAACATCAGCGATAGATTTGTCCTACACTTGAAGTGCAACTAAAATAAAAAGAAAACTATCATAAAACCACAATCAGCATGTACATAAACACACAAATCGTATGTGAACACACAAAACGTATGTAAATACACACAAAAACATGCATAAACACACTAAAACGTACGTAAACACAAAACATATGTGAACGAAAAACGGCAAGTCAAGTCCCATTTATTTATACAGCCCTTAATCACAAAAATGTCTCAAAGGACTGCACAGGATTACAATTACCCCATTACCTAATCTTAAACCAACATGCGGGCAATGAAAAACTCAAAACCTCAACCTACGTAAACACAAAATGTACGTCAACACATAAAAACTACGTAAATAAACAAAAACATACTTTAAAAACTCACAACAACGCATGAATCAAACTGCTTTTGGGAATAAGTTACAGTAACGGCAGAAAAATAATGAATTACCTCGTTATTAAAAATGACATAACATAAATACAAATACAAAGTTGAATAATGGCATTATTACCAACACAAAATATGAAACAATTTGAAGTAAAAAGTTGTCATAAAAATAATTACTTGAGGTAAAAAAAATACTTACTAAAAAAACTTACCAAGTTCTAAGTAACTGTAGCAACATCTTATTGATACATATTTTTTTAAACAACCATTTAATCAAATGATCAAAGTCCATCCAATCAACAACAAATTACATTGAATTAATAAATAAAATAGATTAAAATAATCAAGGTAAATTCAAGTAACTTAATAAAAAATAGAATAATCGTAGAAATCAAATAAATTAATCAACTACAAGTAGCACATTCAAAGCCTCAGTACTATTTTCGTCTGGCTCTGCAGGCAGAACAACAAGCTAGCCCAGCAATCGGCAACCTAAAATATTGAAAGAGCCAAATTGGACCCAAAAAACAAACTTGTTAGGAGCCACACAAAATTAAAAGACTTATAATGGACACAACACATGCTGTATGTATTTATATTAGCCTACTATCAAAATGACTAAGTTGGATGCTGCGCATCCTATGGAGAATGACGTAACTACTCTGTTGTCTGATACCGCCTCAAGTTTAAATTTGTTGCTATATTAATGAATTACTGACAATTTTATAGTTTTGATAAAATTAACGAAACACAGTTGAGAACTTTTTTTATGTTATTTTTATTTTGGGCATCGGAAAAAAGGGTGCATAATGTGCCCCTTATTTGGTTAACAAAAAGAGGGAAATAAAATGCAGCATGCATTTATAATAATAAAATAGCTGCCATTTGAAAATGTAGTGTAAATAAAATCTCATTACTACAATTTAAGTTTGATCTCTGTGCAGTTATTTTTCTCTTTTTACTTTTGGGGTCCATGGTGGCTCTCACACACGTCGGTTTGCTACCTGCCTGGCTGGTGACAGTGAGAGCCCTCTACTCAGGGGACATGGGAGAAAACAAGGAAAATGCACATAATTTCGGGGCGGCGATTTATGTAACGCACTAGATGTAGCCTAATGCAGCGGAGTAAGAGTACAGTTTCTTCTTCACAAATTTACTCAGGTAAAAGTAAAAAGTAGAGTGATTTAAAAGTACTCCCAGAAGTACAAGATCTCTCAAACTTACTCAAGTAAATACAACGGAATAAATGTAACAGAGTAACGCGGTAGATGTAACTCGTCACTACCCACCTCTGACAAAAGGGAACTTAATGTGCTTTACACCGGTCATTCTAAACTGGTCTAACTTTAGGACCCTCCATCACACCCTAATTGCAAGGCACAAGAAATAAAATAACCTCCAATTTATTGTATTTGGAGGACTGTGCAGTTTAAACCAGAGAGAGAAGAATAAACTCACAATAATATAAAATAAAAATGTCTAGCAAAACCAAAACGACTTTGAGCAATAATATTCCCTTTATTGCTCAATTAAAAAAAAAGTCCACCACTTTTTTAAAGGTACAGTGTAAAATATCTTACCACTTTTATGCCGCTGTTTTGTGTCATGCAACTTAAGATATGTGCTGAAAAGCACGAGGAAGAATACAAACTACAGTGACTAAAAGTGACGGAACTGCACCATTTTTCTTCTCATTTGTTTGCCTTTCACAAGTTATTTATTTTTTGGGCATACCTGTAGCAGAAAGATGGCCAACAACCATGCCAACACCCTCTAGGTAAAAAAAATGCACGTTTTAATGATAGTTCATTATTTTTTTCCTATTACTTAAATCAATATTGTTAGGGTTAGGGTTTTCAGGGCTGAAACAGATACCGATTATAAGTATTAAGAGGAGGCTGATAATCAATATTCGGACCTGATATTCATTTGCTATGTAAAGCAAATGAGCCCAGCACAAAATTGACTTCCAAGTAACTCAGAACTTTGGAATTGATGGAACGACTGCGTCCCCTTTTGGACAGTTCCCGAACGTACCAATTGATGTGCCATAATGAAATCTGATAACAAGAAGTTTTGAATGAAATTAAAACATCCAAAGCTTGGTATTGATAAAAAAAATGTTCTCACCATACTTAATTATGTCGATTGGAGGGGTATTCTCAAGTACAGAACAATACGCAAATTTCTCACTTCTTTGGCTTTTTAACAAGCTTAGCAACTTCTAGACCGTTACCTGATACTCCAGTATCGGATATCTAAGACCACGCCTGTAGAGACATGATCTGGTCAAAGCAAGTATCAGATATCTTAGCCCGCGCCCATAGAGGCATGGTCTAAACAAGCGTCCCTGGTACCTATTTGAGGAGAACTGATTGATAGTTCTCTTTCTTTTTTACGACCGGCTCTTGTCTTCAGCCCCCCATGGCGGGTGCTTGACGTGGCCATACAGGCCGGCCCTGGGACCCTGAGTCCAGCACGTGGGCCACACGTTGGAATCAACCAGAGCATGAGACCAAATCTCTCCGCAACAGCAGGTAAGACGGTATCATGTTTGATGGTTCTTGAAAAAAAAGCTTTTTTTTTCTGTTCAAAGGAATCTCCCCAAATCGACGAGCATTATCGTGGAAAAATTTCTTTTTAGTAACTTTCAGCGGTCGAAAACTCCCATAATCTCCGGATTCGAATTTATATCAGAATTTAAAAGAACACAAGTAATAACAATCTCATTTTTATCAGTGTAGGAAATTCTAGCATCCTTCAGAGAGAAAAACGATTTATGCTGATTCGTTTACTGATGGCAGTAAAGAATTTGTTTCAATCCTAACGATTTTAGAAATTAAAGCTAGAAAAATCCCTAAAGCTGTTAAAGCTTGAAAATAGGTGTAATACATTTTGAATAATGCAAAAAAACCAACGAATATTTGTTACAAGTTCAAATAAAACCTTAATAAGTCACTGAAACCTATTAAAATATATAAATTAGAAACTAACACAACTAACATGACTAATCTTTCTGTCACGAACCAGAACAGGAAACAGGAAGGAGAACCAATCGCGTAACGTCACTCACAGTTTATTGGGGAGAAGATGAATGATCGCACACTCGATCCGGGGATCGTTGGTCGCGGAAGTAGATTGATCGGAAGGAAGAAGTGGTCAAGATCAAAAAGATCGGGGCGAGAACAAAACAGGAGCAAAACACAGGCAAATAACGGAGATTCACAGGGCTTGGCAAAACAAGAGCAAAAAAACGCAGGCAAAACAGGGATTCACAGGGCTTGGCAAAACAAGAGCAAAAACACAGGCAAAAACGGGGATTCACATGCTTGACATATCTCAACAGAGTTGCTCGGCTGCATCTGAGCTTAAATAATCGGCCTATCTACTAAATAAAAAGGTCGATACTGATATCCGTCAAACTCCCAAAGATCTGTGCCAGTAATTTGCCTGCCCAATAATCGGTAAACCTCTACTAAATAATACACAATTCCTCGAAATCCAAACGCTTCACTTCAGTGGCTTTGTTTTCAACATAATAAAATCGATATCTAATATTATTTGCCGTACCTGCGTTTGGTCATACTCAACATGAGTAAACAAACATTCCTGTTCTCTTTTCTGTGGTGTGAAATGGGGTCATCGACTGACATTTGCAAATTATCACTACTGCTAAGGAGTTTAATTGACCCTCAGTTTATCTTTTGTTTGCATTACTTTCCCAAAGCAAAGGCCCACAACCCTCTGGAAACCAGGTCTGGAACCACTAGTTGAGAAACATTGCTTTACACAAAGACATTGGAGAGTTAAACATTTATGATTGAATAAAAAATAATTACAGTATTTCTTGCGATTTTTGGCGATTAGTGTATTACATTAATTAATGTGTTAAGTCAAGTTACGTGAAGCAGGAAACGTACTATTGCAAATTACAACTACCACAAATTCCAGACTACAGAGAGTGAGAAAGAGATAGATAGATACTTTATTCATCCTCGTAGGGAAATTCACATTTCCAGCAGTATCCTCGTGTTAAAAAATAAAATAAAATAAGAGATACAGAATATAAAAAATACCCAATACAACATGTAGAATAAAAAGCAGTTAAATAATGTTCAAAATATTAAACACTGTAATAAGAATAAAGCAAAATAAGCAAATTTGAAGTTAGGGTTTAATGTGGGCTTTTACTCCTCCAGGTGGAATTAAAGAGTCTCATGGCATGAGGAAGAAATTATCTCCTCAGTCTCTGTCCGTGGAACAAGATAGCAACAGCAGTCTGTCGCTGAAGCTGCTCTAGCCACATGCTCGAATTTAAGAACACAACACAATTTTGTCTTTGTTCAAGCCCCACTGGATTTTAAGTATGCCTACGTCATATGTTTCCGGATCATTTGAGTATTCAAGATGGCGATTATAAAGACAAGCACATATATTTTTACTCCAACGAAAGAAAACACCAATAAGGGCAGTGTCACTTAAAATTTGAGCCCTATAGTCTCAGACTTCAGCGCCAGGGCAACCATACTGTGAAGAATAGTGCCAGATTGCAACCCAGACATGGTTTTTGTGCTGTTGTCATTGGTGGTTGCCGCGGTGATGGACCAAATTGCATTCGCTTGTCATTTTCCCTCAAGCATTAAAGGAAACTCCAGAAACCTGTCAATGACGCCGATGATACGAAAAGTGAAGTGTAGCATTTTTGATAGATAAATAAATTGAGGACTTGTGGGTGAAAAGGTTGCAATATTGTACGTTATAAATACTAAATAAGGTACTGTCAACCCTTCCGATTTGCTCCTGTTATTAATTATATAAATGATGTTGGCAAAAATATGGACTAATTCGTCCTGAGGAATGTGATAAATGTTTCTAAACGTCACCCAATGTATTTGTATTAAGAGCGCACGCATTGTGGAAAAGAGCAGCGAGCTATTTTCTTTGGTACCGCCGAATGAGCCGAACCTTATTTGAAACCAAGGTGTTTAAAATATAGCAAAAAATTAGAATCATGTAATCAGGAAATTACAGTCATACAGTATGTTTGCACACAGGCCGCTTCCCTCATCCATGATATTTAAACGCCTCAAAGCACTGTGGAATTGAAGTACCACACTAATGATACATGCAAACTCCAACTTACTGACTAATAAACCTCATGTGTATTGGTTGATTTGTCTGTAATATGTTTGTTTAATTCTCTACCTCCATTGTTACATTAATACTGTTGTATCCATCCATATATAATGCAAGTCAATGCTTTTGGCAAGCCCCATACGTGCACACATTGTAAAAACAAGACAGAGAGAGCTAGAGCAAACAAGTATGGTAGTTCATTCGAAATTGGTGAGTAAAATGAATGAAATCAGCATTTATCTAATGTCTTAAACGTCATCTATTTGCGTGTTGACCTAATTTTCACTTCACTCTTGTAATCAGAATAGTCGTGAACAACATTAAAATGGGGTTGTTCGTTTTTCTCTAGAGCATGGAAACTTATTCGGATTGTTCCTAAAATCAGATTTCTGATCTCAGTATTACCTGCATGTAAATATAGTCATTGACTTTTATCAAAGAATTCAAGATCAAAAGTACCAGGACCGTTCCACGCAATGACGTTGTACAGAGATGAGTGATATACACATTCTCCGCCCTCCTCCCTAAAAAAAAGCCTCTTCTGTATTGGTTGATTTCTCCAGGACATTTTCTTTTATCATTCTGCCCCCATGGCAAAAATGCCACAGTTGCATTACTCCATGTAAAGTGAATGACACAGTTTGCAGATGTCGACCCAAAATGAAGGGAAGCCGTTATGGAGACAGGCCTACTCAACAAATAAAGGGATTTATTGACAAAAACCAGGAACACAAATTAAAAACAAACCAATTCTCAAAACAACTGCTAAAGTGTGCAAACCAGAAACGAAAAACAAACCTGACAAAATGGTAGACCGGATGGGAGTGGCAACAAAATACAAAACACTGCACTAATCGGTTTCTGCATTATGCTTCTGGACCTCTGAGAGGGGTTCTGACAACAGTTGTATCCATCCCTGTATAGTATAGTAAGTCCATAGTTCTGGTCACCATATATAAGCACACCTTATAAACAAACCGGACACAACAATGAAGCACCTTTTTGGAGCCAAGAAGCATGTTGCTTTGGTGATTTTGGCGATTGCGGAAACAACGTGTACTGCGAGATGACGTTGTTTGTGGATGTCAGAATCTTGACACTCCCACTGACCAGTGAAATTTTCTTGAACGCCTCCAGCGTTAGGTTGAGAAATGTTAATCACTCATGGGGGAGGGCATCTTGAAACCTTAATTATATACCCTGCTTTGTTTTATGGGACGGCCCTCAAAGGCGGTATATAAATGACATATAAATGCGCTGAGAAACTCTTGACCAGGCGCACCATATTTCTGATAGACTATCGTGCATTGGATTCTGACTCATTTTCACAAGATAATACATAGACATTTTAAATTGTGTACCCCGTACAACAATTATTGTTCAGGGGAGAAAATATACATATACACATCCATCCATCCATCCATCCATACATACATACCGTATTTTCCGCACTATATGGCGCACCATGTTATAAGGCGCACCTTCAATGAATGATATATTTTAAAACTTATGCCATACATAAGACGCACCCCATTATAAGGCGCTATAAGTGCATGCTGGTTTAAGATCAGGTAATTGTGCAATTTTGTAATTGTAATCCTGTGCAGTCCTTCGAGACATTTTTGGGATTAAGGGCTATTTACGGTAAATAAATGTGACGACTTGACTACAGTAGAGAATGTAGTTACGTTATGCAACCTCTAGATGTTGCCACGCTCAAGGGAATGTCAACAAAACATTCAAAAAGGTCAAACTTTATTAACAAACAAGCTTTCCACAACTCCATTCACTCCCAAAATAAATAAACAGCCGTTTTATTATTTTCTCTGAGGTAAAGCATTTTCGTGACACATCTTTAACATCTTTGAACAACATCGACATATCATTTTATTTTTTGTCCATTTAGTCAACACGCAAAGAAAAAAACGTCTGATACTGTTATTTTAAATGAAACGTTAGTGCAATCGCAATAAAGTGACACTCGTAATGTGCAAAAACAACGAGTGCAAAACGATAACAATAAAGCAATAACATAATAACTGTAAAATGTAAAACGTAAACACACAAAAGAAAAACAAAGATCACTCTATAAGCTCCTCATCGACGAATCCCTCGAATTCTTCTTCTGCTGTGTTCGAATTGACCATATCTCAGTGAATGGGCCATCCAACACGTCCGGTGTTTTTGTGCCAGCGCTGTTGCCTTCATACGTATAGTTATCGTACTGACACTTCTGCTTGCCGCTCTTTGTTGAACAACCCACTGTTCAAGTGTCTCCTCTAACTCTGGCCATCTTGCTTTATTGCCACGGAAACTTTGTTGAGTTTTCCTTACTTGGCGGAGCTTATCTTCATCCTTTCTCCACTTCCGTACCATCGATTCATTTAAGTTTAACTCTCTCGCTGCCGCTCTATTGCCGTGTTGTGCTGCGTGACTGATCGCTTTGAGTTTAAACTCGGCGTTGTACGCGTGTCTCTTAACAGGAGCCATTTTTTATACAAATGCACGTATGAAAGAGAATCTCTCTCTCTCTCTCTCTCTCTCTCTCTCGCTCTCTGTCAAACGTGACATTCTGAATAATTCTGCGTTTGTTTAAGGTAAATTGTGCTTTACATCTTCACCAGTCAAAACCCTGGATTCAGACAAATACTGTATTTGTTGAATATGAATTAAGCAGTTTAATGGGGTAGCCATTTTGCCACTTAGTAAACAAATACAACACGAGCCCCGGCAACTACCAATCGTTTAATATTTCCCAGTATGCACAGCGCGAAAAATGGAGTCGGCGGCTGTTTCTCGTAGTTGCGAGACCTTGCGAATTTAATATTGAGCCATATATAAGGCGCACTGTGTTATAAGGCGCATGGTCAGCTGTTGAAAAAAAATAAGACTTTTAGGTGCGCCTTATAGTGCGGAAAATACGGTACATACACACACACACACACACACACACACACACACACACACACACACACACACACACATATATATATATATATAAGTGGAGGGAGCGAGGCGACTGGGAATCCGCTCCACTCTATCTCTACTCCCTAAGAGACAACAAGGCAAAGAAAGGGGGGCGGGAGACCGAAAGGTTTCGCAAACCATAGTAATAGGGTCACTAAATGTGAGAAGATGTGGAAGTAAAGCGACTGAGTGGAAGAAAGAGGAGATCGGAAGGATGATGACTAAAAGGAAGGTTGTGTCACAATCACCCGGATCGGGAACACCTGTGTTCAGGATTTGGCGCCAACAGCCAGGACAGCTGATTGGCGCACCCTGTATATTTAAATCCCCAGCTTCCAGTTACACTTTGTTGGATTGTACTCACGCTACCTGTTGCCTTCAGCTCAGTAAGCCCGTACCTCTGACTCTTTGCCTGCTCCCTGTTCTCTTCTGATTGATCTCCGTTGCCGACCCGTTTCTGTAAATCTGCCCTGCCCGTCTGACTCCTGAACTATTTTCCGAACACTACGATTACGCCTGTCCGCGACCATTCCCGCCAAGCCTTCACCCGCCTGTCAAGTTCCGTCAATCCGCCAACCAACGGATCGAAGAATCCCACCTTGTCATTTCCTTCCTTTCAATAAAACCAAGAAACGAGCGCAAGTGATCTCAGTCTTCCTTTCGTCCTGTCTGACAGGTTGATGTGTTAGCTTTGAGTGAAACAAAGATGAAAGGAAAGGGTGAATTACAGCTTGGAGGTATGTATGGTAGGAAGTCTGGAATTACGGGTGGACATGCTAGAGAAGGAGTGGCTGTGCTTGTGAGTGAGAAAGCAAAGGAAAAACTGGTGTAGTGGAAAGAGATATCTTCCAGCTTGATGTGGGCGAGGTTAAAGTGGGGTGTAGAAGTATGGATGTTTATAAGTGCATATAGACCTGGTTCAGAAAGAAGTGCTGAAGAGAGAGAAGAATTATAGAGGGATGTGTTCGAATGTGTGGCAAGTGCGAAAGAAGGGTGGAACGTGGTAATACTTTAAGTGGGTGATGGAATGCTTGAAAATGTGATTGGTAGATATGGAGTACCAAGAAGAAATGAGAATGCGAAGAAATTGATTGAGTTATGTGTAAAAAATTAGTTGGTGATTGGAAATACATTGTTTGAAAAGAGGGACGTAAATAAGTATACCTTTGTCAGAGTGGATGGTGGTGAGATGCTGGACAGAGCATTGATGGATTATGTAGTTGTTAGGAAAGGGATATTAAGTAGATTGTTGGAAGCTCATGTTTACAGGGGTGAAATGAGTGGTATGTCTGATCATTTTTATGTGGAAGAAAAACTGAGAATAGATAGATCGTGGAGGGCTACTTATAAGAAGAGGGTGAGGGAAGAGGTGAAAATGTCAGAGTTGAATAAGGAAAGAGTTTAAACAGAGGATAGGGGAAGAGTATGAACGGATTAGTCGAACAGAAGTGGAAAGTGTGGAAATGGAATGGAATGATGAGGTATCAGAGGCTGTGACAGAAAAGAGACGTGCCTTTGAGGAGTGGCTACAAGATAATAGTGGTTGCACGTATAAAAGGTATAAAGTGAAGAAAAGTTTGTAAAACCGGCAGTAGAAGCAGCGAAAAGGTAAGCGAATGATGTTGAAAGATAGGACTGAACTTTGAGGAAAGGAGAAAAGTGTTCTGGAAAAAAGTGAAAAGAGTAAGAAAGAGCGAGTCTGGAAAGAAAGACAAAGTGAAAGATAACGTTGGTAGATTGCTGGTTACAATAGTGCAGTCAAGATGATATGGGCAGAGTATTTTGAGGAGTTGCTAAATGTGGAGGGTGGGAGAGAAGTGAGAGTCGAGGTGATCAATGGAATGGAGAGAATTTCCGTGTTGGGTGATTTAAATGTGAAGCCTGTGGAAACATATTCTTGTGTCCCGTTTCATCTGGAGCGACGAAAGCATGACTAACTTGATGCCGAGGTGCCTAACTTGTTTGGGCATTTGGGTTGGCCATGGTCCAAAAATGTGTTTTTTGCCCTTTTTTCTCTTTGTGTCTGTCACAACTCTTGAGGGATATGACCAAGGTAGATATACTGTGTATATATATATATATATATATATATATATATATATATATAATTTGTTCGACCAATCTCGTCTTGACCGTTTCAGCTTTAATCCAAATTGTCTTGGTCACTGGAAGCAGCAAGAACGTCATCGTAGATTGCTAGTATTGTCACAGTATTCTACATATTCTGTCTTGCTGTGAGTAAATAGGTGCTGCATGGAAAAAAACTGTCCATGAGTAAGCCAGTGAGCAAGACACTGCAACCTTGTTTAATATTTGTGGAATGCTGTGTAATAGTTTGTCACTGTGCATCTTTGTTCTGACATTAAAAATTGGTTAAGCAGCATTGGATACTGTCAACTTTTACTCAGGGGGAAAAATACATTTAAAATGTAAAAGGAAAAAAAACATGATAATTATCACCACAATAATAAATTGATAAGAAATATTTTATCGCGATAACAATTTTTGTCATATCACCCAGGCCTACTTCCACCCCTTCTTTGCTGAGTCAATAAAGCCTTCTTTAATCTCCAGTCAGTGTGTCCGATTTTCCTCCAAGGTGCATCAGACTATATTTTGCAGTTTCATTACAGCAGTTAAACAACAAGTATATATCTGAGAAAAAAATGGAAAATTCTCTCACCTGCCACTTGTGCTGCTGCTGGTACTGCTGATAGAGTCAGAACTGGAGGAGCGGCTGTGAGATACAGAGATGCTGTGGGAACGTGGCGGCCGACTGGCCTGGCTGGCTAGCTTCTGGGGTGAAGGGTTACGGGAATGCGTGGAGTGCGGGGAACGGCTGCGACTGTTTGGAAAAGAGCGCTCGCTGCGACGTGCCCTGTCTTCTCGGTAGAGGTCCCTGTGAACCACGCTGGCCAGGGTAAAAGCCTCCCTGGTCCGGGATTCGTAACGAGGCTCCGGTGTCTCAAAGCGACACGGGCTCCTGCTGTGGGAGCGGTAAAAGGTAATCCCGCCAGCTGCAGAGCCTCCACTTCCCCCTGCGGCAGCACCCGAAGCGGCGCTCGTTCCGGTGTTGCCAGCAACAGAGTTAACCATACCGCAGACTCCGGACGATAAAGTTGTAATGCTTCCGATGGAAATACCAGATCCATTCCCAGACGAGCTAAGAGTTCTGTCCCTTGAATAATAGTCGGTGTCATAGTGCCGTTGACGTTCAAAGCTGGTCCCTTGACGCTCATGGTGACCATAAGCGCTGTGGTCGTATGATCGCTCACGACTTTCAGCAGTCCTAGTGCAGACAAAAAACAAGGTAAGAAAAACGTGAAACAGAAATCGTCTTTTTTATAAAAGCAATCATTTTCTAATTATTTTCTTAAGAACACGGGTAGGCTTTCCGAAATCTTGGTGTGTTTGCAGAATCAGAGGCCAGTCATGAAAGTCGATTGGAGTAGAGAAGAAAGGCGAAAATAATTATAAAGTATGTACAGAGACCCCGCGCTACTTCGCGCTTCACTTGTCGTTGATTCACTCCTCCGCCAATTTTTGAATTAATTGACTCAGTCTTTGTTGTCATTAATATCATTGTATCGTGCATTGTGTTCAGCGGGGACAGATTAAGGAGGGTGCTCTGTTTTGGGTGGGTGTGACTGTCTATACGCGCGTCCAGTATGGGCTGGTGTATGCTGTCAGTCAAACAGCGGGCGGATTCTGCTTTCATAAACAATCTGGGAAGGGTAACGACTGCTAGCTTTTAGCGTCTCGTTTCATTGAAAATAAATTTATCAATTAAATTGGAGGAAAGTCGAAAGAGGCTAAACAAATAGTGATCATCAGTGGGTGCTGTGTGGATTATTACTGGGTTCTAAAAGCGACTCGGGCGGCTTCTGGGAAAGGTCAGGAGCGGTTCTGCTGGTCCAGCCTACTGCTAACGACTAGGATAACTACTCTCCAAAGCCACCACTGCAGACCCTGTATCTTGCCAAAGCCATGTCCATTTGCCATGAAACGGATGCAATTATGTGTTGTGTGTTAATATTTGTAGATCTATAATTGTTACTTTCTTACAGTAGTAGTTTTAGTTTTTTTATAAAGGTGCGACGCTTCTTCTCGGATTTTCACTTTTTGCGTAGGGTTCTGGTTCCAGTTAACAGCAGAAACTGAGGGATTTCTGTACATGAATCACAATTCGTTAAAATATATCAATTCATTGGGAAATGGGACATTACTAAAAATGAATTATGATTAAGTGCTATACTGAAATTGCAAATGTTTCTTTTCATCCAGCAGACATAACATTGCTTTCATGGAGGACAGAAAATAAATCGATCAGTTGTTTATTAATTAATCCTTGGACGGATAATCTACATCCCCCTTCTGTGGTCCGCTTCGACTGTTTCTTAAAGAATCTTCACTTTGTTCTTGAGTGCTAGAGCTACTAAATGCACCTCAACAAATAAAATACACTATTCCCTGGCCATTTCACAGTTTGACCTTTGCATCCTCAGTGTATTGTGGATTTTTTTTTTCATCCCATGAATAAATTCATACTTTGTGAAATTTTAGCCTGACTTTGAAGCGATTTTTCACTAAAAACGGAAACTGCCTTCTTAGAATTAATTGTTTACATGTCTAGTGACAAACGAATAACCCAATATACATGGCGTTTACAAACAATCAGATCAGTGGAAGTCAATCATGGGCAGTGTCACTATACAAATAAACACAATTTCTTCACCTAACTCTTTTTTTGTACTACAAGTCCAGAGGGCTTTGTGGCATAAAAATATGTTAGATGAAGTAAATTGCAAGGTTGTTTAATGCTATATTATATACGTGGATATATTACATGATAAAGCTCGACCGATATGGGTTTTTCAGGGCCGATATCAATTAGTAGTATTAAGAGGGGGCCAATAACCAACATTTGAAGCAAATAATAATTTCCTTTGAAAGCTTAAACATTGGCGTAAGACATTTTTAATAATGCAAAAAGAGACAAATAACATTTGCTATGAATTCAAAGACAACTATAACAGCTCTCTGAAACCTTTTACAGTAAAATAAATTAGAATTTCAACACACTTACATGACTAATCTTTCAAATAAAAACCAAAAACTGACAGTGCAGGAAATAAATTTAGGCTTAGCAGCATCTCGTATAAATGTAAATAAAATCTCAAATAGAGACCTGTTTTTATTTAGAATAAATAAAAAAGGCAATACAACAAACATGACCTAAAGTAACGTAAAACAAAAGGTAAATCAAAATTTCAAAGGTGCAGGCGAATTGAAAAATGTGGGCATTCCTGTTTTAGAGCAATATTGACAAATTGATGGTATTGTAACAGCTCAACTCAACCTTCCACTTTAGCGTGCTTTTTATGCTTTCTTTCAATCACAAATAAGCACACGTGATTGACCAATGATTGTTGTCATAATAGCTAATATATCAGTCTCCCCCTGAATGTGCATCCCTGAAACAAGGAAACTATACCATTCACACTAGACATGCTTCTCAAACAAAGACTTTTTAAAATCTCAATTTTATCAACCGTCTCGACTTACAGGTATGTCGGGACTCAGGAGTTAGCAGAGCTGCCGCTGTTTACTCCGCTCTAACGTAATTTTTCCTGCCTCAATGGTTTAGCCCCCGGGCGCCTGTCTCATCAGAAGGCGCAGGGTGGGTAGCGTATGAGACATAAGGCAGGAGAGAGAAATGCTCGGCTTTATCTGAGCCTAAAAATGCCGATACAGATATCTGTCAAATTACCAAATATCGGTGCTGATAATCGGCCCGCCTGATAATCGGTCCTCCTCTGTTACATGGTTCCCATTTAATAAGTTCACTTAATACAGGTGGTATTGGAACGGATTAACCGCGAAAATCGAGGGAAATGCTGTAATGACAGTTTCCTTTTATAGTTTTACCATTTTAACATATTAGAAATACCGGAAACAAATATTTTAACACTTTATTAAGTGTTTAAGCAAATCAATTTTGTAGTTTCTGAATTGCTTCTTTCGGACTGGTGTATTTGATATTTATGTCTTGCAGAGCCAAAGAAGATTGTCTTGTATATCACAAAGTTGAATGCAGAAAACATGAAGCGTATCTCTATAGGAAAACACTTTCATAAGATTATTATAACTGTCAGGTAAGGAAAGTTGAGGGGAAAAGGAAAAGATAGAAGGTAAAAAGTGCAAGGGTAAGTGAAGTTAGTGCAAAGCTCAGAGTCAGCGGTGTAAACTACATACTGGGGGTTAGCGAGGATAGCTAAAATACACAGGCAGGGCAGGACATACCAACCTTTTGGGAAAGTGGTCACTGGACCTAGGATTCCAAATACAATACAGGGAAAACCAAACTTTGTAAAAAAATGATGAGTGGAGGGTGGTGAGCGGGAAAAAAACGGTTAATATGAAAAAATGTAATCCTCATCTTCAGGGTTGGAGAGAGGAGCTGGAATGGAAAGGCTTCGATGAGTCGACTCGAGTCCATATATCCATTCTCGTACGTGTTTCATTAATACTGCAATTCCAAGAGTCCATCCTTTACTTACTATATATCTTGACTGATTTTCCATTCTATAACCGGGTTTGTTAGCTGCTGGGAATTCCACAAAAATGAGCCAGAACCATCCAGTTCAATCCATTCCAGTTTTACGTGAAAGGTGCTGATCAAGGGTAATCCATTTTCTTGCAGTCATTTAGTTGGAGAAAAAAATGTGAAATTCTAGTTATCTGTCCTTGCTTGATTCAGCATGCAGTCCACAAAAAAATGACTGTTTGTAATTTCATCCAGCAGGTATTTTCCCACGCAAGAGAACGTAGGTATTCCACAAGTATATCTTCTCCAAAAGTGAGGAGGCCATGACTTTCCGGCCAGAATCATCCATATTTATCCTTGAGATTTTAATTAAAAAAAAAATGGATTAAAAAAAAAAACTCCCCCTTAGTTAGGAAGACCTGAGGCTCTTGCATTTTTGTTCTTTCAGCATGCTGAGCATAATTCCAAACAAATGAACTGAAAAGGTGGCAACCTGTACCTTTGACGGGATAGAATATCCTCTGGGTGTTAATCCAGCAGCGGGGGATATATTTCCTGAGCAAAATATGACTCCACTGTGAATAAATGAAAGATGGGACTCATCCAAACAATCCTGTTTTGTAGTATACACTCTTTGCTCGGTTTTTTGACTATATGGGGATGACAAACGGTCATATAATCCACCAGGCCAGCCATGTAACTCCAGATTAGGAGAGGAGTCCCAGTTGCTGGACCACTCTCTCTTTAGCACTCTGCTTTTAGGCATCACCTGAGAAAATGTATCACGTTCAATCTTTACCTCCACAGATTACGTACCTGAGAAAAACTCTGTATTTAGAAAAGATTGAGACCATTTTTTTTAATTGGCTCCCAGACCATGCAAACTCACATGAGGCAATACACAACGTGATTGTCCTAGCATGGCATTATATTAACTGGAGCTGCAACAACCAAGCTATTCATCAATAAGCCATGTAAACAAAAAGGCGTTTTTCCAAATCTATTAAAAATTTGTAAAAGATTTCATTAGTTTTCAGATTATCAACCTGTACCGTATTTTCCAGACTACAAGGCAAAGCTAAACGACACCAATTTTCCTGAAATTCGCAAGTGCATTTAATTATCCTTTTAGACTAGGAAATACAGTGGATACAATTGGAAATGCATAATTACAATAACATTCTATAATATAGGGTAAACATTTTTGAATAAGCCAATATATTTTAAAAGTGAAAATAGATAATGTCATGGTAGTTTATGCTCTAATGTGCATGAGACATCAAAGTCATACTGATCATAGAGAGTTTGGTAAAGGGATCTTTGAGTTTGTTATTTTAAATACATTAATAATTTGAATACAGATGCAAAAATATACAAGACGCAAAGTCCGTTATGGGACAAAGAGCCTTTAATGTGCCACAAAAGCAAAATATGGAACATCTTGGCCACAAAGTTTGTTTTTCAACAAAAATATGAAATCTTAAAGGGATGCAATGTGTAATGTACAACGGGATAACCATTTGATACTCATTTTTCCAGAATTGTGTTTTTCCAGAACCAGCGTGTCACACACCGCTGCCCATCAACGCCGAGGTCCGGCTCATCTCTGAAGAGCTGTATGACGCTTTACACAGAAAAATAACAGCGGCCAGATGATGAAGGTGCTGTATTTGAGTCATATAGGGAGGCTTCACCTACTACTGGTATCCGTAAAAAACAGTACAATCTGTTTCATGTGGGAAAGCAAACGCCTATTCAAATAAACATCCAAGGGAGGGATCAGTGCCGCCTGGCTGATGTGAACAAGACAGGAACAAGACAGGAAGTGGTACCCCGATGACCCCAGCGGTTGAGGAATTCCTGAACTGTAAGTTTATGTTCTATGAAATTATTATTATTTTTTCAATGTTCTCAAGGGACCTTTTGACGCAATCCTAAATCTTACAGTAGTTTTCATTTCATGTGCCTTACCATTGTCAGGTGTGCCTTGCAAGTTATCCCAAAAGGCTATTTTGGGAAGATGTTCCGTATAATACGTAAAATATAGTTGATGGTTAAAATTGTCAACTGTCCTTTGGATAGAGGTTATTTTGGAGTTAATTTAAAATATAAAATAAAATCTGACATCACAGCAAACTGTCATTGGTCACAATATGGTGTCATATTTCTTTTAATTTATTTATCATTGGATGCCTCCTGTATGCCACCCTAAGGAGGTGTTCCGGGTATGTCCCACTGGCAGGAGGGTACACTGGAGGGACACCTGGGAACATCTCGAGAACCTGTCGGATAGCTGGATGAAGTGGCTGCAGTAGAAATGCCCTGGGCTTCCCTGCTGAGGCTGCGTTTTTTTTTTTGTTTTAAGGTTTTTTTTCCCAAAATCATGTGCAATATTAGGGGAAGTTTCCTTTTTGGGAGTAGGTTCATTTTGAAAAAAAGTGATTTGCTGTAAACATGGAAAATATTGATGAATGCATGTTTTCTGAGACATTATGAGGGTAAAGAATTTTTACATGCCAAGAGACAAACATATTAACCTCATATATGTGGTGTTAGTGAGTGTTTCTAGTCAAACCGGGAACAAGTCATTTAGAAAATAGATGTATTTTCTACATTTGACTTTTAACATTAAATATAGGAATTATTTAATTTGTGTCACCAAATCCAAGGAAATACTGGGCTTGTTTCTTCCGGCCTCCAAAAGTAAGCTCCATTGTTGTGTTTACAAGTTGTGCTTGTATGTGGCTTGCCAGAAGCATATACTTGCACTGTATATGGATGGATACAACTGGCATCCACAATATATGGACTAGCATTTTTGCCATAGGGTCATGAACTAAAACTGGAATCTCCCAGGGAAAAAAAATACATGAGTCTTTCTTCCATTTGTCTCTGGATTACAAGTCTTACAGTGCTTTGGGTCATAAAAATACCCCGGATGAGGGAAATCAACTAGATTATTTATTATATATTTTTTGGGTTAGGGTAATGGGAAAAAGCAAGGACTGCAATCAGAATAGTTGAAGTCGGACGAAGACCCTGATCTGATTTCTGTGCGGGTTTACATAATGGGAAAACGATTCCAACACAGCACATATTGCCTCATAAGAGTATGCCCTTAGTCACAAGGAGTTACAAGTATATCTTAAAATAACACATAAAGGAGAACTGACTTTAGTGTGGATCCCTGCAGGATTATATCCTCTTAAGAAGCAATAAATGCACTAAAAAGACACTTGATGATAGGGTATTTACTAACAAAGCACGCCTTCCTCTACCGTCATAGAAACGGTGTCCACTTACCCGTCTAGTCTCCGTTCATAGCGTCCATCTCTGCTGTGGAGCGAGGCTTGAGGGCCGTACACGCCCCCCCCTGCTGTCCGCGTGAACCCTGATACATCCCGGCTTCGAGAGCCCAAAGACAGACTATCGTCCAGTCCCCTGGCGGCACTAGGAATTGTACCCGGTTCGTTGTAATCAGTGCGCAGGTCTCTGTCCCCCATCTTGTTGATGGCATTGTGAGCCTTCTGAGCGCTTTTGATGTCCACAAAATCCACAAATGCTGCCACTCCGCCCTCTGAACCCCGTTTAGGCAGGACTTTGACACTCTCCACACGTCCATATCTGCAGAAAAAACAGCCAAAGCAAACTCATGGCAAACGAGCAAAGAAGATCAAATAACTCAACTTGTTTTCACGAATTAGAAAATAACCATTTCTGAATGGCTTTACGATTTTGGAAAAAAAATCTAAGTACAAATTTTCAGGCCAGTATTGAATATTCAATATGAATTTTGAAAGAAAAGTGTATTTTCTGTGCTAGTTTTGTTTTTTGTGGCTACTTAACGCTCCAGTTGCCCTCTGGTCAAAACGACGCACCACTGTGTTGTTAAAAACAGAAAATTTTGAATTATATTTTATTTAACTTAAAATGTTATGGCTAATCCTAGATTGGCCCCAACAATAGAAAATTGAAATGTTGTTTTTAATTCACATGTCCATATAAGCTGTATAAAAAAAGTACAAAATTGGTCTTTAAAATTTGGAAATGGAAAACGCTCTCGAACCTGCGGATCTCTTCTTGGCTCTTGGGATAACTAGTAGACCAGCATTTTCAGAGCGAAGGCTCCGGAACATAGGGGGAAATTAAATCTGAAAGATAAGAGGGAGCAAGTCCATGCATAATTTTCTATACTACCAACAGAACCTTAAAATCACATCTTAAGCTAACAGGGAGCCAGTGCAGGTAAGCTAAAATCGGGGTAATGCGATCAAACTTTCTTGTCTTAGTTAAAAGCCTCGCTGCAGCATTTTTTACCAGCTGAAGACTCTTGATTCTGGGTTTCGGGAGACCGGAGAGTAGTGCATAACAATAATCGAGACGGGAGGTAACAAACGCGTGAATTATAATCTCCGCATCCGACTGAGACAGCATAGGGCGAATTTTAGCAATGTTGCGAAAATGGAAGAAAGCTGTTCTAGTAATATTCTTCACGTGTGTTTGAAAGGACAGATCGGGTTCAAATATGACACCTAAATTTTTGACCGAGTCACTCTGGTTGATATTACATTTGTCAATGTTCAGAGCAGTTTTTGAGAACAAGTCACTGCATTTAGATGGACCAATAACTAACATTTCGGTCTTTTCAGAGGTAAGACCCAAGAAGTTGAGTGAGATCCACTCTTTTATCTCAGTGAGGCTGGCCTCCAAATTTCCACAATTTAGCGTGGCAGATTCCTCCATCGGAAGATATAGTTGAGTGTCATTTGCGTAGGAATGGAAACTGATATTATACTTGCGAATAATTATCACCTAATGGGAGCATGTAAATGCTGAAAAGAAGGGGGCAAAGTACTGAACCCTGCGGAACACCACAGGTAACACTAAAAGGCTTAGGCAGCACTAAGGTCCAGCAGCAGCAAGAGTGATGAAGAGCGTCCATTGCCAGTAGAAAATCATTGGTTACCTTAATCAGGGCTGTCTGTCACTCCCAGAGATGTTCTAGACATGTTCGTTCTCATTTATTTTTCCTTGACTGGGAAAAAAACGACTAATGGTCAACATTCCGTATCTGCTTTGATCTTTCCTGTGATTTGATGGTTGCCACACATGAATGACTGTAATACCAATGCATGAGATGGAATCCATTGTGGGAAGTTGCTGCCACCTTGTGGGTATTTTGGAGAACTGCTTTGATTGAATTTAATTGAAATCAAGGGTTATATCTAAAGCCCCTCTTCTGCTTTTCTAAGAAACATTTTATTTTTCTCTTTTAGCCCTACTGTCGTGGGGTTACGGTTATTTAGATAAGGCTTTTTAAACCATGGTAATACCAAGGTTAAAAAAACAACGCCCTCTTCTGGAGAGCATTGTTATTGTTGGCATCTGCTCACACAAGGCTCAAACTGCATTGGTTTGTGATGACACAGTTGCACTACATCACATGGCGATATCTATTAGATTTCGGTTAATCATGCAGCCCTAATGTGAACTAAAAAGAATACAAATTACCATTTGTAATTTTGTTGTACCAAAATGTCGAATCTCAGCGCATGCAAAATATCGATTGAGTTCCAATATTTTGTAAAAATTTTTTTTTAAAAAGGCCCAAAGAAACAACGTAGATTAAATATTTTTTACTTTAGGTTGGCAATTTTTTAAATTTCTAAATGAAAACCATACTTTAATGAAAATACCGTGTATTAAAATATTTTTTTTCCCCCAAAATTGTAGAATATTCGATACCATTGAAAGAGATAACAGGTATAGTAGACTCCTGGGGTTAAGAGGTTCCTACCCTACAAATTCCTTGTTCCCAGTCAAGGACGTTTTCATCCTGTGGCCGTATTTTTCCAAGCGATAAGATTGACTTACACATTAGAGTATGATTGTGCAAGTTGCCCATCTGCTTTAGGTCAAGCTCATATAAGATGTTGGTCTGCTAATGATTTGTGTCACAGCATCATGAAAATGCTCATATGCAATTGGCTGAGCTCCCTCACACAATGCTTTATTTCCATTATCTTTGTATAAACAGAATTCTTGGGTAAAATACTCAAATGTGTTTATCAAGACTTGCAGTAATGGTAAATGGAGAAGCAAGAACACAATAAAACGGAATCAAAACTTGAGATTATAAATATAAAGGAAGGACGCACAAATATATTTGCCAAAAGCAAGGAGTTTGGCAGTAACCAATTGACAATCTGGACTATCAATATGAATAAGGAAGCGATTAAAACCGCAACATTTTCTGAGGCAATGAAAATCCTTGCAAATGGACGTTTTAAAATTAGTTTTATTGTGAATCCACCATCTCCTTCCCCATCTGCATCCACCCATTCACTCCACTCCACCAGCTCAAATAATTTTTCCTTTACATGTACATTTATTTATAAGGTTAATTATTCTACATACACATATGAATAGTACCTACTATATAATACATTGTTAGTAATATTTTGTATGGAAAAAAAAAACAAGAAGGCTTTGTATGTATATATTAATTTCATTGTTTTTATCTGGTGTAACAAATTAGCTAATTACTATAGGATTCTATCTTTCGCCATACAGGAATTTCACTTTACTATCCCACCTCAGAACAGATTATTGTCGTATCAGGGGATCTGCAATGGTGGTTTCCAGTAATGAATGCAGAATGTGATGTCGGGGGCACCAAATTGAGCTGTGACACAATCAAACCAAGACTATTAAAATTGAATATGAGCCAAGTCTTGTGTGAACGGAAAGAGGAAATACTTATTTGATCATGTCTACATGATTTCAAAGCTCACACCACATTAGTGGATATGCAAGTCCCCCCACGCTCAGCTTCCGACGCCATTTTCTCCAACAGATTTCTCATACCCGTTTTCCCTCATCCAATCATATCCCTCACCACCACACTTTACCTGAACGCATCACTCAGACTTGAACCTCTGCAGCTGCAGCGGGAGGCAGCTTCCTCCTGCGCCATTGAAACAACCAGCACGACACACACCACTGAGGACAATTTCGCAAACGCACGATCGCAAAAAAAAAAAATCAAAAGAAAATGGCATATTTATTACCAGCTGGGAGCAAACGTTGTACAATTTTCGCATGGATGCCGACGCCTACCAATGACAAACGCCAGACGCAGTCTGGCGTTGTGCTGGAGGTGTCAGGGGCTCGGGGGTGCTACCGAACCAGCTGCGATTTCCTTGACAGCTTCGAGGTCGAACTCGCTACGATATGTATACTGTATTTATACATGCATTTTGAAGAAAGAAACCGAAAATGACAAGTGCAATAACACAGAACGTGATTGTGAAGTGCAGCGTTTCTCACTGCTCAGTGCAATCAAATCCAGCATGCAAAAGCAATTACATTAAATTGCAACTGCGCGACGTCTGTTGTATGTCACTGCATTGAATAACTATTTCCAGGTTGTGCAGCAGCAAGTGCACCACAAGGAAGTTGTTTTTACGGCGTTTGACAGTTGGATCTACACGAAAAAAATGGTGAAAGTGATAATGGGAGGCAAGGAAGGAAACGAAACAATCGGATTCCTGTACCTGTCAACCACAGCCTATTGCTCCCCTGATCTTGAAAAAACACAGGCGGGCACTTATTTTTTAAAGCAAGACAGACTATGTGGAATAAAAACAAAGATTATTTGTGTATCAAATTTATTTACCAAATAAGTGAAGATTGAGCATAACATTTGCTCAGGTACCGCGACAATATTATCAATCTACGATGACGTTGTAGTCTGCTACCAGTGACCGAGACGATGCAGATTGGAGCCAAAACGGGCAAGAAGAGATCGGTCAAACAAAATGAATTTTACCGTACAAACACAATATACACATTGATATGAACACGTATAAAATACAGGTAGGAGAACGAAATGCAATTTGAATTAAAACAAAAAAAATCCACATGCAATAACAGAGAACATGATTGAGACTCGCAGCGTTTTCTTTCTCAGTGTTCAAAGCAATCACATCCACCATGCAAAAAAAAAAAAAAAACAACAACAACAACATATAAATAAATTAAAACATCGCGATGTCTGCTAATTATTACTGCACTGGATGACTATTTCCAGGTTGTCTTTGCAGCAGCAAGTGCACCACAATGAAGTTGCTTTTACGGCATTTCTGACAGTTGGATGGTGGAGGAGCAAGAAGGTAAAAAAAACCTTGGGGTTCTACTCACCGCTTAAAATGCTCGATGATTTTCTCCTCACGAACATTTTCGGGTAAATTTCCCACCCATAGATGCCTGGTTTCCCGCACCATGCTGCGTGCTGCTGCCGCCGCTGCACGACCATGCAGATCTCTTTTGCTATGTCAATAAACAGGAGAAGAGATGTCCTATGTCAATGAGTCCTCGTTGAGTCCCGATGTGGAGCATTTGGCTTGCTGTCCTTCGCCTTGCGCGCTCTTTTGACACCGCACTGTTTAAATCGTGCACGCCGTGACGAGGAGGAGGTGCGTCTTTGGCACTACGCGACCTTTGGATGGCGAGAAAATGGAATAAAATAAGCATGGGGCTTCCTAAAAAGAAGCGGTGCTTGATATGGGTTGCAATGATAGGCGCTTCGTGCAGGTGTGGCTTTATGTGTGCGCGCGAGAGCCTGCGTGAGGGAGAGAGTGAGCGCGCGTGTGTGTGAACAATTTCCACCGCTCTACTCCCGACCGATGAGATCACACGCGAGTGCGCATGCGTAGGAATATCTTGCACTCCCTTTAAAAAGAATGCAGTGGTATTAGCTTTATTGTTATTGATTAAAACAGGGCTTGCGAGTCGTATATGGATCATTTCATGAACACATATGGCTCGGAAATAGAATTGTGGATATACAAATTTATTCCACAGCGTTCCGACACAAACGCGTGCAGAGTCAAGATGAGTGCTTATACTGTATTGCCGACGTAACGATTATGGTTCGGTCCAGTATATAGAGAGCACAGCACCAACTGCAATTTACAGTCAAAGTGTCACGCTAACAGACCCAGTTTTGGCTACACTTCACAAAGGAATCTTTTAAATAGAAACTCATTAGTCAATGAATGTTCACTGTTGAGACATATTATTATGAAAACCCACAGAACAAGCTGTAAATATATAAAACGACAGCCAAGCACCATAGTTGGGTAGGGTTACTTTAACTTGATTACTTTCAATTACTTTTGGATTACTCCAATAACAAATATGCCAATAAAAGACCAAAGAAACTAAATAGGAATAAAATTACTAAATTTTGTGCAGGCTTGGGGAGTAACGGAATACATGGAACGGCAAAAATGATTTTGGCTGGCTGTTTGGATTTATTTTCATTTTGTTTCTGTCGCATTTTATGTTAGTTTTGCCGGAGATCAAAGAGATCAAAGCCAGGAGAGAAAGCTTACCACGTGTTGTGAGTCATAACTTTATCCATATGTAGTTTCTTTTGTCTTTTATTGGTATTGGAGTAATCCAAAAGTACTTGAAAGTAATCAAGTTAAAGTAACCCTACCCAACCCTGCCAGGCACACAAAGCATTTCGATTGGGGGAGCAATAGGGGTGGGCGGAGCTGTGCACACAATGCCGTATTCACTAAAGGATTGATATGCCAGTACCTTTGTTTTCAGTATTTTGTGAACTCTGCTTGCGCCTTGTATGGAAACCATTATTACTGAAAAAAAAATCAAGGTCAGAATGAGCCGTAACAATCTTAAGTAATTGCAGGAGGGAAAGAAGTTCAAAGTGGTATAATTGTTTATAATCGTATAAATCATGTAACGTCACACAGTAAAATAAAATGCGCTGAAAATTTTGATTTTGTCTGGAAAGTGGGTTTGGCAGTTTTGCTGAATTTTGTCTTAAAACATATGGCATGGCTCTCTCAAAATAAAAATAATAATTGCTATTATGGCTCTTGGGTCAAAAAGGATTAAACCAATGTTTTTCAAGCAGGGTCCCAGGGCACACTAGTATGCTGTTTACCTTGTCTAGAGAGTCACAAAAAAGTTCAAAATTTTATATATGCAAAAAAACTTTGCCATTGTTCGGGATGTTTGCTTTCTTCCATTGATCAGACAAGAATACTTTATTTTACAACGCCTACCAAACATGCCAAAGTTTTTATATTAAAAAGCAGTGGAGTTTTATCATGCATCTCATTTTTACGCGAAAAACTGGAATTGGCACAGTTTTTCCAAAACAGGAACAAAAAAATGCAATTCCTGGAGCATAAAAACTCAAAAAAAAGCAGCCGTACCAGCCTTGAGTCAAGATTTTTTATTGTTTACATTTAAAATAGCGGTAGATTTATTATAAGAAAAATGGTTGGCATTTTTAGGAGAAAAATAGGTAGTCGGACGTGTAAAGCGATAGTGATGGTATGTTACATAAAAACAGCAGATAAAATCAAATGATTTTAAATAGACATAACAGTTTACAAAGTGACATTTTTTCATCAAGGTTAAAACCAGCAGTTATTATTTTATAGTAAAATGCAACATACATGCCAACCGTTTGACATTAAAATTTAGTTGATCTGTCGCACACACTAGTTTTACATAGGAGACATAATCCGTCTCCAGAATATTCAAAACAAAATTCTACATGTACTTGTTTAAAAGCAGAGGAGGCTTACTGTACTCTTACTAAAACTGAAATCTAATGCAATCGTTGGAGGGTTTTTTTTAAGCACAAAAATTGCTTGAAAATACAGCAGCCGTAGACTATAATACTAGTCTAGTCCTGAGAGAAGTTTTCTTTTGTTGTTGTTTAATTTTGAAAAAGCCGTAGATTTAAAAAAAGAAACGTTAAGCGTTTTTGAGGGGCGAAAAGCGGTAGTGTCTGCAAGTATGCAGAGACTACCTTGTTTATAACAAGAGTAGAAGTGAAACTCCAGGATAAACAGTGCGCCACCATTAACCATTTACTTTTCACTATTCTCACAATTCACTTTTTTGATTGCACTGCATTATTACAACTTAGGCCAGCTACTTTGTAAATACTATCGACTATCTTGACATTCTTTTATTTTGTTCTTATTTTTTTAAGTCTTACGTGTTCATCCTGAAATGCTACGTAAAACTTTTTTTGCAAAAAAATGTTCACTAAGTTAGTGACAATAAAGATAAATTCAATATTCAATTTTATTTAGTGCCCCAACCAATAAAACATTAGTTAATTAAAAAAATATTGATTTACACAAAAACACTAAATATCATATCAAAGTATTTGGGGCAAATATCCATTTTGTAGGTCATAAAATATGCATTTTACACCCTAGAAGGAAATGGTATTACTGTCAGCCATCTTGCTGCCACTGGTACCTGGAAGACCAAAAACCTTGCCAAAGGCTGGAAAAATGGTGCATTGGGTTACTTTGAGTCTCGATAAGTTGTATTCCTTTGTCATCGTCTCTGTGCTTTTTACTAACCTTTCTATGTTGCATAAAAAGATACAGCAACATTTAGAGGGCAAATATAATACTGTATCCCTTTAAGACAACTTTTATTAGCGCAATCATTAGAATATTGTGTTCAACTGTCCAAAAAAGAGGAAGAAATAACTGTCCAATTTTTGTCTTTGTTTGTACTTTGTAACACTCGTTTCCAGTTGTGCTATGTATATATATATATATATATATATATATATATATATATATATATATATATATATATATATATATATATATATTTATTTATTTATTTATGATGTGTTTCTTTAGTGCAGTGGTTAACAGATATTGCCTAACACGCGAAAGGTCTCCAGTTCCAGATCGAGTGAAAACATTTGTTGGCCTGGTTAGGGATGGGTGCCAACAGACTGTACTTACCCAAGACACACCACAAGTGGTTAAGGTATAAATAAGATCAAACACATATTTGTGATACCTACGATATCCCAACAATGCTTTCCATAAAGACGAGGGCACTTTGTTTGCAAATTAACATTCTATTGGACGACCACTGACCATACCCATAAAAGATGTATTATCAGCCCCCGATGTTTCCGGTGATTCGGTCACATGATTTGTCATGGTGTTTGCAAACGTGCACGAAAAGTCTTCCTCCTCTTCCCCAACGATGACATAGGAACTTCGTCTTTTTTTTTTAGAAATAATAATGCTTTGAATCATTAGATTAGGGCAGCACGGCGGCGCGGTGGTTAGCGCGTGTGCGGCACAGTTCTGAGGTCATGGGTTCAAATCCAGCTACCAACCTTCCTGCGCAGGGTTTGCATGTTCTCCCATGCTCGCGTGGGTTTCCCCCGGACACTCCGGTTTCCTCCCACATTCCAAAAACATGCATGTCAGGTTAATTGGCCGGTCCAAATTGTCCCTAGGTGTGAATGAGCGAGCGGATTGTCCGTCCCTGTGTGCCCTGCGACTGGCTGGCAACCAGTTCAGAGTGTCCCCTGCCCGCAGATGGCTGGGATGGGCTCCAGGACCCCTCCGACCCTACTGGATCATTAGATTATCTTTATGTATATCTTCCTCTTCTCATCACAATGCATGTACACTGCATATGGGCTGCCTAAATGCTGCCTTAAGGCATCATACAATGGACACGAGAAACAAAACAAGGCCAAGTGTGTTGACAAAGATATGATAAAATTGATTCCTACCATCTGGTGGTGATTTATCATACTTAAATCATTCACAGAGCCTTCATACTTAGTGAGTGATGTACTCCTCGGCTCGAATAACTGAAGCGTGTGTTGAGTATTTTAGATGAGTGGCTCATGAACTGAGTCAAACTGTGTGGTGATGACGTAAGCGGTGACGTTTAAAATCTCACGAAGTGGGTGTACCACGTGACTGTTTTAGAAAATGATTTGCTAGCTTCGCGTGTGGTTCAAAATAAGTGGCAAAGAAAAGCCCCGGAGTTGAAAGTCTCCTATAGTACAGTTAATCACAGAAATATGCACATCTAATTCTTTACTGACTTGGTATCACACATCAAAGCACCCATGCTTCATCTGTACCATGTGAAATATTTTTGTATAAGCAGGTGAAACTCTCTGCCAAAAACAAACTGCTTGAGGCAAATAACTTTGGAGAAAAAATATTGTTTTTGAATAAAAAAGAAAAGGCCCTTTATTCTACCTCCTTATTTCACGTTTTCACTTGTTGCATAAGCACAAAGTTACAGAAAAAAATCATGATCCACTCTTACTCTGTTACTTTCTTAATACACTCTTCAAACATTTTTTCAGAGCACACTTTACACGTGTTATGCTTCTGAAGACGACAAATGTATACGTTGTAGTACTGAATGAGTTAATGATTTGTCAATGTTGTGGTGCTGTGTCCAAATAAAAAGCTGCAATGTGTAGAAGGGTATAGAAGCGGGAGATACTGTTTAGCCATTCATAATGTATAACACAATGCAGGATCCAAATGAAGAAACGAGAGTGAAAAAATAACCGCGTTATAGCGAGGGATGGGTGCATTCAATCCAACAATGGTGTTACTATTTTAAGCCTCGGTATCAAGGCAAGACAGACAAGAACCGACCTCCATCATCTGCGCGTGCGCGATATTGACCAATCACAAACGAGGAGAATTCTCCCTTGTGCGGAAAAGACGACCACTATTCAAGTCCGACATTTTGATCACTTTCGTCAATCGACGCTGCATGCGTGGACTTGTGGCCCTCTTGTCATTTAAATCCTATATAAGAAAACCCGTGGAGTACAATTTCCAACAAAGTGATTATTTTACTTGGATTTTCACAGGAGCGTCAAGCGTGTCCGTGTCGACTTTCCACGGAATGGCGGAGCTCAAATAAAAGTCCCATGGAAATAATGCAGTGAAATAGCTGTGTTAGGACAGTAACGTGGAATTGATGTACTGTAAAAAGGATTGTTTGCAAGGCGATAAGGACTCATGCGGACAGAGAGCAATATTGAGTCATTTTAAAAAGCTTGCCTTAAAACAGTGAAGTCTTTGTTTAACGCCACTTTGTGTGATGTAAAAAAAATGTCGCTATCAATTACGCCACTCCCCCCCTCCCCTGTCAGTAATAAAAACGTAAATTAAATGTTATCGTGTGGCAGTTGCAAGAAATCACGCTTTTTTTCCTCTCCCAAGATTTTCATCTTGCCCCAAATTTTCAAAGTCTTTTATTTAGTAGCAGTGTTTCAGAATGCATTTAAAATGGCGACCTTGAGAGGTCCATTTGGTTTTTAATAATAAAAAAAACTAGTACTGGGTACATCCATATACGTCATATGAGGTGTATAATTACCCAAGTTCATAAGGTTTGTTAAATATTGAGGCCATCTTCTCCCAACTCTATCAGTGTGGATGGGTGTTTGTGTGTTTGATGTGTTTTGGGTTGTCTGGTGGGGAGGGAAGTGGGGATTTTATTGTCTTGTAAGCTGAATGCTTATATACAGCACTTTGTGTGGTTATTTTTTCCCTGAAAATTGCTTTACAAAAATATTTAAATATCGTATTTTCAAATTGACCATATAAAAATATAGTATTTAGTGGTAATAATGATTCAATTTATTTGGTCCCCTTTGGGCAACTTTATTCAAAGACCAGCCCGGGGGCTACTTACGGCCCGCGATTACATTATGACTGGCCCGCGGTCCCTGTCATAAAATTAATATGTGGCCCACCAATAATCTTGCCTGCAGTAAAAATGTATCATTTGTAAACAAAAATAAAGATATCACAATTTCTCCAGGTGATTGGAGTGGCCCCTTGGCCACCTTGCCCATGGCTTTCTGTGAGAGTTTAAGTCCACCTTGTTTCTGACAAGGTGATTGTAAATCAAAAAAGGAAAGTCAACTGTGAGGGCCCCGCTTCCAGGACAAGGGAAAATTGGAATATTTTTTTCACCAAAATCCGAAACAAATGTGGCTGTTTTCAAAGAATATAATATGAAGAGGCATTGGAAGATGCTACATGCTAACACAAGCTAACTGGAAACGAACGCCGTGAAAATGTGAAGCAACTGGAAGCTGTTTTAACAGTACGGCAGTGCTTTAGCTGCCAGTCCAATGAAAGTGCTACATAGGCAACTTATGAGGTCGCCACGCAGATACAGAAACAAAAAAAACGAAAAAAAATATATATACTATTAGATACACTTCTAATCAGTGCTAACTTTGCAGTCGCTCAAAAAGTGACTGCAGCCTTCAACCAGGAGAAGATGTCATCAGGTGGTGTCTAACCGTCGCTGGGCGTTTCAACCCTAAACCACAACGCCCTTGAGTTGGTGGGCTGGCAGTGATGGCTAGTTACTGCCCATCTTCTCCTGGTCCCCAGCTAAACTTCTCTCTCCTTCTCTAGAGACAACAAGAGGCTCACTCCACGGCTTCCCCCACCCTATGACCAACTGCCTTCCTCTCCCTTCCACTTATTCCCAGAGCTGTTAATGTGTCCCAGACAGACTGTGCTGGGAAGCCCCTGCACCCGACCTCCACCGGGAATAGCTAGGTCTGCCATTGCTTGTCCCTGCACTGTTGGACCAGTTCTTGATATTTGGCGTTTTTCCTTTCATGGGCTTCGCTGCATCCCTCTTCCCACGGTACAGTTGGCTCAATCAGGATGATCTTTTGTGTCTCTTCTGACCAAATCACGATGTTTGGCCTAAGAGAAGTTTGGACTAACTGGGGAAAGTGTAATTTCCTTCCATACTCATACTTTTGTTGCTCATCACTATCCTCAGAGCACCCAAAACCTTGCTTTGTTGATTTACTATGTGCAATACATCGCACTCCATTCCACCAACTGCAGCCAGATCACAACCCAATTACCTAAACTTCTTCCAGCACCTCTCCATTCAACCTTATTTCCAACGCCATGCCCACTCCATCGCGTAAACACGTATTCACCTTACTCTTCCCAACATTCACACATAACTTACGCCCATCACACACTCTTACAAACTCCATTACCAATCTTCTCAATGTTTCCTCAGAATCAGCCACAAGCGCTGTCATTTGCAAACAACAACTGACTTACCTGCCACACCATTCCACTGTTATCCATCATCTCTACACCTCTGCCAAATACTCTTGCATTCACCTCTCATCACACCATCCATGCACACATTAACAGCCATGGTGACATCACACCCCCCTGTCTCACACCAGTCAACACAGGGAACTACTCACTTGTCTCACTCACTACTCCTACACATGCTCTGCTTTTCACATAAAAACTAAAAACTTCAATGCTTCCAACAACTTTCCACCCATTCCATGATTTCTAAGTGGGAGAAATGGCAAAATCGCAGGGTGTTCAAATACCTATTTCCTTCACTGTAAATTATATATATATATATATATATATATATAAGTCCATCCATCCATTATCTACACAGCTTATCCTCAGAAGGGTCACGGCTGTGCTGGAGCCCATCCCAGCTATCTTCGGGCAGTGGGCAGGGGACACCCTGAAATGGTTGCCAGCCAGTCGCAGGGCACACAGAGACAACTCACTTGATCTGTGCTTGGACAATTTGGATCAGACAATTAACCTTACATAAATGTTTCTATGAAAAAAAAAATAATTTGTAAAATTTGACTTATATTCGATGTACCGTGTTTTCCGCACTATGAGGCGCTCCTAAAAGCCTTTATTTTTTTCAAAAGCTGACCATGCGCCTTATAATACAGTGCGCCTTATATATGAATCAATATTTAGTCGCAAAGTCTTGCAACTAAAGCAAGCAGCCGCCGACTAGATTTTCCCCCGAAGGCGAAGTCATCCGCGGTGTATGCTGGGATTTATATACCGGCGTTTCATTTGCTAACCAATGTGTCAATCATCATTTGAATCAGTCACTATTGGCTAAAGTTATTCAAAGGTAAAGGGGGCGGATCCTTTTTGTCATTTACAGGCTCGCATAGGCTAAAGGGGCGAAACAAAGCCTGCAATTGGCCGAAAAAGATGAATGTGAATCACATGTTGGGTTGCACTACGGCATAGAGAAAACATTTTTTACTATTTTGTATTTGTAAATATTTTACTCTCCTGGATTTACTACACTCACGGTTGTAAGAAGACCATTTTCCTCCGAAGGCGAAGTAGTCCGCGGTGTATGCTGGGATTTATATACCGGCGTTTCATTTCCTAACCAATGTATCAATCATCATTTGAATCAGTCACTATTGGCTAGTTATTCAGAGGTAAAGGGGGCGGATCCTTTTTATCATTTACAGGCTCGCATAGGTTGAAGGGGCGAAACAAAGCCTGCAATTGGCCGAAAAAGATGAATGTGAATCACATGTCTGGTTGCACTACGGCATAGAGAAACTATATTTACTATTCTGTATTTGTAAATATTTTACTCTCCTGGATTTACTACACTCACGGTTGTAAGAAGACCATGGTTACGTATCATTGATGAACGTGAAGGCTGCAAGAGAGCTTAGGTGAGCTATGCGGATTTATATTTTCCCGGTATCTTGTTTTAGAATGATCTTGATGTTTCTGTGATGAGTCTATTTTTAAACTAAATTAAATTCAAAGTGTTTATTGTCATATGCACAGTAAAGAACCCCGTTTCCCCGCAAAATAAAATTCTTACTTTGCTGTCCACACAATTGCCAGCAAAAAATAAAATTGAAACTAAGAAATGTTTGTTTGGTGACATTGTACGGACACCGCATCCGCACGTGTCCACGACACATATTTGCTTCTTTGCAAGCTTTTGGAATGTTAAGGGGGTAATAAGTTTGACTGAACTATCTGACTGTTTTGTCGACGTTCCCATTATAGCGCCTTATGATCCGGTGCGCCTTATGTATGGAAAATATAGGACCAAAAACAATTTTTGGGGGGTGCGCCCTATAACCCGGTGCGCCTTATAGTGCGGAAAATACATTACTTGTTAACCTCTGCTATTGTTAAATTTGATACCAAGCGCCAGATACAGCAAGGAAATGGCTACTCCTACCTGTGAAAGTCATTGAAGTCCATTCAAAGTACGCATATCCAAGTAAAACAGTAATGTGCCACAAGATTGTCGACAACCTGTAACATAGTCCATAGAAGAGAATTTGGGTGGTTATTTGAACAAATAAGCCCTTAACCAATTATATGAAAGAGGCAACTTTATAATTTTTTTTAAACTCTATCCTTTTTCAAACACAACATATGTTTTTAGAAAATTCTATCAGGAAAACCGAGGATAAACCTTTTTTGTTAATCTGAAGGATTGGCCACACACTATGTTACGTTAATTCTTTTCACCGTTTTTTTTATAGTTTGCAGATTTTAAACAAGACACACACTCTCGGATTTAAGGAATTTGCTTTACTCATCATCTGCCAAAAAAAACTTGAATAGAAGAAAAACACAACAACGATATGAAAATAAAGAAAGATAGCAGTTGAGATCTTGGCTGGCAACCTTCGGATAAAATACAAGCCTACTTGGCCTAATTTTTACTGTCGATAGAACTTACAGCAACTGGGCGTTCTTATTATTAATTTGAATTCTCAAGAAGACAAACCAATCAATACATAGAACCACGAGATGGACTTTGGTCTTGGTTCGATGATGGTGAAGGCCGATTCTGGTGTCCTCTGCGGTAGTGTGGCAGTCCTCAAGTCTTTAGGCCCTGTCTGGACCAGAATCATTGCAGGTGGTTAACACTGTGGCTGCCTTCAGGGTCCTTTATTTGTCTGGAGGGGCACTTTGAGATAGCTGGTGGGTCCCACCGTCTTGGCCGCTAGCGCGATCTGTGCTTGGACGTTGGTGAAGTCAGGTGTTCTTGCTCCCCACTCACAGGACTTGCTCAGAACCTTTTTGATTACTTGCTGGACAGGACTTGGTCCTTTGCTCCTGGCTCATCTCTTGCCATTTCAGAACTTTATTTTATTGCTTGCTAAGCTGCAACCTCTGGCACCTTTGCTGGCCTCAACGGAACTGTATTTCGGAAGTCTGGAATCACCCTTTGCACGGCTGGCCAGGCTCCTGGGGACTGGTTGTCAAGGCAACCCAAGACGTTCCTTTGTATTACAAATGCTAGATGACACTAAACCACTTGTTCACGCCCAGTGCCACATCAGACCACTTTGGAATATTGAATTAGAGTTACCTTGTTTATCATGGAGTTACCATACAATGCATATTTTTGATAGTGTTTCATAATTTTTTTGATATTACAAAACATAATGCTGACTCAAAGTTGAATGTCCTACAAACGTATTACAACTTTGAAGTTATCACAGTGTTGATGTTTGATGAACCTTTGGTAACTGATTCAACAGCATTTCTCATTTCGCCCCTGTCCTCCTTTATTGCTGGAAACACATATTCACAGATTTAATATATTTTACATACTGGACTCTTTGAAGCAAAATATTACTGACCTGCAAAAGCGTTACATCGAGTAGATCTGTGGCGGAGATCAGACAGCTTGTCTCACCCAGGAGACATATGAGAATGTGAAGGACATCGGCCCAGCGTCCGACAGTTAGCATCAGGACCATCAAGGCACCAAGACGCACAATCGCCAAGCTCAGGAGTTCTTGGCTTGCTGGGAGATCATGCCGTTCGTCTACGAAAGGATGATGTCATGTTTATTAGGAAATCTTAACCCAATTTTTTTTTCACGAAAATGATCAAACATGCATTTTCAGCTGAAAGAAAAAAATAAAACCGAGACAAGCTCAGAAGTGGATGTTGTGATGACATCTCGTATAAGGGAAAGATAGCCATGCAAAGTTGGCTTTTCACTCGGAGGCAAGTCTCTGTATCATGCGGCCAAAAATGGATCTCTGACATCTATAGCTGTCATTGGTAATGAAATACAGTGGAACCTCGGTTCTCGACCATAATCCGTTCCAGAACCCTGTTCAAAAACCGATTTGGTCGATCACAGAAAATCGTTTTTGCCATTAAAAGTAATGTAAAATCATTTTAATCCGTTTCACCACCCTGAACGCTTACCATGATTGTAAACATGAAGCTAACCCAGGCTAATCGTACGTTCGCGTTAGCGTAATCTTTCGTACGGAAGATTACGCTAACATGAACATGTACGACTAAAAAAATCAGGTCGTTTACACGTCATTTAGCACCCGGGTCTCCACAAAAAGTGGTGAGCGGTTAAAGGATAAAGAAAATAATTATGAATAGGATTTCTTACCTTTGTGGTGGTCTGCAGAAGCCATGCTCTATTCCCTCGAAAGAAGGGAAACCCGTACACCTTCTTCATTTTGCTATTATTTCTTTCTTAAATGCAATAGTTGTACGCACTACTTCTTTTTTCACCTGTAGCAACTTTGCTGCTTGCACCGACCTTCTTCGGAGGCATAATTAGGGGCTAAAACACTCCGTAAGTATATGTAAAGCGAAAGCAAAAAGAAGTGCGCGCGCACGTCATAACAGTTCTTCACGAGGGGTGGGGGCAATCTACACCCGTACGCCGCTCAGCATCGCACCCTAGCATACCGGCGTTCGAACTCCGATTTTTTGAGCGAAAAGCGAAGCAAGCAAGAATTTCTTGAAATATTTGGTCGAGAACCGATTTGTTCGAACTGAGAGGTGTTCGAAAACCGAGGTTCCACTGTATTTAATTATGTCTGTATGTTAGTTTAATTCACTTATTTAATCATTTTAGTAGAGAGGTGAAAATGATTTCTTGCTTTAATAGTTACCATATTTTCAAGCCTACAAGGCATTCCTATAAAACCAAAATAGGCCAGAAATTTGAAAGTTCACCTTACATACCGGAAAATACGATGAATAAAATTGAAAATGCATTGTTACAATTGAACGATACTGCAGTAGGTATCTGTTATGCCTTTTTTAAACATACAAAGTTGTCTTCCTGTGCCATTTTGTGGTTAACATTTTACTCTTCTGTGAACTGGAGGAAACAAAACAGAAGAGCGAAACTTCAACGGCAGCTTAGATGCCAACTTTCCAACACTTATTGCAAATCCTCTTCGGTTGTTGCTTCGGACAATAAAGGTCCGTTGCTGTTTCTTTGATTCCCACATCCCCTAGTGTTGATCTGTTTTTTGTAACCTTGACTATTTAATAAAAAGAGGAGGCTTAGGGGAGGGCGAGAGGGACGGGGAATGGAATTTTCTTATCTGAAGGCTTCTACCCCTGTTTCTCCTTGCAAGTTCGAAATCCAGTGATGTCTTCTGTCTTATTTGTGAGTAATAAAGCACTTTTTCAACCACTGTGCCACTGAGATATTGTCAGGTGTGCCGTGGGAAATTATACAATTTGTGTTACCTCTCTGGCAGGGAAGGAGCCCGAGTTGGTGCGTGAGGTTGAGAAATTCCGACTAGATATAGTCGGACTCACCTCTACGCACGGCTTGGGCTCTGGTACCAGTCCTCTCGAGAGGGGTTGGACTCTCTTCCACTCTGGAGTTGCCCGTGGTGAGAGGCGCAGAGCCGGTGTGGGCATATTAGTTGCTCCACGGCTCGGCGCCTGTACGTTGGGGTTCACCCCGGTAGACGAGAGGGTAGCCTCCCTCTGCCTTCGGGTGGGGGGACGGGTCCTGACTGTTGTTTGTGCTTATGCACCAAATAGCAGTTCGGAGTACCCACCCTTCTTGGGGTCCTTAGAGGGTGTGCTTGAGAGTGCGCCCCCTGGGGACTCCCTCGTACTGCTGGGAGACTTCAACGCTCACGTGGGCAATGACAGTGAGACCTGGAGGGGCGTGATTGGGAAGAACGGCCCCCCTGACCTGAACCCGAGTGGTGTTTCGTTATTGGACTTCTGTGCTCGTCACGGTCTGTCCATAATGGACACCATGTTCAGACATAAGGGTGTCCATATGTGCACTTGGCACCAGGACACCCTAGGCCGTAGTTCGATGATCGACTTTGTCATCGTTTCGTCGGACCTGCGGCCGCATGTTCTGGACACTCGGGTAAAGAGAGGGGCGGAGCTGTCAACTGATCACCACCTGGTGGTGGGTTGGCTTCGATGGTGGGGGAAGATGCCGGCCCGACCCGGCAGACCCAAGCGTGTTGTGAGGGTCTGTTGGAAACGGCTGGCAGAATCTCCTGTCAGAAGAAGTTTCAATTCGCACCTCCGGCAGAACTTCGCCCATGTCCCGAGGGAGGTGGGGGACATTGAGTCCGAGTGGACCATGTTCCGCGCCTCCATTGTCGAGGCAGCTGATCGGAGCTGTGGCCGTAAGGTAGTCGGTGCCTGCCGCGGCGGCAACCCTCAGACCCGTTGGTGGTCACCGGCGGTGAGGGATGCCGTCAAGCTGAAGAAGGAGTCTTATCGGGCCTTCCTGGCCTGTGGGACTCTGGAAGCAGCTGGCAGGTATCGGCTGGCCAAGCGGAATGCGGCTTTGGCGGTTGCCGAGGCAAAAACTCGGGCATGGGAGGAGTTTGGCGAGGCCATGGAAGCCGACTTCCGAACGGCTTCGAGGAAATTCTGGTCCACCATCCGACGTCTTAGGGGGGGGAAGCGGTGTGCCATCGACACTGTGTATAGTGCCGATGGGGCGCTGCTGACCTCGACCCGGGACGTTGTGAATCGGTGGGCGGAGTACTTCGAAGACCTCCTCAATTCCACCGGCACGTCTTCCTCTGGGGAAGCAGAGCCTGAGGACTCTGGGTTGGGCTCTCGTATCACTGGGGTTGAAGTCAACGAGGTTGTCAAAAAACTCCTCGGTGGCAGGGCCCCGGGGGTGAATGAGATCCGCCCGGACTTCATTAAAGCTCTGGATGTTGTGGGCGTGTCATGCTTGACGCGCCTCTGCAACATCGCGTGGACATCGGGGACAGTGCCTCTGGACTGGCAGACTGGGGTGGTGGTTCCCGTCTTTAAGAAGGGGGACCGGAGAGTGTGTTCCAACTACAGGGGAATCACACTTCTCAGCCTCCCTGGTAAGGTCTATTCAGGGGTACTAGAGAGGAGGGTCCGCCAGGAAGTCGAATCTCGGATTCAGGAGGAACAGTGTGGTTTTCGTCCTGGCCGTGGAACACTGGACCAGCTCTATACACTCTTCAGGGTCTTTGAGGGTGCATGGGAGTTTGCCTGTCCGGTCTACATGTGTTTTGTAGACTTGGAGAAGGCATTCGACCGTGTTCCTCGGGAGGCCCTTTGGGGGGTGCTTCGGGAGTATGGGGTACCGCACAGTCTTATCCGGGCTGTGCGGTCCCTGTATGCCCGGTGCCAGAGTCTGGTCCGCATTGCCGGCACTAAGTCGGATTCGTTCCCGGTGAGGGTTGGGCTCCGCCAGGGCTGCCCTTTGTCACCGATTCTGTTCATAACTTCTATGGACAGAATTTCTAGGCGCAGCCTTGGCGGGGATGGAGTCCGGTTTGGGGGCCTCAGCATTGCGTCACTGCTTTTTGCAGATGACGTGGTGCTGTTGGCTTCCTCAGGCCGTGATCTTCAGCTCTCGCTGGAGCGATTCGCAGCCGAGTGTGAAGCGGCCGGGATGGGGATCAGCACCTCCAAGTCCGAGGCCATGGTTCTCAGTCGGAAAAGGGTGGTATGCTCCCTCCGGGTCGGGGAGGAGGTCTTGCCCCAAGTGGAGGAGTTCAAGTATCTTGGGGTCTTGTTCACGAGTGAGGGTAGGATGGAGCGGGAGATCGACAGACGGGTCGGTGCAGCGTCTGCCGTCATTCGGACCCTGTACCGGTCCGTCGTGGTGAAGAGGGAGCTGAGCCGAAAGGCAAAGCTCTCGATCTACCGGTCGATTTTCGTTCCTACCCTCACCTATGGTCATGAACTTTGTGTCATGACCGAAAGAACTCGATCCCGGATACAAGTGGCTGAAATGAGTTTCCTCCGCAGGGTGGCTGGGTTCTCCCTTAGAGAGGTGAGAAGCTCAGTGATCCGGGAGGGACTCGGTGTAGAGCCACTGCTCCTCCGCGTTGAGAGGAGCCAGTTGAGGTGGCTCGGGCATCTAATAAGGATGCCTCCTGGACGCCTCCCTCGGGAGGTGTTCCGGGCATGTCCCACCGGCAAGAGGCCCCGGGGGCGGCCCAGGACACGTTGGAGAGACTATGTCTCTCGGCTGGCTTGGGAACGCCTCGGGGTCCCGTCGGATGAGCTGGAGGAGGTGGCTGGGGATAGGGACGTCTGGGCTTCCCTTTTAACGCTGCTGCCCCCGCGACCCGACCTCGGATAAGCGGAAGACAATGGATGGATGGATGGATGGATGGATTTGGAACGGCCAATAATGTTGAACCGGTGGTGTTACTGTTAGTTTCACTGCCGATTTTAAATGCGGATCCGAGTGCATAATTTGATCGCCGGCAAGCTATTTTTGCTTTGTGCTTGTTCATTTTAGCATGATCGATCAATGCCACACAACCTCGCGTACCATAATTGATCAGATCGACACAGTATAGACACTTTGCTTTCCCTGGAACATCACACTTTGCGATGAACTGGCTCAAAGTTTCTGTAACTTCCTCGATCTTTGCGCCGATTTTAACGTTTACTGTGACAGTCTTCTCCAGCCATGACCACTTAAATTTATTCTTGATTCCTTTATCAATCTCGGAGACAAAAGCCTTGTCTTCTTTTCTTAGTGTTTTCATATTTACTTTTTCAAACACTCATTTCACCGTTTTGAAAAGACCGGAAGGAGCGCCATGTTTGAGAAAGCCAATGCTCTGAACAAAAGCTCCGCTGATTGGTTATCAGCGAACCTATCGACCAATGGTAGGAGTCGATCTATTTGTTAGCTAAACCACGTTGTGTGTTATAGATCTAATGCGCTGCGCTTCTTTTTGCCGATTTTTCTCGCGATCTCTAACTGCTAACTTGGGGTGATGAAACAGTCACGTATCATACCTCACCCCCCAAAAATATTTTCTCATGGAATTTAGACGATTTACGGGAATGACCTTTGGGGTTCAAAAACAGCGGAAATCCGCGGATCCGCGGAAAATTCTGATCCCTGCTTACCAGAGAAAAAACGGCACCGACTCCGTTATGCTTAATTTGTTGAAAAACCTCTCCAACAGTGCTATGGTCCCAAGTAAGCGTAAATGCTATCTTCAAATGTAACTCTTCATTTCAAAACAAAAACGTTTACATTAAGAAACAAGCAACTTTCATGAGAAACACTGGCAAATGTAAACCAAAGAGCCCTTCAAGCTTGTTACCACGCCGCTGAACTTGAGGCTAAGTTAAAAAAGTCCCACACTGTGGCAGAGCAATTAATTGACCCCTTAGCACGTGATGTCACGTTGCATTCCAAACAAATTTATGTTATGTAGGTAAAAGTCACGTCAAAGACACTAAATGTACTGTAGCTAACAATAAGTAAGCTACAGTAGTAACTGAGAGTGTCTGATGTCTGCTGTAGATAAACGCATTGGCCTATTCAAAATACCATGAATGATAAACAACTCGAGAAGCTTTCGGTTGCAGTCCATTTGAGATTTTATGGCATCCTGGATAAAACATATCAGCATACACAGCTAACGTTACTGTCTTACCTTTGCCAATTAATTTCAATGGGCTAGGGTTAGAGACATAAACGAGCTGCTATTATTGTGATTAACCAGCAATCCAAAACGGTAATTTTACTCATATCACATGTTTTGAAACTGTTATGTGCTCTACGATGAAGCTTATTACGCTGAAACAAACTGTCAGATTCTCAAAGGATCAGACAGGAGATGAATGTTCAGAAGATAAAGCGTCACTTCGCCAAAATAAATATTTTCAACATGCTCAAAAGTGATTTCTATACAAGGTGTAAATGCTCCATGCTTTACTGTTATAGTACATTAGGCATAAATTTAGATACAATTTTAGTTACGCTTACACAAGGGGAGACATTTTACGCAGGGGTGCATTTTTCAGCACAACCTTCGTAAGAACAAGTATGCATCCAGACTTTTATAATCTTTTAGTTGAGCACCGGTGTATGCAGTTACTCTATTGACAATATATTAGTATATATGGTGGGGACTAAAGTCGGGCAGACTGGAGGATTTGGTTGCATGTGTGAACACGTCAGGATGGAGAAGGTATAGGTTGGTAGCTAGCCTTGCTAATGCTAGCCTCAGTTTTTCCAAACAACGCTCTTTGTGCTTTCCGACAAAGTGAGCCACCTCATCTGACAGTTGCATATATTGGTTGACTAGTCATTGCCAATGGTGTTGAATAGTATAGCTGTTTTTGTTGTCATTGTCGACTGTTTACTGGCCTCGTTACTACTGTCCGTCATGATGTCGTCACATGGTTAGGTCACGTGTGTGCAAAGCGTCAATACTCCCTGCCTGCAAAGCCATTCTAAATTAGATGCTCAGACCTGAGAAATAGCCAAAGTCCCTCAGATAGCACATTTTTTTTTCAGCTTGTGGTGTTCAGCGGGATTTTTAAAAATAAAATAAATGTGCCTTGGCTCCAAAAAGGTTGCGAAACACTTTACTAGGAGGGGAAATTTAACATAAGGGAACCTCTTACCTTGCATGTAGACCACCAGTAAAGTGTAACAGATAGTTAGGGGCGCCCAAAACGTAAATCCCTCTGTTGCCGACAGGAAATGTTGATTGATGATGGCCACAGCTGCCATTACAGCCACTGCAAAGACGACCAGGAGCATCCCGCATATTGCAGGAACGAGTCGAGGGCCTCGGCCGTACGTCAGCAAACCGATGCAAATGCCGCAGTAGCGTTGTGAGCTGTGCAGTTTGTACAGAGCGGCCACATGCCGCCGCAAGCAAGCAGCCCACCTCGCCAGCCAGTAACTGAACATTGCAACCAGAAGACAAGATAGCAAGCGACGAGGAGCCTTTTCATGAAGGAATTGCAGTGTGCAGCTGAGGGCGCATCCCAGCGAGAACTGGCTTTGAACGATGAGATGATGGAGAGCTTTCAGCGATTCCTGCATAACAATTGCACAAAAATCCTGAATTTCACAACTATAACAAATATTGATGTTTTGCTTAAAAACAAATGGCTCTAGACCATTGGGGGGCTGGGGGTGCTGTCTGGGGGACTATCTTGTCGTGGGCCACTGTTGGTTAAAATTGTTTTACATTGAGCTAGGAGGAAATAAAAATGTCTGATTAATGTATTTTATATTTTGCCAATACAGTTTTGAGTCCACCTCCGAGTAGATTAACAAAACAAAACAAAATGAAGATTCTGGAGAGGAAAAATCCCATCCACAGCATTGTAAAAGACTCATTACCAATTATTGTGAATGTTTGATTTCTGTTATCGCTGCCAAAGGTGGCCCAGCTCACCATTAGGTTCAGGAGGCAATTAATTTTCAACATAGGGGCAGATAGGTTTTTATTTTTTTGTGCCTTAATGAATTGAATCAACATTTAAAAACGTTTTGGAATTCCCATGGTTGGTCTCTGTGTGATATTAAAATTAGTTCAATGATGTGAAACCTTTGTGAGTGATAAACATGCGAAAAACACCAAAGTCATTGCCACATTGGAGAGGCTGAGTACAAGGCCTTCCCAATCCCAAAACACCAGACTAGAAATATAATAATAGAGATATTTTTCGCCAACATTTGTTCATAGAGTGGAGAAGATGAAAACAAAAATAATAAGAATTATAATAATCATGACTCTTGTGACTAATATTGTTGTTATTAAGATCACATTTTTCTATCAAGCGGAAACTGCAAATCAATGCAACTATTTCTTACCGGTCCCCTGTTAACCCATCCACAGACCGCCTGAAGACAAAACTCGAGCACCACTATGGAGGCCACACAAGAACCTACAGCAGCCAGAACCCCGGCCATGAAACCAAAGCCGAGCATCCCGAGTCCATGTTTTACTCTCCTCCGCCTGGATGCATCTTCGGTATTCGAACTATGGGTTGAAGGAAGAGAGTTTAATACCAAGAAAATAAATATAGAATTGCATGAAAGATGGCTTTACCTTTCCTCCTCGACATACACACGTACTCTGAGAAGGGAGACCATCACGGAGATCCCACATGCACCAACAAATCCTGTAGGTTGTGGTTCATTCCTGTTATTCAGTGCCATTTGAGTCCCAGTGACATAAAATGGTATATTTTGTGAACAAATGGGTTTTCATGTATACTTAACTGTCCTCTACCATAGGACAGTGTGATATGTATGCAGGATGAATTAATTTTGAATAAATTACTCTGATTATAGTACAAGTACACTAAAATGCTACGTCCCCAGTCATGTTTGATTGGCTTCTGTTACACACATAATTGAGAAAAATCTTGTAAATTAATGTTTTTTTATAACTTCTGTAATGCCTTCAAGATAATATTCCCCACCTAATTTCAGTTGTTAGTGCATTTTTCCCGTTTAAAACCTATAAAATATGTAATGCACCCACTAGTAAGAAAGACACTTTTCCAATTATATGATCTTCTTTTGCACCGCCAACCAAAAACTTGATGGAGTCTCACCTTGAAGCAAACGGCAGAGCAGATCAACGTTCAGAGCCCAACATTCCATCAAGTAAGATGTCGGCAGCAACGCCGTAATGAATGAAATCATAGCTCTTAAGTTCTGATTGATTTGAACAGAAGCTTTAGTAAATATTTCTATGTATATTTGCGAGTGTAATGAATGTTATTCATTACTGGCAGTTTAGCATTGAGTTTTTCCCGACGTGAAGCGTGCTCCAAAGGTCGGCCATTTGGCTCTCAGAAGATAAGAGCCGCAAACACAGAAATAGGTGACATGAAATCTGACCGATAAGGGACGTAATGACGGCATCAAATGTGAGTCTATTCGACTTTGTCATGTTGGCCCATTCTTGGTTTGAAATGAGTTTCCAGGCATTTACTCCGGCCTGTCCCGGTTATAGTTCCTGGGAAACCATCTAGATTGGAAGCATTGTGTTCCTTCGCAATTTCCTGGTTCATCTTCAGGGTCCTTGGTGCATCTTCGATTTTTATTCTATTAATAGGTTCCAAGAATAAATACATACTTGGTAGAATTAAGGCTTCACTTTAGAGGAACTTTCATTCTGAAACCAATCGGAAAACTGGCTTCTGTTTCCTGGGTGATGATTTGAGTGTTTAGATTCAGATTCAGATTCAGATCTACTTTATTGTCATTCTAGTACACGTGTATACAGAACGAAATGTCGATACATCTGACCCGCACAGTTTCCTTGAATGTACAGATATAAATAAAATGTTGTATTGAGTTGGAGTATTGAGTACTAATAATATACTAAATAATAAATAATAATACTAAAGATCACTAGTTCCAAAGAACCCCATGGGCAAAAACATGCCATCTCTCAAAAGAGAGAGAGAGAGAGAGAGAGAGAGAGAGAGAGAGAGAGAGAGAGAGAGAGAGAGAGAGAGAGAGAGAGAGAGACTCATCTCATCATTAGCTGCACCGCTTATCCTCAGTAGGGTCCCGGGGGTGCTGGAGCCAATCCCAGCAATCAAAAAAAAAAAAATAAAAAAAATAAAAAAAATATATATATATATATATATATATATATATATATATTAATGCTATACTTGTTGTAGTCTTAGGTTGTATACGCTATATTTGTGTTGCGCATCGTACCTTTAGGTTATATACGCTATACTTGTGTTGCTTCGTCATACTGTTAGGTTGTATGTGCTATACTTGTGTTAAATGTCATACTCTTAGGTTGTATGTGTTATATTTAGGTCATATACGCAATATTTGTGTAACACATTACACAAGTATACGCTATTCTTGTGTTGAGCGTCGTACTGTTGTACGGTTGTATACGCTGTACTTATGGTACAAATGTACTGTTAGTTCGTATACGCCCTACTTGTGTTACACGTTATACTCTTAGGTTGTAAACGCTATACTTGTGTTGCGCATCATACTGTTAGGTCGTATACACGACTTTATGTGCCAAACTCTAGGGCGGCGCCATTGTACACAGCACCACTGGAAGTGATGTTCTTCACTTTTGATTTTTTGTAAAAAAAAAGCCGGACAATTTGAATTGCACGTTGGTATGGTCATGCCAGTAAAATGGGAACACGGTTGTTCTACTTTGACTGGAGGTGACAAACCCTCACCAGATACACTGCGTGCAATAAAGGAAAATATTTCAATCTGGCCGAGTGTTACATACAGTAAGTTTTGCGTTCACTTAGTGGTCTTCAGTCACATGCTTCCTAAAATCGTTGATTTTGTCAAGGGCAGTTTACAGTTGTGCAATATATATCTGACTATTGAATAATATATTTAACTCTTATTCAATACATGTTCACACCTCATGTGGCAGTCGAATCAGTGGACCCTCAATGTTAGCAAGGCCAGCGCAGATGGTCAACATCCTATCCAACCTCAGTGTCATTGTGATGGGAAGGGTTTGAGATAAAATCCTGACTACTTTCAACCTTCTCTACATGGAGGCGGGCATTGGCTACCCGCCTGGTGAGTGTAACCTCCTCATTGGTCAACCATCTCTCATCAAGCAGGTTTTGTATGGTGAATCCCCGGTCTGCGATTACCTCATCACCAGCCTTCAGGTAGTCCAAAACCTGCTGTCCCTGGTGATATACTTGTCACTGCTTCTGCCAGTATATGCGTCGGATTTAAACATGATGACACTATTGGGACCAACAGCAAAAAGATATTTCACAGTGTTGGTGCTCTCGTAGCAGCTGAAAGTGTCAATGATGCAGGTGGTTCGAGGGTAGTTCTTCTTAAACTCCAAGGGGATAAAGGCTCAGAACTGCTCACCCATAACATCAATCAAGTGACCAATCACTAAGTTTGACCTGCTTGTAGACACGCTGAAGCTATGAGCGATATTCCCTAATAATAGGTTTAGTCTGAGTTGCAATAAGGTAATCAGGATTTGTTCAACAATGGGAAGCTTAACGGATGGTTCACTGAATGGCAGCAATGACGCCGCCGAAGCGGAAAACTGTGCCTTATGCACTCCTGTGAACAACGACTTGCCATCATCAGTGACTGTAGTGCGAGCCAGAGTAGGAACGTTTTGATCCTCACACTGCGTTGCTTATCCTGTTTTGATGTGCTGTTTTCTTGAGATGTACCTATGATCAGCATGTGTCTCATCTTCCCTCTGGGTCTGCGCATCTCAATAATTTAGGGTAGCAGGCTCACAAAGAGGCAGGCAGGTTTCTGACACATCTCGGGACGCAGACTCACAAGTTTCAGTCACATCTGAACAAAGGAGTAGAGAAACATGGAGTTAAATTAATGCAGCTGTGGAACATAGTATCACAATTTCAAAAACATCTCTCTCAAACACACACACACACACACACACACACACACACACACACACACACACACACACACACACACACACACAGTATGTAGCTAACAAACTGCACTCTGGTTTGTTATACTGGATCACTGTATATTACTGCGATCTGATCACGAATATTCCCGTTATTCCAGGGTGTAGACTACCAAATCACATTTTACCGTTTGGCAACCTGCTGTACCACTCAAACACCGATAGCATACTGCTAAACTTGCAAGGCTATGATGTTCATGGCAACAATTTACTTGGCAACTACAGGTAGATACAGAAATCTAACAACTGTGATGGTACATGTTTGAAGTAACAGTGTTAGCGAAAGACAAGCTGAAGCTTAACTTACCCTATTGAAGACGGCTCCTTTTTCTATGCAAAGAGGAAGGGGTTCGCCTTTCGAGACAGCGTCTCGTTTTTGGGGAAAAGGATTTTCGTTTTTTTCTCCACAAAGTGGAAGGAACAGACAAAAACGTTTTAGGGTGATTTCCTCACCCTAAATGCCCTAATCCACATCCGCGATTTGTAATCATTATTTGGCTTCATGAAGAATGAAAACAATGGATCATATGTACAACCCCACTTCGTGACTGGTTAGTGGTCAAAACTTTCCAGATCAAGCCGCTCGTTCAGACGCTTTTGTGAATTTCGGCATCCAATAATGGCGCACGTCCTCCCCGAACTACATTTCTTTCTTCTATCCTGTTGTGTTTATCGAGGCTGAAAACGCGACTAACGCAAGCCAAGCTAAGCTATCGGAAGTCAAAAACATCACTCGGGAGAATGCGGAAGTGGCGTTTGGAATTCTCTAAAAAGGTCTATACGTTAAACTTGTGTTACGTGTCATACTGTTGTCATTTTTGCAATGCTAGATATTTCTTACATTGCGGAAATTCACTATTCACAGTCGGTTACAAAACAGGCTACCCACAAAAATTGATGTTAATGTAAACTCAAAACATCCTTCTCATATTTTTCTGCGGGAAAGTCAATGGTTGACTCGAATTTTAACAAAAACAAACAACTTTGCTGTTTGACTAAGTGTTACGCTGCAATTTTACAAAAAGTGCATCAGAGGACAATTGCAATCTTAATAACATTGCTAGACCTCAAAGTCCACTTTGAGTCCATTTATAGCACCATCACAGTGTTTGAGAACAGACCAAGGAATGTTTAACCAACCATTTCCACTGGACTTTGTCATTGTAGAAAGGTTGAACCCACACAATATAACAATAGTAATTTATGTCCATGGGAGCCCTGTGAGTTGGTGACTGTCATGTGGCCATAAATCTCAAAGGCAAGTTCCACGCATGCGGGGTCAATAAGAGGAACGCTGACACAACTCAAACTGGCCTGAACGATTGACGAGAGGAGAACGAATATTTCCTAAATGGAAGCCAACAGTGCCGGTGGCAGTGTGGAATATAATCGTTGGAACGATGACAACATTAATATGAACGTAGAGGCGTCACAGTCCACCTTCACCAGGTGAGTAACATTTGATCAAGCAGGTGTTTGCTCAACTTGACGAACCTCTTTTGAACTTCAGGGTTTGAACACATTTTTTTCATGGCTATATTCAAAAACTTTTCAAGGCCAATGTTTCATATTTTTTATTTTATTTTGATCACTAAAACAAAATCACTGTCTTACAGCTAGCAAATAATTTGTGCTTTTTTCAGCGGTTCCTATCTATGATCTACGATCTTTTCGTGTCAATGAGTTGTTATAAACTGACATGAACTCTGCCGTTCTTCATCAACAATGCACGCGCAGCTTGGCTACATCACACTTGTTTACAAACACGTAAAGGGCTCTAAGTGTTGGGTAATAATTGAGTTGAATACTGAAGACAAAAAAGAAGGTGATATTTGTATGAAAAACAAAAAAATGGGCCAAATCTGGACTAATTTTAAATCTGCTCAGTGTGTAAAAATCTAAAATTGTTTTGTCGGTTTCATTTTCACTCAATATTAGATTTTCTTCATTTATTCAGTGGTCTATAGAGTCAGACTGGCAAGAAAGATGGCAATTGCAACAATTTCGAGTATGTTACAGCACCTCATCTCTCATCTCATTAGCTACACTGCTTATCCTCAGTAGGGTCGCGGGGTGCTGGAGCCCATCCCAGCAATCATCGGGCAGTGGGCAGGGGACACCCTGAACTGGTTGCCAGCCAATCGCAGGGCACGGTATTTTACAGCACTTTACCCAAAATTCAAGCGTTTACTAACATTGAAAACTCAGGATTTAAAATTCAAGCATTTTAGAGGATTTCAAGCACCTGTACGGCGTCCTGGAACTTAAATTAAATCATTAACTGTGTTAAGTTTGTCTTGTTTTCTCTGTGCTTTTTTATGTGTTACAAATACAGGAAGTTTAAACATTATGCAATTTTACCCATAATTCATTTTTTTGGTATAACGTGACCTCACAACCAGCAGCAGAAAGAAATGTGAGAAGTACTTGCCTACTGTACTTAAGTATTTTGTATATGTACTCAAAGATAAAATCTGTCTAATCTCGTTGCAAACAATGTTCTTTCGTTGTCATCAATGACAATAAAGACAATTCTATTTCTAATTTGAGAGCAAGTAGCTCTAGTCGTAGTGTTTTTACGTTTTTGATTTTTTTCAATAAATAATATGCTCATATTTCCTTAGTTTTCCAGTTTATATGAGAAACTAAAAAAACGTAATAAGAATGTAAAAACTACCTTGCAAACAATCACAATTCATGAGCTAATCAGGACTCTATATTCCAAATTTAGGATTGAATGTGCTTTTTTTTATAGGTAGCGTCTCATCCATAATCATTGTTTTTCACTTGGGCAGTAATATATGTGTTGTAAATTTGCAAGGTTTATAATTCATTTGTTTTGATGACTGAAAAGCATGATTTATTCCAGGGGTCACAAATAGTTTTTAAGCTGAGAGCTAATATTTTTTATTGTTTGCCACAAGGGTCTACCTGTTTGACATTCATTTCTCCAATAACAATATACTGTATGTTATTATCATTTCGTTATTATGTTATTAAAATGGGTTGTAATTATTAGATGTCGAGTTGAAATAGGCTCAGTCAACCACTAAAACATCATGCAAATATAAATGTTCTGCATATATATAGCGCTTTTTAAGTCAATGAAGACCTCCCAGGTCAGTTTTAAATAAAATGTACTGGAAAATCACAAAGACCCATCACTAGTGACCTAATATTATAATCTGCTGCCTTATCGTGGTGGAGGAGTTTGTATGTCCCAATGATCCTTTAAGGCCTTGGTAGGGTCAACCATGACTAAGAGGTTCTAGGTGGGGGGCCAGACAAAACGCAGATCAAAAGACCCCTTTTGAAGACACAAATCTTTGGTCCACAATTTCCCTCGCCTGGACACGGGTTACTGGGGCCCCCCTCTAGAGCCAGGCCTGGGGGTGGCGTCCGCTGGTGAACGCCTGGTGGCCGGGCTTTTGCTCAAAGGGTCCGGCCGGGCACTGCCCGAAGGGTCGACATGGGGCAATCTTTTCATGGGGTCACCACCTGTGGGAGGGGGCAAAAGGGTTGGGTGCGTAGAGAGCTGGGTAGCAGCCAAAGAAGTGGTCCTTGACGTGTCTTGGCAAAGAGTCGGATTTGTTTCCAGTGGAAGTAGGACTCCGCCAGGGATGCCCTTTGTTACAGATTCTGTTCATAACTTTTATGGACAAGATTTCTATGTGCAGCCTTGGTGGGTAAGGAATCCAGTTTGGGGGCCTCAGCATTGCATATCTGCTGTTGGCTACCTCAGGCCGTGATCTTCAGCTCTCGCTGGATCGATTCGTAGCAGAGTGTAAAGCGGCTGGGATGAGGATCAGCACCTCTTAGGCCGGTACTCTACGTAGAGCCACTTCCCCTCCGCATTAAGAGAAGCAAGTTGAGGTGGCACGGACATCTGATATGGATGCCTCCTGGACGCCTCCCTCGGGAGGCGTTCCGGGCAGGTCCCACTGAAAGGAGGTCCCAGGGATGACCCAGGACACGCTGAAAAGACTATATCTCTAGGCAGGCCTGCGAACGCCTCGGGATCCAGTCGAATGAGCAGGAAAAAGTGGCTGGGGATAGGGAGGTCTGGGCTTCACTGTTAAGGCTGCTGCCCCTGCGACCCGACCCCGTATAAGCGGATGATAATGGATGGATGGATGGCTGCGGGCTACACGGGAGGGTATCATGTACCCACGGAAACCACTGATGTATTTGGTATCAACTATTTACTTTTTGCTTCAAAGTACAAGTCAAATTAAGTGAGTCACTTTTTCATCTGCATTTTTACTATTTTCCAGACTATAAGGCACACCAGATTATAGGGCACACATTCTCAAAATTATTTTGTAAAATATTTTTCATATACTAAGTAAACGGCATACTGGACTATAAAAACATGAAATACTAATTATATATGTAAATTTCATAGAGCATGAGTTTTAGGAAATCTGGTTTTACCACTACAATGCATTAATTTATTCATAAATGGTTAAATGGATGTAGGAGCATTTGATTGTAACTATGCATTTCCAAAAAGTATTTACCGGTCTATGAGTCTATGAACTTACTTTCATCTATCTGTCCAATGTTTTTCTTTAGGTGAGCCTTGTATTCTGAAAATACATGTAGTGGAAATTCCTTGCTCCAAGTACATCCCCCTTAGAAACTTTTCTAGCATGTGTAACATGACATTCCCCGAGTGGTCTATGAGATCAATGGCATTAGAATGAGCGCGGCAAGGCAAGCGCTCTTTTTTTTTCTACGAGACCGGGAGCTGACCTGGCGTGCCACGGCTCGCCTTTGCCCATGGACAGGGAGGACAAAGGAAGCGAGCCTGTGGCTACCTATCTCTCCCTCTCCTTTGCTCGGGAAGCAAACAAACGAGTCTCCAAAAAAGGCAGAGAGGTATTTACAAAACGGCTGATGTCCCCGCAGTGTCCCTCCCCTATTCCAAGGTAACTAGAAAGAATTTCACAAACTCCCATATTGTTGGTGCTCTGGACATAATTTCATTCTAACACAACATGAAATAATCTTTGATGGTTGATTGTAAATGGTCTGCATTTATATAGCGCCTTTCAAGTCAATGGAGACCACTCAAACCGCTTTACAATGTGCTTCACACTTACCCATTCACACACACACTCGCACACCAATAGGGAGTCTGCCATGCAAGGCGCCTACCTGCTTGTTGGGGGCATTAGGGATTCAGTGTCTTGCCCAAGGACACTTCGACATATAACATGCCCTCTACATGATCCTGTTCTGTTCCAATTGTGTTGGGCAAGACCACATCTAGTTTTATTGTGATCAACTGTGTTTTATTGCCCATTTGTCATAATATTATTGAATCCCAAGAAATTAGTGATAAGGGGAAGTGGAAAACAGTAACAACGATCGAGACGAAGAAGGGAATGATTGCCAAATTTGAGGATTGTCATGTACGGTAATTGATTGTGCCTGTGCGGCAGACGCGTTATTACGGTACACACAAGAAGACCGCGTGGTATCTGGAGACATGTTTGTAAACTAGCAAAGACGCTAGATCGTGTTCTGTAAATAAACAAGTTCATGTTGGGTTTAAAGAGGACTCCGTCCATCTTTTACATGGTGTCAGAAGTCTGAAAGGATCCAGATAAGGAGACAAGTCATAATGGCCAAGTTTAATCCTCCATCGAACTTTGCTTTCGAGAAACCGTCAGAATGGCCGGACTGGAGGCAGCGTTTCGAGCGCTACAGAATCGCTACGAAACTAAACAAAGACGATGGACAAGTTCAAGTAAGCTGCTTGATATATGCAATGGGAAGCGAGGCGGAGAATGTGTTCAAGTCTTTTGTTTTTGCTAATGACGGTGAAGAGGATAATTATGACGTTGTGCTGAAGAAGTTTGATGATTACTTCGTTCCGCGGAGGAATATCATCCACGAACGCGCGTGTTTTCATCAGCGTTTCCAGAAGCCTGGGGAGAGGGCAGAAAGCTTCATAAGGGCTTTATATGAACTATCAGAACATAGTGATTTCGGCACGAGCCGCGAGGAAAACATCCGAGACCGGATAGTTATTGGAATATTGGACAAGGAAGTGTCGCGTAAGCTTCAGTTGATGGAAGGCCTGACATTGACTCAGACTGTGCAAGTAGTTCGACAGGCGGAAGAGATTACTGCGCACGTCAACATGCAAGGAGAAGCAGTAGGGACGGTGCATGAAGTTACAAGGCAGAGCTACAGATACCCAAAGTCTAAACCACAAGGTGGGGAGAAAGACAGAAAATGGGGAAATGTGAGAAAATGTCTTAAATGTGGAAAAACACAGCATAACAAAGATGAAAACTGCCCTGCTATGAAATCTACCTGCCATATCTGTCACAAAGCCGGGCACTGGGCTAGAGTGTGCAGGAATAAAAAGCAAGTGAATGAGATTAGTGAGCGGGCAGAACAGTCAGGACAACCCGAGCAGTCAGCATACTTCCTGGGTGCTGTGTCACATGTGAAAAATGTAAAAGAACAGTGGTTAGTTAAGCTCCGGCTAAATAAAAACCCAATAACATTCAAAATCGACACAGGGGCAGATGTGAATGTAGTCAGCGAGGCGACGTACAACGCATACACTCCAGAAAGTGTGTTGGAGCCACCAGACATTCCACTGGACGGCCCAGGTGGAGAGCTAAATTGTCTAGGGAGGTTCCAGGCCACAGTAACCTACAAAGGAAAATCATATCCACTAACAGCTTATGTAGTAGAGGGGATCACTAATAATCTCTTAAGTCGCTCAATGTCAGTGAAAATGAATCTTGTGAGGAGAATAGACAAAATCAGTTTGAACATTTAGCAACACGCAGACTATGGGACATTGAAAACAGAGCCAGTGAGAATACAGCTTAAAGACAATGCCCAGCCGTATGCTGTACATACTGCACGCCGGGTACCACTCCCGATGCTCCAGAAGGTAAAAGAAGAGCTAAAGAGAATGGAGAGTAATGGCATCATTGAGCCCGTGACACAACCTACTGAGTGGTGTGCACCTATGGTCCCTGTCTCAAAGAAGAACACAGACAAAGCTCGCATATGTGTTGATCTCAAAAGACTGAATGAATCTGTCAAAAGGGAGCGATACATCCTACCTACTGTGGATGAGATAACAGCCAAGCTAAGTGGAGCAACTGTTTTTTCATCACTTGATGCAGCCAGCGGGTTTTGGCAAATTCCACTGCATCCAGACAGCATCAAGCTCACAACCTTTATAACTCCATTTGGTCGGTACAGCTTCAAACGCTTGCCATTTGGAATTACTAGTGCACCTGAAATCTTCCAGAGGAAGATGATGGAGACTCTACAAGGGTTGGAAGGCGTAGAGGTCTTCATGGACGATATTTTGGTCTACGGGAGCAATATGGAGCAACACAACAGACGTCTCAACAAAGTGATGCATCGTATTCAGTCAGCTGGACTTAAACTGAATAAGGAGAAGTGCTCCATTAGGCAAAGCCAACTAAAGTTCCTGGGGCATCTCATCGACAAGTCAGGGATTCGACCTGATCCTGAGAAGGTTGCAGCAATTCGGAAAATGCCACCTCCAGTAAATGTCACTGAGCTAAAGCGAATCCTGGGAATGGTGACTTTCCTTGGCAGGTACATTCCCAACCTCTCCACTGTGGGGCAGCCGCTCCATGAGTTGCTGAAGGACAAGAATAACTGGATGTGGGGACATGCTCAACAGACAGCCTTCGAAAACATAAAGGAATTACTGACTACTGCACCGGTGCTGGCCTACTATGATGTCACCAAACCCACGGTAGTGTCAGCAGATGCTAGCAGTTTTGGACTGGGGGGTGTGCTGTTACAACTTCATGGAGAACACTGGAAACCAGTGGCATACTGCTCTAGACGACTATCTGATGCAGAAACACGTTATGCCCAGATAGAAAAGGAGTGTCTGGCAGGTGTGTAAGCATGTGAAAAGTTTGACAGATACCTAAATGGCCTTGAACGTTTCAGGTTAGTGACGGATCACAAGCCGTTGGTACCCCTTATCAACAATCAGAGCTTGGAAAATGTTCCTCTCAGATGTCAGCGTCTACTGATGAGGCTCATGAGATTCAGCGCGGTGGCCGAGTATGCACCAGGTAAAACTCTTGTGGTAGCAGACACACTGTCACGCAGCCCACTGACATGTAGCGAAGGGGATGTGGATACACACAGTGATGTAGCCTGCTATGTAGCCTCAGTAGTCGGGGGAATACCAGCTTCACCAAAGAGACTTGAAAACATTAGAAACGTCACTGCAACTGACACAGAGTTACAGCTTGTCAGTAAGCTTATCAGGTCAGGGTGGCCTGAACACATAAGTAGTGTCCCTTTGGATGCGAGGGAGTTTACCAAAGTGAAGTCAGAGCTCTCCGTTGAAGGCGGCCTAGTCTTAAGAGGGTGCAGGATTGTCGTGCCACGTTCTATGAGGGCCGAAATTCTGGAGAAACTACACCAGGGGCACCAAGGCCTGGTCAAATGTAGAGAGAGAGCCAAAACATCAGTGTGGTGGCCAGGGCTGTCCAAGCAGTTAAAGGACACAGTGATGTCATGCCAAGTGTGTTTGGAAATGGGAAGGAGGATCAGGACGACAGTTCCAACCTTGGAGAAGAATCTCCTGCCCAGATGGCCCAGCAGGAAAACGGTAAAAGTGAACGACGCCAAGCAGAAAGCAGTTACTAAGCATTACTTCAACCGCCGTCACGGAGCCAGACTCCTACCTGCTCTACAACCAGGAGCAACGGTCTACACCAGGCTGGATCAAGAAAAGTCATGGTCTAGACCAGCTGTTGTCTCAGGAGAGGCTGCTACAAGTAGATCCTACAATATCACCACCCAAGACGGTGCTGTTCTACGGCGGAATCGTCGTCATCTCCTGACATCGTCAGCTATACGCCGCACTCAAGCATCGTCTACAGAAAGTGATGAAGTGCAGTTACAGTTAGAGGTAAGATCGGGCCAAAAAAAAGCACCCGAGCCCGACGCAGGCCCGAGGGGTATTAAACCCGACCCGGACCGAGCCCGACTAATTAACTGGATTTGCTGGCCCGGCCCGAAAGGGGCCCGAAATTGCATATTTTATTTATAAGGAAGGGTGATTTATGATAACAAATTAAACTCTGCCTTTTGTTACAACATCTAGGCCTAAGTTAAATAAAACTGTATAAACATTTACATCTTTTATATTTCTGTGTCTGCACTGCAGATGTTACATTAAGCGACAATCTGTCATTGACGTTTTTTTTTTTTTGAGGTAGCGAAAACATTTAAGGGCGTCCGTCATTTTGACGACTTGATCATTGGGCCATAATCCACAGCAGCAGTAGTAGTACGTCCTTAAGATTTTAGCGCAGCACTTTCATTGAGGGGGTGTTGACGTGTTGTGCCCTTTTCCGACTCCTATGCAAATTCCCCCCCCCCCCTGATCGTATTCTATATAAAACGCTTATTAAAACAATAAAGCGAGCTAATTATAATAATTGGGAGATCCTAGTCTATATAACGCGTTTATTTAAACAATAAAGCGTGATTTTATTCTGCAAATTGCGTTTTTTAACGCGGATGAAAATGTCACCAACGTCAATGTACGCTTCCGACAAAAGCGATCGTATTCTATATAAAACGCTTATTAAAACAATAAAACAACTTCTTGTTGGTCCGACTCCATATCGGGGATACCAGGCCAAAATCACGCGAATTTGCGGAGGGGAAGATTATTAAGAGGACAGCATTCACGTCACGTCACGTGCACAGAGCATGCTCTGGCTCCGTTAAAAGCAATTACAGCTCCTTCTCCGTTTTATCCAAATTATTTATTTTATAACAAGTATTCCTTGGTCTAGTATCCATACATAGTTTAAGTATATATTTTTAATGAACATATATTTATAATTATTAATTAATTTAAAAAAAAAAAAAAAAAAAAAAAAAAAAAAAAGCAGGGCCGAACCCGACCCGACCCGACCGTATGACTGACATTTCAGGCCCGACCCGGCCCGAAATTGCCTCGGGTTCGGGTTCGGGTTCGGGCTCGGGCCATAAATCTTAGGTCTAGTTACAGTCTACCATTCAAGAAGAGACTGTCCCTGCAGTCCAGGCTACATGTCCATCCGACACACCTCCACCAAGACAGATTGTGACAAGGTCTGGAAGGGTGTGTAAACCTGTTAACAGACTTGACCTGTGAATGAGTTAAAATTCATTATGGCCTTTGGGGAGAGGGGTTAAGAAATGGAAGAGACAACACACACAGGGGACTAATTGTTCTTGTTCGGATGATAATGCTGTGAAAAAAGAAAAAAAAAAAGGGGGGAGATGTCATGTACGGTAATTGATTGTGCCTGCGCGGCAGACGCGTTATTACGGTACACACAGGAAGACCGCGTGGTATCTGGAGACATGTTTGTAAACTAGCAAAGACGCTAGATCGTGTTCTGTAAATAAACAAGTTCATGTTGGGTTTAAATAGGACTCCGTCCATCTTTTACAAGGATGATGTACAACTGTCTGCCATTAAGGTTCAATACATTTTTCAAATTATTTTACTTTCTTATTTTGCTTAGTTGATTATTTTTTAACGCCCTATGAATCATTTTTTTTAAGAATCAATGCATACTTCCTCTCTCTTTCCTACATATTGGTTGATTGGAAGTGCGCAAGTTTGTCTTGTCACAGTGTTTTCTTTGTTTTATAGAATTGATTTTCTTGCTGCTTTAATAAATCAAAGTGTTTACAATTAACCAGTGTGTGCATTCTGCGCGTGTGAACGTTTTTCCAACATATCATTCCTATCAAAATGAATGAACAACAAAATAAAAAAATCTCTCCTGAGGATTGCTCATTCAGAATAATATTGAAATAAATTAGACTATTTTAATTCTGTGGTAGACCTTGACTACCATCTGCTGGTCAACTGGGTAACCACCAAATTAGATTCTGAACTAAATAAATAAAAAAATTAGCCAAGTTCCTCTACAGTAAGTACAGAAAAAAACAATGGGTAACATTGCAACAGTTAATGCTAACCACAACAATTTTATATTCCCCTTCCAATCTAGAATCACGTTGTTTAGCTTCTCTGATGAGTAATTTCTTTAATTTTTACAAATGTTAACTTGCAAAACGGTAGCCTATCAAGATACTAAATCGTCACTTTGCCACAGCACTATTGATAACAAGATATTAAAGCGCCTGAGTGGTTAGCACGTCCGGGGCACAACTCTGAGGTCATGAGATCGAACCTTTCTGTGTGGAGTTTGCACGTTCTCCAGTGCTTGCGTGGGTTTCCTCCGGGCACTCTGAAAACTTGATTTCAATTAAACTGTCATGATTACTGATTCGGGGCACCTGCGGCTGCCCTGTTGGCGCCAACAGCCCTGGTCGCTGATTGGCTCCCTGACACTTTTTAAACCCCCTGGCTTCCTGTTAAAAGCGCCGTCCTGCGAACCTACAGTTTTGCTAGGCAAGCACCGTACCCTCCGACAATCTCCTGCTCTGTTTTCTCCTGCCTGATTACCTGTTGCCGACCTGTTTCTGGACCCGTTCCTGCCCTGCTTTTCCGTCCTGGCCATCGACCTGTTTTGCCCCGTTTCCTGCCTGATACTTGTTGCCGACCTTTCTTCTGGACTCAATTACCGCCCTTGCGCCCCTGTCCCGGCTACCGACCAGCTTTCCTGCCATCCACGAGTATCCTCGCTCGACGCGGAAGTGCCAATTCCGCGTTCCTGTCATCAGCCACCCGTGTCCGACGCTCATCAGATCGTGGAAGCAAGCACTGCTCTTTATTTCAATAAACTGAGTTTAACGAACGCTATTAGGTCCTGTCTCCATTTCAGGCTTGTGACAAAAACACTAGTAATTCAAATAAGCAAAAACGCATATACAATTTCATAAACATGATTTTAGGTTCTAAATCAGAAATTATATTCCATAACTGGCATATTTGGCTACAATCTTAATGCTACAGAAGCCTGGATGACAATATTGCTAAGGTACTGTAGCTTGTCCCGGTGGTGCGTTAAGAAAGTCGCCGCCATTTTTTTCCCACGGACACTCTTTCGTAGCTTCACCTGCTATCCGTTTAAGTTAGCAACTTCAGCTAACGGAGCTAAATTAACTCTGACTAACTCCAGTTGCTCGATCCTTTCAGCCGCCCCCAGTGTATCAATTTTTTGGGGGGGGGACAACTGGGATCCTCTGGGCTTCCGTAGTGTGTTTTCTAATAAATACACACGCTTTAACTGCATATTAACTAAGGATAGACCAATATTTTTTTTTCAGGGCCGATACAGAATATTAGCATTAAGAGAAGGGTGATAACCGATATTTTGAGCTGATAATCATTCGCTGTTAAAGCTGTCAAAAAATGGCCCAAGAACTTTTTAATAATTCAAAAAGAAAACAAGAATCTTTGTTATCAATTGAAATAAAACCATTATAGCTCTCTGACACCTTTAACAGTAAGAACAATAGAATTTCAATACAACTAACATGACTAATCTTTCACTTAAACAAAAAACTTACAGTGCAGGACATAAAATTAGGCATAACAGCCACTTGTATTAAGGTATATAAAAACTTAACTCCCTGATTTTTTTCCCAAAAATAAATACAAATGTCAATACAACCAACATGACCTAAATGAACTTAAAACAAAACTGCATCAAAATTTTCAACGGAGCTTGCGAATTGAAAAGTGTGGGCACTGTTTGCACACAGCAAATCACTCGGCCTTCCACTTTAGTGTGCTTTTTAGTGCTCTCTCTTAATCGAAAAACACACAGCTTTTCTACCACAGACTTGTTCAAATCTCAACATTATCAGCGGCCTTGCTTCACAGGCATGTTGGGCCGAGTTAGCAGAGTGGCCGCTCCAACGTTAGTTATTCTTCCTGCTTCAGTGGCTCTGCCCCTGGTCGCTTATTCAATCAGAAGACGTGGGGTGGGTAGCGTCTGAGGAGAGAGGAGTAGGAGAGAGCGAAGCTCTGCTGCATCTGACCCTAAATAACCCAGTTTTAAATATATTTAATCGTTCCGTCAGATCAATAAAAATGCCAATACCAATATCCATCAAATTCCCAAATATCTGTGTCGAGAATCATCCCACGCAATAATCGGTCAACCTCTAATTTCAACAGACAACCTCTAGTGGCGAATTATTACATGCTGTCACTTTTAAATACTGCCTTATGATGTGTTGTGTTCAGGGTCTACAACCAAACGTGTACCGGCAGTTCTGGCACCATAGTGAAGGCCGCCGGAGCTCTGGTGGCGCTAATTTTTGCCTTCGTCGTGGGATACATCACAGGATATTATGTCCATACATGCTGATGGTGCGCACAAACATGAAAAGGCCTGTTGTTTGATAGCACATTTGTGATTTTTAATGTTATTCTAAAAGGATGACAATTACAAAGCACTAACAGATTGCATTAAAAAAATCTGACATTCATGTTCCGACTGTACGACTATAGCATATTAGCATGTATTTTCTTTTGTAAATGTAAAATGAGTCCATGGACCAACACCAATGGAGAAACTGATATTATACCTGCTGTACATTTCATTCCCTACAGCTTGACTTTTTCTGTCTGTCCTCGTTCCTGCTACGTCTTCTGGGCTCGTTCTTCCACGTAGAGCTGCATCTGTTCCAAATGGACAAAAAATAAATAAATGCAAACCAAGTAGTGGTGAAGTATACAATACACAAATCGCTTAAGTTTTCACAGTAATGCGTAGAGATGCACAATAATCGCTTTTTTCCTAACAATACTGAAAATTGATCAAATCTGCAGACAGATACTGATAACTTGACTGATTCCTACTTTCTGTATGTATGTAAATCACAGATATATTAATGGATTTGCAAAAAACTCAATTCACACTGGATTTTGTTTTCGATAAAAGGGTTTCGATTGAAGCTGAAGCTGGTTGAAAAATAAAATGAATATGAAGTAATAGTTCTGAAATGAAACTAAATGGAAATAAGAACAATATGTATATATTTATATTGTGAAGAAGATCGAGTATCTAGGAGTTTGGTGTGATAGCAGACTGTAGTCTGAAAAAATACAACATAACTTACTTAATAACCGAAGTCGTACTATAACTCTCAGCGTTACAATGGAATTGTGTGCACTCTTTTGCATCGAATGTACTTAGTGGCTCATCAATCATGTGATACAACGAATCGATGATGTGATTAGTTGTTGTCGAACAGTTGTTGCAGCCCTAGCACCATGTTTGGAGAAAATATGTGGGAAAACAAAACAATCATAACCAACATTACAGGCAACTAAATTAGTTTCAAGTTGGATTATGCAAAGTTTGATTCCAATTTGGGTTGTTTTACATAATCAATTCAATTTCAGTATCTTTGGACATGACTTAGGACATCAAGTTATTCACCTTCACAATGTCTGACGTCAAAGTCTTCAGCGGGATGAGTTTGGGTTCCTGCATGTGGACCTCCTGCTCATCAGCAACTATCCATGGGAAATCCTATAAAACCATTGAGTTGCAAAATTCAGAGAGCGAATTCATGTATGCAAAAGTATGAGATTCTTTTTAATGATCTCACATGTTTGCATAAAACTGCACGAGGAATTTAACCCTCTTAAACCTTTTAAGATGCAGCGGCATGACCTGAAGACACCAATTCTTGCTAGATATTGCAGGAATCTAAATGAACTACAGCAGTTTTGTAAACAAGAGTTGGCCAAGATTAGTCTTGATCGATGTTTCAGGCTGATATGCAGCTACAGGGAGTGTCTAGTTAAGTTATTTCTGCCAAAGAGAGCACAACATAATTAATCCAACGGTTCAGTTACTTATTCCTCCCCCTTCTATCATTAATATCATGCTATCCTGATCAAAATATGGAAACCTAGAAAATGCTTTTGTCGTTTGAGGTAAAGTAGACCTTGTTTTTGTTTTTGTGTGATTTTGACAAATGACATTTACCATTTGACTGTCATTTTATGCAGAAAATGTGTGTAATTTTGAAACGTTCACGGACTTTTTCATACCATTGTATCTTTGTTGTGCAAATGATTTAATCATGTCTTCTCACCTTGATTACCTGCACTTTTTCCATGTTGCGTGTTGCAGAGTTCCTAGTATGGACCAACACTGTAAATGAACAATCTGAGAGAAAAGCAAATAACATGGTTTCACTACCTATGTGAGGAAACTTAAGCAAAAAGTTCAGTTATCTCACCTGGTGGATTATTGTTTAAAACAGCATCACACACACTGATCTTTAGAATGAACGCTCTTAGGAGCTGCTCCACATGAGACAGTAACGTGTCTGAGCTAAAAAGAAAATATTGTATTAAATATAATATTAGTTACAAAGGTTAATATTTTGTGGTGGATAAGAGATTGCAAACCTTATAGAGAGCAGCGGTGGTTGAGAAATCTCTAACACAAATCTTTCGACTGGATGATGCTCCTTGTCCATAATAACTATAACCACTTTCTCAGCATCATTCTGTAAGGATAACAAAGGTGTAAGCCAGGGACCTCAAGCTCGCAGCCCGTAGGCCATTTGTGTACATTGGTTTGGGTCCACCACCATAATATAAAAGCTTAATATTACTTTGGACTGTGCGGGTTTGATATGGATGATTCCTCTGTGGTAATTAGATAGGCATGGCTCAATATTGGGGATCAATTTACAAGCTAATATTTGAGATTTATGTGCGTCTGCCATGCAATATGATTCGCTACTTCCTTTTTTAACTCATAAAAGTGTGTATCCATCACACACTATAAGTTGAACAAATAAGCTGATTTGCAAAATATTATACTTAAATCAAAATGCAAAACAAGAGCCTCTCAGGGTGGATACACTTTGCATGTAATTTTCTGTAAGTGATAGGAGTAGTGTAAATGTATAATGCATTTACTACAAACATTGAAAACTACAGAACCTTAACAGTTGGATAACGTATTTCCTTGCTTTGAAGAGTCTTATCGTCTTTGGGGATGTGAGCTGTCCAAACTCATCAACCATTTGCTTGTTCGGAAAAGGTTGCACGCTTCTGTCTGATGTTCCCTTTTTACGATGATTTCCCCCTGTTATGTATTAACATCCTTATCCCAAATCCTCTGTGACTGAACTGTAATAAAAACGGGGAACTGCTGAAGTTGTGGACGTATAAGGATCACGACTCAAACTGATCACATCTCATGAGCTGTAAGGTGATTGACAGTGAGTTTCTTCCTTCGAGCCAAATTTTTTAAGTATTTTTTATCTGACCATGGTTGCAAAACTTAAGTTAGCTGTTTTTTGCTTCTGTGTGTTGTCAGACTCCTGTAATGTGTGACTTGTGTGGCGGCAGACAACTTCAGCCCAAAAAGTGCGGATACAATTTAATGTTACCTTAATAAATTTGCGAGAATCCGTGTGCAGAACAGTTTATGTAATAAGTTTAATTCATGTTCAGAAAGTTAAAGGATATAAATTGTTCAATTTATATACACACATTTGAATCTGAAAGCATTCACTTTAATTTTCCACTAACATATTTATTTCTTAAGTCTTTAATATTTACTCTATCATGTAGTGCTAAAATAAGAATTGTGTTTATTTTTATTAATAACAATGTAACAAACATTTTTACAACAAGATTAGACGTTTTATTTATTGATTTTCTTATCTTTTTTTAGTATTTAAAGACCTTTATTTGTATAAAAAGGGCGGCATGGCTGCAGTGTTGTTAGCGCGAAGCCCGTTGTACGGCGGTCCAGGGTTCCGCATGTCGCATGTTCTCGCCGTGCCTGTTTGGGCTTCCTCCGGGCACTCCTATATTCCGAAAACACGCATTGAAGGTTATTTGGCGGTTATTTCCCCAAGTGTAAATGAGCTAGTAAGTTGTATGTCTCTGTGTGACCTGCGACTAGCTTGCAACCAGTTCAGAGTTTCCCTTGCCCACTGCCCGAGGATTGCTGGGATGGGCTCCAGTACCCTCGGGACCCTGGTGAGGATAAGTGGCGCAGAAAATGAATGGATGGATTTGTGTGAAATAAATATATTTTTAAAAGTGTAATACCCTAATTTGAGCTTTTCTGGTGAAAAATCAAATATAGCCCAACCTCACCCAGACCCTAGCAACGGTGGCCACCCCAGAAAATGGAGTATATGAAACCAGTTGAAATTTTAAGACCGACATGGTACCGTTTTACACAGTTTAGGTTTTACCTTTTCGATGAGTGGCTTTATACATTGAAGTGTATCTTGTATATACTGATTCAGCTCAGGGTGACATGACATCTGCAAGAGTAACAACCTTTGAAGTGGGAGGATAAAGTAGTTGTCAAATGTGTTCATTTATCTAGATCATTCTGTACCTGCACAGGAACATTGTACTTCTTCCGCTTCTGAAATATTCCAGAAGGGTAGACTTCCCGGACATACAGGATTAGGTGGATGGCAACTTCCAGGAATTCACACAAGATGTCAGCAACGACTAGAGGGGGTATAGGGGAGACCGGGTACGGTTGTAACACGGGGACATATGTAACAGTCAAAGTTTGACCGATTGGAAGAGAGTTTTATTGACGCCACTGATATAGGATACCCCCCTTTCCATTTTCACCTCACACAAGACGTTTGAAGACTGAGGGACATTGTCTTATTTGTATGGTCAAAAAAACTTTGTCTGCTAAGATTTAAAACTTTTTCTTTCTCACGGTTTTTGTTTCATGACAAATATGGTAAAAAAAACAACACATTTTTGGAACATGGCTGTAACATCCACATTCTTGGTTTCAATCTGATGTTTTATCATGCCAGCTAACAACCACAGAGAAAATTATTTGCTTGGTGATGGCTGATAGGTACGGGGGCAGTTGTAACACATCCAAATGACAACTTCTGTATTAACAAATATAAGGGCAAATAAAAAGAGGAAAGTGGGTACAATGTTTTGTTGCAAGCATTTTACCAGATATACCAGCTCAGTGGCCTTGGGGGTAGGGCGCCCGCCCCGAGACTGGGAGGTTGCTGGTTCAAGCCTCGGCCGAGTCATACCCAAGACTTACAACATTGGTACTCATTGCCTCCCTGCTTGGCGCTCGGCATTAGGGGTTGGAATTGGGGGGTTTGCTCACTTAATGACTCCCAACACATCAGTTGGGTTGGGTGAGGGGGCTGGAAATCCCCTCCTCTGTATCAATCTCCCAGAAAGAATCAGAAATATGAACGTGTTCCTGACTCTAGCCACCTTCCACTAGGGAGATATGGCTCTGGTATAATATATATTATACATTTATATTTGACCTTGGAAGGCTTTTCACCCCAGGCACTGTCTTATACATTTGCCACAACTGCTTATCAGTCTCTGATAAGCAATGCTGCCCATAAAAAAAGAATATGAAACTTGTACTTCTTTCTATCCCATGCTTTTCTTGTCAAATATTTCTATTCACTAAATTATTCTTCTAATATTGGACTATCTGAAGCTTATTTGCAATAATAAATCACACTGTTGAAACTGTCCCCTAGCAGTGCTACAACCGTAACCGGTACTAGGTACGGTTGTAACACTGTGTCTGTTTGAGACACTGCCAAACACTTTTGGAGCTAATCTGCAATCTACCATTGATGTCTACTTGTAAAGTACAAATTAAAGTACCATGTATATAAGTTAGCGACAACTAAAACCTAGGATCATAAAATGGGGAGGGAGATAGCAAAATGTGTTACAACTGTACTCGGTCTCCCCTATTTTTAAATGCGCTTTGCCATCTGCATCTTTATACACGACGATATGTAAACAAATACAGATTTTTTTAAGGGTGGATCCAGAATAAGCTTTAGCAAAATCGTCTACATTGCCATTTCCACATCACCAAATAGTTTTACCATAGAATTGTCTTTGTTGACATTAATAACAAAGCAGGGTGCATTGCTTACAACAACATTGGACGTGCTACTACAGCACAAACATGTAACAAAATACTTAAAAGCGTTGAGATCCCAAGTTATACTAAATACTATTTTAACAAGGTAGCATTTGTAACTACTCTTAAGTCGTAAGTGCATGGAACAAATAGTACAATAAAAATAGTGCAATGACAGCACCATCTTGCAAAGAATATGAACACAGAAACAATGTCGAATATTAAAAGCTACATTTAACTACTCTGCAGCCTACCTTGTCCAAAATTGAGATCTTGTCTTGTTAGCGTTGCCATCGTTCAAACAAAGGTACACTGCTGGCCCCCACCTCGACTTTATTTTGTTGTCGCTGTCAACCAGGAATACATACTACAGAGCAAATGGTGAGTATAGGTGCTTATCAAAAATAAAATATACGTGTGGAATTAAATATATATGTATATATAAAACGACATTTTATCCCACGTCCGCAAATAAACTCAATATTACACCTCGCGAAACACGACGTTATGTCTCTTATGTTGCCTTTTCGGTCGCTTAATGATGACGCTTTAAATGAGAAAACTTTATTGAAATTCTCAAGTAAAATTCAGACGTTTTAATGTTTGTACGTTTTTAGTCTATTTATTCGTTCTGAGTGTTCTTAGTCGACTTACTTTGGATTTATAGTAAAACCAATGATGTTGCGAGTGTATCTACATTAAAGGGACAGTGTGTAATAGTTAGTGCCTCTTTGTCGTACAAAGAACTTACATTCAGTAAAAAATGAATGCTGGGCAAAAATACTTGAACAATCATACCAATGTAATTCTTATTAAAAATCATAGGTCAAGAAACGTGTATTTCTTTTTACTTTGCGAAATCCACACCTAGAGGTCGTTGCCATGTTTGCCTGGTGTCTTGCAACAAAAACAGAGCCACAGGGTACAGTGTAGCAGCAGCATTAAACATCAGTGCCATCTAGTGGTCAAAGATTACACACTGTGATTTTACAATAAACCTATTAGGTGGTTTGCGTTTCACGAGCTTGCTAAATGTTACTATTTGCATCGTTCTGCATTATGATTGTCTAAACTGTCGCTGCACTTATTATTTGACCGTACGATGGTTATTTCTGCAGAAAAAAACCATTTATACCGTTCTTTTATTTGTTAAAGGTGGGGTGAGTCGTTTGGGCTGTCCTTAAAGGGACAGTGTGTTATATTAAATGCCCCTTGTGCATCAAAAAAAACTTAAAAAAACATTGATTTGAATATTGGGCAAACAATACATAAACTATCATACCCATGTTGTAAAAATGTTTGTACATAGAATCAGATTCATTGCATTTTTGCAGAGGTGGGTAGAGTGGCCAAAAATTTTACTCGAGTAAAAGTACTGTTTCTTCAGAAAAAAGTGACTCAAGAAGAAGTAAAATGTTTTCATAACTTTTGGAACGTTTTATTCATTGATCATCAACTACGATCCAATAAACAATAAATGATAGGTCTGTGCAATTGCAAGTCTGTGTACTCAGACAGTTTGTTTGGGTGAACGCTCTGTGGATTGAAAAATATATATTCATTAGTGAAGCTACAGCTATATACACTGCACATATAGTTCACGGTGCACAGCTCCCTTAACCTCCAAGGTATGTGACAATACTGTACTAACACAAGAACTTTAGTCACTGGGGAAAAACTATTTTGTTCCAAAATTTTGAGCATCACATTGTACAATATATTGCATCACTTGTTGGTTTTATGTTTGTTGAAATAGAAACTTTGTGGTGATGGCGCTACGTCCTTTTGCTTTTGTGACTTTTGCTCATCTTTTCGTATATGTTTTTATTGTGTATTTTACATTCATATTCAAATTATCTATGTATTTAAATTAATTAATAACTAAATGGATAAATCAACAAATACACTGATTTCATAAAAAATGAATACATTATTTAAAACAAGTTCCATACAATGTGAAATAAGTTCCATAAGTACATCAATAATTCATGAAAAATGTTTCATTAAAATACCTAAATGAATAAATATCTATATATCTAGATGTGAAGAGAAAGTGACTGTCCGGCAATACAATAAATTGAAAAAAAAAATAAAAATAGAAAAACTTTTTTGACGCTGCTCACAAGTGCCACCTGGTGGTTGTTTGGGTCACTGGTCAAGTCTAAATAAAAGAAACGAGGTGTCTGCCAAAATTACTGTTATGCGTTCTAACAAAGACAGAACCATACATCCGTGGAAGGGATTGAAGTAACAGGTTCAATGTAGCCTAATGTAGCGGAGTAAACTTTCTTCTTCACAAATCTACTCAGGTAAAAGCAAAAAGGATTGTGATTATTCATACTCCACTCCCACAAGTAGAAAATGTCCCATAAGTTACTGCTTACATTATAAACCAAAAATCATTTGTCACAATTTGGTCAACTTTTTATTTTTTAATTAATCTTATATTGGACAATTTCGGCTTGACGTGCTTTTATTTTGAAACAAATTTTTGCTAATTCCCTAAAATTAAAATGTTTTTTGTTTTAAACCACATGCAGAACAACTACAAGTTATGGCACCAGTGTGAATGTGTGTATCTTTAACTTCAAGATCTATGGGTAATTTCAAATATAGTTCCCAATATGTTCATCACAGTGTCATTTTAGTTTTATTTTCCAGGAAATGTTGTTTTTGTTAAAGGTTGTGTATGTAATTTTAATATATTCTACTTGCTGATGCCAACTTGTGGCTGCAATCCTCATTGGCGTTCCTTTTGTTGCGTGTGCAACTATGTGAAATTCTTCGATGCGCTTGAATAAACTCTTCCTTTTTCATCTTTTTGGGGGTTTGGGTTGGCATTTGAAACAGTCCTTTTCTTACTTTCACGATTTTCATCCTAGAATACAAGAAAACCATGAACAAAACTAACAAAAAGAGCCGCAATGATTACTTCAGCCAGAAGATAGCGTCAGTAAGTACAATATATATAAAAGATACATACACCACCTGTAAGTATTGTCTGATCATGTTATACTCACTTTTGCTGTCCAGAATTTACCTTCCATGGATATAAGGTGGTGGTCTGTGGGGGTTTATAAGTTGACATTTCAGTATTTCAGCTGTTATAGAAACAAATTGCTTTGGAATGGCATCCACCAATTTGTTTAATTCTTATTGGGGTAAATTGAAGCCCCATTTGAATTTAAAATTATCATAACTTAAAACCCTAGTATGTAATACTTGATGCCTAGATGACACTGTTGTCTAATGCGACCAAAAACCATTGCCAAGAGCATAGCGTAACAGCAAGATGGCAGACAAACATGGCAGCGGCGTTAAGGTAGTGATTCTGCTATGTAAAAGAAATACAAATTTCTCGACCTAGTATGGAACTTTTGTTGTTTCCTCAGTATTCAAATCACTGTTGTTGTTGTTGTTTTTTTTTTTTACTGAATGAAAGTTTTTTTTTTACCACTCGAAGGCACTATATATTACACATTTTCCCTCTATTATTCCGCTATTATCGTCCATCAGATGTAATCATGACCATATGCTCTGAAACCAATCCTCAAAAATAAAAGATTTGTCCTGTGTAATACATAGCCGTTGTTCCAGATGGCAATGGATTGTGGTTATTAGTTGTGCACAAAAAAAATTCCGGTACAGCAGAATTCGTTTGTGAAAATCAGACAATTAAATTGATAGATTTCCAGAATTGAAATCTCAGATAAGAATAAACTCAATGCTTCCAAAAAAATAGAGTGATCTTAAGCGTCCTTTAGTGTTTAACATGTTGATTGTTTTGAAGCTCAAGGGAAGCAGAAATACACAGACTTGCAAACACTTATAAACCAAACGTGATTGTATACAAAATTTCTGTGTACGAAACATTTGTTGGCCTGGAGAGAGACGGACGGGCCCCACCTGGCTATATTTGGCTGAGACAAACCACAGGAAATTGTGCCCCAGACCCAAGTTTAGATCTGACTGTGATGACTTTTTGAATGTACTGTATTTGTTTATAGTCGATTTTTTTTGTATTCAACATTGAGTTTTTAACATTTTTCCATACAATTCACAATGAGATTTATACATTTTTTCATACAAAATTCAAATAGAAATCCTACTCCAATAATTTCTTGACAAAGTGGAAAGATACGTCCTTTTCCAAATCCCGATTGAGGTTACCACGTGAATTTTTATTTTTCCTGGGACACATCTCATACCAAATGGATGGTTTGGGGTGTCCATCCTCCATTATCGGCACCGCTTATCCTCAGTTGGGTCGTGGGGGTACTGGAGCCCATCCCAGCCATTTTTGGGCAGTGGGCAGGGGACACCCTGAACTGGTTGCCAGCCAGTTGCAGGGCACACATGGAGACTGACAACTCACTCGCTCAGTCACACGTAGGGACAATTTAGACCGGCCAATAAACCTGACATGCATGTTTTTTTTGGAACGTGGGAGGAAACCAGAGTGCCCAGAGGAAACCCACGCAAGCACAGGAAGAACATGCAAACTCCACACAGGAGGTTCGATCTCATGACCTCAGAACTCTGCCGCGGACACGCTAACCACTGCGCCGCCGTGCTGCCTGGTGGGTGTATTTTGGTCAATGGAAATGAAGTTCATTTGCGCTTTTATGTTGATCATGGAAAGGGATTTGCACCAGGCAGTGTCTTATTTGCAAATATATCCAAATTACTGCAACATGCCAGGTGATATTTTTCTTTAGGTCTGTCATAACAAACGAGGGGCAAGTTTAGGTTCTGAGCTTTGGGGATGCTGAGCATCCAGAGAGTGTTGTTAAAACATTTTTTTTCATTTCACTTAAAGTGAATAACATCTAAAATTCAATTATGATAACATTTTACCTAAAATATTTTACTAAAGCCTTTTTATTTTAAGAGGCAGGTTTAATCAAATGAATGTTTGTTTTAAGGCCGTTTTTAGTAGGTAAATTTTCCTTTTTGTAATTTTCTGGTCCTTCGCTCTGAAAATGCTGGTCTACTAGTGATCCCTCGGGACATGGGCAAAGTTCTGCCGGAGGTGTGAATTGAAACTTCTTCTGACTGAAGATTCTGCCAGCCGTTCCCAACAGACCCTCACAACACGCTTGGGTCTGCCGGGTCGGGTCGCCATCTTCCCCCACCATCGAAGCCAACTCACCATCAGGTGGTGATCAGTTGACAGCTCTGCCCCTCTCTTCACCCGAGTGTCCAGAACATGCGGCCGCAGGTCCGACGAAACGACGACAAAGTCGAGCATCGAACTATGGCCTAGGGTGTCCTGGTGCCAAGTGCACATATGGACACCCTTATGTCTGAACATGGTGTTCATTATGGACAAACCATGACGGGCACAGAAGTCCAATAATGAAACACCACTTGGGTTCAGGTCAGGGGGGCCGTTCTTCCCAATCACGCCCCTCCAAGTCTCACTGTCATTGCCCACGTAAGCGTTGAAGTCTCCCAGCAGTACGAGGGACTCCCCAGGGGGCGCGCTCTCAAGCACACCCTCTAAGGACTCTAAGAAGGGTGGGTACTCCGAACTGCTATTTGGTGCGTAAGCACAAACAACAGTCAGGACCCGTCCCCCCACCCGGAGGCGGAGGAAGGCTACCCTCTTGTCTACCGGGGTGAACCCCAACGTACAGGCGCCGAGCTGTGGAGCAACTAAAATGCCCACACCGGCTATGCGCCTCTCACCACGGGCAACTCCAGAGTGGAAGAGAGTCCAACCCCTCTCGAGAGGACTGGTACCAGAGCCCAAGCCGTGCGTGGAGGTGAGTCCGACTATATCTAGTCGGAATTTCTCAACCTCAAGCACCAACTCGGGCTCCTTCCCTGCCAGAGAGGTAACGTTCCATGTCCCAAAAGCCAGTTTCTGTAGCCAGGGATCGTCGTGCCAAGGACCCCTCCCTTGGCCGCTACCCAGCTCTCTACGCACCCGACCCCTTTGGCCCCTCCTACAGGTGGTGAGCCCATGGGAAGAGGGTCCCACGTCGTCCCTTCGGGCTGTGCCTGGCCGGCCCCCGTGGGTAAGGGTCCGGCCACCAGGCACTCGCCAGCGGACGCCACCTCCAGGCCTGGCTCCAGAAGGGGGCCCCGGTAACCCGCATCCGGGCGAGGGAAATCGAGGACCAACGTTTAGTTTCATCATAAGGGGTCTTCTGATCTGCGTTTTGTCTGGCCACTCACCTAGGACCTGTTTGCCATAGGTGACCCTACCAGGGGCTTAAAGCCCCCGACAACATAGCTCCTAGGATCATTGGGGCACCCAAACTCCTCCACCACGATAAGGTAGCAGATCAAGGAGGAGCTTATTCAAATTATTTATTCATTTTCTGCATTAAATTATTGTTGGTAATATACTGATTAGAGGGAGAACCACAAACCTGTCTTTTTCCATTTTTTCCTTTTATACTTCCTTTTTTCCCAACTTCTTTACACAACATAATACTTCGTAATATAATGCATCAAAGCAAGTGAGCCGTTTGAGAGACGGCTCTCTTTAAGGAGTTGAGCCGAAAAAGCCCGTTCTCTAAAAAGAGACGGACTTCCTTTCACTACATAACTACCACATGAAATCAGAGGCTGTAGACGCATGTGCACAGTAGCATCAAACCAGTAGCTACATTTGAAACGGAAAAAAAAACAATACCGAGATAGCGGCGAACTAGTTTTACTTGATTGATTTGCCGTTTCGTGATAGTCGGTGTATACTGGATAGTACCTATAATTGACGAATTTGCTTTTTTCTCAACAGATTTTCTTGTACGTCATACACGTCTTAAAATGTATTATAAACGTACTTTGTAAGGCAAAAACGGACAGGTTGACAGGTATGGGCTGGCAACCAGTTTAGGTTGTCCTCCGCGGACTGCCCAAAGATAGCTCGAATGGGCTCCAGCACCCCAGATAAGTGGTGCAGATAATGGATGGTTGGAAGTTGTGATTGTGAAAATTGCGAGTCAAACCTTTTAATGTGTAAAACAAGCTGTCATTGAGAACGCAAGATATGCTTCTTATCTCTTCTTTCCCCTGTAAAAACAGACAAACTTATCTTCTGGGACAGGGTTACTCAGTGAGATGCCTGTAACACTCATACAGCCTGTTTTTCGATTTTTACTTACACCAAATCGGTGCATCTTTTTGAATGAACTGGGAGATTGTGGAGGTTTTGTCTACTTCCTGCCTGACCATTTTAAAAAGTCATGAAATAAGAATGATGACTTGATTTCCCTTAATTTCAGAGGTTTGCGAAATATTTGAAAATCTTTTGGCATGAAAGGAAACGTAATCTGCTGTTTACGGTAGCATTTTGCTCACAATTACAAACTTGTGTGACGCGTTATTAAGTCAAGTCAAGTCAAAGTCAAATTTATTTATATTGCCCTTAATCACAAAAATGTCTCAAAGGACTGCACAGGATTAGAATGACACAATTACCTGATTTTAAACCAACATGCAGGTGAGGAACAACTCAAAACCTCAGCGTGAGGAAAAAAAGAAACCTTGAGAAGGGACCTCCCAAGTGGTATCCCAGGGTGAATTACATTTCGCATTACAGTACACAAACGTAGTAAACACTAGGTAACATGTTGAAAATTTGTCCGGAAAGTGCATGACAGCAACGACGCCCCCAGCCTGTAAACTAGTCCAGAAAGTCTATGACGGCCACGACGCAGCTTCCCATCTCTGCCAGCTGGTCCATGCAGGCGTTCACATGCTTCAGGTCAAACGCTGGTCCGCTGACTCATCTCAAATCGTCTTTCTCCTTTGTATCACCACCAGGCAGGCAGTCGGAAAAAGACAGAACAATACAGAATATGAGGTGGGCATCAATCATAAGCTTTGGAATAGAAGTGTGTCTTAAGCCTTGATTGAAAAACTTCCATTGAGGTTGCAGATCTTATCTCCGGAGGCAGGGCATTCCATAGCACCGGGGCCCGGATGGGGAACGCTCTCAAGCCTGCAGACTTCTTGGCTCTCGGAGTCACAAGTAGACCTGCATTTTCCGAACGCAGGAACATAGGGGGAAATCAAATCAGACAGATAAGAGGGTGCAAGTCCCTGCAAACATTTATATTTTAATAAGAGAACCTTAAAGTCACATCTTAAGTGGACCGGGAGCCAGTGAAAGTTGGCCAATACAGGAGTAATATGCTCAAACTTTTTGGTCTTAATCAAAAGTTTAGCTGCTGCATTCTGAACCAGCTGCAAACTTTTGATGCTAGACATCAGGAGACCAGAAAGCAATACATTACAGTAATCAAGCCGAGAAGTAATAAACGCATGAATTAAAACCTCTGCATGTGATTGGGACAGCATCAAACGAATCTTCGCAATATTACGGAGGTGGTGAAAAGCTATTCTAGTAATATTTTTCACGTGTGACCGAAACAACAGATTAGGACAAATATAACACCTAGATTTGTGACCAAGTCACTATGGGTGATATTACATTTGACTAGGTTCAGGGTCGTGTTTGAAAACAACTCACGAAAGTGAGCTGGACCAATAATCAACATTTCAGTTTTTTCTGGGTCAAGGTGCAAAAAATTAAGTGACATCCATCTTTGAATCTCAGTAAGGCAAGCCTCCAGATTTCTACAACTTAACTGTCCAGTTGTCTCCAGTGGCACATACAGTTGAGTGTCATCTGCATAGCAATGGAAACGAATATTATACTTGCGGATAATGTCACCAAGCGGGATCATATAAGCTGTACTTGCAGGGGGCCAAGTACAGAGCCCTGTGGAACACCACAGGGGACATTAGATTGTTTAGAGGTCAGATTGCCATAGTTAACACATTTCATCCTGTCTGACAGGTAGGACCTAAACCATGAGAGTACAGTTCCTGAGATACCAATGCATTCCAGACGAACAAGTAATATTTTGTGGTCGACAGTATCAAAAGCAGCACTGAGATCCAGCAGCAGTAACATTGATGAGGCACCGGAATCTATTGCTAAAAGGAGATCATTGGTTACTTTTACCAGGGCTGTCTCAGTAGAGTGATTTGCCCTAAATGCTGACTGGACAGTTTAAGTTTTAAGTTATTAGCATGTGCTAGTTTAGCTGAAAATGGTTCTGTACAGCAGCCAGTGGTTCTCAAACGGCGGGATTTTGTCAAGAGGAGCGCGGGGGTGTTTGACCTTGGGTAACTTTTTTTTCTTTTGACTTTCCAAAAATCAGTAAACTAGAGCATTGTTGGCATCATCGACCATATCATCTTTGATATTAAAAAAATCAAACAAAATAAATAACACAAATTGTTTTACACCTTTTTGTTTGCAGATCATCCAGTTCAGGGTGTCCCTTGCCCACAGCCTGAAGATGCCTGGGACGGGCTCCAGTGCCCCCGCTACCCTAATGAAGATAAGCGGTGCAGAAAATGGATGGATGGATGTTTTGCTTTTTTTTTTTTTTTTTAATATTGTGCTCTTGAGTTAATGTTGGTGATCAATTTGAATGTGTTATTATTTATTGATTTTCTATCATTTCCATTTTCAGTATATGGTTTAACATGGCCTGGATAAACAGCGGTGAAAAACCAAAAAGTCTGGTTAAAACCAAAAAGTCTGGTTATTTGGGACATTGTCAGCTGACTGTCTCGCTGGCAAAATGGTTAGGGATACAATACCACTACAAATCAGTACTGTTCATCCATGTTTGAATCCATTTTATCTTTCGCGGGCCATTAAAGCAGTCAAAGAATATTGCTTTCAGGCCAATCTCACCTATTTCCTTAAAAGGTGGCGTATGTAACTAATATTCTACTTGCTGACGCCATATTCTGGCTGAAATCATCAATGCGGTTCCTTTTGTTGTTTGAGTAAAAGTATGTGAAATTCTTAGATGTGCTGGAATAAACCCTTTTCTTTTTCATCTTTTATGGGGTTTGGGTTGGTATTTGGACTGTATTTGAAAGAGTCCTTTTCTTCTTTTACCAATAAATTTTTCCAGACAAACAAGTAATATGTTGTGGTCCACAGTACCAAAAGCTCTGTGATTCAGCAACAGTAGCATTGACGAGGCACCAGAATCTATTGCTAAGAGAAAATCATTGGTTACTTTGACCGACAGTTTCAGTTGAGTGATTTGCCCTGAATGTTGAATAAACAAATTCAAAGAGGTTATTTTCAGACATAAAGTTGTTCAGCTGCAGTACAACAACCTTTTCAAGTAATTTGCAAAACAATAGTAGATTTGACACTTTACTATAATTTAATAGTCTTTCCGGGCCAGGATTAGGTTGCTTAATTAAGCATGGGTTTCACAACAGCTTACTTAAAGGCTACCGAAACAGTACCTGTGGGGAGGTATACTGGACTGTCTCAGAAAATTAGAATATTGTGATAAAGTTCTTTATTTTCTGTAATGCAATTAAAAAAACAAAAATGTCATACATTCTGGATTCATTACACATCAACTGAACTATTTCAAGCCTTTTATTATTTTAATATTGCTGAATTTGGCTAACAACTTAAGAAAACTCAAAAATCCTATCTCAAAATATTAGAATATCATGAAAAAGTATACAAGTAGGCTATTCAACTAATCACCTGAATCATCTAATTAACTCGAAACACCTTGCGAGGGTTTCCTGAGCCTTAAAAACACTCAGCTTGGTTCAGTAAACTAAATCACAAGTATGGGGAAGACTGCTGATCTGTCTGCTGTCCAGAAGACCATCATTGATACCCTCCATCAGGAGGGTAAGACACAAAAAGAAATTTCTCAAAGAGCAGGCTGTTCACAGAGTGCAGTTTCAAAGCATATCCACAAAAAGTCTGTTGGAAGGGAAAAATGTGGCCGGAAACGTTGCACAACCAAGAGAGATGACCGCAGCCTTAACAAAATTGTGAAGAAGAGCCGCTTCCAGAATTTGGGGGAGCTTCAAAGACAGTGGGCTGAAGCTGGAGTCCAGGTATCAAAAGCCACAGTTCACAGACGTGTCCGGGAAATGGGCTACAATAGCCGTATTCCCATGGTCAAGCCACTTCTGAACTCAAGACAACGGAAGAAGCGTCTGACTTGGGCTATGGAGAAGAAGCACTGGACAGTTGCAGAGTGGTCCAAAGTCCTCTTTTCAGACAAAAGCAAGTTTTGCATTTCATTTGGAAGTCAAGGCGCCAGAGTCTGGAGAAAGGCTGGAGAGGAGCAAAATCCAAGTTGCTTGAAATCCAGTGTGAAGTTCCCACAGTCAGCAATGGTTTGGGGAGCCATGTCAGCTGCTGGTGTTGGTCCACTGTGTTTTATCAAGTCCAGAGTAAATGCAACTGTGTACCAAGAGATTTTAGAGCACTACATGCTTCCATCTGCTGAAAAGCTCTATGGAGATGAGTATTTCATTTTCCAGCATGATCTGGCACCTGCCCACAGTGCCAAAACCACCAGTAACTGGTGCACTGACCATGGCATCACTGTCCTTGATTGGCCTGCTAATTCCCCTGACCTGAACCCCATCGAGAATTTGTGGGGTATAGTTAAGAAGAAGATGAAAGACACCAGACCTGCAAATGCAAATGAGCTGAAGGCCGCTATCGAAGCATCCTGGGCATCGATAACACCTCAGCAATGCCACAGGCTGATTGCCTCCATGCCACGCCGGATTGATGCAGTAATCCGTGCAAAAGGATTCCCAACCAAGTACTGAGTGCATCAATGGACATTTTCAAATGTTTGATTTAGTTTTGCTGTTATAAAATTATTTTTTTACTTGGTCTGAGGAAGTATTCTAATATTTTGAGATAGGATTTTTGAGTTTTCTTAAGCTGTAAGCCAAATTCAGCAATATTAAAATAATAAAAGGCTTGAAATAGTTCAGTTGATGTGTAATGAATCCAGAATGTATGACATTTTTGTTTTTTTAATTGCATTACAGAAAATAAAGAACTTTATCACAATATTCTAATTTTCTGAGACAGTCCGGTATATTAATAATATTTAAAACCAAAGGTCCTACAATCCCAAACAGATCTTTCACCAGTGAAGCCGGAAATTGGTCAAGCAGGCTAGCAGTTCGTATTTTCTAACTACCGAATCTTTATCTTTAAGTTACAGAATGTTTGTTTAAAAATTCTTCCCAGATGATTTGAATCTTCTTATTATAGAAACACCAAAAAGTCATGGGCAGAATAGGTAGAACTGAGTTAAATTGCTGTCTACTAAGTGCCACCAATGTATCAAACAAAAATAGGGGATTATTTTTATGTACAGCAATAATCCCAGAGAAATAAGATGCTTTATCTGAAGTAAGAGATACTTCATAATTCAGCAAGCTGTCGCAGCAGGCCAGCCAGAAAACTCCAAATTTTGTAATGCGCTACTTTCGTTCAAATTTCCTGCAACATTTTTTGACGGACCAGGCTTCTTTAGTAACCCAAGTCATATGCTTTTTCGTTCAAAATGTATGTCATAGGCAATGTTCCCTCTAATTTTGCACGGGTCTGAGCGTTCACACAAAGTCGGTGAGCAACGCTTGAAACAACAGTGAGCAACGGCAATCCCAAGTGTGGCAACTAAGTCATTATCAAACATGTCCAAAACTTGACATCACGTTACATTTTGCTGAGTATCTGGTAATGCAAAATTATTTTTCACTTTTGAATGAATTGACACATGTACTATTGCAAAGGTTGTACGGCCTACAAACGTAATTTGTTCTTACAATTCTTTCACAAGATATCAATTTCTTTTTATTTCCTGACATATTTTGTTGCATAATATTAACATCTGTGGGGGCTTATTTAGTCAGTTGTAAGATACAGAACTGTACTTAATCACATTTTTAGTGGAAGTACGATGTTGGCAACACGATTCACTTGATATAATTGGAAATTATTTGAATGCAACACAAACTTTTTCTTCTTTTTTCCGTGTTTTTTTTCCACTTTTTTATAAAATTCCTTTAAAAAAAATTCATTGTGTTTATTTTTTCCAAGCTGTTACTTTTTTCTGACTTTTTTTCTAAATTTTTCCTCCTTTTTTTCTCTTCCTTTTGTTTTTTTTTCTCTCAGCTTTTCACTACTTTTTCATTTTGGTATTTTTTTCTTTTTTGTTCTATTCCCCCATTCCTTTAAGTCATTTTGTGCATAATTTTACATAATATTTGGTCATGTTGGGATTAAAGAAGCAAAAACAACCCGAAGAGCCATTAAGGACCCGAAAGAGCCGGTTCCTTTTAGTGAGCCGAGCCGAAGAAGCCGGTTTTCGACAAACTCTACTAACTTTACTCAACTTCGTTCTACTTCGACTCGACTTCAAAATACCGCATTTAGGACACAGGGGAACCCGTGTATTTTTACCTTCATGCACTGTAACTTTGACTTAAGTCGCTTCTTAATTAGTAATTTTGAGCCCTTATTTTTGTGCGCTGGCTAGATTTTCTTGTGCGCTGAGAATGTGCGAGCAGTGCGCAATTGCACACGCGCGCAGCTTAGAGGGAACACTGGTCATAGGGGTCGAAGGACGTTAACCAAAGCGGTAATAAGGTCATTGGTAAGTGAGTCAACAGGCTCAATATACAAAGGATAAGGACACAGTTTTCACTGGTAAGAGTTCCAGGAGAGCAGATGATGTCGCAGGTTGTTTCCTTATCACAATAGACTTTAAACAGCACCTCACATTTAACAAGTTAATGTAAGGTGCATTAGTATACGATAACACCAAAACATCTGAAGCTACCTGTGAGGGATTTATTTGTTCCTCTAGTCTGGGAAAAAACAACAAAAGTTCAAGCAGCCATTTTGTGCTGTTATTTCTTTACTCCAGTGTTTTTACCGTGATGAGTTTCAGTCTCAGACTCCTTCTGAATATTAGATCACTAGCCTCCAAAGTTTTACTTGTCAATGACCTCATTAATGAACCTTATTGGCCTTTGTGAGACCTGGTTAAAACCAAATGAGTTTGTAGTGTTAAATGAGGCTTCTCCCCCTAACTTTGTGAGTTCACACTTGGCACGACCATGCAAAAAAGGTGGAGGCGTTGCTCTTATATCGGAAGGTAAGTTGATATTTACTCCTAATACCCCTACTAGTATTAAAACGTTTGAAGCACTTGTTATGAGGTCCTTAATGTCAACACCAATTTATGTAGTTGTTGTGTATCGCCCACCTGGACCATACTCAAATTTTTTGGATTAATTTTCGAAACTGTTAACAGACTTGATAACTTTTGCGGACAATGTTGTAATTATTGGTGATTTTAATGTTCACATAAACTCCCCATCAAATTCACTTGCAATTGCTTTTAAGTCACTGATTGATACATTTGGTTTCAATCAAGTAGTTGATGTGCCCACTCATAAAGATGGGAACACTCTAGATCTTGTTCTGACCTGTGGCGTAGTAGCCTCAAATGTTACAGTGTTACCGTATCCTAATGCCATCTCTGATCACTATCTTGTTAAGTGTGAGGTGCTGTTTAATGTTTACTGTGATAAGGAAAAATCAGGCTTTAGCAGACGCAATATCCGCCCTACAACGGCATTAGCTTTAAAAGAACTATTACTTATGGTAACTGCAGCCTTCCCTTCGTACACTGGATCTGTTGACTTACTTACAAATAACTTTAATACTGCTTTGGTTAATGTTCTTGATTTTGTGGCACCCCTAAGGTATAAATTTCAACCTAAGAAGCATACACCTTGGTTTACTGAAGAAACCAGGTCACTCAAACAAGGTTGCAGAAAACTTGAAAGATAATGGCGCACTACAAAGCTGGAGGTCTTCCGACTGGCCTGGTGTGACAGCTTGCTGAAATATAAAGTAGCTCTTGCCTCAACTAAAGCATCGTTTTTCCCTAAGATTATTGTTAAACATAAGAATAATCCGAAATTTTTGTTTGACACCGTGGCGAAACTTACCAGACAACTTAACCCAAATATTTCTACTTATTCTGCTAATGACATTATGGAATTTTTTATTAAAAAGATTCAACTAATCAGGAATGAAATTTTAAAAGAACGCTCTGTAACCTCCTCCTATCTCAAAGATGTGGAGGTGTTAATGTTTCTGAACAACCGCCGACACGGTCCTTGGTTGTTCGGAAACATTCTCCAGTTTCAATGATTTGTCCCTTGATAGTCTAACACAGATGGTCAGTAGAGCCAAACAAACTACTTGCCTGCTTGATCCGTTTCCAGCTTCACTCGTGAAGGATCTGTTTGGGGTCTTAGGACCATCAGTTTTAAATATTATTAATATATCGCTATCCTCGGGTATTGTTCCTGTAGCCTTCAAGTCTGCCGTTATCAAACCCACGCTTAAGCGACCTAACCTTGACCCAGGAAGCCTAGGTAATTATAGGCCAGTGTCAAATCTGCCATTTTTTGCAAAATTACTTGAAAAGGTTGCTGCACAGCAGTTAAATGACTTCACGTCAGAAAATAACCTCTTTGAAACTGTCCAGTCAGCATTTAGGGCAAATCACTCTACTGAGACAGCCCTGGCTAAAGTAACCATTGATCTCCTTTTAGCAATAGATTCCGGTGCCTCATCAATGTTACTGCTGCTGGATCTCAGTGCTGCTTTTGATACTGTCGACCACAAAATATTACTTGTTCGTCTGGAATGCATTGGTATCTCAGGAACGTACTCTCATGGTTTAGGTCCTACCTGTCAGACAGGATGCAATGTGTTAACTATGGCAATCTGACCTCTAAACAATCTAATGTCCCCTGTGGTGTTCCACAGGGCTCTGTACTTGGCCCCCTTCTTTTTAGTATTTATATGATCCCGCATGGTGACATTATCCGCAAGACTTGCACCCTCTTATCTCGCTGATTTGATTTCCCCCTATGTTCCTGCACGGAGTCTGCGCTCAGAAAATGCAGGTCTACTTGACTCCGAGAGCCAAGAAGTCTGCAGGCTTGAGAGCGTTCTCCATCAGGGCCCCGGTGCTATGGAATGCCCTGCCTCCGGAGATAAGATCTGCAACCTCAATGGAAGTTTTTAAATCAAGGCTTAAGACACACTTCTATTCCAAAGCTTATGATTGATGCCCACCTCATATTCTGTATTGTCCTGTCTTTTCCGACTGCCTGCCTGGTGGTGATACAAAGGAGAAGGACGATTTGAGATGAGTCAGCGGACCAGCATTTGACCTGAAGCATGCCAACGTCTGCATTGACCAGCTGGCAGAGATGGGAAGCTGCGTCGTGGCCGTCATAGACTTTCTGGACTAGTTTACAGGCTGGGGGCGTCGTTGCTGTCATACACTTTCCGGACAAATTTTCAACATGTTACCTAGTGTTTACTATGTTTGTGTACTGTGATGCTAAATGTAATTCACCCTGGTCATCCTGGAAGGGGGATACCACTTGTGAGGTCCCTTCTCAAGGTTTCTTTTTTTCCTCACGCTGAGGTTTTGAGTTGTTCCTTGCCCGCATGTTGGTTTAAGATCAGGTAATTGTGTCATTGTAATCCTGTGCAGTCCTTTGAGACATTTTTGTGATTAAGGGCTATATAAATAAATTTGACTCGACTTTATTTGAGTTGACTGACTTCTTCCTCATTAGCCGTTAGAATTTTATTTAGTGCAATGTCAATTTCATCTCATACTTTAATTGTTGAAGCTTTCCAAATGGCACAAAACCGTTTCTGTCTACTAACTCATAAGCAGGAATCAAAGGAAGGCCAGTAGTTATGTGTCATTGGCAAACTTGACGGCTCAATGAGTCGGCTCTTTAAAGTTAAAGACGGGAGGTAGCACACCATCAATCAAGAGCTGGCTTGCTTCAAGATGGTTATGTGTTGTTTGGAAAACCTTTTTTAAGTGAACTACTGGAGCTCGCTCATCATCAATCAGGAGTTGGCTCCCCTTATCTTTATCTAATTCTGATTGTTTCAAAACCAACTTGATGAAATTAATCTATAAACAAATAACACTAAAAACTTGTAAATTTAGATATCTGTGTGTATTTCAGTTCACAGATGCAAATGAGAAGAATTGGATAGGTCTATATTAATTAATTTCCTCGTATGTTGCTGATGTGTTAGTGGGGGGAAACAAGTGGTACAACAGATATTTTGGGGGAGCAGCGGAGAGTTATCACAAAAAATGAAAGCTGCTGACTGGTCTAGTCCGCTGCAGTCTTGATGTTGAGGTTCATGAGTACGTTTGAATGCAGGTACGTAGGCAAGTGAGAAACGACCATATGGTCTTCTTAAGCCCCGCGCACACCTGGCGCCAACCGAGTGGGGAATTTGCCATCGACTCTTTTGAATGCAAAAGGCCAAAAGTAACGTGCCCCCGCAAACCTGATGCTATTTTCAGCGGCACAATTTTTAGAGTTGCCATTTTCAGCGTCACAATTTTCAGCACTCCTCCATTTTGTATACGTACCGTATTTTCAGATCATGTTACCATTCAAAATAGTAATTAACATATAGTTTGATAGCAATTACGAGTGCAGTATTTACTAATGCGCCGAAAGAAAAGCCAAATGAGGGCTTTGTGGCAAATAAAATGAGAGCAACATTTGACAATGCTGTTGGCAACAGAATCATGTCATCAAACATAACGGCAAAATGACCAATGGCCAGTGGTGTCGCGCGCGATAGGTGCTAGCTGTGTGCGAGACTTTACCATGTTTACCAGTTGTACTCGGACAACGAAGTTGCCTTCAGAAGCATCGGAAATCGGAGTTGCAGTGAAGTAAATTTCTGACGGATTTTTTTTGGGGGGGGGCCACATGGGATGGACATTCAGATCACAAGGGGGGCCAGTGCCCCCCTGTGGCCCCACGGAAGATCCAACAATGAATGACTATCAGAAAAAAAATCAACTAAATCAGTTTTTTCATCCTAGCCCTTTTGCCAATTTGTAACCCAACGTGGCCTGCAAGGCTGTGACTAAAAATAGTCAACTCACCCTTGTTCTAGAGTGAGACTGACACACAACTCCTGTAGTCATCAATACCGATACTAGGTACTTATACTTGGTCGGCGCTCTTTTAACTGCCAAAATGGCGTCCGATACTCTACAAGCGCATTAGTCGTTTACTACGTTGTTCGTGCTAATGCCAGAAGGTCAACAAAGACCAACAACGGCATCGGTTTTATTCACACTCAAAACAGGAGCTGGTTGCTCGAGATTATCTGCCCTTGTTGTAGCTATTTCCATGAACCTGATCCCACGTTGAAGGTCGCGGCTGCTGAAAGAAAGGATGGTTCAAAGCTGAAGAAAGAAGGATCCGTTTGGAAGGTTCGTACACCAGCATCTTCTCCAAAAGATCCAAAAACTGATGCTGATCCCTGCCTTGCAACAGAACGTACTCCTAGGAGGGAAACAAAAATAATTATTGAGGGAACCAGTTTAGCTTATAGTGGACTCTCGACATACCAACTACTCTAGTTACGAGATATTTGGGAAACAAGATGTCTTTCCAGCAAAATTCTTGCCCAACATGCAAGAGAAAATCCAAGTTACAACAAATTGAAAACATATCTTGTGACTTTTTTTTTCTTTTTTTTGCTGCTGCTAAACGAGTGAAAATGATAGTTTGGTAAGCATGTTATTTATGCTAGAGTTATCTACATAACTCTTAAGATGTTACTTTGTTACCGAAGTATTTGAGCTTGTCTAATATATGCACGTAAGTTATACTGAAGCAGAAATGTTATTCAGTAAAGAGTTATTAACATAACTAGCATAAAGAACATGCTAACCAAACTGTCATTTGCACTCCAAATCACCAAATCCAGCAAAAAAATTCATCATCTGTGTCAGATTTACTGGTAAACAACTCCAACTCGGAAGGCAGAGGATAAGCCTCTTCCTCCTTCCGCTTCGAAAAATGTCCCCCTCACAACAGGGCTAGGTTATAATGATCAATAGCGCTAGAGCTTGTGGTTTAGTGTGAAAATAAGACCAAAAATTTAAACTCAATGGTACAACAATGTGTTAATAGTTTCACATAAAAGTCTCACCGGAGTATATGTCGCCCATTAGGCCAATCTATGAAAAAGGCTGCGACCAATCGTTCGGAAAATACAGTAATTGGTTTTCAGTTGCTTCTTATGGGAAATGTTTTCGAGATTTAAGAGATTGTAGATAAGAACCTATACTCACTACCATTTTATGCATCAGACAACTATTTTTATTTCATATTCAAACAACAAAAACAAATCTTGACTGTAGTCTTGTGTATTAGTCTATGGTGGCTTTATTTTGTATTTTGTAAGTTTTTGTACTTGAATTAAGTTCTCCAACGATCGCATTAAATTTACAATTTGCCACTTCCACTTTTAAATAAACGCATGTTTTTTAGATATGTATTCTGGAAATGGATTGCATTTTGCACTTAAAAACGTAGTATGTGATAACATTGACCACTTATTATAATAGAAAAGTTGGCATGTTACCTGATCTGTGAACGAATCAATTGGTTTTGTATTATTTCACATGGGGAACATTTGTTCAAGATGAGGGGAGTTAAAAATACGTATGTAGAGGGACCGCGGTCTATTTGTGTTGTGCTAACCCTTAAAGGCTTGCACTTGTCTTTGATGTAGCGTCCTGACTTGGAATACTGGTTCCAGTCCAGGCGGCTGCCCCGGAAGTAGTTGTGCTTCCTGAAAAAAAAACAGTCATACAAAAATGGCTGCCTAGTGCTTTGAGATAAACGTCTTTTTACCTGCTTTTTTGGACCATAATGGGAGGAATGGGACCGCAAATGTGTTCCATCATGGCCAGATGCTCCTTGTTGTCATGAGTCTGTGGATGCAAAGGTCATGTCAAGTTTATTTGACACATCAAGGTCATGTTGCAGCTTCTGTGACCTGGTAGAGCGTGAATCCTGTGTAGTACTCGAAGAGGATGCAGCCGATGCTCCAAACGTCACAAGGGTGACTCCAGCCCAATTCTGATAAGAGGGACGTTAGAATGTGGAGGTGGGCCAGACAGCGGAAGGCAGAGCTTACCCAGGACCACTTCAGGGGCCCTGTAGTGGCGGGTGGAGACCACAACAGAGTGGTGTTCCGGTTCGAAGGTGGCGCTGCCAAAATCGACCAGGCGGACGCTGCTATCTTTAAGCCGCTTTTCGCTGCATTTCTGCAATCATTAGTCAAGTCTTTTCCTTACTTCAAATCAAAATGTATTTATTGCGCACTTTACAGACACCACAATGCAACTCAAAGTACCACATAAAGCTTTAGATAAACAATAAAACAATCACTAACTCCCACCCAACATAACAGAACATAAACTACACATACAGTTCACACACATCAAATTAAATATATATCATTTTTTTAATATACCGTAAATTCCGGACCATAAGCCGCTACTTTTTTCCCAAACTTTCAACCCTGCGGCTTATTCAGTGATGCGGCCAATTTATGTAATTTTTCTAACGGCTGCCAGCGGCACTCGAGTACAAAAGGTAAGATTTAAACTGCAACTTCTTGGCTTGTGCACAAATTAAATTAGCGTCGACCTCTCCTCATCATGCAAATTGCAAGGAGAAAGGCACATGACGCAACTTTCAAGCTAAACGCAGTCGAGCAGTCCGGTATAGGAATTACTTTGCGAGCCTGATGCAAGCGTGTTTTTAAATAAAGGAGCGTGGGACCACGTCTATGGCAAAGTCTCTTTCCCATATTGAAGGAAGACGACTTTGATGACATCAGTTATAAAGAGGAAGATAAGGACGGTTTACCATGCTTACTCCAAATACAGTATGTTTTTTAACAAGGCTGTTTACTGTGTTGCGAGCGTGCTTCTAGTAGCGTTTTGCTACTAGAAACACTTCACAGGCACGGTTTGGGATGAAAGTTATAATATTATTCAAGCTTTGAAAACTCTCTTGGTGTACTGTCTTTCTTTTTAAATATGTGTAACCATGTATAATATGTATTTGCAACTGTAGATTTTTGTAATGTATTTATTTTAGAAACTTATTCTGATATTTTTTGTACCAGCAAATGAGAAAGAAGGGGCGGGGCAAACGTGGGCTGACGGGAAGTGGAGTAAAGGTGAGACGTGTTGTGGACGCGGCCGACAATAAAGGATTTATATTTTTCCCACCCTTACCTTTGGAAATATACACTTTTTTCCTTGGATTACTTTCAACTGGCACCTGGACTCTGCGGGGCTGCATTAAATGATAACTACCGGTATCATTTTCCGTTTGTTATGCCGGCTGTATTTTTTGGACTGTATCCGGTAAAGGTTAATTTCGTGGCTGCGCGCGAAAAAATATATTGGTGCTGAGATGGAATAAGAGCTTGCTCTGTCCACTCCACGCATTGGCCCGGTATTGCAGTACCTCCGGGACGGGTGCATCCTCAATGATCGCAGCAAGGCTTTAGGACTAGGACCTTAGCTTAGCCTTTTGGCTGACAGTAAGTGTCCTGGCTCCTAGGCTTTGCAGTGTATTATGAACTGACCGATAACGGATAATGAATAACGAAGATAGAAAAATAACCCTTAAAAACCCCAAAACCCCAATTTCGTGTTTGTATTGCATATTTTCAATGTGGGCGCATGCGGCTAATATGCAGGTGCGGCTTGTGTATGTACAAAATCGGGTTTCCTCCCGAAATGTAGTGGGTGCGGCTTATAATCAGGTGCGCTCTATAGTCCGGAATTTACGGTACATGTATTTTATACATTTATTCATTCACTGGTGTATTTATTAGACCCAAACAGTGATTGTTTGGTTTTATTTTGAAAAGAAGTCCAATTTTATAATCCATCCTATGAGATTAGTTACAAGTTGTAAAAAAAATAATTAAAAAAAAGAGGTTTGTCATTTTGTGATCTCCTAAAACTCATCAACCATCTGTCTGGGGAGACAAGCTGCATTGTCATATTAGTGACATGACAGAGTCTGCTTGATGTTCCCCTTTTTCTGATAGTGTCCACGGTTCCAGTCATCCTTGCTTTGCCTCGCCTTTTTTGTTTTTCCATTTTGAAAAAGTCCCTGGCACGTCCGTTTTTCGTAACAACTCTGTCGAGGTTCCAAAACACAGCCCCGGGGACTGAAACATCACGTGGGTAACTGACGACCACTGATTTGTCAGCGACATCAGTCACTGCTGACTTTTGTTTTCATCCATGACAAATTATTATTATTATTATTATTATTAGCAATATATATATATATATATATATATATATATATATGGCACGGCAGCGCAGTGTGTGCAGCACAGTTCTGAGGTTATGAGATCAAACCTTCCTGTGTGGAGTTTGCATGTTCTCCCTGTGCTTGCGTGTGTTTCCTCCGGGCACTTCGGTTTTCTCCCACATTCCAAAAAACATGCATGTCAGGTTAATTGGCCAGTCCAGATTGTCCCTATGTGTGAATGAGCGAGTGAGTTGTCTGTCTCTGTGTGCCCTGCGACTGGCTGGCAACCAGTGGCAGTGTCCCCTGCCCGCTGCCCAAAAATAGCTGGGATGGGCTACAGCACCCCGCGACCCTACTCAAGATAAGTGATGCAGATAATGGATGGATGGATATATCAATACATATACACACATACATATCTGGATATTGCTGTAAGTTCGATTTTGTATTGTGCACCTTTCTCAGAGCATAGGACAGTACTGTAGTGCTTTTTTCCGCCACTACCGGCGTGTGGCGCTGTGAGAGCTCACCCGCCATACACCCCAAAGAAGAAATCTGTCTTCCTCTTCCTAGTTCGTGTGTGAACATACTGTACTGTATCTCCACCGCGCTAATAACCTTGAAATTTTTATTGTTTAATATCTCGAGCATCCAGTCAATATGGTTGGTTTAAAGTGTAAAGAAGAGGCGAGCCATTTCTTTTGAAATGAAAGTGGAATAAGAGAGCTTGATGTGGTTGAGAAAATGGTTGGATCGCTTTGTTTGGCCACTTGCTACCACGGAGGAGGAAGTTGCCTAACTCTTGAAGCTCATCTTCCAAAAGTGAGTTAAACTTTATCTTTAGAGAGCATATTATTTTATTAAATGTTTATTATTTATAAATGTAAACGGTCTGCATTTATATAGAGCTCTCAAGTCAATGAAGACCTCCCAAAGCGCTTTACAATGTGCTTCACACTTTTCCCTTTTACACACTGACTAGTGTAGTGTCGTTCCGGGTTGATTCCTCACCTTTCTTAGAATCATTTAGACCCCCACAAGGTGATATCTTGCATGTTACAAGTTCAAGTCTTACTGATTGTTCGGGGTGGACAGGTGTCTTTATGCAGCTAACGACCTCAAACAGGTGCATGTGATTCAGGATGATACATGGAGTGAAGAAGGACTTCTAATGGGCGGACAAACAGGTCTTTCAGGGTCAGAATTCTAGATGATACACAGGTGTTCAAATACTTATTTGCAGCTGTATCACACAAATAAATTGTTAAAAAAATCATGCACTGTGATTTCTGGATTTCAGACCCTTCCATGATTTCTAAGTGGAAGAAATAGCAAAATAGTAGGGTGTTCAAATACCTATTTGCTTCACTGTATATAAAGACCTGTGTTCTTTTTTTGGTCCAATATGACTCTTTTAACATTTAGGTTGCCAATCACTGGCAAAGCCTCATGAGCGCAAATTGAGCTCAAATTGTGTTTTATTCAGAGATGCCAGGTGACAAACCTAACGTTGACCTTTTGCAATTCCTTGATGGTCAAACATGCATCCTTTAGTTGAGGGGTCTCAAACTCAATTGACTTGTGGGTTACAAGAGATGGGTGTGGGTGAGGTTGGGTCAAATTGGGTTTACCACAAAAAAGATCCTATAAAAGCATTGTAATTTTTTTTTTAAATTTCTTAAACTAAATAAGAAAAAAAGAAAAATAGTAGCGGGACAAAGTATGTTATTTAGCACCTCCGAGCAATAAAAAAACTTTATTCATTGAAAAAGTAACTATTAACTGGAATTATTAGCAAAAAACATGATTCATCATTTAAATTATTATTCACACCGCTTAACCACAGTAGGGTCACAGGAGTGCTGGAGCCCATCCATGCTATCCTCAGGCAGTGGGCAGGGGACCCCCTGAACCGTTTGCCAGCCAGTCGCAGGGAACACAGAGATAAACAACCCACTCACTCGCTCATTCACAGCTAGGAACAATTTTGGACCGGCCAATTAACCTGACATGAATGTTTTTGTAGTATGGGAGAAAACCAGAGTGTCCTGAGGAAACCAATGTACGCACGGGGAGAACATGCAAACTCCTTACAGGAAGGCTGGTAGCTGGATTTGAAGCCATGACCTCAGAACTGTGCTGCGGACGTGCTAACCACTCAGCTGCCGTGCCGCCCTTATTATTATTATTATTATTATTATTATCCTCTAAATGTGTTCATTTTAATACTCATATGTCGTGATATTTGTATTTGTATTTGAGTTTACATAACATGAAACTCACCTAAAGGGAGCTGACAAGGTTATCAGCAACCATGCCGCTACAGGTACCGCAAAAACTACAACCCGGTAAAAGTCTGAGCAAAAAATAAATAAATAAATAAATAAGATGAAAAACGAGCCAGTTCGTTTGGATTTGGCACTCTCACCATTGCTATCTGAGTTTGATCCCTGTTGCCATGATTGCACAAAGATATTCATATCCCAGTATGCATTTCCAATTTTGTCAGTAAATAAGGCGCACTGGATTTCAAGGCGCGCATTCAAATTTCTGCCCAATTTGGAGTTTTAGGCGAGGCCTTATAGTCCGGAAAATGTGGTGGACTGTTTATTTTTATGTGATTTGGTTTCCAACCTTATCCTGGTTGTATACGAGGGAGTAATTAGAGTTGAGGAAAAGGATGTTTTCCGGCTTCAGGTCCGTATGAGTCAGCTTGTTGTCATGTAGAACTAAAAGAAAAAGAAAAGAAAAATAAAACCTCAAAAGCGAGACAGAACACCCTTCTGGCAAAATCAAATCCTTGCTCTGCATTTCCAGGACTGTTTGGGAAATATTCTCATTTTGGACTCGTAGTAAAAAAATAGTCATTCATTTCAAGAATATATTGATTCAAAAAATAGGCAAAAATACACTATGATATAAATGTGCATTTTTTTAGAGATACTCGTAGTTTGAGAAATGTATTTGTTTAGCATAAAATGAGGCTCACTTAGAGGGGCCTGACATGAGTGTTGACATTTAAAACCAAAACTTTAATTTGTTGAACAAAATCTTGGTTAGGGCCCGGTCACACAGCCGTTTGCGGCTGAATCACGGCCAGAAATTTCTGCCTGTGAGGCGGACGCTATTGGACGCTTTGAGATCGCCATACAGATGAGATACAGCTGTGCTTAACACGCGGTCGGAAATTCACGCGCGGTTGGCAGCGCAAACAAATTTGGCGCTGCTCAATACTTGAGAGCACGGGTACACAGCCTTTCACGGGCGTATCGAGGCTGAATCACGGCCAGAAATTTCTGGCCGTGAAGCAGACGCTGTTGGGCGCTGTTGGACGCTTTGAGACCGCCATATAGACGAGATACAGCAGTAATTTACTCGCGGTCGGAAATTCACACGCGGTTGTCTGCGCGAAAAAGTTTTGAGCTGCTTAAAACTTTGAGCACGTGTTAACCGCGGGCGGCACACGAGGTAATGACGCGGAAATGACGCGGAACGACGTGCTCTGGGGGCGGCCAGGGCGTGGTTACACATGGGTAGGACGGGAAATTTCAGCGGGTAATCGTGGGTGGAGCATGGTCATAGCATGTTCTGCGCCTGTATCGCGGTGTTATTACGTGAAATTAGCGTGTTACGCGTGTGACGGTCAAACGCCTTTCTCCGCGTATATACAGCGCGATTTGCCGAGCACACGTCAGTTGTGCTCGAGACGTCAAAGGGTGGACATGGATCCCCGTCACCGTAGTGACCTCGTCTTAATCCATTTTTATTTCTTGACATTTCTTTTCATTTCATAACAAGATAATAAAATAAAAATGAAAAACTATTACAATAATAACATATTGGCTTCTTCGGTGCCATAGCTTGAAATCTTGATCTTCACGGGACTGTGTCTTGAGCGGTTATGATTTCTACAGCCCGGTGTTATGCCAAGAAATGTATCCCTGCCGAGATTACTACAACCACTTTTACCTCGTTTTATCTCACTTTTATATCACTTTTAGGGAATGTAATGGCGAACATATAACCAAAACCACTTCATCTTGCATTTGTTGGGAATGTAATACAACTTAAACCATTCCGTCTTTATTTTTGTTGTGAACGTAATCGAACGGTAATGCACACCGTATATAAAATCCTCCCCCCCTCGCGTGAACACGCATTCTGCTGCGCTTCCAACAAAAGCGATCGTATTCTATATAAAACGCTTATTAAAATAATAAAGCGAGCTAATTATAACAATTGGGAGATCCTAGTCTATATAACGCGTTTATTTAAGCGATAAAGTGCCATCGTATTCTACAAAATGCGTTTGTTAACGCGGATGAAAAAGTCACCAACGTCAATGCACGCTTCCAACAAATGCGCGTTTACGCGAGGGGGGAATTTTGCGTAGGAGTCGGATTTGGGCACAACACCGGCTCGGGAGCTTTTATACCCGTGGTCCACACGGGAAAATGACGCGGAAATGACGTGATGAGGAAGCAGAACAGTCGCCGGCGTCTGTTTTGCGGGCATACCACCAATGAACAGCGGGTTGGCAAATTTTGCGCATTTTCCACCGCGGGCAACCACGGGCAAAAAACCCCCGCAAAATTTTACCCGCGATACAGACGCAAACGGCTGTGTGACCGGGCCCTTAGAAGGGTTTGTTTTTTGCTTTCAGTGTATGATCGAGTATTTCATTGTATAATGATTGTAAAAAAAATAGGGTACTACTTCAGGGATTTTGCTTATTAGAGGTTCTTTTCGGAGTACAATCCCCGTGAAAAAAATAACCAGGGATTACTGTCTTGCTAAATCCTTTGCTACGATTGTATTCTGTCCACAAAATAAAAGACAAGCAAATTTAACTGGAAGTCATACTTGTAAATGTTATTCAAATCATCCTCAGAGTTTATAGCTTCACTAGCAGCGTGTTTTTTTTTTGCCAGCCACTTAATCCTGTGCCTGATATTAGATCCGCTTATCCGGCATCAAGTGAGAAATAAAAATAAAACTCACAGCTGACGGCTTGGCAGATCTGCCGGCCCATGTGGCGCACGTGCTGAACCGGGTAGGGCAAAAACTGGTTTTCTTTTTGGAACTGGAAGGTGCTCACAGACAAAAGCTCGAAAGAGATGCACATGTGGCCATCCATGTCAAACCAGTCTAACATCTGCACGCAGTGGCTAAATATGAAAAAATATCTAGGTCACAAACATTGATCAAAATACATATCAGAAACATAACAAAAATGGATATCCAGATCAGAAAATTCGGTTAAGTAACATTGATATAATGAAAATGTACATCAGAAAACATGAACAAATATGGAATTGGAGATCAGAACATTGACAAAAAATAAATCGAGGGTCAAAAAACATTGACGAAAGTGAAAATGGAAATAAGACACATTGACAAAAATGTAAATCCATATAAGAATAGTTGCCGAAAGTGGAAATCAGGATGAGATACATCAACGAAAATAGATATCTGGATCAGAAAAATTGCTGAAAATGGAACTACAGGTAAAAACACATTGAGGAAAATGAAAATAGAGATAAGACACATCGACAAAAATGAAAATCCAGATCAGAAACATTGACAAAAATTGAATTATTATCAGAAATATTTACAAAAATGGAAATCAGAACATAAACATTTACAAAATCCCTGCCCAAAAAAATAATGGACCCAGTAACTTTTTCACCAGATGGGCAGGATGGGTTTTGGATTTTTTTTTATAACTTAATAAATGGAAAATCTGCATTTTGTATTTCCTTGGGTTGTCTCTGTATGATTTGAAATTTGTTTGAGGATTTGAAACATTTGTGAGTGATAAATACTGTTTGCAAAAACACAGACTTCAGGGATGGGGCAAATACTTTTTCATGGCACTCTATATTACTTGCGTTTTTCAAAACCAGAGCTATGAGGATGAAATTAAAAAAAAAAAAAAGCAGAGGGCACTCACTAAAGCTTGTGCTGATCTTTGCGGTTAATTTTCTCCAGCACGTTGATCTCCATCTTGGCGGCTTCTCTGTACTTGTAGATGTTCTTGATGATCTTCAGCGCAACTCTGCGTCCGCCTCTGCGCTTTAAAATATCAAGGTATGTTTTTGTTTTTTTGTTTTTAGAATTGGAGCAATCGCAAGATATTTTCTACATTCTCCTCACCTGCCGCGGTCTAAACATTGCAGCACTTTCCCAAAAGTGCCCTCGCCCAACGTCTCCACGATCTCATCTGTAAAAGAAACATGCAGAGATTCTCCACATTGAGAAACGGCATTGCTCGACCTCAAGGGTGAAAAATAAAACACTGCGCAAACAGGAAAGGTGATTTACTTCTTTATTTAATATGACTTTTATATTAATCACCCTTAAAATGATATTGTGTATTTTTAGCACCTCCTAGTAGCAAAAAAACATATTAATTTTTAAAAAAGAATAATACGCCAAAATATATGAACTTTAATGGATACATTTGTAATTGTTTTTACATACCTTGAGGTTCACCTGAGAGGGAGCTGATATGATTGTCCGCCATCTCGGACCCCTTTTCCCCCTTGCTTTTTTATCTTTTTCTTTTCTTTGTTTCTTGTCATTCTTTTTTCATATCTTTTTTATCTTCCTTTCCCCTATTTATTTTCTCGTTTTCCCCTTTTATAAGTGGGTTTTTTTTTCGGTTCTAGCTTTCGTTTTTACCATTTTCTCTTTTTTCTCCTTCTTCTGTTTTTTTCTGTCTTTTCCCACTTCTATCTTCCCCCCTTTTTTCTTATTTTTTTTCACCTTTTGTTATTTTATTTCTTTTCCTGCTCCGATTTTTTCCCTTTTTACGCTTTTGGGTTTTCTTTCTTTCTTTCTTCACTTCTTTCTTTCTTTCTTTCTTTCTTTCTTTCTACCTCTTTTTGTTTTCCTCTTTTTTCTCATTTTTTTCTCCCCCTTCTTAACAAAAGGCTGGGACAAAAAATGGTCACTTTGAATCTCCGTAGTTTGTATTCTTTCTTGTGTTTTGTAGCACTTGTTTTCAGTTGCACTATACAAAACAGTAACATCTAGAGGTCAAATATTACACTCTGTCCCTTTAGAGGAGAAAAAAATCAGGATAAATACACAAAATATTGACAACGTAAATGGTAAATGGCCTGCATTTATATACCACTTTACCAGTTACTGAGAACTTCCAAACCGTGTTACAATACACGTCACACACAACCCACTCACACACACAGTCACACAAAGAAAGTGGTGTGTTTGAGTATGTGTGTGTGTGTGAGAGAGAGAGAGTTTTTTTAGAATAAAAACAAAAAAGAAAGTAAAAAGGGGGTTAAAAAAAGAAAAAAAAAACAGAAAGAGGAAAACAAAAAGGGTAGAAAGAAAGAAAGAAAAAAGGAAAAAGGAAAAAAAGAAAGAAAGAAAACGACAGACGGACAAATGTATCACTACAACAAATATAGTATTACAGAAGTACTTTGTAACTGGCCTAAGCTGTCAAACTAGTGTAATGAAACAGTTAGAATCAGTTTGACTACTGGTGTGTTTTTTACATGTCAACAATGCCAATAAATCGTATTCTATTTAATTGGATCGCCGAGCGTGGGGTGGTTTACCTACATCGATCCACCAGGATGTCGCCATTTTTGCACTGCGGGTGGCCGTTGTTTGCGTCTTGTCGGTTTTCAACTGCCGTGTCGCCGCTTCCGTGCTAAAAAGGGAATTTTTGTCAAAAAACATTATCACAAAAATGAGTAAGGTAGGCATTTTGAACAAAAACAAACATTTGTGTGCAACACTTGATCACTGAGGGGCAGTTACAGTCTGTGCTCAAAGTTTTACTGACCCGTGGCCTCCGTCATAAAATTAATAATTTGTGGCCTGCCAGTAACGTTGATCGCAATATAAAATATATTTGTACAAAAACAAAACAAAAACCACAATTTTACCAGATGATGTCAGAAGCCCCTGGCTTTCTGTAAGAATTTTAGGTTACGCCATTTATGACATGGTGACTGTAAATAAGAAAAGGAAAGTTGACTGTGAGGGCCGCCGCTTTCAGGACAAGTGGATATTGGAGTATTTTTTTCACTCATTTTTCAGAATTAGAATTTACTTTAGATATATAAACAACAATGTTCGAATGGCAAATTCCTTTACCAGACTTAGAGGCTTTAATATGTCACAAACGCCAAGGATGTAATTTCACTGCCACAAAGTTTGTTTTTCAACACAAACATAAAAGCCACAAGTAATACAATGTGAATTGTATGATGTGATACTCAAAACTAACGATGATGTTGATGGTGTTCTGTATTGGTAGCTTGGCCGATCAAGGCCATGGCCTTTGGCCTTGATGCTAAGTCCTTAGCTTGGCCTTTTGTGTACTTTCTATGAAGTCACTATCTTTGATTTTTGCATTTCGGAGATGGAATATGAGCTTGCTCTGTCCACTCCACGCATCGGCCCGGTATTGCAGTACCTCCGGGAACGGTGCATTCGCAATGATCGCAGCAAGGCTTTAGGGCTAGGACCTTAGCTTGGCCTTTTGGCTGAGAGTAAGTGTCCCGGCTCCTAGGCTTTGTAGCGTATTATGAACTGACCGATAACGGATAATGGATAATGAATAACGAAGATAGATCAATAACCCTTAAAAACCCCCCGCACTGGAGGAAAGAGGTCTAAATGTAATGGAAGCTGGAGCTTTTGTTGGTGATATGAATGAGTGGAGAGGTGTTGTGAAAGAATAGTGGAATGTTTGGACGCATTCTAAGGGATGGGTGGGGCACCTGTATGATGCTGCAGGGGTAAACCAGTTAAAGCTGTCGGGCCCTGCTGTCTAACAGAAGAATGTGTTGTGTCACCCTGACCTGAGTGACATGGCAGCTTTCTTGTGTCCTGTTTCATCTGGAGGGACGAAAGCATGACCAACTTGGGTCCCGAGGTGGTTAACTTGTTTGGGTGTTTGGGCATTTGTGTTGGCCATGGTCCCCCCCAAAAAACACCAAAAAGGTAGGTAGGTAGGTAGATAAATAAAAGTGATTTGGTGAATAATGTTTCTAGTATTTTAGGTGCCTAAAGAGACACTTCTGGAACAGTCGCCGGAATTCTCATGACTAGTCAGGTAAACCTATCCTCTTGGATGCGAAAGTATGGGGCACCAATGCTTAACATGACAAATTAATAATGAGGACTTTTGCCACCATCTGCGTCATTTTTAAGCACGTTTTTATTTTTCTTCAGTTAAAACTGAAATTGCAACAATTTCAAGTATTTTCAAGCACCAACCAAAATTCAAGCACTTTCCTGACCTTGATAACACAACATTAAGATTAAAATGTTTTCAAAAATTTCTAAAATCTCTAAGAACCCTGTTTGTTGCTGTGGAAGCTCTGTTATTAAGAAGAGAAGCAAATCTTAGGAATCAAATTTGATATGAATGCCCGGAAAAGAAACTCACCAACAAGCAGAGGCACAAACAATCCAGGAAGGTTTTGAAGACGGACGGCAGCTCCGTCTCGCCCATCAGGAAGTCGGAAAAATGGCACTTGGAAAAAGTGCCTACGGCAATGTCAGATGCAATAAAAAAAATGCAGAAGAGCGAGGTGGCTGATTGGAAGGAACGCAAAAGTGAGAAGAAGACGGCACGGCACTGCGACTAAGAATACACTTGAGTGGCACCAAATGACCGCAAGACTGGGACACGAATCAAGATCTGCCTGTAGGGGAAGCTCCAATTTCATTGGACTCGTGGGTCCGGCTGACACCTCTTTAAAGGCACAGTGTGTATTTTTTAGCACCTCCTAGTGCAGAGGTCCCCAAGCTTTTTCAAGCTGAGAGATACTTTTTGTTACTGATTAGCGCAAAGGGCACCCACTCAGTTTGATAGGCATTGCTGTAATGACAAATCATGTTCTACTACATTGTTACTAATTTATTACCAGGTTAATTATTGGAAGAAGGGTTAAATAGACCCAGCCAATCACTATAAAAGAGAGACAAAGAGAAAGAAGGAAAGAAAGAAAGAAAGAAAGAAAGAAAGAAAGAAAGAAAGAAAGAAAGAAAGAAAGAAAGAAAGAAAGAAAGAAAGAAAGAAAGAAAGAGGGAGAAAGAGAGAGAGAGACAGAGGGAGAGAGAGAGACAGACAGAGAACCAGAGAAAGACAGAGACAAATAAAAAAAGCGAAAGACTGCAAAAAAGAGAGAGACAAAAACAGTTAGGTTAGAAAGAAAGAAAGAAAGAATAAAAGAAAGAAAGAAAAAATGAAAGAAAAAAAGAAAGAATCTAGGACAGACGGACAAATGTGAATTTCCCTTCGGGGATGAACAAAGTATCTATCTATCTATCTATCTATCTATCTATCTATCTATCTATCTATGTATCACTACAACAAATGTAGTAATACAGAAATACTACTGAAACACTTCAAAAATTCTACGACAGAAAAACTCCACCAATACTATTACAGAAATACAACGCTGATATATGAACAATAATGCTACAGAAATACTTCTACATAAATACTGCAAGAATTCTTCTAGAGAAAGACTATGCCAGAATCACTACAAAAATACAGCAATATTAAAAAAATACAAAAGAAATATAAAAAAAAACATTATGGAAATACTACAATAACACAACGATTGTAATACAGTGGCACTTTTACTTACATTATCAATTATTTCTGGAAGTAGCTTTTTAACCTGATACATTTGTAAGTGTAGACGTCTCTTGAATAATAATGCACTAATCTGTTCCAAGCCCCGAAAAAGTATGATATTTTTTAGTCAATCATGAAAGCGCATCAAAACATGAAACAAATACATATTAAAATTAGATTAAATTGTTTAAAGTTGTTTACAGAGCGGAACGGGGGCAGGAAGAGCATGCCGGGATTCACGCATACGCATCGGGTTGCCTGGGCCCGATGCGTATGCATCTCTTTTATTGATGTTTACTATGTTATGCGTGCTGTATTGTATTTTTTACTTTGTATTCTGAAATGCCTTTGTAACTAGAGGACATAGTTTTCCAGTCAGGTACTTAGTAACATCAAAAAGTGTATGTAGAGGTACCACTGAACCACACAACTAAATACAAGAGGTAGTACTTATAAAAGGGTCCTACTATATTATTTGGAAACCAATTTGATCGAACCTGTAGCGCCTAACAAAGGTCAACAAGCCAAAGAGGTCATGGTGAGATGAGTCCTTTATAATTTTGATGGCTTTGCTGTGGTATCACAAGCTGGCAAGGTCTTTTAGACTGGGCAGAGAGCCACTATGGTCTTCTGGATTTTAGTGTGTGAGTGTGTATGTGAATGGGTAAGTGTGAAGCACATTGTAAAGTGCTTTGGGAGGTCTTCATTGACTTGAAAAGCGCTATATAAATGCAGACCATTTACCATTTACCATGAGATTACCGTAAATTCCGGACTATAAGCCGCTACTTTTTTCCCAAACGTTCAACCCTGCGGCTTATTCAGTGGTGCGACCAATTTATGTAATTTTTTTAACGGCCGCCAGCGGCGCTCAAGTACAAAAGGTAAGATTTAGACCGGTGGACTATATGCGCTGAGATAGACTGCAACTTCTTGGCTTGTGCATACATTAAATTATCGTAAAAATACCCTCATCATGCAAAATGCAAAAAGAAAGTCACATGACACAGCTTTCAAGCTAAAAGCAACCGAGCAGTACGATAAAGAAGGAGCGAGCGTGTTGCTAGCGTGTTTTGGAATAAGGGAGCGTGGGACGACGTCTATATGACAAAGTTTCTTTTGGACACTGAGGAAGACGACTTTGATGGCTTCAGTTCTAAGCAGGAAGTTGAGGACGACTGCAACTTCTTGGCTTGTGCATACATTAAATTAGCGTAAACATACCCTCATCATGCAAAATGCAAAAAGAAAGGCACATGACGCAGCTTTCAAGCTAAAAGCAATCAAGCAGTCCGATAAAGAAGGAGCGAGCGTGTTGCTAGCGTGTTTTGAAATAAGGGAGCGTGGGACGACGTCTATATGACAAAGTTTCTTTTGGACACTGAGGAAGACGACTTTGATGGCTTCAGTTATAAGGAGGAAGATGAGGACGGTTTACCGTGATTTTTACAAGTACGGTATGTTTTTTTAACAGACCGGTTTACTGTGTTGCGACCGTGTCGCTAGCCTGTTGCTACCATTAACTGCCCTGTCACAGGCACCGTTTGGGGGGAAAGTTATATTATTATTATTAAAGCTTTGAAAACTCTCACGGTGTACCGTCTTTCTTTGTAAATATGTGTAACCATGTATAATATATATTTGCAACTGTATATTCTTGTAATGTATTTATTTCAGACACTTATTCTGATATGTTTTGCACGGGCGAATAAAAAAGAAGGGGCGAAACAAACGCGGGGTGACGGGAGGAGGGGACCAGTAAAGGTGAGGGTGGACGCGGCGGACAATAGTGGATATACATATTTCCCACCCTTACCTATGGAAATATACACTTTTTTTCCTTGGATCACTTTCAACGGGACCCAGACTCTGCAGGTCTGCATCAAACCTTATAATCAGGTGCGCTCTATAGTCCGGAATTTACGGTACATGCATTTGGTAAGAATCTTCGGTGATGTATCCAGGGTTCATCGAATGTTTCGGGTCTCGCAACATCAGACACTCTCACTAAAATGATCCGCCCGGGGTTGATCATGCCTCACAACCTTGCTTTGGGCTTGGGGTGTTTACTTGCGCTAATTGCCAGGGCTATGCTCTTAGCAACGGCTTTCAGAACCTGGTCATGGCGCCAGCAATAGCGTCCATCAGCCAGGGACTTTAGGCAGCTACTGAGGAGATGTTCCAAAGAGCCTCTTCCAGAGCAGAGAGGGCAGGAGGGTGTCTCACTGTTCCTACACATATGGAAGTTTGCATGGCTTAGGAGGACGCTGTAAACTGCTTGCAAAAAGAACCGAACACAGTGCAAGTCTGCCTGCATGATGTTTGACTAGGTCAGTTTGTGCCGTCACGTGTTCTCCCACCTTGTCCACGCCTCGTGCTCAAGAGCCCGAACCGTGCTGCTAACTCGCTCTTCCTCCACACCTACTTATGAGTATGTTGTCACCATAACATGGAGTTGTCCAGCTATATTAAGTTTACAATTTAATCATCACAGCATTACTTAGATAATAACACTATTGATTTAGTTGTTATAAATGCACTTATGTTCATCTACATATTTGAATAAAGTATTTACTTGCTGTATTCTTTCATATCAGTGCTTTCCCAGCAATGGTCTTCCGCCCTTATCTTATCATAAAACCGCTGAATCTAGTTTTAACAAAGGGCTCTTAAATACGATGTTGGTAATGGATGGAGTTGAATCCACCCCAATTATGAATAATCATAAAGTGGTGGAACTATATACACTTTCTGTATCCAGGAGACCGCCTATCAACAGCCCTACCATCGGAAGGCACCTCAGCCCAACCCAACTCTTGAAAACCAAGGTTAGTACAAATAAAAAATAATGTATAACATTGTCGTGCCTATTAAAATGTTGGGAATAAAGTATTTGGACAAAGCAAAACTAATTGAGAAGATGTGACTAAAATGGGAGAAAAGAAAAATGAATCTTCAACTGAAATGGCCGCAAGTTGCCACGTTTGACACATATGCATGTGGAGTCATGGAGGTGAGAATCATGGATTATAAATCCGCCAGCAACAGCAAGAAACGACAAGAGAAAAGACAATTTCATCTCATCTCATCAGCTGCACCGCTTATCCTCAGTGGTACAGCAATCATCGGGCAGCGGGCAGGGGACACCCTGAACAGGTTTCCAGCCAATCGCAGGCACAGGGGGACAGACAACTCACTCGCTCAGTCACACCTAGGGACAATTTGGACCTGCCAATTCACCTGAAATGCATGTCTTTGGAATGTGGGAGGAAACCGGAGTGCCCGGAGGAAACCCACGCAAGCACGGGGAGAACATACAAACTCCGCACAGTAAGGCCGGGAGCTGGATTTGAACCCACGCAGGAGGTTACCACGACCTCAGAACTGTGCCGCACACGCGCTAACCACTGCGCCGCCGTGAAGATGAAATTTTGAATCTGTTCAAAACTGAACGAGAAAGTTACAGGGAAAAAAATCACTGAGGGCCTAATGCAACTGATGCTGGACTGTACCATTAAAATAAATGGGTACTTCAAATATGATGAAGGAGATGAAGACGCAACGAAAACGCCAACACGAAACCTGGGCGTTGCCCAAATGAGCGACGCCCCAATGAGTCCTCAACATCATTCCAAGGCACTCCAGCACTGAAAGAAGAATTAGTGAAGCGGGATGCTGAGAGCTGCTTGCCTGCTATCCAGAGCGCAATAAAACAGTTGAAGGGAAGACCGCTGAATCGTTTTGGATTAACATGGGGACCGAAGGTGTGGACCTAGGGCGCCAAGTAGCCAGAGCCACAATCCAGGAATTAGAAGAGGAACTGGACAGTCTTTAAAACATGACAAACAAGGTGGGAAGTGGCAGTGAGAAACCTGGACAGTCAACGGGCACAACTAGAGATTTTGATCCGCCGGATAGATATACAGACCCTGCAGTAGTGAGGAGAGCACTACGAGACAAATACCCCGCCAAAATCGACCCAAAGGCACTAAAAGGTGAAACTCTCGGCGAAACCGAGATTCCAGCTTCATACATCAGCTCTTACGATGGAAGCTGGAGACAGAAGAAGTGGAGAACAGCCCTCTGCTTTCAACTCTGTTTCTCAATGCCATCATTGGAGCCCTACTAATACAAGTTCAGAGTAAGCTGGAGGATGTCGTAGGGTTAACCTCAATGCCATACAGAGTTCCGCGACCATGTTGTCTACGCCATCGAAAAGTACAAGAAAGATCAACAAAGGCAGCAGGATTTAGAAAAAAAACAACGAAAATTCACTCAGATGCAATTCTTCGATCCTCAATGTAAAATGAAACAAAAAACTCAAGCACTTGTACTGGACTAACCCATCCAAACAAGCATGATAGTTCCGCCTATCTCTCCATCAACCCAGCAACCACCACCGGTTGTTAATGTCTATCAGCAACAGCCATTTGGCCGGCGACCCTACAGTGCAATTCAAGGCCAAACACGTTCCTGGGGTCGAGGTGTGCCAAGACAAAACGGACAAGCTCCCACAGGCCAAGCAAATTTATGCTGGAAATGTCATGGACGTGGTCACTTGGCACGAAACTGTTCAACGCCCGGTCCAGGGGGATGGAGAGAACAAAGGGAGGGCTCATCAAGGCAAGAAGGAGGGTCTTCAGGTGCAGGTCCAAAATATTGGCATTAGGCGGCCCCAGAGAATCCTACCCACTTTATTGTATTCAATAAATGAGTGCAGGGGAAACTGGCAGGGAACTAATAATCCAAGTCAAAGTGGAAGCCAACAAAATCCCAATGCTAGTGGACACCGGAGCTACATACACCTGCGTGAGTTCAGATTAAGCCTCAAACCTTCCCGAGTACGGCAAATACATAAGAACAGTAGGATTCTCGGGATCGAAAAACAAACCATTCCAATGACAGCCCCGGTGAAAATCTCAACTGAAAAAGGTAAAATTATGGTACCCACTCTGGTGTCAGATGAAACACCAGTAAATTTGCTGGGAAGAGACACTTGGAGTCAAAGTTTGGTCCACTCCAGATGGAGTGTATGTGGATAGAATTGGACTAAAAAATCAAATGTTGCAAGACGCAAATGCGCAAGTCTATTTGCTTGGAGATCTTCAAGAGCCCATTGATGAAATCATGAAAACTTGGGAACCTTTCATTAAAGTATAGATTCCAGAGGCAAACAACATGACAACGGACTACCATTGTACTATGTACTATGACCCATTGTGCAGTATAGTCTATGAGGACAAATGGGATGAGCTAAAAAAGCAAATCATACTGGAACTGGAGGCCGAAACCATTGGATTGGACAACATGGTGCAACTCTAAGAATCAAAACAAACAACTTAACCTCGCAATGGTTCGGAGTGCTGGAATCAGAACCACCCATTACACTTGTTATTTACTTAAAGGATTTTTATGTCACTCTCTCTCTTTGACATGCTCTGCTGTTCACATAAAATTCTAAAGACCTTGGTCCCATGGTAAAAGCAGCAAAAAAACATACGATGGACTGAAACTGAATACCCATACATGACGGTCTCAGACGAAGGTGATATGGTGAGAATAAAATGCATAACGAAGATGAGTGCAAAACCTCGGGTAAGTACCATACCTGAGGCGACACAAGCTGTTCAGGATGAAGAAAAACAAGAAGAAGTGTAAAAAGAAGAAATGCTGAAACATGTTCCAAATGAAGTGTGGTCGAACCATGACATCGACGTTAGATTGGTAAAATCCGTCAATCCAGCTGAGATAAAACTGAAACCAACAACAAAGCTGCCGTTTCGACCACAATACCCGCTGAAGCCAGAGGCGGAAGCAGGAATACAGAAGACCATCAATGGACTACTCAAGGCTGGAGTACTAATTGAGATGCTAAGTCCGTGCAACACTCCGATCTTTCCAGTTCTCAAATCAGACAAATCTAAATACAGACTGGTGCACAATTTGAGAGCAGTAAAGGAGGTTGTCCAGGATTGGCCAGCTGAAGTTCCAAATCCAAACCCTATCCTTACAAATGTGCCGCCAAACGCAAAGTTTTTCACAGTAATTGATCTATGTTTGGCATTCTTCAGTATTCCGTTATCTGAAAACCCAAGGTATCTCTGCATTCACGTACAAAAGGAAGCAGTACAGTCACACATGGTTGCCCCAAGGCTTCAAACATAGTCCACATATGTTCAAGCAAGTACTACGCAACAACCTGGAAGGCCAAGACATCGACAGTACACTGATAAAATATGTTGATGACCTGCTAATCTGCTCAGAAACACTCGAAGAATTTCATAGAGACTCAGAGTCCTACAAAGATTAGCAGAAACAAGACACAAAGCTTCACAAACCAAATTACAATACTGGCAACCGCAAGTGATGACTCATTTCACAAGGAAGCGTCGCAATGACGCTGGAACAACTCGAGGGAGTCAGCAAAACTCCAATACCTCAGACAGTCGGACAAATGATGACTTTCCTTGGAATGACCGGATTCAGCTCTGAGTGGATTGAGGACTATGCAAGAAAAAACAATCCATTGAGGGACATGATAAAAGAAGCTGGTACAACAATGCTGAAGGCAAAGCTACAGTGGACAGACAAAGCTATGGACGCTTTTGAAAATATCAAGCAAGAAATGCAAAGAGCTCCATCCCTGGCAACACTGGACTACACAAAACCATTTCTGCTGTACGTAGCAAATCGATATAGTATGTATGCATCTGCTGTGTTAATGCAAGAAACGTGCAGTGGCAGACAAAAACAGCCAAATGCCTACTAACGCACAAAACTTGATAAGGTGGTACAAGGTTGGCCGCCATGTTGCCAAGGCTTGGCTGCATTTCAATATGTGTATGAGAAAGCCACAACTGTAACTATGGGCTATCTAGTTATATTATACACTCATCACAAATCTCAAAACTGATAAATCAAGGCAAGTTTGTGGTCACACAGGCCAGATGCCTGCAGTTCATGCCATTACTGACATATCCAGACATTACTTTAAAAAGATGCAACACAACAAATCCGCCGTTCCATTTGAGTTTGGGGGTGAAGCACACGAATAGATTTCAGACTCAATGAAGTGAACCAAGTTTCCACCGGACCTGGAGTCCACTCCCGAATTAAATGCAGACCTGACATTCTTCGCTGACAGATCTTGTTGCCAAGATTACCAAGGAAAACATGCTGGATATGCAGTCGTTAGGCAAGAAGAAGAACAGTATGTGACACAGAAAGTGGAAAAATGTGAATAGCCCTGTTCGACGCAACATGTAGAACTGAAAGCCTTGACTGAAGCGTGTAAATTAGCAGAAGGAAAAGTTGGAAACATACACCGACTCAGCATATGCACATCACTTTGGAACTGTTTGGAAGCAAAGAGGATTCAAAAGGTCGGATGGGAGCCCAATTTAACATCATCAACTAATCACGGAACTAATGTCTTTAATGATGTAACCATCAAAATTAGCCATTATCAAGTGCCAAGCGCACAGAAGAGGAAATTATACAGTAATACAAGGGAACAATGCAGAAGATGAAGCAGCCAAAGAAGAGTCAAAAAGTAAAATTGCCGTCCTTGCGCCTATTGTGTCCCTGGAGCCAATAGCAACGCCAGAAGATATAATCCAAATCCAGGAGAACGCAAGCCAAAACGAAAAAAAACACTGTGGTAACAATGTGGGAACAACCTGTAATGATAAAGGACTTCACATGAAGGACTGATTATTGCACCAGTTTAACTGCTAACTATTTTAATCTCTGAAGCACACAATAGAATAGAATAGAATAGAATAGAATAGAATATACCTTTACTGTCATTGTTACAAATGGGTTAACATATTGTGACAACGAAATTGGGCATGACACTCCAGTTTTACACATTCTCATTGAGGTATGAGCCAAGAAGAAAAAGGAACAGAGAAGATAAGGTTATAAAACAAGGGGATAAGGCTATAGTTATAGTTTACATGGTATTTACACAAGAAATGTCGGCATGTGGGATGTAACATACAGTTGTTATCGTAATACCGTTGGTATCGTAAGGGTTGTGCAATATTGCATTTGGTGCAAAAGTCATCATAGTGCAAAAAAAATAGTCAGCATATGCATTGGTGAAAACATAGTCATCATAGTGCAGAAAAAAGAAAAGGTCAGACATTGTGCAAGGTGAGCAGTAAACATAGTGCAGTCGACGTGTGCAAGAACATAGACATGAGTACCATTATAGTCTCATGAGGTAGTGTTTGGCAAGAGTTTTTCAGTTTTTTTGTGCGGTGTCTGTTTTGAGCAGTGAACAAACATAGTGCAGTCAGCATGTGTAAGAACATAGACCTGAGTACCATTTTACATTGGTGTGAGGTAGTTTTTTTGCAAGAGTTTTCAGTTTTTTGTGCGGTGTCTGTTTAGGGTGGTAATGACTGTGGGGAAGAAACTGTCTCTGAGTCTGTTTGTTTTTGCTTTGTGTGACCTGTAGCGCTTGCCGGAAGGCAGCAGGTCGAAGAGGTGGTGGCCGGGGTGAGAAAAGTCCTTGATGATGTTTTCTGCTCTGCTGAGGTAGCGAGAGCAGGCAATGTCCTCCAGACTGGGCAGAGAGCAACCGACAATTTTCGGGCCTGTTTTGATGACCCTCTGGAGCTTTTTCCTGTCTGCTGCTGTGCACCCAGCATACCACACCGTAATGCAGTATGTTAGAATGCTCTCCACTGTGGCTTTGTAAAAGGACACCTGCAGCTGCTGTTTTAGATATTTTTTCCTGAGCACTCTCAGGAAGTGTAGTCGCTGCTGGGCCTTCCCTACCACCGCTCTGGTGTTTGCAGACCAGGAGAGGTCATCGGAGATGTGCACGCCCAGAAATTTGAAGGAGTGGACTCCCTCCTTTTATGATGAGTGGTTCTGGATTCCTGCTATTCCTTCTGAAATCCAGAATCAGTTCTTATGTTTTTGTGGTGTTCAGTATGAGGTGGTTTTCCAAACACCACGTTGAAAGTGACTCCACCTCATCCCTGTATGCCGCCTCGTCCCCTTCAGAGATGAGGCCAATCAAGGTGGTATCATCAGCGAACTTAATTATAGTGTTTGTGGGGTGGGTCGGTGAGCAGTCGGAGCTGTAGAGGGTGAAAAGCAGGGGGCTCAATGCGCAACCTTTGGGGGAGCCAGTGTTCAGTGTTAGGGTGGGAGAGACGTGGTTACCGAGGTTTACGGACTGTGGGCGGTTGGAGAGGAAGTCCATTATCCAGTGGCAGACGGAGGGGAAAAGTCCTAGGTGTGCGAGTTTCTCCATCAGGATCTCCGGGATAATGGTGTTGAAGGGTGAGCTGAAGTCCAGAAAGAGCATTCTGACGTAGCTCCCCCGGTGGTCCAGGTGTTTCAGCACGGTGTGAAGTGCTGTGTTTATGGCGTCGTCAGTGGAGCAGTTTGCCCTGTAGGCAAAGTGGTGGGGGTCCAGTGTGAGTGGCAGGGAGTTTTTGATGTGCTGGGACACTAACCTCTCGAAGCATTTCATGACCACAGGCGTAAGAGCGACAGGCCTGTAGTCGTTGAGGCTTTCCACTGCTGACTTTTTGGGAATGGGAATGATGGTGGAGGTTTTGAGGCAAGGTGGGACGGTCGCCTGTGACAGGGACCGGTTGAAGATGGTGGTGAAGACCCCAGCCAGCGGATCGGAACAGTCCCTGAGTACCCTCCCTGGTACTCCATCCTGGCCAGTTGCCTTCCTGGGGTTTATGGTTTTCAGCGCGCGCCTAACTTCGTGCTCCTGAAAAGTGAGTATGTTGCTGCTGGTTGTTGGTGGGTGTGATGTGGCTGTTTGTGGCCTTCCAGCTTCAAAGCGAGCGAAGAACTGATTAAGGTCCGCAGCTAGTGAAGCCTCAGCCTCAACAGTTGCCAGGTTGTGGCCTCTGAAGTTGGTGATGTGTTGAAGGCTCTGCCACATCCTCCTCGGGTCATTTCCAGTGAAGAGGTGCTCAATCCTCCTTGTGTAGGCTGCTTTTGCTTTATTGACGCCTCTCTTCAGGTCAGCCCTGGCCACCCTGTAAAAAGCCTTGGTTCCAGACCTGAAGGCAGTGTTGCGGTGTTTGAGGAGGGTGCGCACCTCGCTGGACATCCAGGGTTTTTGATTTGGGTAGACCTTGATTTTATTATTTACTGTGACTTCATCTGTGCAGTATCGGATGTAGGATAAAACAGTGTCAGTGAATTTCTGGAGGTCATGGTGTTCAAATACCTCCCAGCTAGTTTAATCAAAACAGTCCTGCAGTTTAGAGAGGATCATTGTGCGAGGGGAGAAATTGTAAAGAAAAGTAAACAGCAAGGCTATTGGTTTCCATTTTTACAAGTCACAGTAGATTAAGTGCTAAACCAGTGTGAAATCTATGCAGAAAAAAACGTGAGAAAGTGCATAAAAAACACCAGTCGGACAAATTCTCGTGGTAAAAGGCCCGTTTAAACTTCTCGTCATTGACTACGTCGACATGATCAAGACAGTTCAGGGAAAACTATATATGCTCGTCGTGATTGACTGATTTAGACGTTGGGTTGAAGCGGCACCATCAAAAGATCTAGGTGCAGAAACAATAATTTTGTTTTTGATCAGAGAAGTTATTCCACAATTTGGCATTCCATCAGAAATAAGCTCAGATGATGGCGCTGCATTTGTTCAAAAGATCGTTAAGGGCATCCGACAAAAGCTACACATTAGTCAAGTCAAGTCATTTTTATTTGTATAGCCCTTAATCACAAAGAGTCTCAAAGGGCTGCACAGGTTATTGCACAGACTATTATTTCAGACTATTATTACACCATCCCCTCAACAACCTCAACATAAGGAAAATGAAGAAACTTTGAGAAGGGACCGCACATGTGGTAATCCCCCTTTCAGAATGACCAGGCTGCAATGGATGTTGCAATTAGAAATAGTACAGAAATATTGTCAACAAAAAAAAATATAGGTTATTCATATGCTATAGAGTAGAAGTGTGTTTTAAGCTTAGATGTAAACATTTCCACTGAGGTTGCTGATCAGATCTCAGGGGGGAGAGCATTCCACAGCACCGGTGCCCAGATGGAGAATGCTCTCGAACCTGCGGAACATTTCTTGGCTCTTGGGATCACCAGTAGACCAGCGCTTTCAGAACAAAGGCTTCGGACCGGAACATAGGGGGAAATCAAATCTTAAAGATACTGTATGGGGGAGCAAGTCCGTGTATGATTTTGTATAATACCAAGAGAACCTTGAAATCACATCTTAGGCTAACAGGGAGCCAATGTAGGTTAGCTAGAATCGGCGTAATGTGATCAGACTTTCTTGTCCTAGTTAAAAGCCTCGCTGCAGCATTTTGTACCAGCGGAAGACTCTTGATTCTGGGTTTCGGGAGACCGGAGAGTAGTGCATTACAATAATCGAGACAGGAGGTAACAAACGCGTGAATTATAATCTCCGCATCCGACTGAGACAACATAGGACGAATTTTAGCAATGTTGCGAAGATGGAAGAAAGCGGTTCTAGTAATTTTCTCTACGTGTGTTTGAAAGGACAGATCGGGGTCAAATATGACACCTAAATTTTTAACTGAGTCACTCTGTGTGATGTGACATTTGTCAATGTTCACAGCAGTTTTTGAGAATAAGTCACGGCATTTAGATGGACCAATAACTAACATTTCGGTCTTTTTAGAGTTAAGACGCAAGAAATGGAGTGACATCCACTCTTTTATCTCAGTGAGGCAAGCCTCCAAATTTCCACAATTTAGTGTGGCAGATTCCTCCAATGGAAGATATAGATGAGTGTCATCTGCATAGCAATGGAAACTGATATTATACTTGTGAATAATATCACCTAATGGAAGCATGTAAATGCTGAAAAGAAGGGGGCCAAGTACCGAACCCTGCGGAACACCACAGGTAACAGGCTCAGATGTCATTTCGCCATATTTAACACAGTGCGTCCTATCTGAGAGGTAGGATCTGAACCATGAAAGGACAGTTCCTGAGAGACCAATCCATTTTTCCAACCGTTCTAGTAATATATTATGGTCCACTGTGTCAAAAGCAGCACTAAGGTCCAGCAGCAGCAAAACGAACGCTTCGGCACAAGTTACCCAAAGCTGACCTCATCTGCTGTCGGAGCGGCCAATTCGCGGAACTCGTAACACAACCGAAGCGTTCCATGTCGTTCCTAAAGATCATCTATAGACGACTTGAAGCGATCTAACAACAACAACAACAGCAGCAGCAAAAGTGATGAAACGCCAGAGTCCATTGCCAGCAGAAGATCATTGGTTACCTTGATCAGAGCTGTTTCAGTAGAGTGGTTAGCCCTGAATCCTGATTGCATTGATTCGAAAGATTGTTCTCGGATATAAAATCATTCAGCTGCTGTGCCACTACTTTTCCGAGTACTTTAGAAAACAACGGTAGGTTTGACACAGGTCTATAATTACATAAGCTTTCTGGATCAAGGTTGGGTCGTTTCAATGTAGGTTTAATAACAGCGGACTTAAAAGCCACTGGAACTACACCTGAGGAATGTGATATGTTTATAATATTTAGAACTGAAGGTCCAACGACCCCAAAAAGACTTTAATAAGCGAACCCAGAAGTGGGTCGAACAGGCAAGTCGTCAGTTTGGCCGTATTCACCACCTGTTTAAGACATTAAACAACGGTTAGGTGCGGTGTATCACCCACAGAGTCAGGGGTTGGTTTGAGAGAGTAAACAGAACACTAAAAGCAAAGATAAACAAGATCTCTGCTAGCGCTAAGCTAAACTGGGTAGATGCGCTACCGTTAGCGCTAATGAGTTATCACATGCAAAATCACCGCATCACACATTTAACACCACATGAAATGCTATCAGGCAGACCAATGCCAGCACCGGATCTGAGAGGTCCCTTTGAGGGGCCACCACTTGAGCAGTTATAAACTGAACTGAGGGACTATATGAGACAATTGACTGCTTTCCAAAAAGCCATCTACCTGAAGGTGAAAAAACAAGAGCAACCATTCAAGAAAAACGATGGTCCCGGGGGGATCTTGTGTACATCAAAGTGTTTCGACGAAAGTGGAACCAACTTAGACGTGAGAGACCATACACCGTTGTTAGGGCAATCCAAGTCGGGGGCAGCACAACTTGGTACCACCTGAACCACTGCACCAAGGCCAACGCTGCCACGGTTGATGAGCACGACCAAGATCATCAGGACAGTAAAGTTAAATTAAGAAAACAAGATGTTGATGATAAAATTGTGTGTGGTAATAAGTTGTCTGATATGGTTGTTACAAGGAGCAGAGCCCGAGAATATGCAGCAGCCAATGGAAATCGCGGGTCCGAAAGTACAGTCGGGGATCCGAACAGCGACGTTGCAGTTGCATACCTTGACGCATCAAAAAGACAGCACCTCGGTTAAGTGTGACAATAATGTACAACATGCCAAAATATTTAAAAATTTGGAGTATAAAAATCGCATTGGGTATGACATAAGAGATTAGAATTGTAACTACCAAAATACCGAGGATTATGGGATTAATTCGACAAGAGAGAGAGGTACAACGAATAGAAGTGCCGGCTGAACACCAAAAAACGGAAATGTTAACGACAGTACAAAATAAAGAAACAGTTAATAAGCAATACACAAACAACTGGTGGTTCACTCCAGCACCTGTAGTAACGACACTGAAGAGTGTGATATCAACACGCCAACAACCAAAAATAATTACACTAGCAGTACGTAAAATACAGGAAAAGGTTACAGAGGTTAAACAGCCACAGCAGCTACAAGTAATATAAGGTGTTACCTCTAGCCCTACAATTAGACAGCCAATTGAAGTAAAAACACAAAATTATTTTGCAAAAAAAGACTATTGTGCGGATGGTGGATTTGACAATCATGACAGCCATCCAGGCTCTGGTAGAATCAAGCCCAAAAGTTTTAACCCAATGTAAGAACTTGGATGGGAGAATGCAAAACACAATACTTGGTTTAAATGGTTATGGTATACCGCAAAAGAAATGTTGGATGCAGAATGCATAGCGTGCTCAATGGCGCCATCAGGAGTTTCAATTGTAATCCCAGAAAAGCATAGTTTTGTAGATAAGGTAGTTCACACTACTGGGGCCCGGTGCCGAATAGTTAAGGCAATAACTATATTTTATGTGGGGGAGCAAGTCCCTGCCCAAAAAAAACACCACCAGGCTGGACTAGCCTAAGCCACATCAAAGGGAGTGGTGCCTGGACGACCCTTGCTCTTAGAGGATCCTTAAACCGTGAAAAACATAGTATGACTTGTTATTTTAGGAATGCAAACTGGGTGCCCTTTGCACTAAAAGGTAACACAAATTTGGAGTTTGGAGACTGTAAGAGCTAAATATTATATAAACTCTTTGGTGGCAGTATTACTCAGACATTAAGTCAAATAAATTTCCCTAGCGGAGGAGCCCTGCCGGGAGGCCATCTCGCCAAATGTCCTCGACAAAACTGGCTCATACCGGTCGGGGGTGTGGTTTATTATTCGTCAGTAGAAAACAGGAAAAGGAACACACACACACGAGCGCGACTTCACAATAAAAGGATACAAGATAGAGAACCGTATAAAAGAGGAAATTAGACTCTATATGTGTGTGTGTGAGAGAGATTGTGTTTATATTTAGGAATATAAAAACAGGTTCATTGAAGTCTGAGAAAAGCACATATCTCAAAACAGTCAACTTTACAGAGACCTTATGCTCTAGTCTAAGCGTTACTATTTATCTTAACAGCTTTTTCTCTTTTTTTCTCAGAGTTTTTGTTACATGTGTACCTTGGAATGCCATGTCCAATCCCATTGCATACAATGTTTCACTACGTAGACATGTACCTAAATATTATTTGCATTAATATTATTTTTCTTTTTTTGTTTTGGAGGCATGTTGAAAAAGCCATACACATACATGTAAATACAAATATGATGTTTCTTTTGGACTTTCAGGGGTGGCCAACCCTGTCCTTTAGAGCTGCATGTCCTGCATGTTTTGGAGGTTTCTCTGCTCCAACACAGGTGATGCCAATTTTAAACTTGTTGGCAAGCTTTGAGAGAGCTTGATAATGATCCAGGAGATTGAAATCACCCTGCATTGACCAAATTATACATTTTCAGTGTTCCTCGAGAATTCTTTCATGAAAAAAAAGGGTCAGGGATCAAAAAAGATTAAAAAACCCTAATTAGATCTAGTTCATCCTTCAAAATTGTCGCACAAATGCACAGTTGAGCCTGTGTTACAGTACTTTTGGCGCCTTCGAATTCTAAAGCGCTCAAGATCTGCAGTCCATAAGGTCAAAAAATAAATCACAACCACATATTTGATACATGCAAACATTCAGTTTTATACATCAGAAAGATACTCTTTGATTTTGCAAACTTGTTTTAAAAAATCAAATGATTATTTCAGGAGATTGAAAGAAGAGATGATAATTGGGCATTGTTGTCTCAGTGAGCCTCCACGTCTTTGATGCAAACGTATGGGATTTGTTCGGAGCAGAGCTCGTCCTCCCATTCTCCCGCTGTAGAAGATGAAGGGTTTTAAAATGGAGCGCTTTAGATTCCAAGTACCGTATTTTCTGCACTATAAGGTGCACCGGGTTATAGGGCGCACCTCGAAAAAAAAGTTTTTGGTCCTATTTTTGACATACATAAGACGCACCGGATTATAAGGCGCTACAATGGGAACGTCGACAAAACAGTCAGATAGTTCAGTCCAACTTATTACCCCCTTAACATTCCGAAAGCTTGCAAAGACGCAAATACGTGTCGAGAACACGTGCGGATGCGGTGTCCGTACGATGTCACTCAAATGCATCGTTCCATCATTCGGAAGGTTAAAGTCTTGGGATTCAAGAAATGCCAACCATTCCTTAGTATCTATTTTCTGTTTCGCTCGCAACTTTACTGTGCATATGACAATAAACACTTGGAATTGAGTTGAATTTAAAAATAGACACTCCATTCTATCCATTATCTGCACAGAAACATCGAGTTCAGTCTGAAACAAGATACAGGGACAATATAAAACCCGGAGTAGCTCACCGAAGTCGTTGTGTTCATAATAATGTGCAGCCAATGTCCTCTTATATCCGTGAGGGTAGTAAATCCAGGAGAATAAAATATTTACAAATAAAGAATAGAAAAAAATGCTTTCTCTATGCCGTCAGCCACGTGCTTACACATTCATCTTTTTCGGCCAATTGCAGGCTTTGTTTCGCCGTTTAAGCCAATGCCAGCCTGTAAATGATTAAAAAGGAACCGCCCCTTGACGACCGAATAACTTTAGCCAATAGTGATCGATTCAACTGATGATTGACACATCTTTTTTGGCTAATTGCAGGCTTTGTTTTGCCGTCTAAGCCAATGCCAGCCTGTAAATGATAAAAAGGATCCGCCCCTTGACCTCCGAATAACTTTAGCCAATAGTGATCGATTCAAATGATGATTGACACATTGGTTAGCCAATGAAACGCCGGTAAATAAATCCCAGCATACACCGCGTACTACTTGGCGTTCGGGGGGAAATCTAGTCGGCGGCTGCAAGTTAGTTGGAAAACTTTGCAATTTTAAAATTGATCCATAGATAAGGCGCACTGTATTATAAGGCGCATGGTCAGCTTTTGAAAAAAATAAAGGCTTTTAGGTGCGCCTTATAGTGCGGAAAATACGGTAAACATTTATCAATGAGTCTACTCACCGCTCTCGTCCATATGCACGCATGGGCCGGTCTCATCTGGCTCTGAAGTGTCTGTATCAAAGTTGGTGTAGTCGTTATCTGATCCATCAGTCCAGATAAAGTCATCGTTCTGGAAGACAAACATTGAAAAACTGATACTGCTGGACTCATTATCCAAGTGGTAAAAATTGGCTAATAAGTACATTAAACAAGCAGCAAAAAGTTGAATCAGGGTTTGTACACCTTTTTTCATGGCCAAATTCAAGCACTTTCAAAGCCAGTTTTTAAAATTTTGCATTACCTTCAAAGGAAGAATTCCAGCGCTGATCAAAATAACCGGTGATTCTGTTGTTGACTAAAATTAAGTGGCTATCTTGCTGCTAGCACATACTTTGGGCTTTTTTAGATGTTGCTATCTATGACCTACAATATTTTTGTGTCAATGGGCTGCTATAAACTGAAATGAATTCTGCCATTCTGCTTCAACAATGCATGCGCAGCCTGGCTACGTCACACTTGTTTACAAGCGCAGAAATTGCTCTACGCTTGTTGGGTATTAGAGTTGATTACGAAAGGGAAAAAGAAAGAAAGTACCGCATGTATGAAAAGCAGAAAGATGAGCCAAATTTGGCCCAATTTTAATGATATTGATTGCTCTGAAGAAGAGCGCATTCAATCTTTTAATATTACAGACTGCTGATCTTTTGCTTTTCATTTATATTTTTGTGTGTTTTTCACAGGATTTGTTTCTGAATTGGTTGAAATAGAATCGTAGTGAATATAATAGCATGTTATGATTTATTTATAGAAGTGAGAGTTAATATTTTTTATTTTAGGGATTGTTTGATCGGTGCAGCCCTTCGAGACTCTTGATTAAGGGCTATACAAATAAACATGACTTGACTTGACTTGTTTTTTTTAATTTGTTCAGTGTGTTAAAAGCTCAAATTGCCGTATTGCCGTTAATGTATTTCATACATTTTATACATTTTTGTTGTAGATCTGTGAATATTTACATTTTAATGTAATGTGTTTTTCAGGATTCCTTGCAAACATAAAAATACTTATTACTAAATAATTTGGCACATAATTCTTTGATTACCGTTTATAAAATTTTTCGAAAACAAAATTTTAGGAACTGTTTGGGAGCCAAAAAAGGCTCTTCTCTGTGTTCTTAAATAGAGCTGTCCTCTTGGGTGTGACCAGTAGGGAGCGGTGATGCTCCACATGTCGGCGTAATTTTCACGCTTACTTGAAACTTTTTTGTTCATTGTTTACATGGTCTGTAGAGTTAGATTGTAAAGAAACATGGCAAGGGCAACAATTTCAAGCTTTTTTTAGCACTTTACCCAAAATTAAAAAGTATTTTTCTGAACTTGAAAACACAACATTAAAATTCACACATTTTCAAGGATTTCAAGTACATGTACAAACCCTGTTGAATATTTTACCTCAACGGCATCATGGAGACCGATCCATGCTTCGTCGTTATTATCTCCAGCCCGAATCAGTTCAAGGACGAACGCGTTTTCAAGGTCGCTGTGAATGGAGACCAGATTGGCGCCCAGGATGTTGCAAACGCTCTGATGAGGGTTAGGTCATGAAAATATCATTGTCAAATGTCAATTGACTATTTCACAACAATGTATTTCACATTTTGACTCCAGGACAAAGCGCTTCATTAGAACAAGGGTGGGCAAACTATGGGCTGTGAGCCACCTGCGGCCCCTCAGGCTTTTTCATCTGGCCCAACAAACAAAAATGGTCAAATTACAATGACAATTTTTATGATTTAAAATAAAGTACTACTAATAAAAATATGCCAACTTTGTCCCCATTGTCCCTTTGTTTTATCTAAAACAAAATACTCCCAAAAAAAATACAAAATTTCATAAAAAAGTTAGTGCTTAGAATATATATATATATATATATATATATATATATATATATATATATATATATATATATATATATATATATATATATATATATATATATATATAATGTAAAAGGAATTGGTTTTATAGAAGAATAGAAACTACTACAGCAATACTAGAACCAATAAATACTACAAAAAATATCACAACAGAGATACTCCAAACATACAACTACAGTAATATTGCAAAAATATTATGATGGAAATACTTAAAAAAATACTTCTACACAAATACTAAAAAAATACCACTACAGTAAACTATAATACAAAAATACTACTACCTGTACAGAAATATAATGAAAGACACAAAACAAAAATGACAGTTACTAAAAAAATAGAACTACAGTAATACTCCAAAAAATGTCCTGATATACAAAATACAACAATCGTACTATGGAAATGTGACAAATAAACCCACAGTAATACTACAAAAATACATTAAAAAAAAAAAAAAACAGAACGACAGCAATATTAGAAAAACTTGATATGCTGAAAACAGGGAACTAATATAGTATTTTGCTGCAATTGTGAGGGTTTCAGAACCAATTTGATGAAACCCATATAGTTAAAAATAAATATAATGTGCGTGTATATTTGTTCATAAATGGAAAAATGGAGAGGTCTCGGACAAATATTTAAACCCGATGTGGCCCCACATTCCAAATAGTTGCCCACTCTTGCATTAAAAGTTTCCACACCTCGGCATCTGCAAAGGTTCTCCCTTCATTTTCGTACAGGTAACAATGGCAATCCAACTGAGTCCAGCCAGCAGGGCAGCTATTTTTTACTAAAGTTGTTTTCAAAAGAAAAACAGACCATTTCTGTCATTTTTGAGTCGCAAGTCAACATTGGGCAAAAAGGTCCAAGGCACAGCAACCAACCTTTATGAACAGTAGGTTTCGACCACTGCCAGGGAGAAAAAAGAATGTTTTCAAATTATTGCCATGAAAAAGATTATTCCAAGGGAATAAACGCAGATCTAAGTGTGTAAGATTTAGACTTACAACTCCAGTCAGCAGTCCGCTGATGCTGCAGAGAAGGAACAAGGAGCGCAGCCCAAATGCCATCTTCACATTGATAAGAAAAACCTCAGTGTTGGTTTGAAAAATTCACAACCAAATTTGAAAGAAGGATGTCATGTGTTGTCCGTACCTTATCTTACCGTTTGTCTAGGCGAGTGTTGCTTAATGCCAAGGATGAATGCAAAGCATCCTTAAATAGGACATTTTCTTGGAATGTGGAATTGTTTGTTAATGATGACACAAAATTTGCAGGTTGTCTTTAGCGAGTTCCTCATTCTTCAAGACAAAACCGACAAGTTTGCCGTTTTTTTTTCAGTCATTCAGGATCATCAAATCTAAGAAGTGTAAACAGATAAAACTGGTTTCACGAGGATGATTATGAGAACCCCAAAAAGTTCTTCGGATTCCTGTGACACCAGATCACAAGGCTGAACAATAAAAGGCAATTAGACGCGAGGGGGGCTGTACAGTAGGGATGAGTGATGTGTACGAATAGCGTGCAATTAAAGACGTCCTGTTGCATACCGACCACTGACAGTATAATTGCACGTTCCTTTGACGTCAGAGCGTGTGGGTGGAGGGTTTATTTTCCACTTGCTTTGCCTGTGACTACAGTGTGTATTGCTGTCTTTACAAAATTGTCGGTTGCATGACCCCCGGTCCCAAGTATGGTCCACGTTTGGCTTTGACTCACCTGGGACAAGCACTATTTCTCCCCAATATAAACACACTTGTCAGTATCAAATAAGGAAACAGGAAATTGCTGACCGAAACAAGGAATATACTTGTCATTCCTTATGCAAGAAGTGTTGAATGAATTTTTTCCTGTGAGTGTACAGGTGATATATGCTGGGTGTGCCTGTGACGCAGTTGAAGCTAATTGCACCTTCCTTTATAGGAAGAAGCAACAAATATTTGACAAGGAATGACTCTACAAACAGAACAAACATCACAAATCAGTATGGACTGGAAATAGAATAGAATAGAATAAAATATAATAGAATATACCTTTATTGTCATTGTTACAAAATGGGTTGAACATATTGTGATAACGAAATTGGACGTGGCACTCCAGTTAGCATTTAACAGTGAGGATAAAAGGAAACAAAGAAGATAAAGGGTCAAAGAAAATAAAGGTTATAATTTACACAATATTTACACGAGAAATTTGGGCATGTAGGACATACAGTTTTGGAATCGTAAAGCAATAATAGGTAATATTAGGTAATAATAAATAGGTAATGGTGGAATATAAAAATGGAAAATAAAAATCACCCAACACTGGATAGTGTCCAAAATGTCCGTATCAAGGGTCAGGCTAATTAGGGACAGGTGTGGGGCGATTGGACACACCTGTTCCAATTACCAACCGATGAGGCTCGCCAGATCAACCAACACTCTGACTCTGAGTATGGACAAGGCATGACAAGTCAAATCAAGAGAGATTGAAGTCTTTAATGTAAAAAGAGACCTACAACATTTGTATGACTTTGTTCTCATGAGTTAATTGCTTCCTGAATTGACTGCAACCTCTTTTGTTTTCTGGCTTTCAACTGACAATGATACAAATGTGTCCGACCACAGTAACTACAAGTCAGTTTTAATTATTCATTGAAGTCTAGAGCTCTGTTTTGATTCGACTGCATGATTTGTATTCAAACCTTTCAACACAAAATTGATTGCTAATTGTGTGATTATATCTGTCATTAGGAAGGGTGCGGCTATACGCACCCTCAGTTGCTGTTACACCTCACGTCAACCGGGATATAGCTGAATTGCATAGGCGAAAGCAGTTTATTCACAAGCTTTATAAACGTGATCAGTTGGCATACTTGGAAAGTTATCAAGATGCTTCAAGGGAACTGCGGAGGGCCATCAGGCGGGAAAGGGTGGCTGAGGAAAATAAAGTTTTAGAGGCTAATAATACTCGTAAATTCTTTTCATACATCAACCATAAACTAATTTCTAGGGCATCTATTCCCAACCTGAAGGCATCTGACGGTACCGTTGCTACTGATAATGCTGATAATGTCCGTATATTAAATGATCAGTATGCCAGTGTTTTTGGTCGTGACAATGGTGTTTCACCCGACTTTCCCCAGCAGAACTTCAGCTGTTCTGAATTCTGTGGAACTTTCAAAGGAGTTGATTCATAAATACTTGATAAAACTTCCCAGCAAATTTTCAGCCGGCCCTGACAAAATTCCAAATTTCTTGCTTAAAAAGCTAGCTGACTTTTTATGTGAACCATTATTTTACCTGTTTTCTAGATCTTTTGAGGATTCACAGCTGCCTGAGGACTGGCTCAGTGCTATTGTCATACCCATTTTTAAAGGGGGGAGCACAACAAGTGCAGCTAACTATAGACCAGTTAGCTTGACTAGCTGCGTCTGTAAAATGTTTGAGAAAATTATCTCAGATGCCATATGGAAATTTATACAGGAGCACAATCTTTTTACGTTTAAGCAACATGGGTTTAGGTCTGGACATTCTACCATGACTAACTTGATAGCTCATTTGAACAATATTACCAGTATGTTTTTTGTTTACTTAGACTTTTGCAAGGCTTTTGATAAAGTGTCTCATGACAAGCTTTTACAAAAACTGAAATGCTATGGTATTAGTGGAAAGCTGCTTGAATGGATAACTGCATATTTGTCAAATCGTAAACAATGCGTAAAAATTGATGATGTTCTTTCAGCGTGGTCGGAAGTTTGTAGCGGGATACCGCAGGGCTCAGTACTAGGACCATTATTATTTCTGTTTTTTGTGAACGACCTATCTGAGGCCATTCAAAGTAGTGACACCTCAATTTTTGCCGATGATGCTAAACTGTCGGCTTTCTTACCAAAAACCCAGGTTGCAGGAACAATTGATTCTCTCCAAAATGACATTAAATCAGTTTTTCTTTGGTCCGAACAGTGGCAACTGCAACTGTCATCTGATAAATGCTTAGCACAGTCGTTTTTTCATGGTTCTGTTCCGCTGTATCACATTAATGATCATGATTTGCATGTTGTTACTGCACATAAGGGTCTGGGTGTCACTCTTACTTCAAACTTAAAGTTTATCACGCATATCGCCAAAATTACCAACAAAGCCAATAACATAGCATCAAACATTTACAGACACTTTTACAACAAGAACCCACCATTCCTAGTTCCAATGTTTTGCGTTTATGTTAGACCCGGGTTAGAATATAATGGCGTTGTGTGGAACCCTTACTTACTCAAGGACATTAACCTACTGGAAGGAGTTCAACGTCGGTATACGAAGCGGATACCTGGGATGCACAACTTGTCATATCCGGAAAGACTACAAAGACTGAACTTGGACTTTTTGGAGCTCCGCAGAATTCGATTTGATTTAATTTTTGTGTTCAAAGTACTGCATGGAATGATTGATGTGCCTTTTGATCAATTTTTTGAGTTCTGTCGTGTTGATGGTTTACGTGGTCATAGATATAAGTTACGGGTGCCCAGACCTACCAGCAACTTGCATGGAAACTTTATTTCTTTCAGGATACCAAAAATTTGGAATTTTTTGCCTGACCGGGTTATTAGTGCAAATACGGTGCAAACCTTTAAGCAAAGGTTGGCAGAAATAGATTTGTCAAATTTTCTTTGGGGAGGGGGCGTAAGGTGACCATATTTGGCCATGCTCACTCTCAGCATTAGTTTTTTTTTGTGTGTCATGTTTTGATTAGTGTATCCAACAATACCTTCAATAAACATTTCATTTCTTCCAAAATAAGTCAAAATGCCACTTTCCATTTTAGAGAAACGTCTGGCAATGAAAGAGTTAAGGGATCCATGAACCATGAACCTGGCTCCTTATGGGTCTTATTCAGGAAGTTACAAGAGTTTAGTAATGTCCAATGTCCATTTTGGCCTGAATATTGAACTTTGAAATATTCAAGGACTAAGTAAGGTTATTGATGTGTGTAGTACAGTACACCCACATACTGGACTGTCTCAGAAAATTAGAATATTGTGATAAAGTTCTTTATTTTCTGTAATGCAATTAAAAAAACAAAAATGTCATACATTCTGGTTTCATTACACATCAACTGAACTATTTCAAGCCTTTTATTATTTTAATATTGCTGAATTTGGCTTACAGCTTAAGAAAACTCAAAAATCCTATCTCAAAATATTAGAATATCATGAAAAAGTATACAAGTAGGCTATTCAACTAATCACCTGAATCATCTAATGAACTCGAAACACCTTGCGAGGGTTTCCTGAACCTTAAAAACACTCAGCTTGGTTCAGTAAACTAAATCACAAGTATGGGGAAGACTGCTGATCTGACTGCTGTCCAGAGGACCATCATTGATACCCTCCATCAGGAGGGTAAGACACAAAAAGAAATTTCTCAAAGAGCAGGCTGTTCACAGAGTGCAGTTTCAAAGCATATCCACAAAAAGTCTGTTGGAAGGGAAAAATGTGGCCGGAAACGCTGCACAACCAAGAGAGATGACCGCAGCCTTAACAAAATTGTGAAGAAGAGCCGCTTCCAGAATTTGAGGGAGCTTCAAAGACAGTGGGCTGAAGCTGGAGTCCAGGTATCAAAAGCCACAGTTCACAGACGTGTCCGGGAAATGGGCTACAATAGCCGTATTCCCATGGTCAAGCCACTTCTGAACTCAAGACAACGGAAGAAGCGTCTGACTTGGGCTATGGAGAAGAAGCACTGGACAGTTGCAGAGTGGTCCAAAGTCCTCTTTTCAGACGAAAGCAAGTTTTGCATTTCATTTGGAAGTCAAGGCGCCAGAGTCTGGAGAAAGGCTGGAGAAGAGCAAAATCCAAGTTGCTTGAAATCCAGTGTGAAGTTCCCACAGTCAGCAATGGTTTGGGGAGCCATGTCAGCTGCTGGTGTTGGTCCACTGTGTTTCATCAAGTCCAGAGTAAATGCAACTGTGTACCAAGAGATTTTAGAGCACTACATGCTTCCATCTGCTGAAAAGCTCTATGGAGATGAGTATTTCATTTTCCAGCATGATCTGGCACCTGCCCACAGTGCCAAAACCACCAGTAACTGGTGCACTGACCATGGCATCACTGTCCTTGATTGGCCTGCTAATTCCCCTGACCTGAACCCCATCGATAATTTGTGGGGTATAGTTAAGAAGAAGATGAAAGACACCAGACCTACAAATGCAAATGAGCTGAAGGCCGCTATCGAAGCATCCTGGGCATCAATAACACCTCAGCAATGCCACAGGCTGATTGCCTCCATGCCACGCCGGATTGATGCAGTAATCCGTGCAAAAGGATTCCCAACCAAGTACTGAGTGCATCAATGGACATTTTCAAATGTTTGATTTAGTTTTGCTGTTATAAAATTATTTTTTTACTTGGTCTGAGGAAGTATTCTAATATTTTGAGATAGGATTTTTGAGTTTTTTTCAGCTGTAAGCCAAAATCAGCAATATTCAAATAATAAAAGGCTTGAAATAGTTCAGTTGATGTGTAATGAATCCAGAATGTATGACATTTTTGTTTTTTTAATTGCATTACAGAAAATAAAGAACTTTATCACAATATTCTAATTTTCTGAGACAGTCCAGTATACGGTGTCCACACCTTATGATGTTTTCACATTAAAAATTTGGAGTAACATGTTTTTTTGGCCCCTCATTATGACAATTTCCCCACTTAATGACATTGACAAAAAACACTATTTCCCCAAAAAACATCACTGTGAGTCATGTGCCTCATACATCTCAAATACGCCTGTCTGCAATTGGTTGACGTGATATAAGGTCCTGGTCTGCTATTGGTTTGCGTCAGTACATCACGAAGATGCCAATATGCTATAGGCTGAACTTTCTTCCTCAATGCCCAACTCTCTTTTCGTTCACTTCAGAATCTTATGTATTTGGTGAAGATTTTGCTTGTTAGCGCAATACAATACTGTATTTTGTGTTTTGTCTAAAGAGACAATCAAAAAGATGCTAACAATGGAAAGAAAACTTACGGTTATCAAGAAATACAAAGACGGCACACACATAATTACCTTTTTTAAAATGGACTATCGGGACAATCATCTAGAATACAGAGGCGATTAAACTACCAAGTGTTTGGGGGGAATTACAATCCTCACAAGTGTAAGTTTAAAAAATAGTTTTAATTTTAATCTGTTGTTTCCTCCTCCCTCTACATTGACCCACTAACTTCACTTTACCGGCTCAAGTCACATCACACCAAAGGTAAATCAAATTTCACCCTCTTTTACATGTATATTTTATCATGTTAATTAATCCTAATTAATCAAAAATAAATAATCGTATCTTATTATTAATCTTTGGCATGTATTTGAGTAGTACTTACTGTATACTGTTTTGTTACTATTGTCTAATATGTGCAGAGCTTCACTTTTTCCACATTTTGTTATGTTACAGCCTCCAAATTGTATTAATTTAATCTCTTATCTTAAAATTCTACACAAAATACTCCATTATGACAATGTTAAAAAGTTTTTTTTTTTAAGTTTTTTTGAATTTATTAAAAATAAAAAACTAAGAAATCACATTTACATAAGTATTCACAGCCTTTGCTTAATACTTTGTTGATCCGCCTTCGACAGCAAATACAGCCTCAAGTCTTTTTGAATATGATCCCACAAGTTTAGCACACCTATCTTTAGGCAGTTTTGCCCGTTCTTCTTTGCAATAAGTCTCAAGCTCAATCAGGTTGGATGGGAGACGTTTGTGCACAGCCATTTTCAGATCTCTCCAGAGATGTTCGATCGGATTCAAGTCTGGACTCTGGCTGGGCCACTCCAGGACATTCACGGAGTGGTTCTGAAGCCAATCTTTTGAGATCTTGGCTGTGTGCTTTGGGTTGTTGTCCTGCTGAAAAATGAACCTTCGCCCCAGCCTGAGATCAAGAGCGCTCTGGAGCAGGTTTTCATCCAGGATATCTCTATATATTGCTGCATTCATTTTTCCTTCTATCCTGACTAGTCTGCCAGTTCCACTTTCTGAAAAACATCCCCACAGCATGATGCTGCCACCACCATGCTTCACTGTAGGGATGGTATTGGCCTGGTGATGAGCGGTGCCTGGTTTCCTCCAAACATGGCGCCTGGCATTCACACCAAAGAGTTCAATCTGTGTGTCATCAGACCAGAGAATTTTGTTTCTCATGGTCTCAGAGTCATTCAGGTGCTTTTTGGCAAATTCCAGACGGGCTTCCATGTTCCTTTTACTAAGGAGTGGCTTTCGTCTGGCCACTCTACCATACAGGCCTGATTGGTGGATTGCTGCAGAGATGGTTGTCTTTCTGGAAGGCTCTCCTCTCTCCACAAAGGAACGCTGGAGCTCTGACAGAGTGACCATCAGGTTCTTGGTCCCTCCCTGACTAAGGCCCTTCTTCCCCAATCGCTCAGTTCAGAAGGCCGGCCAGCTCTAGGAAGAGTCCTGGTGGTTCCAAATGTCTTCCATTAACGAATAATGGAGGCCACTGTGCTCATTGGGACCTTCAAAGCAGCAGAAATTTTTCTGTATCCTTCCCCAGATTTGTGCCTCAAGACAATCCTGTCTCGCAGGTCTACAGACAGTTCTTTTGACTTCATGCTTGGTGTTTGTGCTCTGACATGCACACTCAACTGTGGGACCTTATATAGACAGGTGTGTGCCTTTCCAAATCATGCCCAATCAACTGAATTTACTGCAGGTGGACTCCAATTAAGCTGTAGAAAGATCTCAAGGATGATCAGTGGAAAAAAGATGCACCTGAGCTCAATTTTGAGCTTCATGGCAAAGGCTGTGAATACTTATGTAAATGTGATTTCTTAGTTTTCTATTTTTAATAAATTCAAAAAAAGTAAAAAAAAAAACGTTTTCACATTGTCATAATGGAGTATTTTGTGTAGAATTTTGAGATGAGAGATTAAATTAATACAATTTGGAATGAGGCTGTAACATAACAAAATGTGGAAAAAGTGAAGCGCTGTGAATACTTTCCGGATGCACTGTATGTACTATTTGAATGGTTTTATGTGGACTACCGGGGGTTCAGAATGCATTAACCGATTACTATAGGTGTATGTTGCCTGTTTATATTGCCTTTGTCTCCCCCTTTCTTTCTTTATCCCTCTCTTTCTTAAGCTCTATCTCCTTGTGTATCTCTCTCTTGCTCTCTTTTTCCTCATTTCTCTCTGTAACTATCTTTTTCTCTCTTTCTCTGTTGTTTTCTTTCTATCTCTCTTTCTCTCTTTATCTTTGTGACTTTATGTGCCTAATAACATAAGAACTACATTATCCATGATGCCACATTGTTACTGAGTGTGCACGGTGTGTACCCTAATGTTTGGAGTCATGTATTTTGGTTTACAAGCGAGTGACACGAGAGTAAGCACCCTGTCCACGACAACACACCTCATCTCATTTATCGCATGAGAAACAAAGCAATCTTTCTCTCTAACTTTCTGTCTATCTCTCTTTTTTTCTCTCTCACTTTTTTCTTTCTTTGTGTCTTTTTTCATATCTCTCTCTCTTTCCTTATCTCTCTTTTTTTTCTTATTCTATCTTTCTTTATCTATCGTTGTCTTTTATCTCTCTCCCTCTTTCGTTATGTCCCTTTCTTTCTTTCTCTGTTTTTCTCTCTTTCTCTCTATTTCTCTTTATCTTTCTGATTTTCTTTATTTTAATTTCTCTTTGTCTTTATATTCCTCTCTCTCTCTCTCTTTCTCTCTTTTTCTTCCCGGTCCGAAGCCTACGATCTGAGAGTGCTGGTCTTCTGATGATCCCGAGAGCAAAGAAGTCTTCTGCTGGTTCGAGAGCGTTCTCCATCCGGGCACCGGTGCTGTGGAATGCTCTTCCCCCTGAGATTCGATCTGCAACCTCAGTGGAAATGTTTAAATCTAAACTTAAAACTCACTTCTACTCCATTGCATACGAATAACCTACTCCTCTTGTCGGTTGAAAATAGTTTGTGTAATATAGTGTAACAATCTGTGAAGCCCTTTGAGACTCTTCGTGATTTAGGGCTATACAAATAAAAATGACTTGACTTGACTTGACTTTCCTTCATTATCTTTATCTATTTCTTCCTCTCTCTTTCTTTATCTGTCACTCTTTACCATTGTCTCTTTCTTATCTCTCACTCTTTCTCTCTCCCTCTATCTTTTATATTGTCAATGGCTTTACCTTTTTATCTCTTTTCAATCTGTTTTTTCTTTCTATCCCGCTTTCTTTCTCTCTATTTTTCCTTTCCTTTCTAACCCTAACCCTTAACCTAGCCCTGTCTTTTTTTATTTCGTTCTTTATCTCTCACTTTCTTTATCTCTCTATCTCCCCCCCTCTCTATCTCAATGTCTTTAACTTATTATCTCTGATTATATCATTATTTATCATCCTATATGCCTCTCATCATTTCCTTCGTCACTCACTCCCATGTTAAAATTTAATCCTCACAGCTGCGATCATTTGCCTTGATTTCTCTCCTACCACGACCCTCCTTCTTCACTATGTAAATACTTTGCCTCCTTGGCTCTGTGCTAGTTGCTTGTTTTCCACGTTACATCTCAGGCAATCTTGTTTCAGGGTCTTATTATTCCACTGTACTGAACCCTTGCCTTCCCCTCGGGATCACATGTGCCACCTAACTAAATCTTGGACTGTCACCCACACTGTTTGGACTTACAGGAACACCAGCCACCTCACTTGCATCTTGGACCATCATTGTTGCCTTGCTACCTGATTCTTGTGTACCAAACCCTCCCCAAATAAAAACAGTTTGCTGTACTAATCAGTCCTTCTGCACCACTGAGTGGGTTTTTGACACTCATGTACAGCTAAAATCCTGATTTAAGGACTTTTATTTTCTGTTTTTCTGTTATTTTTTGTATATCTTTTTGATGGACTACATGTCCTGGTCCTGGACCAGCAAACATCACAAACAAAGCAACCAGCTTTTGAAAGGAGGCAGGGGGAGCAAGACGGGAGAGAGGAGGGGGAAGGGGTTTGACGAAGGGGAGAATGAATTGGCTAACAACGGTGCAGGAGAGTGACAGATGGATGGGATATTCCATCGGCATCATCGATAGTGGGATCCAAATCTCAAACGACGGAAGGCTGCTGGCACCACACACGGATCGGCATCTTTCAGGGGAGTGAGAGGAAGGGGAAGCCGATCGTCATAGAAACTGTGCCCAGGCACGGACCGCCGCACACTTGGGTGATGAGAGGCAACTACCCCTAAAACTTCTGGAGGAGAAACATCTGGAACGATGGGCGGCAAGATGACATGTCGACAATCATGTGCTGCTTGTTGAGGTGAAAACCCATTTACATGAGGAAAATTGTCCTATTTCTGATAATTTTTTTTAATAAGCTTATTTTTAGATGCTATTGGCCTTTTTTGTAGGAGGAAACAGAAACAAAATATTTGATAGGAAAAATAATAGGAATCCATAAAAATGGGATAATAAAAAAAACAAATAACATCTAAGAATCACATAAGAAAATCAATATACCTGCCTTGCAACTTATTTGGGAATTCTTTTGTTGCTGCGAAATGTTGTCGCACTACTTTCATTGAACTGTTATTATTATAATAGCATTGTAACAGTCTCAAAGAATTACTTTGTAAAGAGAGTATGTTTGCCATCCTTACTTTTTTTCTCTTTTAGGTATTTATTATATGTTTACCCCTAGTGCCAGGTCTGATCTTGTTGCAATGTATTTTCACAACATTGATATCAACAATAATGAAGACAATCCAATTCACTTCATTAAGCATTCTTCTTAGCAAGGAATTAATAGTCAAAATAGAACTACCCTGGCTTTGTACAGCATTTTACTGTATTTTTTCCAACAGTCTTTTCTCTTTTTTTCTTTAGTCTTCGTTGCATGTTTACCCTGGAGTGCCAAGTGTAATATCGATGCATACAATGTTTTCACAACTGTGATTGTCAGACAGGACGAAAGGAAGATTTTGACAGCTGCTCAGACAGGCTCGCTACTTGTTGTTGGTTCTGTAGTAAGAGGTGTTGTTGCTGTTGCAGAAGAACTTGTTGCTGTTGGACTTGTTGTAGAAGCGTGGCGACGTCACTTGCGGATTTCTGTACGGCGCTCTCGGTCCATTGTAGCCGCTGCAGGGCGGAGGGAGACTCCGCGTTGCTGGATTCTTCCTTCGGAGGAACGCGCGCTGATCTCATAATTTTGGTCTGATTGTTCTGTCAGACAGGACGAAAGGAAGATTGAGATCACTTGCGCTCGTTTCTTGGTTTTATTGAAAGGAAGGAAATGACAAGGTGGGATTCTTCGATCCGTTGGTTGGCGGATTGACGGAACTTGACAGGCGGGTGAAGGCTTGGCGGGAATGGTCGCGGACAGGCGTAATCGTAGTGTTGTTGGTCGGGCCTGGAGAAGAAGGGCGTCGTAGTATTTGGAAGAGTGATCAGGAGTCAGACGGGCAGGGCAGGTCGTAGGCAAATTCGGAAATTGGTCGTTAACGGAGATCAAGCAGAAAAACAGGTACCAGAGGGCTCTGGCGGACAGGCTTAATGCGGGAAACATGAAACGTCGGGTGAACCCTCATGGTGCTGGGCAGGCGCAGGCGGACTCCCGATGGACTAATAATTTTGTCCACCGGAAACGGTCCCAGGAACCGGGGGGCGAACTTCTTGGACTCCACTCGGAGTGGAAGGTCCTTGGTGGACAACCATACTTGCTGGCCCACCTGGTACGTTGGGGTAGGAATTCTTCTTCGGTTATCCCTCTTTGAATAACTTTGGACGGCCCGAAGAAGAGCAGCCCGTGCCTGAGCCCAAGTGCGACGACAGCGACGGGCATTTGCCAGAGCCGACAGACAGGAAACCTCTTCCTCTTGGTTGGGGAACAAGGGTGGCTGCTAGCCATAGACGCACTGGAAGGGAGATATGCCAGTGGAGGTGCAGACAAGGGAGTTGTGGGCGTATTCCACCCATACCAGCTGTGGCGACCAGGAAAGAAGCTCACGGGAAACCAGGCAGCGGAGAGCCGTCTCCAGTTCCTGATTGAGGCGTTCAGACTGTCCATTAGATTGCGGATGGAAGCCGGACGAGAGACTGACCGAGGCCCGCAGGAGACAGCAAAACTCTTTCCAAAATCCCGTGGCAAATTGAGGACCTCGGTCTGAAACAATGTCTTTTGGGGTTCCATGTAGGCGGAAGACATGCAGCTAGACCACCTGCGCCGTCTCCTTGGCAGGCAGCCCAGTAACGAAGTCCAAGGAGATGTGGGACCAAGGACGGCTGGGGACTGGTAAAGGTTGAAGCAATCCGGCAGGGGGCTGATTCGAAGTTTTCTGCCGGGTACAGGTTTGGCAAGCCCCGACGTACTCCTGGACGCCCTTAGCCAATGAGGGCCACCAGAAACGTCGGGCCAGGAAGTTGCTGGTGCGGGTAGCACCCGGGTGACAGGAGAGATGAGAGTCGTGCCCCCATCGACCGTAGGGCTTCTGGAACGAATAGCCGCCCCTCTGGACAAGTACTAGGGCCTGCTTGGTCTTGGAGGGCCTCCCTGACGCGGTCCTCGATGTCCCAGGTGAGAGTGGCCAGTAACCGGGACTCAGGAAGGATGGCTGTCGGACCCTGGGAATGATTGTCCTCCTTTTGAAACTGGCGAGAGAGGGCATCTGGCTTGACATTGCGGGACCCGGGGCTGTAGGAAAGGGTGAAGTTGAAACGGGTGAATACGAGTTACCAGCGGGATTGTCTTGGGTTCAAACGTTTAGCAGAACCGATGTATTCAAGATTCTTGTGGTCAGTCCAAACTAGGAACGGAACTGGCACCCCTTCCAGCCAGTGGCGCCATTCCTCAAGGGCCAATTTTATTGCTAGCAGCTCACGATCCCCCACGTCATAATTGCGTTCGGAGGGGGATAAGCGACGTGAAAAGAATGCACAGGGGTGCATCTTTTGATCCTCGGCTGACCTTTGGAAGAGAACAGCCCCAACACCAACGTCCAAGGCATCCACTTCAATAACTACTGACGCCCCAGGTCAGGTACTTGGAGGATGGGCGCAGTCGAAAATCGAGCCTTGAAGGCAGAGAATGCTTTGTCAGCCGCAGGAGACCATCTGAAAGTTTCCTTGGGGCTAGTGAGAGCCGTCAGGGGACCCGCTACCGTGCTATAGTTCCGAATAAATCGTCGGTAAAAATTGGTGAATCCCAAGAACTGCTGGAGCTTCTTGCGATCCGTGGGGACAGGCCAGGAGGTGACTGCCGAAACCTTAGCAGGATCCATCTCCAATCTCCCCTCCGCGATGATATACGCCAGGAATGACTCGGTTTGGGCGTGGAACTCACACTTCTCAGCCTTAACGAAGAGGAAGTTCTCTAGGAGTCGTCGAAGGACAAGTTGGACGTGCTGCGTGTGTTCCTCCAGGGATTCAGAGAAAATTAGAATGTCATCCAGATAGACAAACACAAACTTGTTGAGTACATCACACAGCACGTCGTTGATAAGGGACTGGAAGACGGCGGGGGCGTTCGTTAGACCAAAAGGCATGACTAAATATTCATAGTGCCCCGTGGGAGTGTTAAAAGCCGTTTTCCATTCATCTCCCTCCCTGATACGGACCAGATGATAAGCGTTTGTGAGGTCCAGTTTAGCGAACACTGTGGCCCCTTGCAGCAGTTCAAAGGCGGCGGCGAGCAGTGGTAAAGGGTAGCGATTCTCAACTGTTATATCATTAAGGCCCCTGTAGTCAATGCACGGTCGTAAGGAACCATCTTTCTTGCCATAAAAGAAAAAAACAGCTCCAGCCGGGGAAGAGGATGGCCAAATTATTCCGGCTGCCAAGACCTCAGAGATGTATTCCTCCATGGACTGTCTTTCGGGTGCAGAAAGGGAATAGAGACGACCCCGCGGGGGAGTAGAGCCAGGCAGAAGGTCGATAGCACAGTCATAGGGGCGATGTGGAGGAAGGGAAGTGGCCTTGGCTTTGCTGAAGACCTCCCGTAGGTGGTGATAGCAGGCAGGGACCTTGGACACGTCAGGAGGAGACTTAGAAGCCATGGGTCGGTCGGGGTGATATGCAGAACTTAGACAGGTTTGATGGCACTCGACGCCCCATTCCATGACGGTCCCCGAATGCCAATCAAAGTGAGGGTTGTGCCGTACCAGCCATGGATGGCCCAAAACGAGTGGCTGGCCGGGGGATAGGAGCAGGTGGAACCGAATTTGCTCTCTACGATTGCCAGAAAGTCTCATCTCAATTGGTTCGGTAACATGGGTAACTGTGCCCAGAAGACGGCCATCTAGTGCTCGGGCGGTGATAGGAGTAGCAAAGGAATTCAAAGGGATCTTGAGTTTGTGGGCGAGGGAGAGGTCCAAAATGTTAGCTTCGGCCCCGGAATCCACTAGCGCGGAAAGTCTCTGTGGGGAACCAGCAATCAGGAGATGCACCTCGAGGGAAGGTCGAGGTTTTGGAGGACGGGATAAGGGCAGAATTCAATCGGACGCCTCCGTTCTCCGACGAGCCCCTCCTTTTAACGGACACGTTGAGATTCGATGCCCCTTGCTGCCGCAATAAAGACAAAGTCCCTTAGAAACCCGCCGCCGGCGCTCTTCGGCCGATAGCGCTGCCTGATTAATCTCCATGGCTTCGTGAATAACTGTCATCGGGGATCGGGGCGTTTGGAACCCACTTGGTTCTTTGGGCGAATTCGTCAGGAGTCGTATTGTTCTTCCCCTCTCCTGTCGCCGTGCTTGGACCCGACGGTCAATTCGCGCCGTCAGTGCAATGGCTTCGTCGAGGGTAGAAGGCAGAGTATGAGACATCAATTCGTCCTTCAAGTAATCGGCCAAACTGTGGAGATAAGCGTCCACTAACGCTTCCTCATTCCAATTACTCTGGCTAGCGAGTGTTCTGAAGTCAATGGAGTAATCGGCGACCGAACGTTTTTCTTGGCGAATGTTGAGCAGGGAGCTTGATGCGTCAGACGAGGCAGACCCAGTCTCGAATACTTTTAGGATCTCCTGGGAGAATAGTGCAAACGAGGAACATGCCACCGATCCTCGTTCAAACTCAGCGGTTCCCCAAAGTCATGTGGTTAATGACGAACGCTACCTTGGTTCCTTCGGATCGAAAATTTCGGGGTTGGAGATCAAAAATGAGTCGACAGTTTACGAGGAAGGCACGAACTTGGGTAGGGTCGCCGAAAAACTTTTCGGGTGCGCCCACATGGGGTTCTGCTGCTTCGGAGACATGCGAGGTAGGCAATGGAAGAATCGTCGGGGGTGTTTGTGGACTCGGAGACGGGTTGACGGAATGCGTCGTAGAGTGATCAGGAGTCAGACGGGCAGGGCAGGTCGTAGGCAAATTCGGAAACTGGTCGGCAACGGAGATCAAGCAGAAAAACAGGAGGCAGGCAAAGCGTCGGAGGTACGGGCTTTCTGAGCAGATGGCAACAGATTGCATGGTACAATCAGACAAAGTGTTACCGAAAGCTGGGGATTTAAATGCACAGGGTGCGCCAATCGGCTGTCCTGGCTGTTGGCGCCAAATCCTGAACACAGGTGTTCCCGATCCGGGTGATTGTGACAGTGATATCAACAACAATAAAGACAATTGAATTTCATTCAATCCTATAAACATTCTTCTTAGCGAGTGATTAAGATAAAAAATAAATCTACCCTGGCTTTGTAAGCATTCTTCATTGCAAGCAGAATAAAAAACAAACCAAAAAAAAAAAAAAAGACAATTTTTTAGCTTTAAAGCCACAATGTGCAATATTTGACCACTATATGGCACTGTGTTGTCTGGTTTAAGCAAGTGCCAGTAATACACGGTAGAACGAGGTGGCAAGATGGCGGACTGTGTAAAAGAAATACAAATTTATTGACGTAGGATTTTTCTATAAAAAATATCAATAGTTCATGTATACTGTTTACTGAAATCAAGGTGTTTTTTTTTACCACTAGGAGTCACTAAAAATTACACACCATCCCGTCAAATAATCATCTTATGAAATATTAAAACCTTTAATCAAGCAACATGTTTGGCAATGGTGAGATATCATATTTTTCTAGTGTTTCTTTTTTCAATTTTGTTAGAAACTGAACTTAAACTTTCTTAAAATGAGCAAAATTATCCACAAACAGCTAGATAACATTTTTAGGTGTATTTTACGCTTGATAACAATTTTATGATGTTGACGACACATTGCCTTTCCTATTGTAAACTTTATCTTATTTTTATCTTGAAAGTCTTAACTACATGTTTACCTGGGAGTGCCATGTCTAATCTGGTTTCTCAACGTTGATATGATTGACCATCAGTGTTGGGCATGTTACTTCAAAAATGTAAGTAGTTATAGTGACTCACTACTTCTTCGAAAAAGTAACTGAATAACTTTAAAGCAAAAGTAACTAGTTACCAAAAAAAATAACTATTTCTGTTACTTTAAAAATAAGTAGTTGTCTCTCAATTTGAGGTTTTCTCTGCAATATTCGAGTCAGTTGAATAGAATAGAATAGAATAGAATAGAATAGAATAGAATAGAATAGAATAGAATAGAATATACCTTTATTGTCATTGTTGCAAAATGGGTTGAACATATTGTGACAACAAAATTGGACGTGGCACTCCAGTTTCACATTTAACAGTGAGCATAAAAGAAAACAAAGGAGATAAAGGAACAAAGAAGATAAGGTTATAATTTACGCAATATTTACACAAGAAATGTGGGCATGTAGGATGTTACATACAGTTTTGGCATCGTATTAGTGCAATAGTCAACATTGTGCAAAAATAGTCAACATTGTGAAAAGGGAGCATAGGCATGAATACAATTTTACATCTGTATGATGTAGTGTGTTTGCAAGAGTTTCAGTTTATTGTGCGGTGTGTGTTAAGGGTGGTAATGGCTCTGGGGAAGAAACTGTCTCTGAGTATGTTTGTTTTTGTTTTGTGTGACCTTTAGCGTCTGCCGGATATTATTGCACATCACCAGCAACAGATTTGCCCTGCACTTGACGTATGATCAAAACAGCAGTAAACAATATAGAGTGATGTTAATGAATTGAATATAATTCTCACAACTTGAGACCACTGGTGAAGTACATTTTGCCTACTGCACTTCAAGTATTTTCTCCACAACAAAACTCTGAAAAAATACAATACCTTGCAAAAAGTATGGCATCATCAGTCTTGGACAAGTTCTCATTCCGACATTTTATTCAGTAGACTCAAACTCAGATAAAAAGCATACAAAAGTAATACCGTTTTTCAAAAGTGCAACTCTTTGGCATTCAAAAACACTATATTAGTAAAAATACTTTGTGGTGGTCAGTAAATGCTTGTTTTATAGACCAAGCACAGAGAAAAATATGGAATCGCTCCATTCTGAGGGAAAAAAACAAGAAGAATAACAATGGAAACATATCAGTAGTATTTAGTTGCACCACCTTTGGCTTTTATGGCGGCTTGCAGTCTCTGAGGCATGGACTTAATGAATGACCAGCAGTATTGCTCGTCAGTCTGTTGCCAACTTTCTGATTGCAGTTGCCAGATCATGTTTGCAGGACGGTGTCTTGCTGTGGAAATGTTTTTTTTTTCAATTTCCACCACAGGTTTTCAACTGGGCTATTTGCAGGCCAAGGCATTGACAGAATGCATCTTCCTTCAAGGAATGCTTTCAGGTTTTTGCTCTGTGGCATGATGCATTGTCATCTTGGAGAATAGTTCATCATTCCCAGACATTTTTCTGATTGAAGAAATAAGAAAGCTGTCCAAAATGTCAATGTAAACTTGCACATTTATTGCAGATTTGACCACAGCCATCTCCCCAGTCAGTGCCTTTGACTGACATGCAGCCCCATGTCATTAGAGCTATGGACATTTTGATTTTTTTCTTTAGATAGATAGATAAATAGATAGATACTTTATTCATCCCCGAAGGGAAATTTACATTTCCTGCAGCATCCCTGAGCTGAGAACAATACAATAATAAAGCAAAAAGAATACAATATACAAATACCCAGTGTGACGTGCAAATGCCCACTGTAGCGTGTTATATAGAATAACTAAATAGTGCTACACAGAATACATATTGCAATAAAATTCGGTAATATGCAATGTAGGGGGTGTGGTTTAATGTGGGCTTTTACTCTGCCGGGTAGAGTTAAAGAGCCTCATGGAATGAGGAAGAAAAGATCTCTTCAGTCTGTCCGTAGTACAAGACAGTGACAGCAGTCTGTCGCTGAAACTGCTCTTCTGTCTGGAGATGATGCTGTGTAGTGGATGCGATGGATTGTCCATAATTGACCGCAGCTTTTCCAGTGCCCGTCTCTCAGCTACTGTTGTTAGGCTGTTCAGCTCTTTGCCCACAACAGAGCTCGCTTTCCTAGCCAGTTTATTGAGACGAGAGGCATCCTTCTTCTTGCTGCTGCCTCCCCAACACGCTGTCGCATAGAAGAGGGCGCTTGCCACAACTGTCTCATAGAATATTTTCAGGAGCTTTTTGCAGATTTTGAAGGAGGCCAGCCTTCTGAGGAAGTAAAGTCGGCTTTGCCCTTTCCTACATAGAGCTTCTGTGTTGGCAGTTCAGTCCAGTTTGTTGTCCAGCTGCACACCCAGGTATTTGTAGGTCTGGACAAATTCTACACATTTTCCTTTGATGGTTACAGGAACCGGGTGAGAGGCAGTACTCATTGTAAATCTCACCGGAACGGCACCAAACAAAGGTTCTAGCATCATCCCCATGTCCAACGCAGACTTGTGACTCTTCTCTGAAGATACCCTTCATCTAGTCCATGATTGCCTTTCCTAAGCCCATTACAGTCTTGTTCTTTTGTGTTTTTAAGCGTCAATGATGGTTTTCTTTTAGTTTTCCTGTATAAAAATCCCATTTCTTTTTGCGGATTTTGCACGGTTCTGTCACATACTTAGGCTCTAACTTCCTCCCATTTCTTATTAATTTATCTAGTTGTGCATTTTCTGTTTTCATGACATGGTCTTTAGTTGTTTGTTTTGACGCATACATGTCTTCCTTGGTCTACCAGTACGCTTGACTTCAACAACCTTCCCATGGTGTTTGTACTTGGTCGAAATCTCAATACGACTGACTGTGAACATCCCACATCTTTGGCAAACATACGGGTAGTTACCTTTTTCAAGAAGTTCAATGATTCAGTCTTTGGTCTAAAGAGACATCTCTATTGTTGGAGCCGCCGTAACACTGCCCTGTGGCTGTGGTTACGTGCCACATTCACTACCCTTTCTTTAAAGTGCTAAACACTTAAAATATGTTAGTATAGTACACAATTTTAAGTCCAGAATACAACTTTGAGTCTGTAACGTAATCAACCTCTGGGCTCTGGAGGTCGAAGTGGGCAAGTACTGGAGGGGAGGTAAGTTGCGTCTTCAGCTGGCGGACTGCTGCGGAACACTTGGGTGTCCAGGACCAGGGAGCCTCTTGCTTAAGGAGGGCACGTAGCGGCGCCGTGGTCTCAGAGCTCAGAGTAGTGTGGAAGAAAATACAGATAGAACGCCGTCATGCCCAGGAATAAGGACAACTGTGCGGGGCTGCAGGGCTCAGGCATGCGCAGAATGGCTTCCACATTTGAGTGGAGCGGGCTGACGTCACGCCGTCGCAACACTGCCCTGTGGCTGTGGTTACATAGATAGATAGATAGATAGATAGATAGATAGATAGATACTTTATTCATCCCCGATGATTCAGTTCTGCTTTGCCACAGTCAAATGTGTATTTTGTTTAAACAGTGGAATCCCACTTAGTAGTTGCTGTCATGGTTGTCTGTCATCTTGCTGCTTGCTGGGGCACTGGTTTTCGTTAACATTAAACGACAGTGCCATGTGCTGGTCAAATATTACACGCTGGGGCTCTAACTATACGTAGGTTGAGAACAGCCACCCAAAAACCTTGCGAAAGACTGGGCAACATAATGAGAAGCAAAATGGTGCAGTCTGGTCACTCTGAGTCTCCATAGTTTCATAGACTTCCTTGTGCTTCTTAGCATTCATTTTCGGTTGCACTACACGACACAGCAACATCTAGTGGTCAGGCAATACGCACTATCAATAAAAAAATCAGAATAATCTTTTTGCAATTTAAAACAATATAGTGAGCAACGAGATTAGATTTGGCACTCTGGGATACCAACGTTATAAAAGACATCAAATAAAAATAAATCTGTCTGGACCAGAACGAAGAAAGGACCCACTTGCATACGTTACTCTTAGTTTTATTTGGAAGAAGGTAAAGGATAGTAAACACGATCCGTAGAACGCTGGTCACGGGGAGCAGGTTGCTCAGACATGGAAGTGGTATTTCCGTGACGAGCGAAGGCAGTGTCGAGAGCGGTTAAAAACAGATCTGTGGCCAGGACGGGGGAGCAAAAATCGTAGTCAAGTTCGGAAAATAGGTCAGAGCGGGGAAACAGACGGCAGGAGAGAGTCAAGGTCGAAAGGCTTGCCTAGTGTAAGGTGAGGTTCCCAGACGGACTGACAACCGGTGACAGGAAGACGGGGGTTTAAAAAGTGACAGGCAGCCAATCAGCTTCCGAGGCAGTTGGTGCCACAGGAGCAGACTCAGGTGACCCACATCAGTAATGAAAATGTCAATAAAAAAGAATACAGAGACCCTTCGCTACATTGCACCTTAGTTATCGCTGGTTCAGTCCTTCGAACATAAATATTTGATTAAAAATATAATTTAAAAGAAACAATAGATGGTTCGACCACCATTTTGAGGAACATTTCAGGCAGCCAAGATTCACACCAATCGGCCAAGCACCTTAGACGCTAAATAGCCAATTCATATCATGGCATCCTTATAGAGTATTGTGAGCAGACTCCTGCTCTGCGTTTCCTGCATCTTGCTGAGAAGAGTTTGTGTCCCACACCTTGGTCAAGCTGCCCAAGCGATCAATTTGCTGAACTCCATCTTCCCTATTTCTATTTTTTCTCTATTTCTCTCTAATTCTATGTTTTTCAATTTCTCTCTCTCTCTCTCCATTCCTACTTCTTCTTTATTTCTCCTTTTTTCTCAAATTTTTTTTTTCTCAATCTCTCTCTCTCTCTCTCTCTCTCTCTCTCTCTCTCTCTCTCTCTCTCTCTCTCTCTCTCTCTCTCTCTCTCTCTCTCTCTCTCTCTCTCTCTCTCTCTCTCTCTCTCTCTCTCTCTCTCTTTCTCTCTCCTCTTTCTTTCTCTCTTTCTCTCTTTTTCCTTATTTCTATTTTTCTCTATTTCTCTTTCTCTCTTTTTTTATTTCTATAACACTCCTGTTCCTCTCGATTTTTGTTTTTTCTCGTTTTCTCTTTCTCTCTATTTCTAATTTTTCTTCATTTTCTCTCTCTATTTCTATTTTTCTGTATTTCTCTCTCTCTCTATTTCTATTTTCCTCTATTCCACTTATTCTCTCTTATTCTACTTTTTCTTTATTCATTTCTATATATTTCTCTCTCTCTCTTTCTTTCTCCTTTCCATGTATGTGGTTTCATCTGCATTTTTCTTGATATTCTTTTTCCCCCAAGAAATTTAAGTGATTTTTTTGCACGCACAGTGAAGAACAGGACGTGGGAACTCCAGAACTGCATTTCGATTCTTTACTATCTTAAAAAACAAAAAAACTGTGAATTTTGTGCGAACTGTGAAAAATCTGTGAATTCGTAGCTGTATCTATGGATTTGGATGTATATCTTTAACCACTGCAAGAGTTAGAGCAGTGGTGTCAAACTAATTTTAGCAAGGGGGCACGTGCCAGATAAAAGTCTCACAGTGGCCAGAATAGTAGATTTAAGACAAAGAGAGAAAGAATGACTGAGAGGGAGAAAACAATGAGAGAAATTAAAATAAGAGAAAGAAGTAAAGAAGAAAGAAAGTGAAAAAGAGGGAGTCAAAGAGAGGGAGACAGATAAAGGGAAAGGAAGAGAAGAAAGAATAATGTAAGAAAAAGAGCGAAAGTTAGTAAAAAAAAGAAAGAGCAAAAGAAAAAGAGAAATAGAAAAAAGAGTGAAAAAGAAGGTGAGAAAGAAAGAGAAAATGAGAGTAAGAAAGAAAGCAATTGAAAGAAATACAGCGGGTAAGAGAGAAAGTGAGAATAACAGGAAAATGGAGAGAAAGATAGTGAGGAAAAAAGAAAGAGACTGAGAAAGATAAACATAGAGAGGGAAAGATAGACTGTAAGAAAGAAAGTCAGAGAAAGAAAGAGAAAGAGAGAGGGAAACAAACAGAGAGAGAGAGGGAGAGAGAGAGAGAGAGAGAGAGAGAGAGAGAGAGAGAAAGTGAAAGAAAGAAAGACTGAAAAAGAAAGACAGTAAAAAAGAGAGAACGAGTGAAAGTGAGAAAAAAATGAAACTAAAGAGAACGAGAGTGTGAAGGAAAGATAGTGAGGAAAAAAGAAGAAGAGAGAGAGTGGGAGTGAGAAAGAACAGGGAAAAAGAGAATGAGAGAGAGAGAGAGAGAGAGAGAGAGAGAGAGAGAGAGAGAGAGAGAGAGAGAGAGAGAATACAGCTCCATTTGGTTTGCGAGTGGCACCTGGCTTGGGCGAAGTTCAGTGGACATATTCAAAACTGCAGCTTGTTTTGCTCTTGCACTTTGCTCAGTGTTGTTTCACGAGCTGGACTGTAATTCCCTCGCGTGCCTGATCCTGCCCGCGGATTGCATAGTTGACACATCTGAGTTAAAGCCATTACTGAAATCAAAGCTCCATTACCGGAGCAAAGAAGCAGGTCAAGGAGACCTCGCCCCTTCAACCAGTTGCCAGTATTTATCTGTTAACCACATTGGGACTCAAACTGTGACCTTCAGAGATTACACCGTCATCTTTTGGGTCTACTTTGACTGGGATGAAGGAAATGTAACCAAATTGTTTTTTGTTTTGTAAAGTAAGCTACTTTTAGTTGTGGTTTTCTCAGACTCCTATACTATGAAATTAACTTGTTTAACCTGTTTTTCTATTTTTACTATACAAGTAATCATTACACGCACACACATAGTCACGTTTCAAAGATCCATGTTTTCAGTCTCTATTTCCATTGTTTGTAATGTAACATTCCTTTACTGCGCATGCGTGACCTTTCAATAAATACGCCTACTGAACCAGATGTGGTCAGAGAGATCCAGCTAGCCGAACAAGATGGCTGCCGGGTCGACCTCCTACATGCGCGGTAGTAAAACTCTCATTTTTATGCCTTTACCTGAATACTATGGTCAGCAATGGGTTTATTTTTTATAAACGCCGACAGTTTTTACCCACTTTGGATGCTATTTTGGAGAAATGACCATCGGCAGGACTGTTATTTCAACTAAATTAAATTAATATAAATTAAATTAAATTAAATCTTCTCTTCTCTTGATTTCTTAATTAATTAATTAATTAATTTAATTTTACATAATATTTGGTCGTGTGGGGATTAAAGAAGCAAAATTAATTATTTATTCAAAATTAATTAATTAATGTAATTAATTTTAATTAAATACAATTCAATTAAATCGTTTTTTAAATGAAAGAAGGTTATTTAAATTGAATGTTTAAATGAAATTACGAATTTATATGGGGAGTTGGGAGAAATTGAAAAAAACTCATCTTGATGTTTGACCATCTTTGAGGATCTGGAACAAAGGCAGCAAAGTACAAGGGAGAAGCAGACGAGCCGGAAAGACGACAGCATGGGCTGCAATATGTGTGTGGTCCGACGTCCTGAGGAGCGCTACAAGGTCATGTACCAGGTACAGTAGGTTTTTCTTGCTCTGGTGAACCCCAAATGGTTGCTGGGTAATGTTCCCTCTAATTTTCCACGGGTCTGAGCAACTAAATCATTATCAAACATGTCCAAAACTTGACATCACGTTACATTTTTCGGAGTTTTCGGCAATGCAAAATTATTTTTCACTTCTGAATAAATTGACTAATGTGCGATTGCAAAGGTTGCAGGGCCTACAAAGGTCATTTGTTTTTACAATTCTTTCACAAGATTTCCATTTATTTTATTCCTGGTATCTTTTGTCGCATAATACTAACATTTTGGGGGGCTTATTTAGTCAGTTGCATGATACAGAACTGTGGAAGTACAATGTTGGCAACAAGATTAACTTGATATAATTGGAAATTATTTGAATGCAACACCAACTGTATCCTCTTTTTTCCGTTTTTTTCTACTTTTTTTTAAAATTCCTTTTTAAAAAAAATCTCATTGTGTTTATTTTTTCCTAGCTGTTACTTTTTTCTTGCTTTTTTGTTCTCTATTACCCTTTTTCCCTTTATTTGCTTCTTTCTTTTCTTCTGGCTTTTTTTCTGAAATTTTCCTCCTCCTTTTTTCTCTTTTTCTCTCTTTTTGTTTGTTTTTTTTCTCAGCTTTTTACTACTTTTTCATTTTGGTATTTTTTCTTTTTTTGTTCCATTTCCCCCCGATCCTTTAAGTCATTTTGTGCACAATTTTACATAATATTTGCTCGTGTAGGGATTAAAGAAGCAAAAACAAACCGAAGAGCCGTTTGGGACCCGAAAGAGCCGGTTCTCTTTAGTGAGCCAAGCCGAAGAAGCCGGTTCTCGAAAAAGTCTACTGACTTTATTCAACTTCGTTCTACTTCGACATTGACTTCAAAATACCGCATTTATACCACAGCGTCAGGGGAACTTGTGTATTTTTACCTTCATGCACTGTAACTTTGACTTAATTCGCTTTTTAATTAGCAATTCCGAGCCCTGATTTCTGTGAGCTGGTTAGATTTTCTTGAGCGCGGGAAAGCTCTGGGCAGTGCGCAATTGCACACACACGCAGCTTGAGGGAACACTGTTGCTGGGTCAGGTTTTCTAAGGTCATGTCGGACAATACAAATATTTCAGAAAAGTTATACTATATCACCTACCTTTATTTACTACACAAATTAAATTTTCACATATTTTGTGGGGGACATATCTCCTACCACCAGAGGGCCCCAACTGGGGGTTGAACTAGGTACAGGTAAGTCCAATTATCACACACCTGTACCCAATTATCCAGAACCAGTCCAATTATCACAAGTGTACCCAATTATCCAGAACCCTTTAAATGAGAATTTTGAACATTGCGCTGGATTTGGTCATTGTCATTTTAAAGTTCTTCTGCCATCGTCATCCTGAGGGTTGGTAGGGGTGCTTGAAATCGGGGAAAATGCTTGAATTTAAATGTCTTTTCAAGGTCAGGAAGATTCTTGAATTTTGCGTGAAGTGCTTGAAAATGCATGCAATTGTTACCACGTTTTTTAGGTTAGGTGTTGCGCGAGGGTTAGGAGTTAGGGTTTTGGCTGCAAGTTAGGGTTTTGAACTGATTTTAGGGTTCCAAAATAAGGTTGGGGCTTGAGTTAGGGTTTGAAACTAAGGTTTAAGCTCTCGTTCTTTCGATCGACACTAGAAAATAAAATAGAAAGTATCTCAGTATGTTCCTACTAGTAAGAAATACAAAAATTAAAAAATATATTGATAAAAACAAATGCACAAGATTGAGTTAAAAAAATACGCAAACTATGATATAATTGTGCTTTTTTTGAATACTCATATGTGCATTTACTTTATGCAACATGACCCCTAAAGGGACATCGTTGACAGCCATCTTGCTGCTACAAGTACTCAAAATCTGGTGCAAAAAAATAAGAAAAATGAGTTTGGTCCCTCTGAGTCTCTGTCGTTTGTATTCCTACTTGACTCCTTAAAACAATGAATTTACGATATTGTTTTATTTTCTGTATTTATTATATAACAGAATAGTTCTAGGAAAAGTTTTATTTATATTTATTCTTATTTTTCTTACTTCTTAACTTCTTACTCCAAATAGTTATTATGAATGATTTACACCCCGTACCCTGTAACCACAAAAACACATCCAAAAAAAAAACCCCAATTGATCAATCAAGATGAAAACTAAATCAGCAAGAACAACAACAACAAATATAAATTGGGACATCAATGTTTAACATTGGAAAAGTTGAACTTAAAGGCCGTCAAGGTGATTTTTTTTTTTAGATTCCAAGAGCCAAGAAGAAATAAACTTGATTGTGTTTCTCATCATCATCTCATTAGCTGCACCGCTTATCCTCAGTAGGGTCGCGGGGGGTGCTGGAGCCCATCCCAGCAATCATCGGGAAGTGGGCAGGGGACACCCTGAACTGGTTGCCAGCCAATCGCAGGGCACACAGGGACAGACAACTCACTCACTCATTCACACCAAGGGACAATTTGGACCGGCCAACTTAACGTGCTTAATTTATTTATATTTGTATTTATTGTTACAAAATACCTTTTGTTACGCTCTTTCTGAAGACATCAATTCTGTGCATTAAAAACTATTGACGACCAACTCGGCCCAACACTCGCTGCCCCCCAACTCCCAACAGCTCTCGACCAAAGGATTTTGTACATTTTACTATAAAGGATTTTATACGATCAAATACAAATTACATTTAAATACAAAAGATATTCACTGGCTGAGCTGTGGGGCGAGGTCAATGCAACCTAGTGAAGAATGATATTTACAGGAACAGCGGTGAACTGGGACAAAGGGCTGACAAGATAATAAGCACTCCTCGACGCAGACGGCCCTGGTGACGAAGAAACGCTCGGGGATGTTTTGACCATTTCAGACATCGAGGCGAGGGGGCTTTCCTGGCACACCCATTGGAGGAGCCGGCACACCAGCTTGCGGAAAAAAAAAAACGTGGACCGGGAGAAGAAAGGCAGAAGATCGAGAGAGGAGGCCTGATGGAGACTCGAGCGACACTAAATCAGCTAATTCGGCCACATATTCGATGGAGTTCACTTAGCTAAATTATTTTAGGAAATTAAATCTGCCCCCATTTGGAAATGCAGGTCTCTTGTCCATATTTTCCCATCAAGAAACTAGCGTGCATTGTTAGGAGAATGCAGGTTGTGTTTGGTTAATGGAGTCAGATAACTAATTCGAACAATTTGGTACATTTTTAATATATATATTTCCTAACAACCTTCATCAGCACCTCGTCCTCACCTCAAGCACCTCTTAGTGGGATGTCGTTGCCGTGGTGACCGCTTCAACGAGAAAAGCTATACTACCGCATCGCTTGACAGCTTGCTGAGCATGCATGTGTTGAAATGTATATATCATCATTGATAAAATGCTTGCCTATGTTAAGAATGATTGATGGTGGTATAGAAGAATAGATCTAGAATTATCAGAATGGATGTAAAACTGTGCTGAGAATTGAGAATCCTGTGGATCATTAATGGATTATGGACGTGGTTGGCAACCCATGGCTCAGCAGCCGCATGTGGCTCTTTAGTGCTGCCGAGTGGCTCCTTGGACAATATTAAAAAAATGTTTACAAAATGAAAGAGTTTCGGGAGGCAAATAGATGTTTGTTTCAATGTAGTTTCATACCTATCAACCTGTACGGTTTTGCCGTACAAAGTACGTTAATTATGCATTTTAAGAATTGTACGACGTACAAGAAAATCTGTACGGAAAAACGTAAATTTGTCGAATATGGGTTCCATCCACTATACACCGACTATCACGAAACGGCAAATCAATCAAGTCAAACGAGTTCGCCGCGGTATGTTCTATCTCGGTATCTTGTTTTTTTTCGTTGCAAATGCTACTGTGGTAGTTTTGTAGTGAAAGGAAGTCCGTCTCTTTTTAGAGAACCGGCTTTTTCGGCTCAAGTCATTAAAGAGAGGAGGCTCTCAAACGGCTCATTTGCTTTGATGCATTATCTCATTTCATTAGCTGCACCGCTTATCCTCAGTAGGGTCGCAGGGGTGCTGAAGCCCATCCCAGCAATCATCGGGCAGTGGGCAGGGGACACCCTGAACTGGTTGCCAGCCAATCGCAGGGCACACAGGGACAGGCAACTCGCTCGCCCATTCACACCTAACGGCCAATCCACCTGAAATGCATGTCTTTGGAATGTGGGAGGAAACCGGAGTGCCCGGAGGAAACCCACGCAAGCACAGGGAGAACATACAAATTCCGCACAAGAAGTCCGGTAGCTGGATATGAACCCACACAGGAGGTTCACAAGACCTTAGAACTGTGCCGCACATGCGCTAACCACTGCGCCGCCGTGCTGCCCTTGATGCATTATATCATGAATTATTATGTTGTATAAAGAGGTTAACAGCTCGGTAGCCTAGATGGTAGGGCGCCCGCTCCGAGACTGGGAGGACGCTGGTTCAAGCCTCGACCGAGTCATACCTAAGACTTACAAAATTGGTACTCATTGCCTCCCTGCTTGGCGCTCGGCATTTAAGGGTTGGAATTCGGGGGTTTGGTCACCTAATGACTCCCAACACCTCAGTTGGGTTGAGAGAGGGGGCTGGGAATCCCCTCCTCTCAATCTCCCAAAAAAGGTCAGAAATGACTCTAGCCACCTCCCCCAGGGAATATGGCTGTGGTATATATATATATATATATATATATATATATATATGTATTTTGTTAGGGAAAATACGGCAGTTTGTAAGGGCATGGAGCCGTGGAGGTTGACAGGTATGGTAAAGTGCCAAGGAGGGCAACAAAAGAAATCAGGGTCGTGAAAAAGAAGTGTAAAGTGTTAAAAAGTGTTAATCATATGCGCTAATATGGTTAAACAAAACAAAAGCAGCATAAACCAAATTCCCCAAGAAAAAGGGTGAATCTGCTTTGAGCCACGGCCTATCTCCTGTCTCATGGTGCCCCCCTCCCCTCTCAGTGGTATGTTCGATTATGCCCCATTCGCAATTTGGTGAACACCTGTGCGAACAAGTCCTCGAAACATTAACAAGAGTCTGGAGCGGGAAAAAAGAAAAAAGAAACGAGATGAAGCTCATGCGTCCCTTGTCGGTAGTCAATGTTAAAATAAAAAAGTTCATTATTGTACTGTATTTCCAAAACCTGCTTGGCGCACTGTATTAAAGGGCGCAATCTCCTTGGTTTGAATGTTTTCTGTCGACTCACATGGCGCACTGACCTATTGAATGCGAGTCACACACGACCGCCATTCATACCAAAACAAGTGTGCCTATTAAATAACAAGCACCGGGAACAAAACTGAGATTGTGGTTTAATCAAGTATTTATCACTCAGTAAAACACCAGAATACAACAAAATTGTAAAAAAAAAAATCAAAGCTCTCAAACTCAGATGATAGTGTTGGGGAGCGTGCTTTCACTGTCAATGTCAGACTGTCGGTGAAAGTTTTGGATTGATAAGATGAGTACAAATTAATTTGTTGCAAAATATTATTTTGACAGCACTAAATTATTAACACAAATCACACACAAAGCATGTTAAGACAATATTTTACTAAGACAAAAAATGAAAAACGTCCTCACCTTATTAATGGTAAATGGTCTGCATTTATATAGTGCTTTTCAAGTCAATGAAGACCTCCCAAAGCGCTTTACAATGTGCTTCACACTTACCCATTCACACACACACACTCACAAACCAATAGCGGCCATGCAGCCATGCAAGGCGCCGACCTGCTAATTGGGGGCATTAGGGATTCAGTGTCTTGCCCAAGGACACTTCGACATATAACACGGAGGAGCCGGTAATCGAACCAGCGATTTCTTGATCCGAAGTCCCAAAAAAAAAAGAAAACTACTTATTTAATTCTTGTGTTTGTTGAGAGTGATATGTAAATAAACAAATTGCACTGAGGAATTGTTGAGGAATAAACAGACACCGCACAAAAAACTGAAAACTGTTGCAAAAAAACTACCTCACACGTATGTAAATGGTACTCACGTACATGCTGTCTGCACTATGTTTGTTCACTGCTCAAACAGACACCGCACAAAAAAAACCAACACTACCTCATACGAATATAATGTTACTCATGTCTTGTTCTTGCACATGTCGACTGCACTACGTTTAATGCTCAAATTGCACAATGTCTGACCATTTCCTGTTTCATGCTGACTATTTTTGCACTATGATGACTTTGCACCAAATGCAATATTGCACAACCGTTACGATACCAACGTTATCACGACAACCCTGTATGTAACATCCCACATGCCGACATTTCTTGTGTAAATACCATGTAAATTATAACTATAGCCTTATCCCCCTTGTCTTATAACATTATCTTCTCTGTTCCTTTATCTTCTTGCTCATACCTCACTATGAATGTGTAAAACTGGAGTGTCATGCCCAATTTCGTTGTCACAATATGTTAGCCCATTTGTAACAATGACAATAAAGGTATATTCTATTCTATTCTATTCTATTATATATGTTTAAAATATTTAGACCTGAAGGTGCAAGAACGACAAAGAGACCTTTAATAAGTGAACCTGGAAGCGGGTCGAACTGGGATTTCCCCCTATGTCCCGGCCCGAAGCCTTCGTTCTGAGAGCGCCGGTCTCCCGGTGATCCCAAGAGCCAAGAAGTGTTCCGCTGGTTCGAGAGCGTTCTCCATCCAGGCACCGATGTTGTGGAATGCTCTTCCCCCTGAGATCCGATCTGCTGCCTCAGTGGACATGTTTAAGTCTAGGCTTAAAACTCACTTCTACTCTATAGCATATGAATAACCTAAACTTCTTATATGTAATAACTTGTGAAGCCCTTTGAGACTATTTGTGATTAAGGGCTATACAAATAAAAATGACTTGACTTGACTTGACATGTGATGGATTTCATTTTTGCATTTCTTATATATTGTCAAAGCAATGAAACATAGTCTAATTAATAATATTAAAATGGAGTAAAACTTAAAAGTAGTCACGTGGCGCATCATTCTCCAATGAATTTGCTAGTCGGCTAACATAGCTTACATAGCTAGATACAGCATGTGTTCCATTCATTACAAGGCTTGTAAAAGGCTTTTAGGTTTGTACAGCTGCGGAAAAAATATTTTTTGTGGTTTTTTTTTTGTCCAATATGGCTCTTTTAACATTTTGGGTTTCTGACACTTGTCTTGGTGGGATGTTGTTGCCGTGGTGACCTCTCCCATGAGGAAAGCCATACTAATATCGCACCACTGACAGTTTGCTGAGCACGCACGTGTTAAAATGTACATTATTATTGATAAAAATGTTCAACTACGTTAAGAATGATTGATGGAGGTATTGGAAAATAGATCAAAGAGAACAGAGATTCTCCTCAGAGCCAAAATAAGTTAGACATCTCTGGTATAGAGGGTTGGAGCAGGGGTCGGGAACCTATGGCTCGCGAGCCATGTATGGCTCTTTTCATGAGTACATCTGGCTCAGAGACAAAATGGAAGGAATGTAGCACAGGCAAAGCTGGTAAAACACTTACAAGTACTTGTAAGGTTCGGTCCAGTGTATATATAAGGCACAGTCTTAACTACATTTTACAGTCAAGGTGTCACACCGACAGATGCTTTTTTTTGTAAATTGCTAAAGAATCCTTTATATGGAGGCTAACTGTCAATTTTAACTGTTGAGACACTTTATTATGAAAACCGACAGAACAAACTGTAAACTTCCAGAAACCAGCAAAGCACCCATAGATATTTCATTGTGTGAGCAGTTGGAATGGGCGGAGCTAAATACACAGCGTGTAATTATGTTGGTATCCTCATTTGCAGTATTATGTGACATTTTTACAAAAGAACTATGCTCGCGTCTTGTTTTAAAACCATCGTTTAGGAAAAAAATGCTGGTCAAAATGAGCCTCAACAATTGTGGGGCATATAATCCACAAACAAACAACAAAATGTTATTAGATAAATTAACCTATTTATGAATTGTTTGCAATGCATGCATGTTTTTATTTTTGACCCACCTAGTGTTTACCAAGGCTACCGTTGGCATTCAGGCTACACGCTAACAGTTAGCTGAAGCTAGAAAAGTTAACAGGATGCTTTGCCGATATAATAAGTAATATGGACTCGATAACAACAATCATCTATCCATCCATCCATTGTCTGTCCCGTTTATCCTGACTAGGGTCACAGGGAGCACCAATCATAAACGCTTTATATCTCTTACCTGAGATGAAGTGGTCACTGCAAACCCAAGCATGTTTTGATGAGTGCCTCTGTTCAATCTTTTTGCTTTAAAGCAAAACTCTCTTCTTTTTCTTTGATCAAGAGTGTGTGCTGGAAATCTGTAAAACAACTTATGTTCACTGTTGTGACCCACAAAACAAAAATGCCAGCAAACCACCCAGAGCAATTTGACTGGGTAAGCAGTAGGGATGGGGCTATAAACAAACCGCCTCCCTCTTGCCCAGCGCTGTCTGCACCAAAGGTAAATAAGTCTTGTTTGCAATATTTTGTGACCTTTTTACAAAAGAACTCTGCTTGCGCATTGTTTTGAAACCATTATTTAGATGAGAGTAAGTGTCCCGGCTACTAGGCTTTGTAGCGTATCATGAACTGACCGATAACGGATAATGGATAATGAATAACGAAGATAGATCAATAACCCTTAAAAACCCCACTCTTAAGAAACTGGTGAGAGAGACACATTGTAAGTGGTATATTATATTGATATGGGGCATAGGCTCTGGCATTAATAATTTTTCATAGATTCTAATCGTCAAACATCACATCGTAAAAGAAAATGCGCTGAAGAGGGAGCTTTTGTCTTAAAACATATGGTGTGGCTCTCTCCCCCTCAAAACAAAAACAGAATAACTTTGCCTTCATGGCTCTTTGGATCAAAAAGGTTCCCGAACCCTGCTCGAAACGGTTACATTTCTGTTCTCAGATATTTTTACATCTCTTGGTTTTTTACTTGTCAGAAAACAGGGTTTGGCCTCCATTCTAGTCAATGACTATTTACCATTGTCAACACACTCACACAGACACACACTGCTTTTTTGACAGGCACATTTTTCATTGGCAGCTTGCCGATTGCAGAGACACAATAATCACATATGTGGGGGAAGGAGATGGTGCAGGCAAGATCATTATCCTTGTCCTACTTTTTGTCCGCACCTGGTCGGCATGGTAACACGAGCAAATTAATATGGACGGATTTTCAATATAGTTTCGTTTTATTTTATTATAAGCGACTTGCCTTCACTAAAATAAAATGTCCAATTTTGTATTCAGGTTCGGCTTGGATAATATGACAAAAATGTATATGTTTTTATCAGGCGGAATGGATAGTTATCATGTTAATCATCACATTATTTTTAACCTTCACATTTTTAGTGTAATTTTGCCCCTCAGTGAAGGTAGCCAAAATCTGATGCTGCTTTAACCAATCTTTAATACACAGTGACAAACTATTACATGGCATATCACAAATATGAGGATAATTAAACAAGTGAAGACCTTCTCATTGATGGAACTGGTTGCAGGCATTGTTGGGCACGTTACTTTAATAAAGGAATTAGTTACAGTTACTTACCATTCTTTCTAAAAAGTAACTAGGTTTGTAGATGAATTACTCAAGAGTAAAAGTAACTGGTTGCCAGAAAAATAACTGTTTATGTAACTTTAAAAAGAAGTTGTATGTCAAAGAATTTGAAATTTTCTCAGCAAATATATAACACCGCGTTTACTTGTAGAGATGAAAATTCTGACTATTTCTCGTTTGGGCTCACTAAAAAGAGGCACCAGGTCTGAAACGCCTCTTCGTGTTTCGTGTTAAAACTTAGGGAGAAAAGGAATAGAAAAAAGAAAAAGAGAAGACAAAAAAAGAATAAGAAAAAGTGAAAAGAAAAAGAGAGAAAATTTGCATTTTTTTGCCCGTTTTTGTATTTCTTTCTCTTTAATTACTTTTTTCTTTCTTTTCTTTTTTCTTTCATCTCAATTTTCCTTCTTCAAGTCAAGTCAAGTCATTTTTATTTGTATAGCCCTAAATCACGAAGAGTCTCAAAGGGCTTCACAGATTATTACGCTATATTACACAGACTATTTTTCAGCCGACGAGAAGAGTAGGTTATTCATATGCTATGGAGTAGAAGTGAGTTTTGTGAGGTTGCAGATCGGATCTCAGGGGGAAGAGCATTCCACAGCACCGGTGCCCGGATGGAGAACGCTCTCGAACCAGCAGAACACTTCTTTGCTCTTGGGATCACCAGAAGACCGGCAGTCTCAGATCGTAGGCTTCGGACCGGGACATAGGGGCAGATCAGATCTGAAAGATAAGAGGGAGCAAGTCCATGTATGATTTTGTATAATACTAAGAGAACCTTGAAATCACATCTAAGGCTAACTGGGAGCCAATGCAGGTTAGCCAAAATCGGTGTTATGTGATCGTACTTTTTTGTCCTAGTTAAAAGCCTCGCTGCGGCATTTTGTACCAGACTTGATTCTAGACTTCGGGAGACCAGAGAGTAGTGCATTACAGTAATCGAGACGGGAGGTAACAAATGCATGAATTATAATTTCCGCATCTGACTGAGACAGTATTGAACGGATTTTAGCAATGTTACGAAGATGGAAGAAAGCGGTTCTAGTAATTTTCTTTACATGCATTTCAAAGGATAGATCAGGGTCAAATATGACACCTAAATTTTTAACTGAGTCGCTCTGTGTGATGTGACATTTGTCAATGTTCACAGCAGTTTTTGAAAATAAGTCACGGCATTTAGATGGACCAATGACTGACATTTCGGTCTTTTCAGAGTTAAGACGCAAGAAATTGAATGACATCCACTCTTTTATCTCAATGAGGCAGGCCTCCAAATTTCCACAGTTTAGTGTGGGAGATTCCTCCAACGGAAGAGTAGTTGAGTGTCGTCTGCGTAGCAGTGGAAACTGATATTGTACTTGCGAATAATATCACCTAATGGAAGCATGTAAATGCTGAAAAGAAGGGGGCCAAGCACTGAACACCGCAGGTAACATTAAAGGGCTCAGATGTCATTTCACCATATTTAACACAGTGCGTCCTATCTGAGAGGTAGGTTCTGAACCACGAGAGGACGGTTCCTGAGAGACCAATCCATTTTTCCAACCGTTCTAGTAGGAAATTGTGGTGCACTGTATCAAAAGCAGCACTAAGATCCAGCAGCAGCAAAAGTGATGAAGCGCCAGAATCCATTGCTAGTAGGAGATCATTTGTTTCCTTGATCAGAGCTGTCTCAGTAGAGTGGTTAGCCCTGAATCCTGATTGCATGGATTCAAAAAGGTTATTCTCGGATATGAAATCATTCAGCTGCTGTGCCACTACTTTTTCAAGTACTTTAGAGAGGAAAAGTAGGTTTGAGACAGGTCTATAATTACTTAAGATTTCTGGATCAAGGTTGGGTCGTTTCAGTGTGGGTTTAATAACGGCGGACTTAAAAGCTGCTGGAACTACACCTGAGGAGAGTGATATGTTTATAATATTTACAACTGAAGGTCCAAGGACGCCAAAAAGACTTTTAATAAGTGAACCTGGGAGCGGGTCGAACTGGCAAGTTGTCGGTTTGGCCGCATTCACCACCTGTTTGAGATCATCAAGTGACAGTTCACTAAAACCGGACAATTTCCCAGGACAGCCACCCTACCGTCTGTAGATTTCAGCCCTTTAATAAGTGTGGTATTAATAATTTCTTTAGCAATTTATTCCTGTATGCATTGAATCTTCTTAGTAAAGTAGACCATTAAGTCATGAGCAGAGTGCGTCGAACTATCTGCGATAGTCTGTTGCCTTGTAAGCGATGCTACAGTGTCAAAAAGGGCTTTGGGATTGTTCTTTTGAGACGCAATCACCTTCGAAAGGTAGGCCGATTTTGCAGAGGCAAGGGCCGCTTTATACTTTAACAAGCTGTCACACCAGGTTTGATGGAAAACCTCAAGCTTGGTAGCGCGCCATTTTCTTTCCAATTTCCTGCATTCTTGTTTAAGGGTTCTAGTTTCATCAGTAAACCAAGGCGTGCGTCTTTTAGGACGTGATTTTAGCTTTATGGGCTATTGAATCCAGGACACTAGTCAGGGTGGTATTGAAGTCATTCATGAGTGAGTCAATCGAGCCATTGTATGAAGGAAAGGATGCAACTGCTCCAGGAAGGAGTTCAAAGAGCTCAGAAACTGTGCCAGTGCTTATATTGCGTCCGCTAAATCCTTCAGCTTTTTTAACACTACATTTAGCTAGCACCTCAAATGTAACTAAATAATGATCCGAGATAACGGTAGTACACGGTAAGACCATAATGTTTGAGGTTAAAACTCCTTGAGTCAGAATCAAGTCTAGCGTGTTTCCATTTTTATGGGTTGGCAAATCAACCAGTTGATTAAAACCAAATGCATCAATTAGAGACCTAAACGCAATAGTAAGTGAACTGAGTGGGGAGTTCATATGAATGTTAAAGTCCCCCATAATTATAATTTTGTCTGCATAGGTTACTAGTTCAGACAAAAGTTCAGCAATTCGTCTGAGAAAGTTGTGTATGGCCCAGGTGCGCGATAGATAGTTATTACATAAATTGACAATAGAGAGGACCGCATCACAAGAGCCTCAAACGCCTTGTAATTATTAGAGGTACGTGGATTAAATTTGAGGGATTTTTCAGAAATGAGCGCGACACCGCCACCCTTTTTCAATGTGCGTGCTACATGGCTACTCGCGTAGTGAGGGGCTGAAGCATAATTTAGCGCTAAATACCCATCCGGGCGTAACTAAGTTTCACAAAGACCCATACAGTTAAGTTTATAATCACGAATAAGGTTATCAACAAGTAAAGCTCTAGGAGCAAGCAATCTAATATTTAAAAGACCAAATTTTAGCTTTGCTGAATCATTTGACTTAGCTGAAGTCTTTGTAGTCTTTGTAGAGATCTTCAAAAGATGCCGCTGTTAGGGCCATTCGTGAGCGCTGAGTGTAAAGCGTTGGTTGTCCGGCGAGGAATGAATGGTGGAATTAGTTACATCCTCGCGTCCTTCTTGCTCCTTAGACTTCGCACGCTTCACACATCTACCTGCACGGCAACCACGCTTCTGTTTTCTCTCTTTATGGCGCCGTTGTCGTCGTTTATTGGGAGGAATAGCTGTCCACAAGGATGCCGGATCTCTTTGAAGTTCGCTCGGTATATCATAGGCGGTATAAAAAGTGCCCGAAAAGTCGAAATTTAGACGCCCACCCAACCGAATAAGTTCGTCCCTACTGTAAGTATTTTTGGCCACACATGTGTCCAAAAGTGAAAGCAAAAAAGACAAGAGAACGGCAATAAATAGAAGATTAGCTGGAGAGCAACTAGCCGCAGCATCCATGCGCGCCGCCATGTTGAATCACAACACCTTCTTTTGCTTTATTTTACCATACTTCTCTGTTTAATCCCGTTTTCCTTTTTTGCCTCTTTTTCTTATTTTGTCTTACATATTTTTTCGTTCTTTTTTAAAAATATATATATTTTTCCCATTTTTAGTCCTTCTTTGGAAAAAGAAAAAGGATGCTTTCGGCCCAATTTTAGTCTCCGTAGTTTGTAGTCTTCCTTTGACTAATTGTTGGTTGCACTACACATTACAGTGACACCTGTAATGGAAAGACATAAAACGTCCCTTTAAGAACAGCGGACACATTTTTATCAGCGCTGTTTTTGTGGAAAACCCAATTTGGCCCAGGTCCCTGGTTTGAATTATTTCACTTTTATCAAATGTTTTTATCATTTATCGTGGCAAAAAATATTTGACAATAATTATTGTTATCATGTCATCACCAAGCCTAATCCAGGTGTCAACTTGGAGGTTTAACTGATCTACCTTCCTTGTTCTGTTTTTCTTCTCCATGTCTTTCTTGACCTCGCGACCTTGCTTTGCATCCATCTTGTCGTCCGGCGTCATTAGCAAAAGGGTTGCGACAATTCCCTGCAGCCGTTGGATCGAAACGTACACGAAAAGGTAATAACAAGCCCGGAGCAGGCCTGAGTCAGACAATATCCATTTTTTACTACATGTTGATCTCTACAGCGAGTCCTCCATTTACAAAGGAGTTGATAACCTCCATCAGTGTTTTTTAATTAAAAAACCTCAAAGCACACCATCCTATGAGAATTTTTAAAAACTAATTCCCAGCACCAGTTTTATGTCGTTGTTAATTAGCTTAAATTGGCAGAATGTTTTGTTTTTTATCTTTTGTGGATTCGTGTGCCAAGTTCTAAAGCCAGTTGGGGGACTCTGGTGGAAGGAGGCTTACTAGACCCTAACAGAGACACTCCATATTAATTTTGTCTATGGGCTTTAAACGGTTCAGTTTCTGGGTACCATCCAAGAAAATTTCCTTTTTTCTTCAGGTATGGTGTACTGCAAAAATAAAGTTCCCATAAATCCTAAAATCCAAATGGCCAGAAAGCACCTTAAACTAATGATCTGCATTTATAAAGTAGCGAGAGTACCGTAGTAACTCACCAAGTAGTAACAACAGCAGTAACGGCAAAAAAATACATAATTATAGTTCGAATACCCTGTTGCTGAAAACATATATAACAGCTTTATTCCTAACACTGACTATGACTAAAAACAGTGAATGAAGAATCCTGTGGATCATTAATGGATTATGGACGTGATTGGCAACCCGTAGTTGTATATTGGATTCAGCACTCTCACCGCCCCAACCCGCGTTCGATTCCCATTGCAGCTAATGTTTGGTGATTGTAGTCAGTATATTTTTCAACTGAGCATTGCTCAAAATACCATAAAAAAAAGTACCCAAATCCAAAGTGGTCAAAATGATTTTTTTCCATGAAGTTTAAAAGAAATGAAATGAAAGAAATAATAGAATAATTTCACAATCCGCTTTCTTCTGATGTCAAGCGAGATTTATTGTCGGGAAATTGGAGGATCATGTTGCGTAATGTTTCACTGTCAGGTGAATGGAAGGAAGCGTTTGCAACTTTTGCCAGGGAGAGTACTCAAGTCCCAGGAGCCTTTGCAGCAACCCGCACACAACCACAAGAGTTACAAAAGAAAAGGTAAAATGATATTATCGAGCAGTTGGTTGAGAATTTGTTCATTTTAAGAAACCCATTTTACTAAAATTAAAAAAGAGAAACCGTAAAAACTTATATATTTTCCCATTGCCAAATATGTTGTTAACTTTAAGGATAAGGATGTTATTCATAAGAAAACCCTTTAATATTATCCATCCATCCATCCATTATCTGCACCGCTTATCCTCAGTAGGGTCGCGGGGGTGCTGGAGCCCATCCCAGCTATCTTCGGGCAGTGGGCAGGTGACACCCTGAACTGGTTGCTAGCCAGTCGCAGGGCACCCAGAGACAGACAACTCACTCGTTCATTCACACCTAGGGACAATTTGGACCGGCCAATTAACCTGAAATGCATGTTTTTGGAATGTGGGAGGAAACCGGAGTGCCCGGAGGAAACCCACGCAAGCACTGGGAGAACATACAAACTCCGCACAGAAAGTCTGGAGCTGGATTTGAACCCACGACAGGTTCCCATGACATGAACTGTGCCGCACAAGCGCTAACCACTGCGCCGCCGTGTGTACATGTTCATGAAAATTGGTTCGACTGTTGCAGAGCCTATAAGGCACACGCACACTTACACGCGCACACGCACACAAATCGGAATTTATAAATTAATTAAGAGAGTTAGATGGTTTAGATTTTTTTTGTTCATTAGTAAACAATGGAAACAGCGGCTCCTCCATCCTGTCTACCTCCGCAGTCGTCTTTCCTCCCGAGAATGTGAACAACAGCACGCAGACCGACAGCGGCCTTTGGTGGCCGCCCAGTGCTCCTCTACTCCACCGCCTGACAAAAGAAGACCGGACTAACCACTCGTATGTTAACTATAATGACTAAGACGTTCAGGCAGGGCTGGCCCAAGCCTTCATTGAGCCCTAAGCAAAAGTTTATTTGGGGCCCCCAATTACTTGATCATTAAAAAACCTACTAGAACTCATTCCATGTTCTACTGCAGGGGTGGCAACTATTTGGAGTCACATCTGGTTAAAACATTCTGCCAAGGGGCCGATCTTGGAGAGAGGTCAAATGTTTTCATTTATGAATAAATGTATATACGGACATTTACATGTTGTACTTCTTTTGAAATAGACTAGTCTCATAAAACCGGTTTTGAAACAAATACAATTAAAACAAGATAATATACTTGGTCCCTGCTTTACTTAATTTGATATTTAGTTTTGAAGTGTTACTGTAGTTGAATTTTGTTTAGTATTTCTGGAATTGGATTTTTGTTGAAGTTTGTAGTTTTTTAATTATTATTAATGTAGTTTTATTGTTACAATATTTCCGCCGTAGTTTTTGTAGTATTGCTATAATATCTATAATATCTCTTTTGCTATAATTTCTGACGTATTTTTGTTGTATTTTGATGGGAAAAACATTGTTCTATTTCTGTAGTATTTTGCACTATTATGATTTTCGCGTTTTTATACTGTTGTATTATCTTTTTTGTATTTGGTACTAATTCGTTGTATTTTGTAGTATTCCCATAGTAGATTTGTTGTTGCATATCTGTAGTATTTTTGTAGTACAGTATTACTGTAGTTTTATTTTTGTCGTATTTCTGCAAAATATTTTTTGTAGTATTTCCAAAGTAGCATTTTTTTTTTAGTTTTTCTGAAGTATTTTTGTTGCATTTTGAAAGGAGAATTTCTGTTGTATATCTTTTTTTAGTATACTTGTCATATTTCAATGATAGACTTTTTGTCGTATACCTGCACTGCACGTCAGCGAGACACTACTGTCTGTTAACAAACTTCTCTTTTTTGGTTAATCAATGTATTAATCAATATTAATCAATGTGTATGTGTCACTCACACATGGGCAAATATACAAACACACACACACACATACATATATATACATACATACATACACACATACCTAAATATTATATATATATATATATGTATATATATATATATATATATATATATATATATATATATATATATATATATATATATATATATATATATATGTGTGTGTGTGTGTGTGTATGGTGTACTTGCCCAAGACACACCACAGTAAACAGTGTCTCTACGACTCTAGTGTTAAAGGGATACAACGAACCAGCCCTATATATATATATATATATATATATATATATATATATATATATATATATATATATCTCATCTCATCAGCTACACCGCTTTTCCTCAGTAGGGTCGCAGGGGTGCTGGAGCCCACCCCAGCAATCATTGGGCAGTGGGCAGGGGACACCCTGAACTGGTTGCCAGCCAATCGCAGCATATATATATATATATATATATATATATATATATATATATATATATATATATATATATATATATATATATATATATATGTATATACACATATGTTAACCGCTCTTGGGGGACACCTAGCAGATCCTCTGGGCCCGAAGCAGCAACTTAGCCCGCTTATGGGGCAACTTGGGCCAGCCCTGCATTCAGGTGAGGCCTGAGAGTACACCCTTTGATCTTTAATGTATTTTCCCAGGAAACTTGTGTTGAACCACAAAAAAAACTACTTGGCAGCGTCACACCACAACGTGGACTGGCTTGACCAGCTGGAATATGAGGTGTGGTGGTCATATGTTCAGTAGATCATCGGCAAAATAATGATCATTTTGCAGCGTGGAACAATATCAGAAACCAGACCAGAAACAAAAAACAAATCTCACAAATCAGAATGATGCCGGAATAAGGTGATGGTGATCTTGATCGTGGAAAATGAAATGTCCTCATGAAGGGTATGACTAATCATGGACAGGCCCCAATTACACAGACTAACTGCCCTCTGTTGGACAGAGGTGCGCCAGGCCCTAATAGGAAATTTATCATCGCATGCAGATGGTAGATAATTTGCTTATTTAAAAAAATACTTTCTTCCAGGATTATTCAAAAAAGATCACAACATCACCATCTGCTAGATGTGTCAAGTTTTCTTCTTTTAAGTATAGTATGTTTTCTTACTTTGATAAAAAAAACACGTCCAGGTATCATCCCCCCCAAAAAATGGTTTCAACTAACCGATCGTCAATCCATTATAGCGCTATTAGCTGCCCAATTTGTATGTAGTTATTGTACTGTGCCAGCTTACTGCCAAAGTTGTTGAACGCTTTGCCGGCTGGTACGTGCTACACATTGCAAAAAATTAAGTCTGTTGGAAAAAAACAAGCATCCGTTAAAATAGCATCCACTGGAAGAAACAAGAATCTATTAAAAAGGGGACTCTGTTGGAAACAGGAGCACCTGCTGGAAAAAGCATCTGCTAGAAATAAATGAGCATCTGTTAGAAAAAAAATTGCAGCAGGAGGAAAAAACTGAGCAGGGTTAGGGTTAGGGTTAGGGTTAGGGAAAAATGAAAATCTACTTTAGAAAATGAGCCTCTGCTAGAAAAGATGTGGGCATCTGCCAGAAAAAAATGAGGATCTGCTGAAAAAAAATCAGCATCTGGAGGGGAAAAAATGAGCAGTCACAGGAAAAAATCTACTCAAGAAAATGAGAATCTACTGGAGAAAACTGCCATCTGCTGGAAAGATAATGATTTGCTGGAAGAAAATCAGCATCTGCTAGAAAAAAAAGAATATCTGGTGGCAGCAACAGGAAAAAAATGAGAATTTACTAGAAAATCGAGCATTTGCAAGAAAGAAGTAAGCATACACTAAAATTTGCTGGCAAAAAAACAAGCATTTGCCTGTTGTGCTCGTTAGTAACATAGTCGGATGTAATACGTAGAAACATTTTTAAAAATAATAGCATGCTAGATTTTCTGCCACTGCTGCCATTTTCTTTTTTTTTTCAGTTTTTCTTTCTGTTGTGCATATGATGGTGTGATTATCCAGGAGGTGGAGCTCTACAAGTCTCACCAGGAGGAGAAACTGGGCCTGACTGTGTGTTACAGAACGGACAATGAAGATCAACTGGGAATTTATGTAGGAGAGGTAAACCTTTTTTAGCGTTTTTTTTCTCGAGAAAGCTCAGAAATTTACGTATTTTTGTGGCATGACCAAGGTGAAACCAGACAGCATTGCCGCCAAGAACGGACATATCAGAGAAGGAGATCGGATACTTCAGGTAATCCGTAGCTTCTGTATAGTTATTTGCCTGTCTATCCAACCAACAATCATACAAATTCAAGGATTGTACCGTGAGAAAAAAAACTAAAAAATATATAGTTTGGTCTAGGTTATTTTTAGGACCGGTATACAGGCTACTCAGGTGTTCTTAGGGGGCTACCTGGGACCCAGAGGTACCATATTGAAGACCCCTGACTAATTTCCCCATATGTTCCTGCTCAGAGCCCTTTCTCAGAAAATGCTGGTCTACTAGCGATCACCAAAGCCAAGAAGAGAGCTGCAGGTTTGAGAGCATACTCCATTCGGGCCTCAGTGCTGTGGAATCTTCTACCCTCATTTAATCTGCAACCTCAGTGGAACTGATTGAATCAAAGCTTAAAACACACCTATATTTCATAGCTTATGAATGACCTAAATTCTTATGTTGACGATGTCTGTGTTGTGCAACAACAATTGCAGCCTGGTAACCCTGGAAGGAGGATTACCACATGTGCGACCACTTTTTTTAATTTCCAAATGCTGAGGTTTTGAGTTTTTCCTTACCCTGATGTAGGTTTTAGATCAGGGGATGGTATATTGATAGTCTAGTCTTTACTAGTCATTGGTATGTACAGCCCATTAAGACTTCTTGTGATTAAGGGCTATACAAATAAACATGACTTGACTAAAGTCGCAACAAGTAATTAAAAAAAAAAAAGATTTAAATCAAACATTAAAAGTGTGGGCAATGAATTCCATTTTGGTTTTGATGTGTCGCGCGGATTATGAATTTCATTTTGTTGTGACATACAGTAGTAGTGTAGTTGCGCTGTTGAGGGGTACGGTCGGGGACGTTAATTTAAAAAAATGATTATTCCCAGTTATTAACTTCTTCCAAAAACATCTGAGTTAGTAACTAAATCACTCTATAGTAAAACTAACTGGTTACCATGGAAAATTAACTATTTCATTCAAATAAGGACAATTATCTGCCAGTTATTTTTTGTAGTGTAGGACTAAAACCACAACTCTATATACACTACATACAAATTCAGGTGTGATACACTTCCTCCCACCAGAGGGCCCTAAACAGGGTTTGAATTTGTCTGAACACTTTATGAGGACATTTTGAACATCGCTCATGGTCATTTACTTCTCATTTCCACCACCACTCATGGTTTGGTTGTTTCTGGTTTCTTTGTTACTTTGCATTTTCCATTTCCATGTGCCTTTGTTTCTGGGTTGGATTTCATCAGGTTTGGTTTTTGTTCCATGTTTAGACATTTTGTTTGTTGCTTTGTTACCTCTTCTTTACTTTGGTCCTTGTTGTGTTAATAAATATCATCCATGTTTTAAGCACCCATGACTCCAGGGCAGCAAAAGCTAAGGGGGTAGAGCAGGCGTCTTCGGATCAAAGTGGTGGCAGGTGTGATTTTCGGCTTTTTTGAGTCAATGTCAAAGTGTCCTTGGGCAAGACCCTGAGCCCTTAATGCAGGGGTCAAGAACCTTTTTGCAATATATATATATATTCTTTGTTTGTTTTGTTTGTTTGTTTTTTTGAGGGAGCAACACCATATATTTTTAGACAAAATTCAACAAAGCCGCCCAACCAACTATTCAGACAATAGCTAATCTCTTTTCACTAAGGGACGTGACAAAATTTGATAGTTTAAAAAATAAGAATAATGCCAGAGCTTGAGCCCCATATCAACAAATTTACTTCCTTCAACATGACTCCCTCCCACAGTTACTTAAGATCGTTGAGGCTAACCTTCAATTTTATTTCTATAAATAAAGGTTTCATAACAAGGTGTAAACACAGTTCTTTTGTAAAAATACTTTGTAAATAAATGACAAAATAAACCAAACAAGAAAGATACGGCATAAAATATTTCCCTTCAGTGCTGTTTTTGTTGTTGTTGAGTCACTCAATGTGCCTAAGGTAATCCTTAGTAGCGCTAGACTCGCTCGTGGGGTCCTATGCCGCCAGGCCTGACGGGGTGTGACCCAAGCAAACCAAGCAGACGAAGCCTCTGAAGTCCTTAGTACGTTCGGACAGGCTGGTGCATGATTTATGGAAGCCCCGTGGGCAGGTAGTACAGGTGATTGGGGTGTGGTCACAGCGGATGGTTCGAAAGCATCACTGGCATTTGGACTGGGGGCCAGGGTTGCTCTCGAAGTCGCCCGCCCTAAGAAGAACAGAGAGGGGAGAGTAGAAGAAAGAGAAAGGGAGGGACAGATAGAAAGAGAGAAAGACAGACAGAGTAAAACGCAAAAAGGGGGAAAAGAGAGTGAGAGAGGTGGGGAGAGAGTAGGAAAGACAGGGATAGAGAAAATGAGAGACAAGAGTGTAAAGGGGGAAGAGAGAAAAGGAGAGACAAAGAAGGACAGAGGACCAAGAAAGAAAGAGGGAGCGAGTTTTAGTGGATTGAGTTGGATTCGTAAGGCTCCCCGGGGAGAGAGCCCTTCGCAGGACACCACGGGAAGGTTCCTTGTCTTTGTCTTGCCAGTGCTGTTGTGAAGGAGATAGAAGCGTGCTGGGTGCCCAGAGATCCAACCACCCCTACCGCTCACCCAATAAAATCCGTCCACTCATTCTCCTTACCCAATCAGATTGCTCTGTGTACTTGGCTGGTGTTTTAGGGAGTTTTGTTCTGTGGGTTTTCATCATAAAGTGTCTCCACAGTGGACATACATCATTTATAAGCTCCCATTCCTTAGCGCCGTACAGCCAAAACGGGGTCTGTTGGCGTGACACTTGACTGTAAACTGTATTGGAAACTGTGCCCTTTATATACTGAATCAAACATTACCTTAAACAAATGTTGTATTGGTTTTGCACATCCCTAACTTTGTCTTGTGCGGTTTAAAATTGGAATGATGCAGACAAAATCTCCTTGAGCAAAAATTCATCTCCGAGCCATATGTACTCATTAAAAGAACCATATATGGCTTGCAAGCCATAGGTTCTCGACCCCTTTCCTCTGATATGCAGGTAGTCGCCTTGCATGGCTGATGGCGCTATAGAATTAAACGTATTGTATAGCGCTTTGCAGGTCCTCAATGACTGGTTAATTGCTATATAAATGCAGTCCATTTACCATTTACTTGCCTCCCCTGCATTTCAACCTCAGTAATTTTTTTGATACTTTTTTCGCAGATCAACGGTGTAGATGTGGGCAGTCGAGAAGAAGCGGTAGCAATCTTAAGCAGAGAGGACAGCGGCAACTTCTCCTTATTGCTCGCAAGAACTGACATGGAGGTGGGAGTGAATAAATGAATGGGCTTTATTGTCACCGTACAAGTATACCAAAATTGGATGGCTTCTCCTTTCAGTGCAATTAAAACAAATTAAAAACATGAACATGTGCAAAATGATCAAACAATTCAAAAAACAATATAATAATGACATATAATAAATGTGTATATATTCACTGTGGCAAAACAGTGAGGGTGGTGATATTAGGGCTGCTTAGAAGGGGACACTTGAGAGGGAATCTTGGGGTGGCAGAAGTCTCGATAAGAAGATAAGTCTCGATAAGAAGATTTGAAAGTACCTTTAAGAAGATGCCTGGTGTCTTGGAACGAGGAGGGGACTGTTGAGGAGGGGAGACATTGGGAGGTGGTCTTGGGGTGGCGAAAACCTTAAAAGATATTCGGGAGTACCTTTAAAAAAGATGGCTGGAACGGATGAACTTGGAATGAGGATGAAACTGAAGAAGATAGTCGTAGGAGGAGAAGATTGTTGTCTTGGTGAGCAAATGTCTTCAGGAATCAAAATTAAACAGCAATGTGAGTTAGGAGCCTGGAGTATCGAGGTAGAGGTGGCTTATTGTCTGATTGGAAGCACCTCGGATGATGAATTGTGAAGGGGACTTGAAAATGGTGTAATGCTGCCATCACTTTGAAAAAGAGAGGGACTGCAGGCGCTAAACCATGACATTTAGCAGCAACAACAATAAAGTCACAATGTACATATTTTCACAGTTCCGTGCAATAACAGCAGCAAAAAAAAAGGCACAAGATATGTTTTCACAGTTGTGTGCGCTTGTTTATGGTGGTGATGATCCTGGGGAAGAAGCTGCCTCGGAGCTGGTTTGTCCTTGTATAAAAGACTGTATTACCTACTAGAGGTGGTTGATGGCTCTGCTAACGGTATCGCAAGCCGCCAATGTCCCCCAGACTGGGCTTAGAGCAGCTGATGATCTTTTGGGCTGTGTTGATTACCCTCTGTCTGTTTTTCCTGTCCGCTGCTGTGCTCCCAGCATATCACACGGTGATGCTGTGTACAAGAATGCTTTCCACTGTGGCTTTGTAGAAGGACACCAGGAACTTCTGTTCCAGGTCATCTTAGATGTGCACTTGCAGGAGTTTGAAGAAGTGGACTCTCTCCACACAGTGTCCATTTATAATAAGTGGCGCTGGGTTTGTGCGTGCCCGCCTGAAGTCGAGTATGACTTTATTAAATTTTGTGATGTTGAGTATTGATTTCTTTTTGGAATACTACATCGTCAGCATCTCCAACTTCTTCCCGGGTGCCTTCTCATCCCCATCAGAGACGAGCCCCACCAAGGTGGTATTGTCAGCAAACTTCACAATTGCTTTCGTGGGCTTTATTCTAATGAGATTCTGAACCTTTTCATTATTACAATTAATTATCTGATTACATACAAAGATTAGTCTCTGGTCGTCTCTTGGTTGGAAGAGCCTTGTCTAGAATTGTCATAAACTCTACAACAGTGCTTCTCAGCTTGTTTGAGTTCAGGACCCACCATAGCACCCCAATTACAAGTCGAAAAAAAAAGAGAAGGAAAATCATGTGCGAAGCAATGTTCCCTCTAATTTTCCACGGGTCTGAGCATTCACACAAAGTCGGTGAGCAACACTCGAAACAACAGTGAGCAACCATAATCCCAAGTGTGGCAAGATAATTAATTATCAAACATGTCCAAAACTTGACATCAAGTTACATTTTGCTGAGTTTCCGGCAATGCAAAATTATTTTTCTCTTTAGAATGAATTGACTCATGTACTATTGTAAAGGTTGTACGGCCTACAAACGTCGTTTGTTCTTACAATTCTTTCACAAGATATCCATTTCTTTTTTTCCAGATATATTTTGTCGCATAATATTAAGATTTTTGGGGGCTTATTTAGTGAGTTGTAAGATACAGAACTGTACTTAATCACATTTTTTAGTGGAAGTACAATGTTGGCAACAAGATTCACTTGATATAATTGGAAAGTATTTGAATGCAACACAAACTTTTTTTTCTTTTTTCTGTGTTTTTCCTCTACTTTTTAAAAAAAAAATCTCATTGAGTTTATTTTTTTCCGAGCTGTTATTTTTTTTCTTTTTGTTCTCTATTTACTTTTTTCCAACATTAATTTCTAAATTTTTCCTTCTTTTTTTCCTCTTCCTTTTGTTTCTTTTTTTCTCAGCTTTTCACTACTTTTTCATTTTGGTATTTTTTTTCTTTTTTGTTCTATTCCCCCATTCCTTTAAGTCATTTTGTGCATAATTTTACATAATATTTGGTCATGTTGGGATTAAAGAAGCAAAAACAACCTGAAACCTGAGGACCCGAAAGAGCCGGTTCCTTTTAGTGAGCCGAGCCGAAGAAGCCGGTTCTTGACAAACTTTACTGACTTTACTTTTCAACTTCGTTCGACATTGACTTCAAAATACCGCATTTAGGACACAACGTCAGGGGAACCCGTGTATTTTTACCTTCATGCACTGTAACTTTGACTCAAGTCGCTTCTTAATTAGTAATTTTGAGCCCTGATTTTTGTGCGCTGGCTAAATTCTCTTGTGCGCTGAGCATGTGCGAGCAGTGCGCAATTGCGCACGCGCGCAGCTTAGAGGGAACACTGGTGCGAAACCAAAAGGACTTCAAGAGCTATACTGGCAAATTCTTATAACTGCTTTAAAATAGCCACATACTAAAAAAATGTTTTTAGCTAAAACAATAAGAAAAAAATGTATCTGAAAACGATAATATTCAAATTGCGAAGATAATAAAGATGAACATACTGGTGAAAAGCTGAAAATAAAATTATTTTAAGCCATCTACTGTTTTTTTTCCAGCAGCACATCGATGGCAGACACTCATACACAATCATGCAATCCTTCTCTTCTTTAGCTTACTCGTTGTTGTCACTGTTTTTCACTTTTGAGTCCCCTTCTCACTAACTTTCTTGAAACCCATTATGATGGAAAAAGTAAAAACAAAATAACAAAAAATTAGGATCCTCTCTAACAAATGGGACCACGCCGATGGACGAACAGAAAGAGCAGGGCATTATCGTCATCTACTGTTAAGCAGTGCAATTGACCCTCTGTTTTTTCCATCTTCTTGGCATTACATTACCAAAGCAAAGGCCCGTTACCCACTCGAAGTGAGTAGTTCGCCAAACACTCTCAGGTCCTGACCTGCCAGTTGAAAAAAACTGGCCTACCAGTATCAATAATATCGAAATTTTGATTGATTATGCCACCATTAGAGAACTGCGCCACAAATATCAAAACACGCTTCACCAATGAGCTTCATGCGGATTAAGCTAGAGAAGGGGTTTCTATCCTTTTACAAGAGGAGAGCTACCTTTTTATTAATCATTAGCGCATAGGGCATGCAGTTCGATATGTAATTCAAAAGAATGGCAACTTATCTTGCTATAATATTGCTACTATGTTATTACAAGTTTAACTATTGGAAGTGGGTTGAATAGGCTCTACCACAAAAAAAAAAGGCAGCCTAAACTTTGGCTTCAAACCCTACCTCTAGCCCCAACCTTATTTCAGAACCTTAAAATCGGTTTAAAACCCTAACTTGCAGTCCAAACCTTTGCTTCTAACCATTGCCCTATACCTAACTCTAGCTGTAACCCTAACCCTGTTTCAAACCGTAACCTATCTTTAAAGACTGTATTTAGTTTAGAACCCTAATGTGAAGCGCTAACCTAAACTTTGGCTTCAAACCCTACCTTATTTCAGAACCGTAAAATCGGTGCGTGTCCAATCCCACTTTAAACTTTAAAATGTTGACAAGAAAATGCATGCAAGGTCATTTGTTTATATGATTGATTGAATACACATTCATAGTTATTTTGGGGACAGTTCTCTTATAAGCCAATTGTTGTTGATGACATAAAGTTGAGAGATGCCATAAAAACATCTTCTTCCACACCATAGAGTGAAAATGTCAGAAGGCGGGGTTCCCATATCCTGAGGGCATCCCATGACTTGCTAGCATACTTGAATTCCAGATTACAGTGTTCAATATAATTACATGCTTACTACTACTTAAAAGGTGCGGTCGGTCGTAAATAGCAGCCAAAAATGTTTTTGTGTCATTCATCTTTTGAATTGCATTTTTGTTTCAGTATCTTCATTAAGAAGGATACACAAAATTATGTTTCATTTCAAGTTAGCATTTCAACAGGGTTCTCCCTTAAAATTCATGCCAAGCTACCTATTTTTAATAATGGAGCATAAATATCACGGCTCACAGATTTCTTAACTGCCAGGGTCGTTGGGGCACCACTTCGAGTGGTGTGTCTTGGACAGTGTTGGGCACTTTACTTTAAAAAAGTAATTGGTTAGAATTACTCACTAATACTTTGTAACTGAAATACAATATGGTAAAATTATCTTGTAGCCAGGAAAAGTAACTATTTCTGTTACTTTAAAAAAATTGGTTGTATGTAAAAGAATTTAACATTTTCTGAGCGGTATTCAAGTCAGTTGAATAGAGAAGAGCAGATAGGTTGTTTTGTTATAGAAGGATGTCATATATATCGCACCTTAGGGCCCGGTCACACAGCCGTTTGCGTCTGTATCGCGGGTAAAATTTTGCGATTTGTTTTTTTGCCCGTGGTTTCCCGCGATGGAAAATGCGCAAAATTGGCCAACCCGCTGTTATCGGTGGTATGCCCGCAAAACAGACGACGGCGACGGTTCCGCTTCCTCATCGCGTCATTTCCGTGTCATTTCCGCGTGTGGACCACGGGTATAAAAGCTGCCGAGCCGGTGTTGTGCCGAGAAATGCATCCCTGCCGAGATTTGCATCCCTGGGCTACTATAACCACTTTGACCTGGTTTTATCTCACTTTTATATCACTTTTCAGGAATGTAATAGCGGACATATAACCAAAACCACTTTGTCTTGCATTTGTTGGGAATGTAATACAACTTAAACCGTTCCGTCTTTGTATTTGTTGTGAATGTAATCGAACGGTAATGCACACCGTATATAAATCATTTTTGAGCAGGTAACATGTTTTGTTTTCATTTTGCCCTTTTCTACTCAAATCGCTCGTATTGAAATTGTTATGCACTCTACCATAAAGCTTATTTCAGCATAATAATTATCAATAATAATACGCAACCATGGTCCTCTTACATTCGTGAGTGTAGTAAATCCAACTGTGTAAAATGTTTACACATAATAATTATTATGCTGAAATAAGCTTTATGGTAGATCGCATAACAGTTCTCAAAAGTGATTTATATACGGTGTGCATTACCGTTCGATTACATTCACAACAAATACAAAGACAGAATGGTTTAAATTGTATACATTCCCAACAAATGCAAGTCGAAGTGGTTTTGGTTATATCTTCGCCATCACATTCTCGAAAAATGATATAAAAGTGAGATAAAACGAAATAAAAGTGGTAATAGTAGCGAGGGGATGCAAAACTCGGCAGGGATGCATTTCTCGGCACAATACTGGGCTGTAGAAATCATAACCGCTCAAGACACAGTCCCGTGAAGATCAAGATTTCAAGCTATGGCACCGAAGAAGCCAATATGTTATTATTGTAATAGTTTTTCATTTTTATTTTATTATCTTGTTATGAAATGAAAATAAATGTCAGGAAATAAAAATGGATTAAGACGAGGTCACTACGGTGACGGGGATCCATGTTCACCCTTGACGTCTCGAGCACAACTGACGTGTGCTCGGCAAATCGCGCTGAATATACGCGGAGAAAGGTGTCTGACCGTCACGCGCGTTACACACGCTAATTCACGTGATAACGCCGCGATACAGGCGCAGAACAAACGTGCTATGACCGTGCTCCACCCACGGTTACCCGCTAAAATTTTGCGTCCTACCCGCGTGTAACCACGCCCTGGCCGCGGCCGTAGCACGTCGTTCCGTGTCTGTACCGCGTCATTATCTCGTGTGTACCACGTGTGCCACCCGCGGTTTTGAGCAGCGCAAAACTTTTTGGCGCGGTCAACCGCGTGTGAATTTCCGACCGCGTGTAAAGCACTGCTGTATCTCGTCTGTATGGCGATCTCAAAGCGTCCAACAGCGTCTGCTTCACAGGCAGAAATTTCTGGCCGTGATTCAGCCTCGATACAGACGCAAACGGCTGTGTGTCCGGGCCCTTATCAAGCAAGAGATTTATCCTACACTTGAAGTGCAACAAAGAATAAACAGTAAACAATATCATAAAATAACAATCATCATGTATGTAAACACACACAGAAATGTACGTAGACACACACAAAAACTACTTTAACATGCCCAAAAAGGTATATACAAACGCTAAATAAATGCCGTATTTTCAAGAATATAAGACGAACCGGGTTATAAGGCGCACCTTCCAAACATAGTTTTTTTGTCATACTTTTTCCATACATGAGGCGCACTGGACTATAATGCATTACAGTGTGAACGTCAACAAAATAGTCGGATAGTTCAGTCAAACTTATTAACCCCTTAACAATCCGACATCTCGCAAAGAAGCAAATGCGTGTCTCAGACATGTACAGACACAATGTCCCCAATCAATCAAATGCGTCATTCCACATATCATTAGGAAGGTTAAACACTTGGGATTCAAGAAATGCCAACCATTTCTTAGTTTCTATTTTCTTTTTCGCTGGAAACTGTGGACAGCAAAGTAAAAATTTTATTGTGCAGGGTAATGTGGTTCTTTACTGTGCTTATGACAATAAACACTTTGAATTAAATTGAATTTAAAAATAGACTCGCAAGGCCTGACATGGAGGTGGGAGTGAATAAATGAATGGGCTTTATTGTCACCGTACAAGTATACCAAAATTGGATGGCTTCTCCTTTCAGTGCAATTAAAACAAATTAAAAACGTGAACATGTGCAAAATGATCAAACAATTCAAAAAACAATATAATAACGACAAACATCAAGGCCAGTCTGAAACAAGATACTAGGAAAATAAAAAGCCGGGGTAGCTCACCAATGTCATCTTGCATCCATCACGTTCAAAAATAATACGCAACCATGGTCCTCTTACATTCGTGAGTGTAGTAAATCACTCCAAACACACGCAATAATGCTGACAAATAACAGAACAAATCAGCCGAGAAGCATCTGCATCGATAGATGTGGCTTGTTGCTAGCTGTCTGTTTAGCCCCATAATTCCTGTTTACAAATACAGACTAGTAAAAATGTTTTCTCCATAGCGTAGAGCAGGGGTCAGCAATCTTTTTGGTTTGGAGTGCCACTCTAAAATTTCCGTGTAAATCAGTTTGCCACACCTAGATTAATGACTCGCACAACTTTTTTTTATAACTAACAGAGCTGTAATTTTACACCAGTCCAAATACAACATTGAGGAAAGCATGGCGGCTGAGTGGTTAGTGCGTCCGTGGAACAGTTCTGGGGTCATGAGATTGAACCTTCCTGTGTGGAGTTTGCATGTTCTCCCCGTGCTTGCGTGAGTTTCCTCCGGGATCTCCAGTTTCCTCCCACATTCTAAAAACATGTATGTGAGGTTAATTGGCCCGTCTAAATTATACCTTGGTGTGAATGTGCGAGTGAGTTGTCTGTCTCTGTGTGCCCTGCGACTGGCTGGCAACCGGTTCAGGGTGTCCCCTGCCCGAAGATAGCTGGGATGGACCCCAGCACCCCCGCGGCCTTACTGAGGATAAGCGGTGCAGATAATGGATGGATGGATGGATGGACGAATATACATTGAAATTGAATAACTGACCAAATTATCTTTCACTATTCATGTTCATCAATAAATTAAAAAAAATGATTGTGAGCAACATGTGGAAAGGCCTGTAGACATCCATGACTTCAACTTTTTACCACAAGAATGAACCAGTCTTCATCAACAATGAATGACAATAAAAAGCCATTGATACGGATAGCTACCATACCATTCATCAATGAAATCTTAATGCAGAAAATATCAAAACTTGAAATAACAGCAGCAAGGCAGAACACTACTTAAAAATATGTGCAACAGAAATAACCACTGAACAGCAGCACGCACGCACACACACACATGCGCTTCTGTAATGTATTCGCCATCAGTAAATGGTTTTCCGTGCTTTGCTATGCAGTGAGCAATGTGATAACTTGTTAATGTTTTTAGCAGTGAAAATGTTTTCAGGGTCCGTGTTTGTTTGCCCTACCTGGACACAGTGCATTTTAACGTCTCCGCCTTCTCAGACCCGAGCTTGAATTCATGTTCATGTTTCGTCTCGTAATGACGTTTAACACTTGACGTGTGAGGTGCAACGCCATCAAGGCATAATGCACAAATACGGTCATTTTTTTTTTCCTAAAAGCCCCAGTCATCCGTCCACGCTGGCTGGAAAGGGCGAATTTTTTTTCGCTGGAGGAGCCGTCATGATTCATTCATTTATCGCACGCCGTGTTTCTGTGGCTGGGTTAATACACGGATCTCTCCCCTGTGAGGCGCTGCGCAGACACACACGGAGCAGAGGAGGAGGGGCGCTACAGTCAAGCCCCTAAACAACACGGCGCACAACTGAAAATGTCTAAAATTTAGGTAAAAATTTGCATTTTTTAAAAATAATCATTATTATTTTTATTATTATATTATTTGCCGCACGCTCGCGTGCCACTGGTTATCCCCATGCATGTCATAGGTTGCCGACCCCTGGCGTAAAGCAACCTAACGTGTAATTCACATTCAACTTTTTCGGCCAATTGCAGGCTTTGTTTTACCCTGACTTAGCCTACGCAAGTCTGTAAATGCTAAAAAGTACCCGCCTCCTTTACTTCTGAATAACTTAAGCAAATCGTGACAAATAGTGACCGCAATAATGCCGACAAATACAAGAAAAAATCCGCCGAAAAGCATCTGCATCAACAGACGTTTCTTATTGCTAGCTGTCTGTTTAGCCCCGTAATTCCTGTTTACAAATACAGAAGAGTAAAAAATGTTTTCTCTATGCCATAGAGCAGGGGTCGGCAACCTATGGCACGCGTGCCAGCACTGGAATGCGAGGTTCCAGTGGCACGCGAGCGTACAGCAAAGTAATAATGATTTTTGTTTAAATGCGCATTCTTACCTGAAATTTTGACATTTTCATTGCTTTTTTAGCGGCTTTACGGTGAGTGTGTGTCTGCGCGGTGATCTGGGTTTTAACTCTCCCACAGAAACACAGTTGCGCGATAAATGAACGAATCTCATTCTTTTCAGCCATCGTGGACTGCCGACTGGGGCTTTGTGCAAAAAAATGACCGGGCTGTTTGTACATTATGCCTCGAGAGCGTTGTACTTCACACGTCAAGTGTTAAACGTCATTACGAGACGAAACATGAACATGAATTCAAGGACGAGTCTGAAAAGGCGGATACATTAAAACACGCTGTGTCCAGTAAATCCGACTCCCCTGCAAAATCCTACCTCCCTCGCGTGAACGCGCATTCTGCTGCGCTTCCGACAAAAGCGATCGTATTCTATATAATACGTTTATTAAAACAATAAAGCGATCATAGTCTATATAACGCGTTTATTAAAACAATAAAGCACGATCGTATTCTACAAAATGCATTTGTTAACGCGAATGCAAAAGTCGCCAACACCGGAGACGAATCAATGTACGCTATGATATCCAAGATCACAATTAATTGTACACAAATAGCCTTTATTTGATGTACTATAATAGCCATATGTAATGTATTTTTATTCTGGATGAAACCCTGGTTGCATTGAATCCCGCGTTGTGAACCAATCGGGGTTATTTTCATTTAAAATCGGACTTCCCTGCCTATACTGTTTGCAAAGTAAGACACACTTAAAACTTATTATGTTTTTTTGGCTTTGGGATCCAACTACAGAGGAATACCTCCACTTTGTGATGTGTTACTGAATAGGTGTTTGACAAATCTATTATTACTATTGTTACTAATAATAGTAATATTATGAGAAACGTCTGAAACTCTTCAAAATCACAGTGCTGACATATTTATGTCACAGAAGGTTACCCTAGAAGTCACAAGTCTGTATCTCAAACAGGGTCCATTTTAGCAGGGGAGTCAGATTTTGGCAGGCATTTTACGTGCCATTTTAGTTTGTTGATGAACAAGAATAGTGGAAGATAAAATTAGCCAGTTATACGATTTCAATGTCCATCCATGTTGTGTATGTATTTGGACTGGTGTAAAATGACAGCTCTGTTGGATATAAAAAAAAAATATTGTGCGAGTCATTAATCTTGCAGTGGCACACTGATATACAAGGAAATTAGAAAGTGGCTCTCCGCACCGAAAAGGTTGCTGACCCCTGCCGTAGAGCAACCTAACAACGTGTGATACACATTTATCCTTTTCGGCCAATTGCAGGCTTTGTTTTGCCCCGCTTTAGCCTATGCAAGCCTGTAAATACTAAAAAGGACCCGCCTCCTTTGCGCCCGAATAACTTCAGCCAATAGTGACCGACTCAAATGATGAGTGAGACATTGGTTAGGAAATGAAACGCCAATATATATATATATATATATATATATATATATATATATGCAAGCATACACCGCGGACTACTTCGCCAACGGGGGAAAATCTACTCGTGGGCTGGTTGCCGTAGTTGCGAGACCTTGTGACTCAATATTGATCCATATATAAGGCGCACTGTATTATAAGGCGCATGGTCAGCTTTTGAAAGAAATAAAGCCTTTTAGGTGCGCCTTGTAGTCGTGAAAATACAGTACGTAAAAATGTACAAAATCGTAGTAAAGACGCACACAAAAACGTAGATAACAACTACAGTAAAACGACGCACCTTGGGGCTACGGGCTAACCATGTAGCTGCCGTGCCATCTAGTGTTCAAACATTACACACTGTACCTTTAAATGATAAGCAAAACTACAGTGAAAAAAGTATTTATGTGTTTTTTGCATATTCATCACTCACAAAGGTTTCAGATCATAATACCAATTTTAATATCACACAGAGACAACCCAAGGAAATACAAAATGCAGGTTTGAAATGTTGATTCAATTTATTAGGGAGAAAAAAATATGAAAACCGATCCGGTGCGGTGTGAAGACGTTTTGCCCCCTGAACCCAGTAGCGAGTTGGCCAAATTTTCCAGCGATAACTGAAATCGAATGTTTACAATAAATGGTAATGAGTCTTTCACAACCCTGAGGAGAAGTTTTGGCCCACTCTTTTTTGCTAAGTGGTTTCAAATCTGCCGTATTGGAGGGTTTTCTCGCGTTAAATGCCCGTTTAAGGTCCCACAATAGCCTTTCATTTGGATCTAAATCCGAACTTTGACTTGGCCACACAAAAGTTTTCATTTTGTTGTTTTTGAGCCATTCAGAAGTGGATTTGCTGGTGTGTTTCCGATCATTGTCCTGGTGCATGAACCAAGAGCGCTTGAATTTGAGGACATAAAATGATGGCCGGACATTCTCCTTCAGGATCTTCTGGTTAACACCAGCATTCATTTTTTTTTTTGTCAACCACAGCAAATTGCCCTTGTCCTGAGGCGGCAAAGGAGCCTCAGATGATCACACTGCCACCACCATGCTTCACTGTTGGCATTATGTTATTTTTGTCAGATGCTGAGCAATTTTTACGCGAGATGTTACAGGCTGCACACCTTCCTAAAAGTTAAATTTTTGCTTCATTGGTCCACGGAATGTTTCTCCAAAACCCTTGAGGATATTCAAGAAACTCTTGGGCAAATGTGAGACGACTCTTTGGTTTTCGCCTGGGAACTATTCCATGGATGCCATTTTTGGCCAGTGTCTTTCATATAGTGGAGCTGTGAACTCTGACCTGCAGTTCTCTGGATGTTTTAGAGGTTATTTTTGTAACCTCCTGTATGAGCTGTCGTCCCAATCTTGGAATAATCTTAATTGGTCGACTGGGAAGGTTTGCTCCTGCCCCCATTTTCTCCATTTGTGGATAATGGCTCTGACAATGGTACGCTGGAGCTTTACAGCCTTAAAAATTGCGTTGTGACTTTATTTTGGGACTGATAGATTTCAATCACTTTTTTTCTAATTTCTTCTGGAATTTCTTTGGATCGTGGCATGTCAATTGCGTTCATAAGATTTTGTCGCTTACTTCACTTTATTTAACAGATTCAATTTAAGTAATTTCTAGATTCAACACAGGCGGTGGTGATCAATTTTGGGGGTTGTCCGTGGCATTAAATTCAGCTCTCTCCAAACTGTGGTTAGTCAGTTACTTTGTGATTTAACAAGGGAGGAGAATTACACATTCACATAGGGCCAGACTTATGTTCTGTGCCTTAATAAATAGAATGAACATTTTCAACCTGCATTTTGTGTTTCCTTGGGTGTTCTCTGTGTGATAATAAAATTGGTTTGATGATCTGAAATCTTTGTGAGTAATAAATATGCAAAAAACACAGAATTCAGAAAGGGACACAATACTCTTTCACAGAGCTGAAGATTGCCCATGTTCATTTGTTTATCCGATCAGGAAGACCAACTCGTTGCCGGCCTCTCGCCTTACTTGCACTTGTACCTTGGACCAAGAACTCGAGGTGAAGAACCAGATGATGTAGAGGAAGATGATGACGAAGAAGAATATAGGGAGGAGCCCACTGTGCCACTCCCACCTCTTCTCCACTTGAAGCCCCTCCTTTCCAAAAGCCAAGACCTAGACAGCGGTTTGGGTCAAACCGACGAAAGCATGCAGAACGACGAGTCCTCAGAACACGACTTTCTGGGCGGCCCGAGTAGCGCCTGCAACACGACAGCAACCAACACGCCAGGGAGCACCCGCAGGTTCTGCCTGGGCCACAGTCCCAGGTCAGGAACCCGAGATTCTGCAAAAAAAAAAGTATTTTCAGCTGTCAGGGGTGGGCAGGCAACCAATTGGAGTTTGGGGCTAATTTTTTCATTTATTAACACATATACATGCAAATTTTCGAGACTATAAGGTTCACCTGAAAATCCCAGTTTAGGCAGAAATTTGAATGTGCACCTTATAATTCAGCACACCTTTTGTACTGTTATCTCCATGTCAGGGGTGGGCAGGCAACCAATTGGAGTTTGGGGTTAATTCTTTCATTTATTAACACATATACATGCAAATTTTCGAGACTATAAGGTGCACCTGAAAATCCCAGTTTAGGCAGAAATTTGAATGTGCGCCTTATAATTCAGCACACCTTGTGTACTGTTATCTCCATGTCAGGGGTGGGCGGGCAACCAATTGGAGTTTGGGGCTAATTTTTTCATTTATTAACACATATACATGCAAACTTCCACACATTAGATTTCTTTTTAGATTTTGTTTTAACTAGATTAGTTCCGTCAAATTGGTTTTGAAATGCTTACAATCAAAGCAAAATCATGTATTTGGTCACTGTTTTAGACACTAAATTAGATATATAGCTTTATAGTATCACTGTGTTGCAAGGTATTTTTGTGGTATTTTTGCTGTTTGAATATAGTTTTATCTTTGTAGTATATTTGTAGTTTTTCTCCACTAGTATTTTTGTAGCATTTCTGTAGTTTTATTTTTGTAATTTCTTTCTAGTAATTCTGCAGTAGTATTTTCATAATATTATTTTGTAGTATTTCTGTTGTATTTTTACAGTAGTTCTGTCAAATTTTCTTGGAACTTTTCTAGTACATCTATTATTTTTGTAGTATTACCGTACTTTTATTTTAGTTCCATTTATCAAATTCTAGTAGTATTTTGGTAGTATTTCTGTCAGAAATATTTCCGTAATGTCACGGGACCGGACCAGAACGGAGGCAGGAAGGGAGAACTCATTCGCGTTAACGATCAGATACTTTTATTAAGGAAATAAAAGTCGTCCAACACTCAGGGACAAAACAAACAAAAACAGGCTTACAGGCAAACAGGAACTAAGACTAGGGATACTCACAAAACAGGCTTTTACTTAAAACGTGCAAACACAGGTTTCCTCCGAATCAAACGAAACAGGACAGAGCAAAACAGAACAGAAAATGCAATGAACCAGCAGACCGCAATACCCACAACCCGCCCTTAAAAAGCACACACGCAGATTAGATGATCTACTACAGCCGGTGCCCAGGGGGCGGGGCCAGCCGGTCGCCACGGCGACCATGCTGGCCATGACAGAACCCCCCCTTTAAGGGACAGCTCCTGAGGTCCCAAAAAAAAATAATTACCTCGCACCCCGGAATGGGTCGACACTCTCGATTGGGGCAACCCTGCTCTCTCCTCCGAACACGCAGGAACGGGGAGAGGCAGGCGCCATCGGCGTCGGACGGATCGGACTCGGCACTCTGCAGGGGGGGGATCGGACAGGCGATCGGCAGCGGAGTCGAACAAGCTATCATCAGGGGGAATCAGACAGGCGATCATCAGGGGGAGTCAGACAGGCAATCACCGGGGGGAATTAGACAGGCGATCATCAGGAGGGTCCGACGGGCGATCAGCAGGGGAGTCCGACGGGCGATCAGCAGGGGAGTCCGGCGGGCGATCAGCAGGAGTCATACAGGTAAGCAGGAGTCAGACAGGTAAGCAGGAGTGTCAGACAGGTAAGCAGGAGTCGGACAGGAAAGCAGGAGTCGGACAGGCAAGCAGGAGAGTCAGACAGGCAAGCAGCAGGGGAAATCAGACAGGCGAACAGCAGGAGAATCAGACAGGTAAGCAGGAGTATCAGACAGGAAGCAAGGGAGTCAGACAGACGAACAGGACAGGCGAATCAGACAGGCAAACAGGACAGGCGAACCGGACAGGCAAACAGGACAGGCAAACGGGACAGGCGAATCGGACTGGCAAGCAAGGGCGTCGGGCTGGCAAGCAAGGGAGTCGGGCTGGCAAGCAAGGGAGTCGGACTGGCAAGCAGGGGAGTCGGACTGGCAGGCCGGGGAGTCGGACTGGCAGGCCAGGGAGGCGGACTGGCAGGCAGGGGAGTCGGACTGGCAAGCAGGAGAGTCGGACTGGCAGGCAGGAGAGTCGGACTGGCAGGCAGGAGAGTCGGACTGGCAGGCAGGGGAGTCGGATGGGATCGTCCGCTGAGTTCAAATCTTGGCTGGTTCATTCTGTCACGGGACCGGACCAGAACGGCGGCAGGAGGCAGGAAGGGAGAACTCATTCGCGTTAACGATCAGATACTTTTATTAAGGAAATAAAAGTCGTCCAACACTCAGAGACAAAACAAACCAAAACAGGCTTACAGGCAAACAGGAACTAAGACTAGGGATACTCACAAAACAGGCTTTTACTCAAAACGTGCAAACACAGGTTTCCTCTGAATCAAACAAAACAGGACAGAGCAAAACAGAACAGAAAATGCAATGAAACAGCAGCCCGCAATACCCACAACCCGCCCTTAAAAAGCACACACGCAGATTAGATGATCTACTACAGCCGGTGCACAGGGGGCGGGGCCACGGCGACCATGCTGGCCATGACACGTAGTAGTCTTTTTGTATCACAATAATACTGTAGTGGAATTTTTGTTGTATTTTTGAGGGATTGCCATCCAAGTATTTTTGTACTATTTCTGTAGTAGTTCTGTAGTATTATTGTAGTATTTTCATAGTAGTATTTTTGTAGTATTTTTGTGATAGTCCTGTACTTATATTATTGTCGTAATTCCGTGGTAATATTTCTGTAGTAGTATTTTGTAGTATTTATATAGTAGTTTTCTTTTTTTTTTAAATGTGAAAGTAAAATAATAAATTAGGTCCCTATTTTCAACCACCCAAATTGATATCAATTTTTGTAGTAAATTTGTTTTAATTTTTTTTAATTATTTCTGTATTAGTATTTTTTGTTTTTTTTAAACGGGTCCTTTGATTACCATCATATGTATTTTATATTACTTGACCATTTTAGTTTTTCGGGACGACTGGAAAAGCCTAACATGCATGTTTTCACCAGCCGTTGTTTGCCCACCCCTGTGCGACGTGTTTAATTTTTTGGGGTGTTCAACGCAGATAAACAGAAAGCCAAACTAAATTACTAAATTCAGTCAGACAGATATTGCATTTTTCTTCATACAAACAAACGTAGCATATTATTTGGGTGAACGTGTTATATTTTTCAGTACAAATCTCCAAATGCACAGCCATTGCCATTTCTGGTGCCTTCAAATAATTCCAAAAGATTCAGCACTTTCTTGTTAGTCTTCTTCTCATTGCTAAATGTTAAAGTCATATGCTATCACCTAACGGTCATGGCGAGGTTAACATCTCCGCAACAGAATTGACATGAGCAGAACAGACCAAACATTTTATGAGAAGTAAAAAAATGCAGTTTACTATCATACAAATGCATGACAATGATGATAACGGTGATCAAATCTGGTGAGCGGGTCCTATTTTGGAGCCACTCGGCCAATACAAACATGCAGTAGAGATTGAGAGGTAAGGCAATAGGTCTTGTCTCATTATCACACCATTTTTAGTCATGGTACCAGAGGCAAATGTTTGAGAAAACAGAAAGTGTTCAAAATTGGTATAAGAGTTTTTCTTATCTGCAACTTAGCATTGTAAGTGACAAACAATGTAAAATACCTGTGACCATTTATATCTTTCAGGACGACCACATTACTTACCACATTGCCTTTCCCTTTACTCAGTTTAGAATCTCGTGCACTCAGTAAAGACTTTGGGAGTTGGCGATACGATACTGTATTTCAGGGGTTCAGTGTCTTACCCAAGGACACTTCGACGTGTAACACGGACAAGCCGGGATTCGAACTGGGACCCTTCGATCCCACGACGAGCGCTCTACCTCCTGAGCTACTGCCGCCCCACATGGGTCGACACCTCTAAAACTTAAAACGTCTCCAGCGTTCTTCCGGCTGCAATCCGGGATTGATTCCCGTTACTTCCTATTTTTGCAACTGTGGTCAATTCTGATCAGCAATATATTTTGACAGATCAATCAGTGCTCAAATATGGTACTTTTTCAGTTTAAGTGCAACCCTGACCCTTACTGTGGTTTTAATTCTATGTGCCTTATAAGCCGGTGCGCTTTATGTATGTAAAAATATCACAAAAGGTTAATTTTTGGGGGTGCGCCTTATAATGTAGAAAATGCAGTAATGGTTCATTTCACAGGCTTAGTCCAAGTACCAGTCCTGGAGTAGGACCCAGCCCCAAGATGAGCCCCAGTCCAGGACACATCCATGGAGATGCCCCGCCTCCCTTTTTACACCTCCAGCTCTTATCAGATCCTTCGACTGCAGCCAATGGAAGTAAAGGCGGAGCCATGCAGAACCATGCCCAACACAAGGTCATTTATATCCGGGTTTTACTCATCAAGTCATGACGATATTATTAGGGATGCACTTTTCATAGTATTCTTCTAAATAAGTACAAAATAATACTCAATATAAGCAGAAAAAAGGTGAAATCACAACTTTGCAAATGTTTGCATATAACGGAGGGTTGGGGTCCCCATTTACCACAATGAATATACGCTTACTGTTCTCATTTCTTCTGTCCACACTTGGGCAAGTGGCAATAGCCGAGTGAAATTCATTGTGTACAGAACCACTTTAAAGCATTCGCGGGCATCTTATACATGGTTAGAATGCTGAGGTTCCACAGACTCGAATGATACCAAACATGATAAGAGAAAATGATATTTTCAGTCTGGCGAGTATTTAAGTTAAACAATGGATAATATAAATAAATAGTTAATTGGAGCCCAAGATCATTTTTCAATTGAAGCATTTCAGAAAAGTAGCAGCCAAATATAAGGGTCACCCAAATGACATACTTGTGAGGTGGAGGTCTAGAAGGCTCTGGGCTGTTATTCAGTCCCACCTCCCTGATGAATTCATTTTCCACGCAGATTATATATATTATATATATATATATATATATATATATATATATATATATATATATATATATATATATATATATATATATATATATATATATATATACATCTATATATATATATATATACTGGACTGTCTCGGAAAATTAGAATATTGTGATAAAGTTCTTTATTTTCTGTAATGCAATTAAAAAAACAAAAATGTCATACATTCTGGATTCATTACACATCAACTGAACTATTTCAAGCCTTTTATGATTTGAATATTGCTGATTTTGGCTTACAGCTGAAAAAAACTCAAAAATCCTATCTCAAAATATTAGAATACTTCCTCAGACCAAGTAAAAAAAATAATTTTATAACAGCAAAACTAAATCAAACATTTGAAAATGTCCATTGATGCACTCAGTACTTGGTTGGGAATCCTTTTGCACGGATTACTGCATCAATCCGGCGTGGCATGGAGGCAATCAGCCTGTGGCATTGCTGAGGTGTTATTGATGCCCAGGATGCTTCGATAGCGGCCTTCAGCTGATTTGCATTTGTAGGTCTGGTGTCTTTCATCTTCTTCTGAACTATACCCCACAAATTCTCGATGGGGTTCAGGTCATGGGAATTAGCAGGCCAATCAAGGACAGTGATGCCATGGTCAGTGCACCAGTTACTGGTGATTTTGGCACTGTGGGCAGGTGCCAGATCATGCTGGAAAATGAAATACTCATCTCCATAGAGCTTTTCAGCAGATGGAAGCATGTAGTGCTCTAAAATCTCTTGGTACACAGTTGCATTTACTCTGGACTTGATGAAACACAGTGGACCAACACCAGCAGCTGACATGGCTCCCCAAACCATTGCTGACTGTGGGAACTTCACACTGGATTTCAAGCAACTTGGATTTTGCTCTTCTCCAGCCTTTCTCCAGACTCTGGCGCCTTGACTTCCAAATGAAATGCAAAACTTGCTTTCGTCTGAAAAGAGGACTTTGGACCACTCTGCAACTGTCCAGTGCTTCTTCTCCATAGCCCAAGTCAGACGCTTCTTCCGTTGTCTTGAGTTCAGAAGTGGCTTGACCATGGGAATACGGCTATTGTAGCCCATTTCCCGGACACGTCTGTGAACTGTGGCTTTTGATTCCTGGACTCCAGCTTCAGCCCACTGTCTTTGAAGCTCCCTCAAATTCTGGAAGCGGCTCTTCTTCACAATTTTGTTAAGGCTGCGGTCATCTCTCTTGGTTGTGCAGCGTTTCCGGCCACATTTTTCCCTTCCAACAGACTTTTTGTGGATATGCTTTGAAACTGCACTCTGTGAACAGCCTGCTCTTTGAGAAATTTCTTTTTGTGTCTTACCCTCCTGATGGAGGGTATCAATGATGGTCCTCTGGACAGCAGTCAGATCAGCAGTGATTTAGTTTACTGAACCAAGCTGAGTGTTTTTAAGGCTCAGGAAACCCTCGCAAGGTGTTTCGAGTTAATTAGATGATTCAGGTGATTAGTTGAATAGCCTACTTGTATACTTTTTCATGATATTCTAATATTTTGAGATAGGATTTTTGAGTTTTCTTAAGCTGTAAGCCAAATTCAGCAATATTAAAATAATAAAAGGCTTGAAATAGTTCAGTTGATGTGTAATGAATCCAGAATGTATGACATTTTTGTTTTTTTAATTGCATTACAGAAAATAAAGAACTTTATCACAATATTCTAATTTTCTGAGACAGTCCAGTATATATATATATATACATACACATATATATATATATATATATATATATATATATATATATATTATATATATTATATATATTATATGTATCTCGGGAGCAGCACGGCGGCGCAGTGGTTAGTGCATGTGCGGCACAGTTCATGTCATGGGAACCTCCTGCGTGGGTTCAAATCCAGCTCCAGACTTCCTGTGCGGAGTTTGTATGTTCTCCCCGTGCTTGCGTGGGTTTCCTCCGGGCACTCCGGTTTCCTCTCACATTCCAAAAACATGCATTTCAGGTGAATTGGCCGGTCCAAATTGTCCCTAGGTGTGAATGAGCGAGTGAGTTGTCTGTCCCCGTGTGCCCTGCGATTGGCTGGCAACCAGTTCAGGGTGTATATATATCTCATCTCATCTCTCATCTCATTAGCTGTACCGCTTATCCTCAGTAGGGTCGCGGGGGTGCTGGAGTCCATCCCAGCAATCATCGGGCAGTGGGCAGGGGACATATATATATATAGGCGGACACAAAATCTGTTTTTTTTCTGTGTATTCAAACGTCCATAAATTAGTGCCAGTAGTACCCAAACCGATTTTGACTGAAGAGGAGAAAATTTCAAATTGTTGTCATTAGAAAGAGACCAAAACTATGCTGATATTCCAAATGTTTCAAGTACTGCTTCACTATTACTGTGCGTTCAGGCAAAAATACCTCGTACCGTTTTATGGGGTTGAAAAGCAAATATAGAATAACTTAACGACATAAAGACATCTGTAACTGTAGTGCTCTTTTGCCTTTGTGGGAACACTTGTGGTCTCATGATTCCACTCTCGGTTTCAGCTCCACAAGAGTCCAGTAAAGATGATGGCCACTGTGGCTGGCCTCACGGAAGATGAGTGCCAGCGGTACCAGGAGCTCTTGGAGATTAGGTACCACTGCAAAAGGCAGCCCAGGAACAGATGCTCAGAGAAGAAAAATGAAGAATTAGTGGAGGCCCTGTCTCCTTCATTGGAAGTGAACGGCTACGTGTCCGTATGCGAGCACGAGATGGCGCTCATTGAAGAAGAATTGCGCCACCTGGAGTTCAAGTGGCGTGACATCCTGCGTGCGCAGAAGATGCAGCAGCTCCGTGAGAGATACCTGAAAGCTTGGGTGATGGAGGAGGAGACCAAACATGACACAGACGACGAAAACAAAGTTCACGACTTGTTGGCTATCAACGAGCTCCCGGAGCGTTCCCACGACGGCAAAGCTAGCACCAGCGCCTACAGCAGCGGCGAGAGCACACCATTGGTTGGAACGCCAGGAATTCCGCTCCTGTGGGGAAACCAAGCCTTCCCGTCCCCGCTTCCTTTGTGGAAGAGAGGCCACTCAGGCCTCGGCTGTAGTGCTCAGGGTGACGACAGGGTCAACAGTTCTCCCTCCAGGTTCAAGTCTAAAGATCATCATTGTTGTTACAATAGACCCCAGGGATAAACCATGAATCCGATCTGAGGTGGGAATCGCAAAGTTAAAGTGCCGTACAGCGGGGGACAGAAACCTATGGTAATTAGCTCAGAACACCTGGAACTGTTGGGCTTTGTGGTGGACCCAAAGACAGTAATCAGGAAAAGACAAGGTGCTCAAAAAAGATGGCCTTTCATTACAAAATCATCAACAAAGTAACGGTCGAAAACAACAATAAATCTGTCAGAAACAAAAAAACAAATCTCACAAATCAGGATGCAACTGGAAAATGGTGATGGTGGAAAACGAAGGTGCAAAGTGAAAAACCACCCAACATTAGGTGCGGTCCAAAATAACAAAGGCTCAGGCTAATTAGGTACAGGTATGGGGTGATTGTATGTCTAGTATTTCTGTAGTATTTTTGTAGTACAGTGTTACTGTATTCTTATTTTTGTAGTATTTTTGTGATATTTCCATAGGAGAATTTTTGTAGTATCGCTATAGGTGTAATCTGCAGTATTTCTGCTGTAAACCTCTTGTAGTAGTTTTTTTATAGTAATATTACTCTAGTAGTTATTTATTATAGTATTATGTATTCATATTGTTTTAGTATTTCAGTCGCAGCACGGCAGCACAGTGGTTAGCGTATGTGCGCCACAGTTCTGAGGACATGAGATCAAACCTCCTTTGCATGTTCTCTACGTGCTTGCGTGGGTTTACTCCAGGCTCTCCGGTTTCCTCACACATTCCAAAAACATGCATGTCAAGTTAATTGTCCGGTTCAAATTGTCCCTAGGTAGGAATGAGCAAGTAAATTGTCTGTCTATGTGTGCCCTGCGACTGGCTGGCAATCAGTTCAGGGTGTCCCCTGCCCACTGCCCGACGACAGCTGGTATGGCCGCCAGCACCCCCGCGACCCTACTGAGGATAAGCGGTGCAGATAATGGATAGATGGATGGATAGTATTTCAGTAGAAGTATATTTGATGTAGTTCCAAAGCGGTATTTTAGTAGAATTTTTGTAGTAATTCTTTGGAGTAAAAAATTCTGTTGTAGTATTTTGTTATATAGTATTACTGGTGTAGTATTTTTGTAGTAATTCTATACCATTGTTTTATTTTCAGAATGAAAGCAAAATAAAGCAGTATATGAGGTCCCAGTTTTTAAGCATTGTATTTGATATTTAGTTTTGTTGTTATTGTGTAGTATTTTTTTTTGTGTACACACAAAGTGACAATGGGGACAATGTTGGAACCCAAAAAGTTAACCACTCTTGGGGGCCCCCTAGTGGTTGTGGGTCCCTAAGCAGCTGCTTAGCTCGCTTATGCCCTAGGCCGGCGCTGGTGCAAACGATTAAATAGCATTATAAGTACATATTAAAACAAAGGAAACTATTATTGTATTTACTTTTGGTGTGACACAAATTGAGCTGGTCAAATGCAGTAGCAGGTGGATGCAGAGGGTGAAGGTGAAGGTGGTGGCGGATGAAAAACGAGACTTATATACGGTACTTGTGATGATTGACATGACCTGAGGAAATTTCCTTAATTTAATCACATCCTTATTTTTAATAAGAGCCTCGATTGTAAATTGGTTGTGGCCATGCAACTTAGCGAAAGTAACCACCCCTGTTTCTTTTTCGTATTTCTTGATTATTGCGATCCTCATTTCCATGGTCATTGTGTTTTTGCCGAAGGGTAGAAAACTATGATAAAGGTTTACTTTGGTACCCCAGATAAAAACATTAGTATAATAGTAAGTACTACATATGTGTAGCATACATGTATTGGATTAAAAAAAGTACAAAGAAACATACATGATAAGAAAAAAATTGTGTTAATTGAGCTGGTCAAGCAGAGTAGTGGTTGGATGCAGAGGGTCGAGAAGATGGCAATGGTAGATTAAAATGAAACTACCGTATTTTCCGCACTATAAGGCGCATCGGGTTATAGGGCGCACCCCCAAAAAATAGTTTTTGGTCCTATATCTTCCATAGATAAGGCGCACCGGATTATAAGGCGCTACAATGGGAACGTCGACAAAACAGTCAGATGATTCAGTCAAACTGATTACCCCCTTAACATTCCCAAAGCTTGCAAAGAAGCAAATACGTGTCGTAGACACGTGCGGATGCGGTGTCCGTACGATGTCACTCAACTGCATCGTTCCGAATATCATTCGGAAGGTTAAAGTCTTGGGATTCAAGAAATGCCAACCATTCCTTAGTTTCTATTTTCTTTTCCGCTCGCAACTTTACTGTGCATATGACAATAAACACTTGGAATTGAGTTTAATTCACTCATCACAGCAACATCAAGATCATTCTAAAACAAGATACCGGGAAAATATGAAGCCGCATAGCTCACCTAAGTTCTCACGTTCAATAATGATACGCAATCATGGTCTTCTTACAACCGTGAGTGTAGTAAATCCAGGAGAGTAAAATTTACAAATACAGACTAATAAAACATGTTTCTTTATGGAGTAGTTTAGCAAGCTTGCTATTCAGTCATCTTTTTCAGCCAATTGCAGGGTTTGTTTTGGCCCACTAGCCAATCCGAGGCTCCGAATAACTTCAGACAATAGCGATCGATTTAACGGATGACTGACACATCTTTTTCGGCCGATTGCAGGGTTTGTTTTGGCCCTCTAGCCAATCCGAGGCTCCGAATAACTTCGGCCAATAGCGATCGATTTAACGAATGATTGACACATCTTTTTCGGCCAATTGCAGGGTTTGTTTTGGCCCTCTAGCCAATCCGAGGCTCCGAATAACTTCAGCCAATAGCGATCGATTTAACGAATGATTGACACATCTTTTTCGGCCAATTGCAGGGTTTGTTTCGGCCCTCTAGCCTATCCGAGGCTCCGAATAACTTTAGCCAATAGCGATCGATTCAAATGATGATTGACATATTGGTTAGCCAATGAAACACCGGTATATAAATCCCAGCATTCACCGTGGGCTACTCCACATTCGGGGGAAAATCGGGGCTGTTGCGTAAGTTGCGAGACCTTGCGATTTAATATTGAGCCATATATAAGGTATTATAAGGCGCATGGTCAGCTTTTGAAAAAAATTAAGACTTTTAGGTGCGCCTTGTAGTGCGGAAATTACGGTAATTTGCGAGGATTGTCATGCTCATAGAGAACTTAATAACTGTAATTGCCTCTTTAATTTTAATAAGAATACCAATAGTGTATTGGTCAGGGCAATGCAATTTAGCATCAGTAGCGATCCATGTGCTTTCTTTGTTTTTACTTCTTCTTGGTAGTTCCAGATAATTGCAAGCTTTATATAGTTTCTATGGTTATTGTGTGTTTTGCATCTCTCTTGAGCATCACTTCAAATCTTGGACTCACAGTGGACAGGTACAGTACAAAAAATAAAGTATTGTATCACACTTACAAATTACGAAGATTCTGAACTGAATAAAGAGAGAGAAAGGCATCGTGGGATGTAATGCAGCCAATATTGTATCTGCATTTTCATGATGCCATGACGCGAACCAATAGCAAGCATACCAGCGTTTTATATCACATCGACCAATAGCAGACAGCCATCTTAGCGGAGTAGCCCGTGATACCCACGAACACCGAAAAGTTTGAAATTTTAAAGGTTTCTGATTATTGTGGAGCCGTGGTTAGTGTGTGCGTGGCACAGTTTTTAGGTCATGGGATCAAACATTCCTATTTGGAGTTTGCATGTTCTCCCAGTGCTTGCCTGGGTTTCCTCCGGGTTTCATCCCACATTCTAAAAACATGCATGTCAGGTTAATTGGCCGGTCCAAATTGTCCATAGGTGTAAATGACCGAGTGACTTGTCTGTCTCCTTGTGCCCTGCAACTGGCTGGCAACCAGTTCAGGGTGTCCCCTGTCTGAAAATAGCTGGAATGGACTCCAGCACCCCCACGGCCCTACTAAGGATAAGCGGTGCAGATAATGGATGGATGGATATGATTACTACTATGCGCAATTTTTTTTCTGACGTCTGTTGATGACGTGGAGTGGGGAAAATGTCGTACCAAGGGGCCAAAGAAACGTCATTGTTCACACCATAAAGGGAAGACGTTGAAAGGCGAGTAGCCTTATCCTGGGGGTCTACTGTACTTCAAATTATTCAAGCCACAGACAAAAAGTTTTTTTTTTAAATGCTGGATTCAAATACTGTATAATCTAATGAATACTTCTGAGTCCTCAAAGCTAACATTTAACATTCATGTTTTTTCTTTCTTCGATCGCTTAACAGAGAGTTAGGATCTCCATCTAGACGAAGCAGGAACGACGGAGCGTGTGGTTCCAGAACAGGTAACAAAACTTCCACATAGTGACTTAAAATGTATACTTACTCAGACTAGCAGAAAATGAACTCATCAGAACACGTCAAGTCAAGTCATTTTTATTGTATAACCCTTAATCACAAAGAGTCTCAAAGGGCTGCACAGGTTATTGCAAACCACAGACTATTATTACAGACTTATTAAACCATCCCCTGGTCTAAAAACCCACATGAGGGCAAGGAAAACTCAAAAACCTCAACATGAGGAAAATGAAGAAACCTTGAGAAGGGACCGCACATGTGGTAATCCCCCTTCCAGGATGACCAGGCTGCAATGGATGTTGCAATAACAAATAATACAGAGATATTGTCAACAAAAAATGCAGGTTATTTATATGCAATAGAGTAGAAGTGTGTTTTAAGCTTAGATTGAAACATTTTCACCGAGGTTGCAGATCGAATCTCAGGGGGAAGAGCATTCCACAGCACCGGGGCCCAGATGGAGAACACTCTCGAACCTGCGGATCTCTTCTTGGCTCTTGGGATCACGAGTAGACCAACGTTTTCAGAGCAAAGGCTCCTGACAGGAATATAGGGGGTAATTAAATCTGAAAGATATGAGGGAGCAAGTCCATGCATGATTTTGTATAATACCAAGAAAACCTTAAAATCACATCTTAAGCTAACAGGGAGCCAATACAGGTTGGCTAAAATCGGGGTAATGTGATCAAACTTACTTGACTTAGTTAAAAGCCTCGCTGCAGCATTTTGTACCAGCTGAAGGCTCTTGATTTTGGACTTCGGGAGACCAGAGAGTAGTGCATTACAGTAATCGAGACGGGAAGTGAATTATAATCTCCGCATCCGACTGAGACAGCATTTGACGAATTTTAGCAATGTTGTGAAGATGAAAGAAAGCTGTTCTAGTAATATTCTTCACGCGTGTTTGAAAAGGACAGATCGGGGTCAAATATGACACCTAAATTTTTAACTGAGTCACTCTGGGTTATCTTGTGATGTATAATGTGATTTTGCGGGGGACCCAAACATGGACAACAGGAAATGGAATACGTTTAAAAACAGATGGCGTTTGAAAACAAAATCATCGGCAAAGTAACAAACAGTGAAAAACAACAATAAAACTCTCAGAATGAGAAACAAAATCCAAACATCATAAAGCAGGATGGACACGAAAGGATAATGTGGAAACCAAAGGTGGAAAATAAAAGTGGATAATGAAAACGCCCGACCCTAGTTGCTGCCCAAAATGTCCTGATAAAGTATCGAGCTAATTATCGACAGGTGTCGGGTGATTGGATACACCTGTCCCAGTTACAAGCCCACAAGGCGCCTTCTGGTGGACAAAGGTCCGCCAGACCCAAGCAATTTCATCAACAATCTCAGCACATTAAAAGAAGAACATTAGATGAAATTCATGCGTAAACGCAAAATCTGGGGCCTTTCTGGAACCCATTTCCAAACTTGAAATCAGTCAAGAACCTAAAAGCCATTCAACCTTAAGGGGACAATGTGTATTATATAGTGCCTCCTACAGTGAAAAACAAAGCAAATATTATCACTAGAGAAATATATTTGAAGTTATCATTATACGGTAAAAGATTAATTTTATTAGGAGTGAATATGAAGCTGGAACATTACTTTAAATGGACAGTGTGGATTATTTAGCGCAACCTTGCTGTAATCCTGTGCAGTCCTTTGAGACATTTTTGTGATTAAGGGCTATACAAATAAATGTGACTTGACTTAAAAAAAACATATTCATTAAATCACAATAATATTGATTAAACTAACAATGCAAAATACATGAACATATATATAACATGATTTTTTTTTTTAAATACTTGTAGGTCAAATGATTTACTCATTTTGAATAACACGAGCCTTACCTAAACAAAACTGACATTATTGTCATTATTTCAAGTTGCTTCGGCTTTACATGGACCAAAATTGGGATAAAATCACTTGACTTTGCAACGCCACAGAGAAATGTGCAATAGTTACATTTTATTTCGGAGCCATACGTACTCATGAAAAGAGCCATATATGATCCGTTTGGAGATGATGCTGTGTAGTGGATGCGATGAATTGTCCATGATTGACCACAGCTTTTTCAGTGCCCGTCTGAAGCTGAAGCTACCTTGAGCTTAAGAAGGTTGAGTTTGATTCTTTATGTCAACCTTGTAGGCATGTCTAACTCTAAAAGCCAGATTTCAGCCTTAAAGTCTGGTCAAAATATAGATAGCTTGTAACTTTGCCACCAATTCTGAACTAAAGTTCAGAAATCAGAAGTTACACATCCTTAGAACACTAACATCAAGCCTAAAACAGTTCTGAACCTCCAACACAATTTTGACCCTTAAAATCCAAGTCCAAATATTCGCACCAACCTAACTGACCCTTATCTTGAAGTCTCATGTACATTTTGATGTAGGCATCACCCATGCCAGTCCGAGAGGAGGTAGTGCCGAGTCCAGCCCGTTCCTGGCTCAGCGGCGCCAAAATCGAGTCAAGGCAATGGAGCGCTACCACAGCTGCATGGCGCTGCCATCCAATGCACCTCTGGAGCCAATGGATCAAAAGATGGCTGAAAAAAGTTATTCAGGAATGGAAAACGGCTGGTCAACTTGTCACCAGAGTGTGTGCAGCGCCCCCTGTGGTCTGGAAGCTGCACAGGCAGCCTTATGCTTGCGTCTAGCTCTACCGGCACCCTCGTCAGCAAACGCTACTGGACATCCCATGGAATGGAAGGTAGGGTGCAAATTACTTTTCAGAATGCCTTTAAGACCAGGTATCACCAACCTTTTTGAATCCCAGAGATACTTTATTTCTGATTCGTACAAAGGGTCACCGGTTTGATATTTCTCAAATGACAACTTATTTTGTTATTACTATGTCGTTACTATGTTATCATCATGTCATTACCAGAAGGTAGTGTTAAAATAGCTCAACCACCAAATCATCCACCTTGTATAAGGGCACTGAGTGATTTACAAATATAAATGATGGGCTAGTTTAATTAAGAATAATTATGGAAGAATTGATCATGTATTTAAACTGTATAAAATTTGACCATGTATGGTGCAAGCAAGGTCCAGTGCCACAAAAACAGCTTGGCGGCAGGTTGCCAGACAAACATGGTGGTGACCTAAGTGGGGATTCCACTGTGTAAAAGAAATACACATTTCTCGAACTATGATTCTTTTCTATAAAAAAATACATCTGTATGATAGTTCATGTATTTATTCTTAGTATTCGAAACAAAGCTTTTTTGTACTATTATTGTTTAATAATAATTTCCGATGGGCCCGAAATCAGGAAGCAGGAAAAGGCAAGGTGCTCAAAAACAGATGGCTTTTAATAACTAAATCATCACCAAAGTAACATACAATTGTTCAAAAACAACAAAGAAACTGTCAGAAACAAACCAAAAAAAACTCACAAATCAGGATGGATTGGGAAAAGGTGATGATAGAAAACAAAGGTGCAAAATAAAAGTGGAAAATGAAAATCACCGACCCTGGTTTCTGTCTAAAATGTTCTTATGAAGAGTAAGGCTAATAAGGTGTGGGGTGATTGGACGCACCTGTCTCAATTACAAACGGATTAGGCACCCTCTGGTGGACAAAGGTGCGCCAGACCCTAACAATTTTGGTCACTTTATGTCTCCGTAGTTTGTATTCTCCCTCGTGTTAATTAGCACCGGTTTCCAGTCGCATGACACAAAACCGCAACATCTAGTGGTCATTTAATTCACACTGTCCCTTTAAAGACACTCATCTTGCCACTGATTTCCCTAGCCAGTTTTCTTGAAAATCAATAACCCATCATTGATGAGCTATTTTCAGAGCCAGTCCGCGGGCAACCCAGGTGATCTCAGAGGACTACTTGGTGCTCGCGGGCACCACGTTGGTGACCCCTGACTTGCTGTTTAGGTGAAAATCCGAAGCGATGGCACTCGCTATGTTGCCAAGCGTCCGGTTAGAGACCGCATCTTAAAAGCGAGAGCTAATCAGTGAGATTAAACAGGTACAAACTATATAAGAAATTTGAGTTTCCCTTGTGATTCCACTCCACATTTCAGGCTTTAAATTTAAAGCAAAACATTTTTCTAACAATCAACAACATGTGAAACAATATCCTGAAATGGTGCCAAATTATTTGAACATTTTATTTTATATTTGCAACAACAAAAAATCTGAATAGTAGGTGTTGCAAAAATATTGGCCCCGTCTTACCACAGCTAAGCTAACTGACCCCAGAAGTTCCTTGATGACTTCTGAATAATCCTATGTTGACCTAAATGACTCACAAGGACACCGGTGTGTCATCTACTCTTAGTTAAAACAGACAGTGTTATGAGGCATTATCACAGCATTAAGAACACATTAGAACACACCAAGCAGGTCCGGGATAAAGTTGCGGAAAACTTCAAAGCAAGAATGGGATTTTGCAACATTTACACATCTTTTGGAGCCCTGTGCAAGCCATTATATCAAAATGTAGGGGGGCATAAAACCACTGCTAAACTACCAACACGTGGCCGTCACACTAAACTTTGGTCCGAACAAGGAAAAAACTTACCAGAGAAGCAACAAAGAAAATGATGATCACTTTGGATGACCTGCAGGCATACACAGCTGAGCGGGGACAATCTGTATATAAGACAACTATTAGCCATGCTCTTCATAAATCTGCCCTTTTGGGAAGAGTGGCAATAAGAAAGCCCTTTATGAAAGAATACCATTAAAAGTCCCGTGAAACCACATGGGAGACACAAATAACATTTTGAACAAGGTGCTCTGGTCAGATGAGAGCGAAATTGAACTATTTGGGCTGGAAACGCCATCCCCAATCTCAAACATGGTGGGGGCAGCATCATGTTCTGGGGTTGCTTTACTTCAATAGGGACTGAAAAGATTGTTAGAGTCGATGGGAAGATGGCTAGAGCCAAATAGAGGGCGATTCCGGGAGCAAATCTTTTGGAATCTGCAAGAGACCTGAGAATGAGGTGGTGGTTCACCCCACATACCCAAAAAGACTGTGATCTAAGCAAAAGGAGCTTGTATCAAGTTTTACCTCAACCGTAGCCAATATTTTTGCAACACCTATCTTTTATTATTTATTTTTTAGCACAATAAATATGGTTAAATAGTTGTGGTTTATTGTTGTTGATTCTTAGAAAATATTTTGAGTTTATTTTTATGTAAAATGTTGAAGCCTGATATATGGCACTATATTAAAAAGTTATTTGGGAGGGGGAATGTACTTTGGCAATGCACTGTACAGTGGAACCTCGGTTTTCGAATGCCTCTCAGTTCGAACCAATCGGTTCTCGACCAAAGATTTCGAGAATTTCTTGCTTCGCTTTCCGTTCAAAAAATCGGAGTTCGAATGCCGGTACGCTAGGGGCGAAGCTGAGCGGTGTACGGGTGTAGAATGCCCCCACCCCTCGTGAAAAACTGTTATGACGTGCGCGCACACTTCTTTTTGCTTTCGCTTTAGATATCGGTGAACGGAGTGTTTTAGCCCCTAATTATGCCTCCGAAAAAGGTCGGTGCAAGCAGAAAAGTTGCTACAGGTGAAAAAAGAAGGGTAGTGCGTACAACTATGGAATTTAAGAAAGAAATAATGGCAAAATATGAAGAAGGTGTGCGAGTTTCCCATCTTGCTATACATACAGTATGGCTTCTGATGAGCACCACAAAGGTAAGAAATCCTATTCATAATTCTTTTCTTTATCCTTTAACCGCTCACCACTTTTTGTGGAGACCCGGGTGCTAAATGACGTGTAAACGACCTGATTTTTTTAGTTGTACACGTTCATGTTAGCGTAATCTTTCGTACGGAAGATTACGCTAACGCGAACGTACAATTAGCCTGGGTTAGCTTCATGTTTACGTGCATGGTAAGCGTTCAGGGTGTTGGAACGGATTAAAATGATTTTACATTACTTCTAATGGCAAAAACGATTTTCGGTGATCGACCAAATCGGTTTTCGAACAGGGTTCTGGAACGGATTATGGTCGAGAACCGAGATTCCACTGTATATTGTTTTTACTTAGTAAGACATCACATTTTGTGACTTTAAGCAATTCCACACTTAACAGGGCCGCTACTGGAGCAAGGAGGAGAGGAAGCAGCAGCTGCTGAGGGCCCGTGAATACAGACAAAGACGAGAGTTCATGATTCAGAGCCGCCTGGAATACCTGAAGGGCAACAGGTAGAAATATGCAAAAGAACCGCCAACAAATACAGTGACCACTTGATATGACAATTCAATTGATTTATAGCGGGGTAGGAAACCTCAGAAACCTAGAGTTCATAGCTGTAAACCTAGCTGTACCCAAGATAAAAGATGAAAATAACCAAAGTCTCTAGTATGTACTACTTATGCGTAATATACTTGTTTTATTTCTTTTGCCCTTGGTGTGACGTGACCTGAGTTGGTCGTGTGGAGTAGGTGAAGGCAAATCATTTAAAAATATTTGCAAGGATTGTCATGCCCTTAGAATATTTAATCGCCTCCTTATTTTTGATAATAGCCTAAGTCATTGATTGATTATGGACATGCAACTTAGCAATGGTATTGCTTTGTGTGCCCACTTCGTATTTACTGATAATTGTCACATGTTTTTTTTTTTTTTACTGCTCCCGTTAGCATCGCTGCAACATTTGGAACTGTTGAAGAACAGTGAATTTCTTCTCTTGTACTTCACTTGTTGGTTGAATTTAGTGTGATCAGAAAATATGTGCAATCAGAGGCTGGAGTTGAACTACTTCTTAAAGTTTTCCAATGGCAGAGTATTCTGTACATCATTGCGATGTACGCAAAGGGCAAGTCAAGTCATGTTTGTTTGTATAGCCCTTGATCACAAAGAGTGTCAAAAGGCTGCACAGACTATTGCAAACTACAGATTATTATTCCACCATCTGATCTAAAACACACTCTCGCGGACGCATGCAGGAATTGTGTGCTAATTTATCGTGGCGCTCACTTTATCAAATTGCAACCCTGCCCAAGTCTTGAAAGCCAAGGGAGACATCGCCTTGCACACTGCAAAGAAACGTGTGTACAACGCAGCCAAGAGCTAACGTTTAGGAGAGTACTGGCAAGTTTATTAGCTGCCAGGAAACATCTGATTGAGTTGTCAGTTTTCCGCAAATTATAAAAGACGGATAAGGGGCCAAAAAAAACCCCTGACTGTGTCCTACGAGGAGATGGATGACATCAAAAATCACTTCAATACCTCTCAGGAGATGTTTCTGTATTGAGGGTGCAGCAGAAAAACATATTGTAGACAAGGTGAAAGTTCTTTGCATGCAAAATGCAGAAAAGGACAAACGGCTTGCAATCTTTGAAAGTCGAATCGTGGATCTTATACAAGAATGAATGATGTTGTGATAACAGGAATAGCCATTATGCGGGGGCGGTGACGGCAGGCAGCAATGGGGAACCGGGCTTCGCGTTGGATGTAATGTCAACTGAGCAACAGGTGACTGCATTCCTGCCGTCTAAAGGGATTGCTATGGACCCCAACCAAGTCAAGGATTGTCACCCGCCACCCAAGAGAAACAGCACCGACAAGCCAGCATTTATTCGAAGATTTGTGAACAGGAAGCACAAGGTTGCACACCCTGAACAGGGCAGACTGCTCAAAGGCACAAATGTTCACATAAATGAACATCTCACAAAGGCCAATGCAGACATCACAAGAAAAGCACGATATTTGCGTAGGATGAAAAAAATACAGAGTACATGGACCAGAAACTGCAAGATATTCATCAAGCTCAATGGAACACCTGAAGAGGCCAGGGTACTTATGGTGATCAACTTAGAGGAAATGGATAAGTTGGAATAATCATCATCATCATTAATTCACAATAAACGAGGGTGGAGTTGTAACAGATTGGAGGTAACAGCACGAACCCGAACATGAACATAATGAACACATAAGGATCAGGGATAAAACTCAACCTATGATCACCTATAATCAGTGACAATGTACACAGTGGATAAAGGAACATGAACAACTAGAATTGACAAATTTTGACAACAACGAAAACAGCACATCTGACATAGGACAAGACATTGATACAGGCAATAAATTATATATAAGTATGTATATAGTATATATATATATATATATATATATATATATATATATATATATATATATATATATATATATATATATATAAAATTACATATAATATATATAAAATGTGGCTATGTGTGTCGTGATTGCCCAAGTGAAGTCACCTGGGGCAATCCGTTTGGCGCGCTGGAGCACACTTCCTGATTGGGTGACGTTCTCCACTTAAGCGGTCTGCGTCCAGAGAGGATGGTCCGGGTATACTCTTTGTATCCCTGAGTGTTTCTCCAGACTACAAGCTACCCACGACTCCTCTTGCCTGATTCATGCCTGCCTTCCATTTTTTGACCTGTTTCCGTTCCACGTTTTGCGACCTACTCTCCCGCCTCGGCCATCGACTTACCTGCTCAGCTGTACCGTCCGTCCACCCGTCACGGAGCTGCCATTCCGCCCGAAGAGGCTGACGACCAACAAGCGCCGACGTCCCAAGCCAGCTCCAACAACTCTTTCAAATAAAAAGTCTTCTGAAACTAACGCTATTGGATCCGAGAGTCTGTTCTGGTACATGACAATGTGTATATTTAAAAATGTGTATATGTGAATATGTATGCACATTAGTATTTATCCATGTGAAATATACATATGGGATTGTATGAGTTTTTATACATGTAGGATTGTATACGTTTCTATGCATGTATGTCGGGGTATACATGTGCGTATATATTTGTTTTGTTTTTGTAAAGGGGCGAGAGCTAATAAGCTATGCTTCTTCTCACTCCTTTCTTAATATGTCTTTTGTTTTATATTACTTCATTTTGTGGTTAATGTAGCTTCCTCATTTTTCTTTTTTCCATTTTTCCATTTTTTATTTACCAAGATTTTTTGTGACAATGATCAGGAAGCCTTGCACTGCCATATTCAGAATAAATAAATGACAACAACAACCTACTTGAGGGCAAGGAAAAACGCAACAACTTCAGCATGAGGAAAATGAAAAAACCTTAAGGTGAGCCCCCTCCCAGGATTATCAGGCAGCAATGGATGTTGCATTAACAAACATTAAAAATAAAAATAAAACATAAAATAATGAAAGTATAATATCTATCTATCTATCTACCTTGATCATATCCTTCGAGAGGGGTGACCGACAGCAAGACAAACACATACAAAAACAAAGAAAATAAAAAAGGGAAAAGTAGCAAAAAACACATGCAAAAATTTTGGGACCATGGCCAACCCAAATGTCCAAACACCCAAACAAGCTTTTCACTGGTTTACCCCTCCCAAATCATCCAGATACCCTGGCCATCCCACTATCCTTTCATAACACCTCTCAACTCATTCCTATCACCATCAAGAGCTCTAGCTTCCACTACATTTAGACTTTTTTCCTCCAGTGCACTCATAACACCTTCTATCCACGTCAATCCCAGCCTTTGTCTCCTTCCATTTACTTCTGCTCCGTAGATCCTCTTTAACATTCGCTCCTCATCCATCCTCTCTATGTATCCAAAACAACCGTGTACTCTCTTATCCACATACTTTCTCAGTTACACTACGACTCCAGTTCTGTCTCTCACAATTTCATTCCTCACTCTATCTAATCTTGTCACTCCTAACATAGTCAAAAAACACTTCATCTCAAAAACATTTTATTTCCTTCTCAAATCTGAGTTCAGGCTCCAAGTCTCTGCACCATACAACACAGTCAGCACAATCACACTCTCATACAGTGCTTTCTAAACATCCATACTCATACTCTTGTTGCTCATCACTATCCTCAGAGCACCCAGAAACCTTGCTTCCTTGATTCACTCTGTGCAACACCTCGCACTCCATTCCACCAACTGCAGCCGCATCACAACCCAAGTACCTAAAGCTTTCAACTTCTTCCAGCACCTGTCCATGCAACCTTATTTCTAACACCATGTCCACTCCATCACGTGAACACTTCATCACCTTACTCTTCCCAACATTCACGACAAAACTTACGCCTATCACACATTCTTCCAATCTCCGTTACCAACCAACCTTCTCAATGTTTCCTCAGAATCAGCCACAAGCGCTGTGTCATCTGTAAACAACAACTGACTTACCTGCCACACCGTTCCACTGTTATCCATCATCTCGACACCTGTGCCACACCTCTCACCACACCATCCATGTACATATTAAACAGCCATGGTGGCATCACACAGCCCTGTCTCACACTAGTCCACACAGGGAACCACAAGTATAACTCATCTCATCTCCTCAGCTGCACCGCTTATCCTCAGTTGGGTCGCAGGGGTGCTGGAGCCCATCCCAGCAATCATCAGGCAGTAGGCAGGGGACACCCTGAACTGGTTGCCAGCCAATCGCAGGGCACACAAGGACAGACAACTCGCTCGCTCATTCACACCTAGGGAGAATTTGGACCGGCCAATCAACCTGAAATGCATGTCTTTGGAATGTGTGAGGAAACTGAAGTGCCCGGAGGAAACCCACGCAAGCACGGGGAGAACATACAAACTCCACACAGTAAGTCCGGTAGCTGGATTTGAACCCACGCAGGAGGTTCCCAAGACCTTAGAACTGTGCCTCACACGCGCTAACCACTGCTCCGCCGTGCTGCCCACCACAAGTATGATATAAAATGAAAAATAAAATAAAAAGGGTGACCTGCAATGGATGTAGCATTAAAAAACAATACACATACATCGTCAACGTGAAATATAGGTATTCATAAACTATAAAATATAACTGTTTTAAGCATAGATTTAGGGAGTTCCACGGAGGAGAAAGTATTTCAGCTAATATTATACCAGCATTTAAATAATGTTGTGACGCAAAACAATAGGAGACCAGGATTTAGGTTTTAGGCCTCACAAAATAATTTGTTGTTGATGCCGTATACTTTGGAAAATGCAGTACAGATGGGTCAAAGAAACTTTCTATTCCACACTGTAAATATCTTAAGGCGGGAACGCCGTATCACGTCTGACATACCTCCTACAACGCAGTGCCCTAACCGGTGTTTGAACTGAGCACAGGTGTGCTCAATTAGCACACACCTGGACATTTTGAAAATTACACATTGTCAGGTCATTGTGTCAGTTATCAATTCGTCATCCTGTTTTTTATTGTCATTTTCATTTCCATGTCAGGTTTATTTGTTGTTTTGTTTCTGGTTTATTTGCGACTTTGTGATAGAGGTAAGATCTTTGGCCCGGGCCCAAACCCAGATCCAAACCCAGACCGTATTTCAGGCTTAAAATGTCAATCATTAAGTCGGAGTGGGCCAAGCAGGGCCAGGCCAGGCCAGGCTTCTCTCTTCTCTCTTCTCTCTGGGTTTTTGTCTTCTTCTTTTTTTCTTGTCAGAGGATCTGCACAGCATGCATTTACTTTTACTAAGTAATTATTAAGATGACAGTTTTTTTTACTTCTCCTTGAGTAATATTTTTCCTTTTTCTAAGTATACACGCTACTGAAGTAAAGCTTTGGATTTACTCTGGGCTTGGTCCCTCAAATCAAGTTAATCTGTCGGGTTCTGGCTTTTATACCCGCGGGGCGGGGCAGGTTGGGTCGGCCTGGATTTTTTTATGCCCAATCTTACCTTGACCTATGACCACTTGTTTGTTACTTTGTCTTGGTTTTGTTCATAAATACTGTCTTTGTCTTGAGAGCCCCTGTCTCCAGTTCCTGCCTCCCCCACATGGGTCCGTCACACCCCACAACCTTAACAAGTTTACTGTACTTAATTTCAAGTCTCAAATCTTCTGGTTTTCTTCAGGAAGGATGCCGGATCATCAGAAGTGACGGAGCCTTCAGTAGGATCCCTGAGCCAGAAGAAGATGAGCAGAAAGAGGAACCGTCGCATTCTGGACAACTGGAACACCATCCAGGAGCTGCTGGTTCAAGGCTCACGATTGCCCGACGGCAAAAAAAAATTCAACCCTCCAATGTCCGTCATGACCATATGAAGAGTTTCAATTTAGAAATCTTGGAGGAAAGGAAGACCACCCCAAAAATATCAGTTTGCGTACTTGTAAATTCCTCAAACCTGTTAGCTTAGTCATGTTTATTCTTGCGTTTGGTCTCAACAAAACCGAGCTCCTAAATTTACTAATGATTTACATATTGAAAGATTTAATGTCAACCAATAAAAAAATCAAAGTCATTGAAGCATAGGATTTAGTATTAAGATTAACTTTGCTAGTTAAATGCTAACATGCAATGTCAACATCAAATTTAGCTTCCTTGCAAGCTCAGTTTGATCACTTTTCATACGTGTCTCACTGGATAGGGCAACACATTTTTAACAATATTGTCGTCATGGTTCAGCGCCTGCAGTCCCTCTCCATTGCCTGGCAGCAATGAGTCATTTTACAGTCCAGGTACTCCCAATCAGCCATTTAGCCAACCCCTACTATAACTACTCCAACCTCCCATTTTACTTTGCTGATTTATTTTTTTAATACTGCTCAAGACATCCACTCACCAAGACAAAAAGCTTCTCTTCCCAAAACTTTCTTCTTTATTTCTCTCCACGTCCCAAGACTTTTCTCACCAGCCATTTTCTTAAATAAACTCCCAAATCTCCTTTTCAAGAATTTCACCACCCCAAGACCCCTCTCAAGTTTTCCCTCCTCAGCCGTCCTGGTTTCACACTCCCATCTCCCTAGTGATTTTTTTTTTTTCTAATAAAGGGCGCCTGTTTGGGGTTAGGTCACATCCCTGTTTTATCCTCTCCCTTTTTCCTGAATTTGGGTAAGACCAACAAATTGTGACAAATCATGGAGTGTCCCATCACCCAGTGGTCCTAAGTCTAGCCTAGTTGAAGCTCCACAAATTTATAGTAGGGTGGACTAATCGGCTGATTGGAAGGACCTGGAAAGGAGAGTGAGAGGGAGACTGGACATTGGGGCGCTGCTGCTATCGCTTGGAGAAGGAAAGGGACTACAGGAGCAGAACCAGGACAATTTTGTAAGTTGAATAGCTTGAATATCAGAATGAGGCTAAAGTCGAAGCCTCACCACTTTTGAATGGGTTCACCGTCTTTTCTCTACCCATGCAAATAAAGACTACTTTTAATACTGGATGAACAAAACCTTGGTTTTGTTTTTTTTAGACAAGGTTTTGCAGATATTAGAAAACTTGAGCTAAGTTGCTATGACCTTCCTTGCTTTAGGCGTATTGCTATCTAAAAGCACTCTAGGACACATCATCTAGTTCAAACTAATTAGGACAATCGTGTCTCAAGAAGCTACATTACAGAGGCCGTGTCGTACCCCCCACCCCCTCCACATGAGAAGAAAGAAAAAATGAGAGACAAGTAGGAATAATATATATTATTTTGCTTTCATTATGAAAAAAAATACTCTATAAATATCCCAAAAATAGGACAACAGTAACACTATAATAAAAAACACCACTACTAAAATACTACAAAAATAGAAGTACAGTAATACTACAAAATACTGGAAAAAAATACTTCAATGGAAATGCTTTTACTGTAGTACTAGTATACAAAAATACTATAATACAAAAATATTATTACAGGAATATTACAACAGAAATGCTATAAATATACAACTACTGTAATGTTACAAAAATACTAAAGAAATCCTGTACTAAAAAAAAACTTCTACAGAAATCCATCCATCCACTATCTGCACCGCTTATCCTCAGAAGGGACGCGGGTTGCTGGAGCCCATCCCAGCTATCTCTGGGCAGTGGGCAGGGGACACCCTGAACTGGTTGCAAGCCAGTCGCAGGTTACAGAGACAGACAACTCACTCGCTCATTCACACCTAGGGACAATTTGGATCGGCCAATTAATGTGACATGCATGTTTTTGGATTGTAGGAAGAAACAGGAGTGCCCGGGGGAAACCCACGTCAGCATGGGGAGAACACGCAAACTCCATACAGGAACATTTGATCCCATGACCTCAGAACTGTGCCACACACGCGCTAACCACTGCGCTGCCGTGCTGCTTGACTTCCACAGAAATACTACAAAAATATCACTACAGTATTACAGGAATATTACGACAAAAATACTACAAAATTACGACAGATATACTACAAAAATTCCACTTTTAAAATCCTACAAAAATACAACAGAAATACTGCAAAAATACCACTACTGTAATACTATTACGTATTTTCACTCCCATTAAGCGCACTTTATAAAAGGGCACACTCTCTTTGGTTCGAATTAGTTTGTTGTCGGCTCATATGGTGCACTGGCCTATTAGAAGATTAATTTAATACCACAAGTGTGCTAATCAAGGGAAAAGCACCGGGAACAGAACTAAGTTTGAGTCGAGTCATGATTCATCTCAAATTGTCTTTCTCCCTCTTATGACCACCAGCCAGGCAGTCCGAAAAAGAGAGGAAAAGAAAAGTATGAGGTGGGCATCAATCATAACCTATTGAATAGAAGTTGGTCTTAAGTCTAGATTTAAAAACCTTCACTGAGGTTGCAGATCTTATCCGGAGGCATTCCACCGCACCAAGGAACGCTCTCGAGCCTGCAGACTTCTTCTTGGCTCTTGGAGTCACAAGTAGACAGGCATTTTCTGAGACGGGGCTCCTCGCAGGGACATAGGGGGAGTCATATCGGAGAGATAAGAGGGCATAAGTCCATGCAAATATTTATATGTTAGTAAGAAAACCTTAAAGTCACATCCTAAGCGGACTAAGAGCCAGTGCACGTTAGCTAATATAGGAGTATTATGCTTGGACTTTTTTGTCTTAGTCAAAAGTCTCGCTGCTGCGTTTTGAACCAGCTGCAAACTTTTGATGCTAGACACTGGGAGACCAGAAAGCAATACATTAATCAAGCTGAGAAGTAATAAACGCATGAACTCGAACCCCTGCATCTGATTGAGACAGCATCGGACGAATTTTCACAATATTACGCAGGTGAAAGAACGCTATTCTAGTAATATTTTTCATGTGTAACTGAAACGACAGATTAGGATCAAATACAACACCTAGATTTTTAACCGAGTCACTATGGGTGATATTACAATTGTCTAGGTTCAGGGCAGTGTTTGAAAATAACTCACGACAATGAGCTGGACCAACAATCAACATTTCAGTTTTTTCTGGCTTAAGGCGCAAAAAATTAGGTGAAAGCCATCTTTGTATCTCAGTAAGACAGGCCTCCAGATTTCTCCAACTCCAGTGGCAGATACAGTTGAGTGTCGTCTGCATAGCAATGGAAACTAATATTATACTTGCGGATACTGTCACCAAGCTGAAGCATATAAATACTAAAAAGAAGGGGGCCAAGTACAGAGCCCTGTGGAACGCCACAGGGGACCTTAGAGTGTTTAGAGGTCAGATTGCCGTAATTAACACATTGCATCCTGTCTGACAGGTAGGACCTAAAGCATGAGAGTACAGTTCCTGAGATACCAATGCATTCCAGACGAACAAGTAATATGTTTTGGTCGACAGTGTCAAAAGCAGCACTGAGATCCAGCAGCAGTAACATTGATGAGGCACCGGAATCTATTTCTAAAAGGAGATCATTGGTTACTTCAGCCAGGGCTGTCTCAGTTGAGTGAGTTGCCCTAAATGCTGACTGGACAGTTTCAAAGAGGTTACTTTCCGACATTAAGTCATTTAGCTGCTGTGCAACGACCTTTTCAAGTAATTTTGCAAAAAAATGGCAGATTTGACACTGACCTATAATTACCTAGGGCTTTCTGGTTCAAGGTTAGGTCCCTTAAGCGTGGGTTTAATGACGGCAGACTTGAAGGCTTCAGGAACAATACCCGAAGATAGCGATTTATTAATAATATTTAAAACTGATGGTCCTACGATCCCAAACAGATCTTTCACCAGTGAAGCCGGGAACGAGTCAAGCAGGCAAGTAGTTCGTTTGGCCCTACTAACCATCTGTGTAAGACTATCAAGGGACATATCATTGAAATTGGAATTTTTGTCTGAACAGCCACCGTCACTGTCCTGATCCAAAACCTTTGCATCATTGAGGTAGGATGGGGTTGTAGAATGTTCATTTAAAATTTCATTCCGGATAAGTTTTTTGTAAAAAATACCATAAAGTCATCAGCAGAATAAGTAGAACTATTTGGGTTAAGTTGCTGTATAGCAAGTTTCTCCGTTGTGTTAAACAAAAATGTCGGATTGTTTTTATGAACAGCAATAATCTCAGAGAAAAACGATCCTTTAGCTGAGGCAAGAGCAACTTTATATTTCAGCAAGCTGTCACACCAGGCCAATCGAAAGACCTCAAGTTTTGTAGTGCGCCATTTTCGTTCAAGTTTCCTGCAACCTTGTTTAAGTTACCTGGTTTCTTGAGTAAACCAAGGTGTATGCTTCTTTGGTCGAAATGTATGCTGTAGGGGCGCCACAGAGTCAAGAACATTAACATTTGATTGTGTTTTTTTATGTGTTTATCACAATGTAAAACACTTGAATACAAGAAAATTGTAGAAAAAGAAAAAGGAAAATGACAACAAATTTCCAGCTTTTCATTAAAGTCCACCGTAAAATATCACTGCATAAATATTAAAACATGTTTCTCTTCTTTTTCTTTTCCATTTCCGTTTTTTCTTTCTTTTATCATTTTTCGTTTCTCTTGATTTTTTTTTAATTTATTTTCTCCCCCCTCCTTTTTTAATTTTTATTTACTTTCTTTTTGCCCTTTTTTCTTTTTTCCTATTCTTGTTGTATCTATTTTGACCTGCAGATAGCGCCATTGAGCCTTCAATTGGAAATCCACTACTGTTCAACAATCTTCAATTTGCAGATGGCTGTTCTTTGTCTTTTACTTATAAAATAAGTCGATTTAAAGTCTGCCCTTTCATTTAAAACACATTAGAGGATTCGTTTTCCTGTTTAAGGATAACATATGCTACTGTACCGTGATAATATAGCTGGGGTTTTCAGCTGAATCTCAAGGCACCGTCTCTTAAAAAAGTTTAAAAATCCATTCCCAGTAGTTTTTGGTTTAATTTTATTATTTTTTGCGTAAATTGTAAGGTGACTTAAAAAGGAGTATTAACATTTTTTTATCAATTTATTTTTTTTACGATTTTACAGTAATTTTGGATTTCACCACCTTTTTAACCTGTTTTTCATGTTTTACAGTAAACTTAAAATTAATCACTTTTAGAAAATTAAGAATACTACATCAGCAAAATTATGTTGAAAAATGATTTGGCTGGTCATTTGGAAAAAAATAATAGCATGCATATTTTGCAAGGATAAATTAGGACATTTTCTGCGGTAGAATAGACAAAGTCTCACGGAACACTCGTGTTCCCCGGCACACTGGTTGAAAACCCCTGCAATATGGCAATCTACAATTGTTGTCTGTTTCCAGTGAACGAGACTATCTGCATTAGTGTCATAATAATCTGTAATAATAGTTTACTTAACCCTCTTATAACCATGGAAGCGCCCCCATTTTTCAAGCGATATTTAAATTTCAGTAACGGATATAAAACACTCACAAGGTGGCAGCAACTTCCCACAGTCGTATCTCACAGGCACCCGTGTGTGGCAACGGACTAATCACAGGCAAGAAATGACACAGACAGGGCATAATATTTAATGCATTTTGTAAAGCATTTTTTGTTATCTGTAACAAATAAGAAAAAAAGTTTAAACCTTTGAACATTACTTTATTAGTTTGATTGTCAAAGGGGCAATGATTTGGTGTATATGGTGTATGTATGTCTCCAGGAATTGCTTCACAATTCAACTGAGAGAGGAAGACATAAAAGCATTTTTATATATATTTATAACTGTTCACATTTCTGGTATATGTTGTGTTCATGTTCAGTTCCAGTCTCTACTTCATTATAATACTGAAAAATTGTCGAGTCCATAAAGATATAAACCCATGGCTGACCGAAGAATTCAGGCAGAGGCAGGAATTGAAGTTTAAAAAGGCTACTGCAGTAGAACGATTCGCCAGCCGGAGCAACGTGGCCCGTTCGGCTGACCGGATCTCTCTGACCACTTCCGGTTTCAGTAGCTGCATTTATTGAAAAGTCACGCATGCGCAGTACATACAATGGAGTCACGCATGCGCATTACATTACATACGATGGAAAAAGACTGAAAAAGTGGATCTTTGAATGTGACTATGTGTGTGTGTGTGTGTGTGTGTGTGTGTGTGTGTGTGTGTGTGTGTGTGTGTGTGTGTGTGTGTGTGTGTGTGTGTGTGTGTGTGTGTGTGTGTGTGTGTGTGTGTGTGTGTGTGTGTGTGATTACTTGTGTATTAAAAAAATAGAAAAACAGGTTAAAAAAGTTAATTTCGTAGCAAGTTAATTTAGGATAGGAGTCTGAGAAATACACAATGACTAAAAATATCTTACTTTACAAAAATCCAAGTCTGTTTTTTATTTTGTTTTCATTTCAAACTGTTATTACATTGTTTTCAAGCATATTTGTGATAGATATTGCCAAATAGTGAAAGTTTAGTTTTTTCTAAAAAAAAAAAAAAAAGGGCCTAAGTGAATCACTCAAAACTATTCAAACCTATAAAACAGTTCTTGGTTGTGTGTTTTCCGAGTGTAAAAGCTTCCTGATTCCCCAGGTTGCCACAATATAAAGAAGAAAAAACTCATTTGCTGCCACCCACTAATATTGTTACTCAGCAGATTAATGTAAGAGTGCAAATATAAAGAACAATTTCACACGTTTTTTGCAAAGATAAAATTGGGCAACTTCCTGCAAGGGCTCAGGGAACACAGATGTGCCCCGGCACAGGGGTTGAAAAACTATTCTTTCTTAAGCATTCCAGTCAGTGAGGCTGCTCCTCACTTACGGTAATCTTTATCTTTCACTCTGTGCGAGAGAGAGTGAAATCAATAGAGGGTTTTCCTTTCTCCTTTGTCCTTGACTTGCTGGAAAAGATGCAAACAGAAAGTGCGGGGGTGTTTTGACTGGCGTGTTCTGCTCGGGGGGTGCAGAAATGATAGTTTCAATGGGGTGGAAGAGCAGGAAAAAAAATATTTGTGATTCCTCTGTATTCGACTATAATCCATTCACAATCGTTGTTTGAACACGCAAAAAACATTTTTTGCCATACTAATGAATGCAATTAATTTTATTATGTTCCTATGTATTCTGGAAGATCCAAAGTAATAATCAAATGTGTATCTTGATATTTATAAATATAGTAGCCAAAGTACAGTCCTGTGAAAAAGTATTTGCCCCCTTTCTGATTGTTGTGTTTTTTGCATATTTGTCACTCCCTGTCCGTTCCAATCCATTCTGCAATCCATTAACCCTGATCACATATTGCTCTTTAACGGGCCGGGTTTTTTTTTTTTTTTATGTCCACCAAAAAGGGAGCTACACTTGTACGGCTGTGATCCATTAACCCCGATCGCATAATTCTGCGAGTGGGTAACGGCAGAGCGCAATTTTGTTGAACCTGGTGGATCTTTTTTAACTGTTACTGTATTTCCGCCAAAAATAAACTGCACTTGTGCCCCCGCTGTCCATTATTCCAGTCATATATTGCCGCCAGCAGGGACAGCCAGTGAGGTGCTTTTGTTGGGAGCTGGGCCAGATTGAAATGCACACTTATGACCGTGATCCAGTATACCAGATCGACAATTGCTCAAAAACCTAGTGTAGTGTGTTTTGGTTCCCTTTAAATGAGGGGGATTACAGTATAATATATTTTTAATGGATTACATTTTATTATTCCGCTATGTTTTTAGAGGAATAGTACACCTTTTTGATTATAATTTGGTCACTTCAGGGCAGATAGAGTGGTATCGACCACACGAGGCAGTATTGATACCTTGTATCGGCACCGATAAACACACCTGGAATATCTACTCAACCATTTCTAATCTTTGAGATATAATTGCAAGCACTCAGAAGAGTTTCTATATTATAAATAATGTGTCTATACTTCAGTTACTAGATTAATCAATGAAATCAACTTTACAGGTCACCCCATCTTGATAGCAATTTGAAATTAGGGTTTGAAGTTTTTTTTCTGTCGCTGAGCCAATCGATTAGGGGGTCAACAATGTTGCTGTGTTTTTTTTTTCAGATTCAGATTCAGATTCAGATCTACTTTATTGTCATTCTAGTACACGTGTATACAGAACGAAATGTCGATACATCTGACCCGCACAGTTTCCTTGAATGTACAGATATAAATAAAATGTTGTATTGAGTTGTAGTATTGAGTGCTAATAATATACTAAATAACTATGGCTATGTATAGTAGCTCAGGAGGTAGAGCGATCGTTTTAGGATTAAGGGATCCCAGTTCGAATCCCGGCTTGTCCGTGTTACATGCCGAAGTGTCCTTGGGTAAGACACTGAACCCCCAATACCCCCAATAAGTAGGTTAGCGCCTTACATGGCTGCACAGATCACGGCCGCTATTGGGAAATGTGAAGCACAATGTAAAGCGCTTTGGGAAGTCATTGACTTGAAAAGCGCTATATAAATGCAGATCATTTCATTTCATATTTTACAGTAGCGCAAATATTGCAAGAGGAGTAGCTAACCAGATGTGCAAAATGTGCAGTCAGGTAAACAAGTCAGGTAAACAGAACAATAACACTGTAACAATAACGCTGTAAGTACAATAGTGCAGAGAAACAGATGTGCAAGGAGTGGCTAGCTATAAAGAACTCCCAGTAGTGCAAAAAGTCAAACAAAACCTTTTCTAAGTCTATTCATACTTACGATTAACATCTGAGTTAACCTTATAGGAGGAGAGTATATTTTCAAACCTCCGTCGATACTTTTTGTCAGTTTTAGAGAAATGGTTCTCAGATGGTGGTACAAGTACCTTTTATGGTACCAGAGGGAGAACTTGCGATTCACTGAAACTGCAGAGTAGCGAGGGATAACAGTATTGGGATTTAAAGGAACAGAAATTTATTTTTTTTGTGTGGGAAAGGGAATTTTATGTTGTAATGTTATTGATGCATGGTATCTATCAAATCCCTACTTAATAGTAGAGAGTCTGTAAAATAAGGATGATGATAAAGATGATAATAATAAGGGCGAGGGTTGGCAACACGCAGCTCAGGAGCCGCCTGCGGCTTTTTAGTAGTGCTTAGCGGCTCCGTGGCACTTTTCCAAAAATGCTTACACATTGAAAATGATTGGGAAGGAAAATATATTTTTATTTTTATATGGTTTCTGGAGGAGTATAAACATGACACAAACACTCTTAACGCTGTGAAAATATGTGAAACTGATTTTACATTTCAACGAAGAGCTGGATCGAGTTCACGAGCTACAAGCAGAACCCAGGTGCATTGCTCCTACGCTTTACCCTCTCTCTCCGTCAGAGTATCCAGTTGAAAGTGAGAGAAAAAGTGATTGCATAACTTTTGGAGAAATTAGATAAGGGCAAAAATAGATTTATGAAGTGGATTGCATCTCCAAACTACACTACACTACTACTGCCGCAAGTTTTGTTGCAACCCAGGAGAAAGTAAAGCGCGGAAAACTGTTCATAGTTAGTGACTACATGAAGGAGTCATTCATCAAGATAAAACAAAAGCAAAATAATGCAGAAAATTAAAGACTTGCCTCTCTATACAAAGAAGGTGAAGGAAAGGGCAATCAACATCACCGAACAGCAAATCAAGAGCATTCAGCGGCAGTACTCAATTGCTTGTTATGGGTCGTGTGATGTGATGGATTTCTTTATTACATTTCTTTAATATGTCAAAGCACTGAAACATACTGTTTTCATAGATATTGTAATAGAGTTAAACTTGAGGTAGTATCCCACAAACCTGTACAGTTTTGCCGTACAAAGTACGTTTATTTCGCATTTTAAGACGTGTACGACGTACAAGAAAATCTGTATGGAAAAACGCAAATTTGTCAATTATGGGTACCATTCGGTATACACTGACTATCACGAAACGGCAAATCAATCAAGTCAAACGAGTTCACCGCTATCTCTGTATCGTTTTTTTTTTCTTCGTTGCAAACGAGGCGAGCGGCGCATGCGTCTGCAGCCTCGGATTTCATGTGGTAGTTATGTAGTGAAAGGAAGTCCGTCTCTTTGTAGAGAACCGGCTTGTTCAGCTCAACTCATTAAAGAGAGCCTGCTCTCAAGCGGCACACTTGTTTTGATGCATTATAATACGAATTATTATGTTGTATAAAGAAGTTAAGAAAATAAGGAAGTATAGAAGGAGAAAATGAAAAAAGACAGGTTTGTGGTTATCCCTTTAATCAGTATATTACCGATAATAATTTAATGCAGAAAATGAATTAATAATTTCAATAAGAAAATGTATTATGATACTTGATTATATTTGCAAGTATTTTTTTCCTTCTACGGTGAACATCCAAACTATTTAATTTTGTAACCTTTTTCATAATAAACCTCATTCATGTCGAACAACTCAGTATCTCACAACAAAATGTTAATTAACAATTTATATGATATAACGAAACACAGGTACAATATAACATGTTAAACTACATAAATAAACACGTTTGAAACAAAAATATGGTGTAAGATTTGTTTGTATTTTGTAAAGGAACATACAACATTTTGTAAGTGCATGGAGCCATGGAGGTTGACAGGTATGCAAAAGAGTAGTCACGTGGTGCATCATTATAATAATAATAATAATAATAATAATTTCCTTGTATTGTCATTCTGTGTAACAATGTACACAGAACGAAATGTCGATTGCACCTGACCCGTTGTAGCGAGCCGATGCAGCCGCAGCCAACAGAGGGCGCCGCCGACCACTTTTAAGTCTTAGGAATGACTCGGCCGGAGCGCGAACCACCGACCTCCCAGTCTCAAAGCGGGCGCCTTACCATCTAGGCTATCCAGATGATAACGTAGTCATTTTGGTAGGAGGCTAACCTAGCAAATATAGATACATACAGCTTGTGTTGCATTGAATACAAGGCTTATAGGAGGCTTTAATTTTTTTGCGTATCTAGAAAAAAACAATGTTTTTGGGGGTCCAAATATGGCTCTTTTAGCATTTCGGGTCGCCTACCCTGGGCTGGGGTTTTTCTATACAAGGAGGGGGTGGTATTTGAGTGTGTTTTGAGGGGTCTAATTTTGTTACTCATGACTTTTTCAGAAGTATTACTCATCTGACCTTATTGTTCCGCTTTCCAACCTACTTGTAAAGAAGGCAGGATGATGTCATAAATCGCAAGTCAGTGTTTTGACCTCCATCGACAGGCACGGGAGCGATAATCAGAGAGAGAGCAGACAGAATACATGGAGATGAAAGTCGAGGAGGGAGTTGAAGGGGAGGGGAGGGTGTCCGGGTGGCGGCTGGGGAATTCGCAGTGATTGAGATGGAGAGGGAAGCTGATGTCACCCGGACGGGGCGGCCAATCAGAGCTCGAGGAGGAGGAGGGAGGAGGAAGGGAGGAGACGCAGCACTCAGACGGGCGTGTTTTATGTGGTGCTGCAGCATCGAGCACACAGGGAAAAGATAGAACACGGGAAAGGTAAGAAAGCATCACTTTTTTATTCCTCATATTTGATAAATATGTGTAGTATTTTGTGTGAGTGCGTGTGTACAGTATAAACTAGAAATGCGTAGTTGTATATGTGTGTGTTTGTTTGCAGGCTGCTCCCATCTATGATACAATAGTAGGTACGAGCAAAAGAGGAGCACTCACACTTCCTCTATCTCCTGCTCCACTTTAAAATATTTTGTAAGCCTTTTTTACATGTACAGTATAACACTTTCAAAAACATGTTTTTGTTAGAAATTCAACAAAAACAAAAGAAAGTGAGGTATGCCATCGAAAAATATATTGTTGAAACTGATTTATGATTTGATTGGAAAATTATAACATTTAAAAAGAGAGAAATAAAAAGGCAAAAATATTGAACTTATCATAGTTTATTTTGACAATGATCCAATGTTAAATGATGAATTTTATTGGCGTCAATGCAAAGCTGAGTACAGGTCTACCGATTATTGGGTGGGCCGAATTTCGTCACCGATATCTGGGAATTTGGGAATTGGGAATTATCGGTATTGTTATTTTTATTTATTTAACTGGACGATTACTTAGGCTCAGATCCATTAGAAACTCTCTCCCTCTCTCCTGCCTTCCGTTTCACACATTACCCACCCTGTTCCTTCAGATTGGATGATGACTTGGGGCGGAGTCACTGAAGCAGAAAGAATAACGTTAGAGTGGAGTAAACAGCGGCAGCTCTACTAACTCCTGAGTCCCGAATTGCCTGTGAATCAAGAATGCTGATAATATTGAGCTTTTAAAAAGTTTGTGGTAGAAAAGTGTGTATGTGATTAATTGATAGCTTAACAAGTGTAGTTAACTTGTTTTAGGGAAGCAAGTTCAGGTGCGGACTGATATGTTAGCACTTATTAGTTATTAGTTCAATAAATGTGTGCTTGTGATTGAGAGAGAGAATAAAAAGCCCAATATAGTGGAAGTAATTCACTCTTATCACAACTTAAGTTAGTCGATCTGGCTCTTAAAGAGGAGTTCCCACACTTTTCAATTCGCCAGCTTTGTTGACATTTCAATCTATTCTTTTAAGTTATTTTAAGTCATGTTGGTTGTATAGACATTTTTATTTATTTATTGTAAAAAAAAAACGGCAGAGTTATTTAAATCTATAACTAATATTCTTTTTTTCTTTTTGCATTATTATTATTTTATTTACAGTTTTACGGCAAGTCAAGTCAAGTCACAGTTATTTATATAGCCCTTAATCACAAAAATGTCTCAAAGGACTGCACAGGATTACAATTACACTATTGCCTGATCTTAAGCAACCATTAAGCTTTTGCAGCAGCTAAATATTGGTCTCAGATATCGGTTATTAGCCTCTTCTTAATTCTAAAAACCGGTATTGATATCGGCCTTGAAAACCCTTATCAATCAATCCTTAATTTAGAGCGTTCTTGTGGTAAGACAAATCTAAATTCAGTATAATACAACAAAATTAATTTAAATGAGAGCAAAAATATATGGACTATAATATAAACATGCAGAGCATACTTTTGTCGGGCCTGGTAGCTCTTTTTTAGCCAGTATATCTGCCTAATATGAACTGCACCTGCAGGCCGTGGGCCATTATCCCCAATCCCATTTTGCTGGAAAAGGGTTTCTGCAAATCACTTTATTTGGGGGACATGCCATTCTTGCTCCTATAAAATTAAATGCACGGTTGTGGCTAAGATCGATAATCCATTATTATTTAGAGCGGGCCAATGAAGTGTGCCTTTGTGACCCGCTCAGTTTTGGCCACGATCCATTATACCAAGTCAACTGTTGCTAAGAGCTTTAAATGGACAGTGCCTAAAAAAAATTCCGGTTAAAAGAAAACATTAAATTAACATGGAAAAAATACATGAACTATCATACAAATGTTAATATTTTTAAAAAATCATAGATTCAGAAATCCCCGCGACCCTAATGAGGATAAGCGGTACGGCTGATGAGATGAGATGAGATTCAGAAATATGTATTTTTTTAACACAGTGGAATCCCCACCTAGGTCACTGCCATGTTTCTCTGGCATCCTGCCGCCACGCTGTCTTATGTGGCACTGGCCCTCGATCATACCAAACAAAACAGTGCCATCCACTGGTCAAGTTTTACACATTGGGGCCTAACGTTTGAACAGCACCCGCGCGGCTGTGAACCATTAACCTGTTGACGACTGCTGCGTGCAGGAGGTGGCAAAGCGTATGTTAAAATTGGGGAGGGAGTTACTTTATTTGCTAATCGTGGCGGGTTCTGTTCCACATTAATCTCGATAAACAGGGAATTACAGTAGTCGCTTTCAGTGAAGACCCCAAAACATCAGTCAAATACATTTATTTTTACAAAATCTGCACCACTCACCATCTTCTTACACAGCGGTTCTTACAAATGTCACAAAAACTGCAAATAATACTGTATATAATACTGTGTTTCCTATCAGCGCAAATGACGCATGTGAGGGAGAGTGGGGAGCGTGTTATGTGTGCATGGATCCGCCTGCCCCTAATGCTCACTCAAAATCAAATTGCTCTGTGTGCTTGACTATTGTTTTTGTGTGTTAACAGTTTGTTCTGTGGGTTTTTTCACATAAAGTGTCTCAACAGTAAACATACATTATTTAATGACCTTCCATATAAAGGATTCCTTAGCCATGTACAGCCAAAACGAGGTCGGTTGGTACGACACGTTGACAAAACTGTGGCCTTCATGTCTTGGCCGGACCGTTTGTGTTGTCAGCATTGCTTTGGCTATGCAAGCACCAATTTGGAATTTGAGTCCATTGTGATTGGAACGCTAGAGAGAAAATGAGCACGAGTAGTATTTTATCTCTGGGCCATATGTGCTCATGAAAAGAGCTATAGGTTCTGACCCCTGTTCTGACAGTTCTTGGTAGACAATAAACAACTAAGGTTTCCTTCATTCTCAGAAAGTTTGTTTACTGCGTCAACATCCGTCTTGACTGGTTTGTCCGCCGCTCTCTGGATTCTTGAATTCCTGCCAGGCCTCTGGGGTTACTATATTTGAGGCCCAAACACCTTTTTTAGGCAATATCGTGAACTGTCTATTTGATTTGTTTGACGAGGTCAAAATGGTTCTGAAAGCAGCTCGGTATTTTGTGTCGTGGCCAGTTTTTGTGAAGGATCAACTGTGGATTACATGACGGGTTTGGCAATGATGAAGCTAACGAAGCTTGTGGTACAGAAAGCTACTCTGGGTGTTATTATTTGTTTTATTTTGTCTTTCGTGTGTTTCTAAATAAACATGTTAAGGATTGTTTGATTAAATAATGAATAACCTAAATCATCTAAAAAGGCTAAAAAGCTCCATCTAAGACATTTGGGTGTGGAATTTGAAGAGAGGAACCTGCAGAGGTGGGTAAAAATAGTAAAGAAAATTACTAGAGTAAAACTACTGTTACTTCGGGATAAAATGACTCCAGTAGAAGTTAAAACTAGTCATTCAAATAATTACTGTAAATTCCGGATTATAAGCCGCTACTTTTTTCCCAAACGTTCAACCCTGCGGCTTAATCAGTGATGCGGCTAATTTATGTAATTTTCTAACGGCCGGCAGCGAGACGTGTTTGTGGACGCGGCCGACAATAGTGGATATACGTATATTTTTCCCACCCTTACCTTTGGAAATATACACTTTTTTCCTTGGATTACTTTCAATGGGCACCCGGACTCTGCAGGTCTGCATCAAACGTTAAGTACCGGTATCATCTTCCGTTCATTTTGCCTGCTGTGGTTTTTGTGCTGTGAACTTTATATAAGAGCTTGCTCTGTCCACTCCACGCATCGGCCCGGTATTGCAGTACCTCCGGGAACGGTGCATTCGCAATGATCGCAGAAAGGCTTTAAGGCTAGGACCTTAGCTTGGCCTTTTGGCCGAGAGTAGTAGGATTGGTGAAAAGTAGGGGGAAAAAAACTTGGGGAAGAGCATGGGGCTTTGTAGTGTATTATGAACTGACCGATAACGGATAATGGATAATGAATAAAGAATACAGAAGATAGAACAATAACCCTTAAAAAAGGATTGTATTCTTACCCATTTAATGTGACTTCAGTCTAGGAATTGAATCATGGAAAAGAGTTCAGTGTTGAAGATGTTGGGAGGGTTTTGTACAGGTGCTTGTGACAAGCTTTCACAAGTTTTTGAGAAAATTAATTTTTTAGCTTAGAACAAACTTGCCAAGAGTTTGAGTAGAGTTTGTAAATCGATTTGTTATTTTTCTGCGTTTTCATTTGATTTTTTCTAGCAAGGAGGTAGGTTTTCAAAATATGGTCTGAAAAAGCATGAGCAGTTCCTTTGAGGATTTAAGTTACAGAATATTCTTGGTACAAATGAAATGGACACATCACAAGTGCAAAGACTAAAATGGCTTCCCCATCATTCTTTTATTAAAAAGTTGGTCCATAAGTTGATTTTAATTCTAATATGCATTTGTGTGAAGATAAACACTAAAGCAGGGGCCTCCAATATGGTGCTTGCGGGCACACGGGGGCCCCCTAAGGACAGCTAAGGTGCCCACAAACCTGTTCTAAATATTTCTAATCAGTGCTGGGTCATAGTGATTTTTTTAGTCAGTAAAATGTTTTTCACCCAAAATTCGAACACTCTTAATACCTTGAAAACAAAACTTTTAAATTCAAGCATTTTGAAGGATTCCAAGCTCCAGGCTAACAGAAATGCATAGTAAAGACGTGGTCCTTTATGCTGAATAGTCGGGCTGCACGATGAACCGAAAATCGATGCCTGGATTTTTTTCGCCCCCGGGAATTGACTGAGGCAGTGTCAGAAGGGAAAGCTAACAGCGAGGCCAACAACTCTTAAGCCACCGCTGCCGAACATGGCTAGTCACCAACGCCAGATCCATTACTCTCGAAACGGACAACTTGGAGCTACTACTCGTGGAAAACTGCTAAATTTGTGACCCTTCTATATGAATCATCACAAAGACATTGCAGAAGTCGTGGTTACCTAAGGATTGCGTATAGCTAGCCAGCCTCTCTCAAAATCGTTTTCTTACACTGAAAGGAATAGCTCTCCAATTTCATTGTACTTTGAGTCTTGCTCAAGCTGCTCAAATTTTTACTGAGGGGATCAATTGTATTTTTTTAACTACAATAAAAGCTGGAGTGCGCTTGATCTGATCTTCTAATCCCTGCTGCCATTCAAGAATGTGCCTGTTTACACACCCCAATTAGGATTGCGTCCCCTTGAAGTGACTTTGTCTGAATTGTTTGTATTCAAGAAGGGGAAGTGTCAAAACGCTGGCCAGATGAGATTCAGGATTTTAGATGAACACATCTCCTTGTGAGCTTAAATTGAAGTCTCCTGTCTCGCAGTGTGTATTTTAACTTAAATAAGTAGTATGATAGTTTTATCAATGGTGCTTAAGGCTTCTTCTGACAAGAGAATAAAATAAAACTGAAGTCACACAATTACAACTAAATCAACGAAGGAGTTATAAAGGAATAAAATACACCATCATGACTAAATATGGGAAGGGAAAAGATTGTAAAGAGCTTTGAGACCTTGGCCACATATTCACTTGACCTTGTCATGCTTGTAAATCTATATATAATTGTTAATGTTAATGTAAATGTCATGCTCCTCTTTGACCCAAAGAACCATAATAGCAAAATATTTAGATTTTTTTTTTGAGGGAGTGAGCAATATCACATATGTTAAGACATATTTCAGCAAAACAGCCAAAACTATTTTACAGACAAAAATCTTTCATTTCACTATGTGACGTTAGATGATTTGATAAAATTTGTGAAATAAGAATGATACTAAAGCCTCTGTCCCATATAGAAAGTAGACCACTTTAAAATTGTCCCCCTCCTGCAGTTACTTAATATCGTTAAGGTTCGTTTTGACCTTCATTTCTTTTCCTAAATGATGGTTTCAAAACAAGGGTTTATTTATTTTTATTCACAAAAGACTGCAAATGAGGCTAAAGATGTATTTACCTTTGATGCAGACAGCTCAAGGCAGAGAGAAGTGCGGTGTGTGCATCGCTCCAATCAACCCTACTGCTCAACCAATCAAATTGCTTTGTGTTCTTGGCTAGCATTTTTGTGTGTTTATAGTTTGTTCCTTGGGTTTTTATCATAAAGTTCCTCAAGAGTGTATATACAACTTTTGTGTAAAGATTTAGAAAACCTCACAAATGACATTGGTATGTGAGTGCTGTAAGGAGCGCTGAGTTGCACCCAACAAAAACTTTGAAGAAAGGATTTGAAAGTTGGTTGAGTTAAGCTAGTTAGTAAGTAGCGTGGAATGTCTCTATTGTCATTGATAACAATGTAACACAAATTGCTTAAAAGGAGATAAGATGTGGCACTCAGAGGTAATTAAAACATTAAAAGTAAGATGAAAAATAATATTACAAAAGGTAGAAATTCTACTGCATACTGGAGAAGGCGCAATACAAACAAGGTGCAATGACATTTAGAGCAACATTGTGCAGAAATTAGAAAAATAAATTAAATATGAGCACACATTTTTAATACATAGCAAAGATTTTTTTTTCTTCGCAGTTTTGTGTGCTTGTTTAGGGTTGTAATGGCTCTGTTGAAGAAACTGCCTCTGAGCCTGTTAGCCCTTATGTTAAGAGATCTTCAGCATCAGCCAAAGGACAGCAGGTAAACGAGGTGGTGGCCAGGGTAAGACGAGTCCTTAATAATGGCTGCAATTTTTCTTGTTTATTCTTACATTCAATTATGTTGCAACAAAGATCACATCACAAAAGACAATCACCGTGTACCGTGTAATTTTTTCAATGAAATACATTTTTGGAATGGCATTTTAAATTCTTTAGGAAGTGCATCAAGAAGATGTTTTGTCAAGCTTGTGATGAGCACCTGCTGTTGGTAAATCCTTCGAGTCTGCGGCAGAGGAAGGACAGGAGTCGTATGGAGGCCTAGTTTGGGAAAATTACATTATCTCCATGTGCATTTCCATCTATAAGCCCTTCTTTTCCTCTCTGATTCATCTTCTTGTTCTTTGAGTCTCGTTGTGTGGACCCTCTAGAAAGACGTCTTTGTGTGGGCCCGTGCGGAATGTCGGCTTTTTCGAACTGATCCAGCTCTTTCCCCACTATTAGCTGGGATGAGCGTGATTACAGCCCCTTCATGCGTTGGGGTTTTGATACCCTGGGATGTTGCTAATAGAATGCTTTTAACACACTCGGTCAAGCACACACACAAAGACCAAGATAATAAGACTACTTTTGTGATAAGTGCGCTGGAGTGGCCTGAAAACCGAAGCTTGTTATGCTGACAAACGTCTTCCTGTCTTGGTGGTCGTTGCGAAATATCCTGTAAAATTTGCTAGGCCGGGTTGACATTTAGGATGAAATGTAGCCCACATTTCTTTTAGACTCCTTTCCGCTATTCTTCATTCTATGTTGTCTGTACAAAATTTTAAAGTGTTCATTGTCTGTACCCAAAGTAAATTGAATGCTGTTCTTCAACCATTTGGAGTATATAGACGATTTAGATCTCTTATGAAATGTGTCACTCTGAGGGTTTGTCCTAAACTGAAATAATCACTACAAGTGCTACTAACATTGAATGATCAGAACACATAGAAATAGAATGTTTTCATTCTCGCCCCCAAAAAATTTGCAATCGCATTATTGCAGAAGAGTGTACAATGAATAATCAAAGTACTTTTTATTTACAGATTTTAGAGAAAAACTAGGGTGTGAGAAAGATACATGAAATGTTGCTACAGAAAATACCCCCTGTACAAAAATACAAAAAGTGTTAATTGTGTGTGCAAGTCAGAGGTCATTTGAAACCGTATTTGGAAGCATGACTTTTTTTTTTGGTGAAAGACTAATGCTAACTTAGTTACGATGAATATTTTTATAAAACTTGTTTTAACCATCACCCAATCTTTAAATCCTAATCCTTGAACAAAAACCTGAATCTTATTCTAAGCACTCTTCACCAGTCATAATAAACCAACCCTGGCTTTATAAGCATTCTTCTTAGTAAGCATTTAATAGTCAAAATAACTACATTGGCATTATAAGTATTCTTCATTGCAAGCATAATAAAAACAAATCCAACACTAACTTTGAAAAACATTGAAAATTCTTTATCATATGCCCTCTTTTTAGAAAAATAAAAAATAAACCAACGTCTGCATTATAAGCATTCTTCTTGCAAGTGTTTCATGGTCAAAATGCAACTACTCTGACATTATAAGCATTCTGCATTGCAAGCGGATTAATACCAAATGTAACAACAATTTTAACAAATGTATGATCAACATTAGAATGTTTTTATCATATTGCCTGCTTATATTTCACATGAAAAAACAAATAAATGAAGGAATCTCCTATTTCAAAGCATTCATCATTGCAAACAGAGTGAAAACAAAAGTAACACTAATTTTTATAAATGTATGATGAACATTATATTATTCATCATGTTCCTTTGTTTTTATTTCACCTAAATAAAAAAAGAAACCAAACCCCGGCATTTAAGTGTTTAACCGTCAAAAGTGTACTACCCTAACAATATAAGAAATATTCTTTGCAAGCAGAATTAAAACAAATCTAACGCAAATCTTAACATATGTATAATAAGAAATTAAGTTAATTTCCTATCACCCAAACTAAACATTTATTTAGAACCTAACAAAGTAATACCTGAAGACTTGATTTAAATACCAACACAAAAGCTGAGATCTCAATTCAAACAAATTTTTGCAATTCTAAGATAAAAAAATTATCAATTTAATAAAAACTTAAAGCCATTAAACAATAAATGGAACACCAAATCCTTATTTAAAACCCTACTCTGGTCTTAAACCATTAATCCAAACCCTGCCATGAAATCCCTAATTAAAAACCCAGATTCAAATCATAATTTGAAGCCATCCAAACGTCACACAGTAACAGTGTCTTAAGCCTTAGACTCAAAACCGTAACCCTTGTTTGAAAGACTCATAATCGACTAGACCTCCGTCAGCTTTAAAGCCTTACTCTTATGTGCATCTACTGTAAGTTTCATTTAAAACCCTAACCCCTTCAGTAAATTAAGACCCCATTTTGACTTGAAACTCAAATCGAAACTCCAATCTCTGTTTGAAAAACACCTTAAAAGTAAATGCACATTGTTGTTTTGTTTTAACCATAATGGGAAACCCTAACCAACATCAACAAAACACATATGATACAGTTATATGGGCAGCTTTAAACCTTAATCTGAAGGCATCCAAATGTCAAACCTAACAGTGTCTTAAGTCTTAGACATCAAACATTCCGGTTGTATCCAGCAACTCTGTTTGACCCTCACCCCCCTCATCATCCCCAAGCCTTACTCTTATCTGCATCAAAGTTTCATTTTAAACCCTAACCTCTTTGTGAATTAAAAACTTATTTGACCAAAACTCAAATTGAAACTCAACTATTGGTCTGAAAAACAAGCAAAAAGTTCAACGCCCTTTGTGTTTTTTTAACAGTAATTGGGAACCCTAATCGATGTTGAAAAAAAAAAAAAAGGAAATACATTCTATGATACGATTATGGCTGCTACCATTCAAAACATTTTGTCTTGCTGTTTTTTTTGTGTGCGTGAGGACGCTCGCAACAGACGCAGGGTGTGGCCATGCGGCGGGACAGAGATGTGGGGGGAGGATGGGGAGCTTGAAGGAAGGAGAGGCCGAGCGGGGGATGGGCTGGCACCAGATGATGCTGCTGCTACTGCTGGAGTCAGCGGTTACCATGGCGACTGAGGGAGGATGACGGGAAGGCGTCCCGGCTCCTGGCAGTGGCACGCTTAATAATAAGATGAGATCATCATCTGCGTACTTTTCTTTTCCGGTCCTTGTGATGATTATCATTAATAAATATAATTGAGAAAATAAATTACTGGGGCAGCACGGCGGTGCAGTGATTAGTGCATGTGCGGCACAGTTCAAGTGATGGGAACCTCCTGTGTGGGTTCAAATCCAGCTCCAGACTTCCTGTGCAGAGTTTGTATGTTCTCCCCGTGCTTGCGTAGGTTTCCTCCGGGCAGTCCGGTTTCCTCCCACATTCCAAAAACATGCATTTCAGGTGAATTGGCCGGTCCAAATTGTCCCTAGGTGTGAATGAGCGACTGAGTTGTCTGTCCCCGTGTGCCCTGCGATTGGCTGGCAACCATTTTAGGGTGTCCCCTGCCCACTGCCCGATGATTGCTGGGATGGGCTCCAGCACCCCCGCGACCCTACTGAGGATAAGCGGTGCAGCTAATGAGATGAGATGAGAAATAAATTACTGTATTTTGCGCACTATAGGGTGCACCTAATTATAATACATACATCTATGAAAACATACTAATGCCAGAACCCATATCAATATTAATATGCCACTTAAAATTTGTTTTCCTCCCGCAGATACTTATAAGTGTTGAAGCTCATTTTGACTGCTATTTGTGCAAAAAATGGTTTTAAAACAAGGTCAAGCAAAGTTTTCTGTAAAAATGTCACAAAACACTGCAAACAAGGATACCAACAGATTTACCTTCAGTGCAGACGGCGCTGGGTGAGTAGAAAGAATGTGCTGGCTGTGTGTATGGCAGAGGTGGGTAGTAACAGAGTACATTTACTCCGTTCCCTTTACTTGAGTACGTTTTGGGAAATTTTGTACATCTAGGAGTAAAACCCCTATAGACGCGACCATGTTTAACCAATCAAATGTAGCAGCCTCGTCACGTGTGCATATTCAACGGTAGTAATTTTGTTTACGGATGAAACAGATCGGGGGCAGCACGGTAGCGTAGTTGTTAGCATGTGCGGCACAGTTCTGAGGTCATGAGATTGAACCTTCCTGTGTGGAGTTTGCATGTTCTCATCGTGCTTGGGTCGGTTTCCTTCGGGCACTTTGATTTCCCCCCACATTCCAAAAACATGCATGTCAGGTTAATTGGACGGTCAAAATTGTCCCTAGGTGCGAATGAGCGAGTGAGTTGTGTGTCACTACGTGTCACTGTGTGCTCTGCGACTGGCTGGCAACCAGTTCAGGGTGTCTCCTGCCCACTGCCCAAAGAGAGCATGGGATGGGCTCCGGCACACCCGCGACCCTACTGAGGATAAGCGGTGCAGATAATGAATGAATGAATGAAACGGATCGAAAATGTCGCTTAGCAACAGCGACTATGAAAACACAGAAGAAGAGGAGCACCCCTGGCCTCGAATCAAAAGCATGTTTCCCTTAATAATGGCCAAACACAAGCTACAATATACAATGTCTCCCTTGTTTGCCTAAACCAACGGAGATGTTTGCATTCAAGAATTCAACATCGAAATTGAGGAAAATGTAGCAGTAGGTTTCCTAAATTAAAATTTCAACTTTGCTTTGGTTTTATTTTCTATTTAGTACCTGATTGTTTTATTGTTGCTTAATATTCGGTTTACAGCAAACTTGTGCCCTGAAAGGTGCTATAAAGTTAAATATATTATTATTTTTATCGTCAACAATTCAGCGTTTTCGATTCAACTTTCCTGTTTTAATTTTTTTCACATGAAATAAATAAAAAATACTTGTATTTTATATATATATATATATATATATATATATATATATATATATATATATATATATATATATATATATATATATATATATATATATATATATATATATATGTATGTATATAAAATATGGGCCCACTAGTAATGTTTACCGCAGTATAAAATTAATTTGAACAAAAAAACACAATTACTCCAGATGATAGATAGCAGTAGCTCTTTGGCCAACTTGGCTTTCGGTGAGAACTTTCAGACATGGTGACATTTATTTTGAAAAAGGAAAGTTGATTGTGAGAGCCGCCACTTCCAGGACGAGTGGAAAATGTTGTATTTTTTCACCAGAAAGCCAAACAACTGCATTTATTCTAATTTGCCAAGAGACTGTGGCTGTTTTCAAAGAATAGAACATCAAGAGGCACTGCCAGACGAAACATGCTGACTAAAAAAAGCCAACCAATGCTGAGAAAAGGTGAAGCAAGGAGACCCAGCAAATCAAATAAAAATGCTACAAAGGCGAGCTACGAGGTTGCGGCGCTAATTGCTAAGCACTGCAAACCATTCATGGTGAGTGAATTTATAAAAGACTGTACGAAGAATGCCAGGCTGACTAGTCGGCCCTCACACATTGTCATCTTACTAAATCTGACCCGCTTTCTGAAAGGTTTGGACACCCCTGAGATAAGAGATTATTTAGCAAATTACAGTTGAAACATGGTTGGTTGGTGTGCGACTTGACTATCAACTGTAGTCAGGACTGTGCCCTATTTATACCTCATTAAAAGTCGGTGTCGTATCGGCTTAGCACGTGCTACGATTAGTTTCCCAAATTTCAAAGACGTAACTTAATATTTCAAGTGTAACTCCTGATTCCAAAAAATCCGGCATAAGTCAAGTCAAGTCAAGTCATTTTTATTTGTATAGCCCTTAATCACAATTAGTCTCCAAGGGCTTCACAAGTTATTACATATAAGATTAGGTTACTCGTATGCTATAGAGTAGAAGTGAGTTTTAAGCCTAGATTTAAACATTTCCACCGAGGTTGCAGATCGGATCTCAGGGGGAAGAGCATTCCACAACACCGGTGCCCGGATGGCGAACGCTCTCGAACCAGCGGAACACTTCTTGGCTCTTGGGATCACCAGGAGACCGGCGCTCTCGGAACGAAGGCTTCGGGCCGGGACATAGGGGGAGATCAGATCTGAAAGATATGAGGGGGAAAGTCCTTGTATGATTTTGTATAGTAGTAGGAGAACCTTAAAATCGCATCTTAGGCTAACAGGGAGCCAATGCAGGTTAGCCAAAATTGGGGTGATGTGATCGTACTTTTTTGTCCTTGTTAAAAGCCTCGCTGCAGCATTTTGTACCAGCTGAAGACTCTTGAGTCTGGTCATCGGAAGACCGGAAAGTAGTGCATTACAGTAGTCGAGACGGGAGGTAACAAACGCATGAATTATGATTTCCGCATCCGACTGAGAAAGTATAGGACGCATTTTAGCAATGTTACGGAGATGGAAGAAAGCGGTTCTAGTAATTTTCTTCACATGTGTTTGAAAGGACAGATCAGGGTCGAAAATGACACCTAAATTTTTAAGTGAGTCACTCTGTGTGATGTGGCAATTGTCCAAGTTCACTGCGGTTTTAGAGAATAAGTCACGGGACTTAGAAGGACCAATAACTAACATTTCAGTCTTTTCAGGGTTAAGATGCAGGAAATTGAGTGACATCCACTCTTTTATCTCAGTGAGGCAGGCCTCCAAAGTTCCACAGGTCAGTGTGGCAGATTCCTCCATCGGGAGATAGAGTTGAGTGTCATCTGCGTAGCAATGGAAACTGATATTATACTTACGAATAATATCACCTAGTGGAAGCATATAAATGCTGAAGAGAAGGGGGCCAAGCACTGAACCCTGCGGAACACCACAAGTAACACTAAATGGCTCAGATGTCAATTCGCCATATTTAACGCAGTGTGTCCTATCTGAGAGGTAGGATCTGAACCATAAAAGGACGCTTCCTGAGAGACCAATCCATTTTTCCAACCGTTCTAGCAAGATAATATGGTCCACTGTGTCAAATGCAGCACTAAGGTCCAGCAGCAGCAAAAGTGATGATGTGCCCGAGTCCATTGCCCGTAGGAGATCATTGGTTACCTTAATCAGAGCTGTCTCAGTAGAGTGGTTAGCCCTGAATCCTGATTGCATTGATTCAAAGAGATTGTTTTCGGACATGAAATCATTCAGCTGCTGTGCCACTACTTTTTCAAGTATTTTAGAAAGAAACGGTAGGTTTGACACAGGTCTATAATTACATAAGTTTTCTGGATCTAGGTTGGGTCGTTTCAGTGTGGGTTTAATGACAGCGGACTTAAAAGCAGCTGGAACTACACCTGAGGTGAGTGATATGTTTAAAATATTTAGAACTGAAGGTGCAAGAACGCCAAAGAGACCTTTGATAAGTGAACCTGGAAGTGGGTCGAACTGGCAAGTCGTCGGTTTGGCCGTATTCACCATCTGTTTAAGATTTTCGAGTGACAGTTCACCAAAACGGGACAAAATACCTAGACAGCCACCATGTCGTGCATCTAGAGATTTGAGTGCCTTAGTATGTGTTGAATTAATACTGTCTTTAGCAATTTCTTCCTGTATGCTTGGATCTTCTTAGTAAAGAAGACCATTATGTCGTGGGCAGAATGGGTGGAGCTATCTGGGATAGTCTGTTGCCTTGTTAGCGATGCTACAGTGTCGAAAAGGACCTTGGGATTGTTCTTTTGTGACGCAATCACTTTCGAAAGGTAGGCTGATTTTGCAGAGGCCAGGGCCGCTTTATACTTCAACAAACTATCACACCATATTCTTTCATATTTGCTTCTGTTACTCTGCAGTACTTCATCTCGGGGGTGAATAAAGCAAATCAATACATTAGGCCTAAGTCAATATTTTCATTATAAATCGTTCATGGCTAAATGTCTAAAATCAATTTCCAGTGTTTTGGTCAGCCTTAAGAGCATGTATGGTCGCCACGACAACAGCACACCTGACAATTTGGGTCACATGTCACGTGTGCTTGATACCTTCATGTATGCCTGGTGTGGGCGTCCCTCAGGGCTCCAGCTGCCGCCACTGTAAGCTCCCCACCACCCACTTAACCTCCCTTGGCTCAGTCTATTAGACCTCCTCGTCCACCCTGTTATTGTTAATGCAGCCACGCAGTTGCTAATGGCGGACTTCTGCAAGGCTTCATTTGTCATGCTGAGACAAGCCAAAGAGGGGTGGGGTGTTGTGTGAGTGAGATGGATGTAAATCTTCTTGTAAATTGAGTTCAAAACTGTGTGAATACTAAGTGGAGATAGAGACAATCAAGACAAAATTATTAAATCAAATAAAAAATAGGTGCCCTCATCATGTTTTTTTTTTAAATTATTTTTACCTTTTATTGCTATTTATTGTTTTGTAATATGCAGCGTTTGTACTTACTGTTTAATTGCTACCAATAAAAAAGACGATTTTTTATCGTTGCAATTAATCTGTTCCATAACCACCAGCATTAAGTGAATTTACGCAAAATATGACATCTATACAGTAATCCTTCATTTTTCGTGGGATTGCGTCCTAAAATAACAATAATCAAAACCCTCAAAGTAAAAATATTTATTTATTTCTCAAATAATGTATTGTGCATTAAAGTAAAAGAACAAACTATATTTAAAGGCTCAATCATTTGTTTAACAAATAAAAGTACTGTGCTTTATGAATATTTTGTATGAACATGACCTACTTCGGCTTCAACAAACTTTAGACAGTCGTGACCAATTCAGATGTGGATTGACACATTGGTCAACCAATGAATTTCCCAACATAAATGTACAGTGCATCCGGAAAGTATTCACAGAGCTTCACTTTTTCCACATTTTGTTATGTTACAGCCTCATTCCAAATTGTATTAATTTAATCTCTTATCTCAAAATTCCACACAAAATACTCCATTATGACAATCTGAAAAAGTTTTTTTTTTTTACTTTTTTTTAAATTTATTAAAAATAGAAAACTAAGAAATCACATTTACATAAGTATTCACAGCCTTTGCTTAATACTTTGTTGATCCACCTTCGGCAGCAAGTACAGGCTCAAATCTTTTTGAATATGATCCCACAAGTTTAGCACACCTATCTTTAGGCAGTTTTGCCCATTCTTCTTTGCAATAAGTCTCAAGCTCAATCAGGTTGGATGGGAGACGTTTGTGCACAGCCATTTTCAGATCTCTCCAGAGATGTTTGATCGAATTCAAGTCTGGACTCTGGCTGGGCCACTCCAGGAAATTCACGGAGTGGTTCTGAAGCCAATCTTTTAAGATCTTGGCTGTGTGCTTTGGGTTGTTGTCCTGCTGAAAAATGAACCTTCGCCCCAGCCTGAGATCAAGAGCGCTCTGGAGCAGGTTTTCATCCAGGATATCTCTATATATTGCTGCATTCATTTTTCCTTCTATCCTGACTAGTCTGCCAGTTCCACTTTCTGAAAAACATCCCCACAGCATGATGCTGCCACCACCATGCTTCACTGTAGGGATGGTATTGGCCTGGCAAATTGCTAAATCATAGTGGCGCTTGCAGTGATTATTTCAGTTTGGGACAAAACTTCAGTCTTACCTTTCAAAAGAGACCAAAACCATCCATATTCTTCATAAAGTCCAAGAACAGCATTCACTTTGTTTACGTCTTGGATTGGGATTTTAGGAAATTGTACTGGTGTTTAAAGGCTTAAGATGTAGCGATTTAAAAAAAAATCATATCATTAGAGCCTTTAAACCTTGGGATTGTAAATATATATATATATATATATATATATATATATATATATATATATATATATATATATATATATATATATATATATATATGTATATATATATATATATATACATATACATTTATAAATATGATGTATATATTGAATATATGTCATATTTAGCATGATGAAAACACTCAATTGAGGAGAGGCCATCAGGCAGACCTGCTTATCTCAGAGGTCTTTATTAAAATGGTCCTCCGCTTCATATCTATGAAGTCTAACCAATAGGCATAATTATGTTGCTGTTGCTTGTGTTTGCATTTAGACTTTTCTTTCATGTTATACATTGCCTTTACTGTCTTGTTCCGTGTCTTGGTCGTTTCAGTGTAATTTTAATCTTAAATGTCTTAAAAAGATGTCATAAACTGTCCTTTCAAGTAACAAGTGCACTTTTATACACACATATATATATATATATATATATATATATATATATATATATATATATATATATATATATATATATATATATATATATATATATATATATATATATATATATATATATGTACAGAGAGAGAGGGGGGGGAGACAGAGAGCACAAGAGAGAGAGAGATAAAATGAAAAAAGGATAGAGAAAGAAATACATAAAAGAAAGAGAAAGAAAACCATAGCAAAAAAAGAGAAAGAAACGAAGAGAGAGAGAAAAAGTGAGAAAAAAGAGCGAAAAAAGAGAAAGACAAAAAGAGAGAGAGAAAAAGAGAAAGAGAAAGAGAGAGAAAAAAAGAGAGACAGAAAGTGAGAAAAAAGAGAGAGTGTGAGAAGATGGTAGAAGAAAGAGAGACAGAGAGAAAGAGAGAGAGAAAAAAAAGCAGTGTAGAGGAAAAAAGAAAGAGCTAGAGAAAGAAAGAAAGGAGAGAGGGAAAAAAATACAGTCCCAGTTGCTTTGCGTGAATTGCGACATCAAGTGGACATATTTAAAACTGCAGCTCATTCTTATTTTGTGCTTCTTGCGTCAATGTCTCTCGGGCGGATCGGGACCGCGGTCCGCTTGTGTAATACCTGCCATTTAACACGTTATCGCCTTTGAGTTTGTGTATGAGGGTTTGTGTAGGAGTAACTCCGCCCCGGCCCCACCTCCGCCCCCCTAATCTCTCGCCACACGTCTGATTCTTCCCTGCAGGTCGGAATTTATCAATGAGGTAATTTCTCGCTCTGTCAGGCAGCATTCGTCCGCCTGCACCCCTATTTTACTCCACCACAATGTCACAAATACATACACACACGTTCACATCTGTTCACAGGCAAACTCAAAGAAAGACAACCCCCTTCTCGACCTCTCCTACCCGATTAGCCTGTCCCACCTGCACCCACCCCGCTTTCTGTCCTCGGGCTTTCATAGCCCCAGCCCCTCTGCTTCTGGGGGACGTCCCTGGGCACAGGGGTCGAGGGGCCAGGCCTCAGTTTGTATTTAATATTAGCCAGGGTGGCCCGGGTCTGGGGGGCTTCCATGGTTTCCCCGAGAAAGGCTTGTCTACATGAAGAAGAAACTGTGATGACACAATTATTTGGGAGACCAAAAAAGCTTCTCTTGTCCGTCATTTATTGCATTTATTTAAACTGATGCAAAAAATTATGATGAGTAATATTCTTTTTAATTATGCTGCCATTACGGCAACAGTTTTTCTTTAATGACTAGGCAACTGTGTTTAAAAAGCAGTTAAGGTGTTCAAAATGTGTAAATATATATATATATATATATATATATATATATATATATATATATATAAACCCACGCAAGCACGGCACAGTTCATGTCATGGGAACCTGTCATGGGTTCAAATCCAGCTCCAGACTTCCTGTGCGGAGTTTGTATGTTCTCCCCGTGCTTGCGTGGGTTTCCTCCGGGCACTCCGGTTTCCTCCCACATTCCAAAAACATGCATTTCAGGTGAATTGGCCGGTCTAAATGGTCCCTAGGTGTGAATGAGCGAATGAGTTGTCTGTCCCTGTGTGCCCTGCGATTGGCTGGCAACCAGTTCAGGGTGTCCCCTGCCCACTGCCCTGAGATGGCTGGGATGGGCTCTAGCCCCTCCGCGACCCTAATGAGGATAAGCGGTACGGCTAATGAGATGAGATGAGATATATACATATGGGGGGTTTGCTCACCTAATGACTAAAATGGCTGCGCCCTGTTTGGCTGCGGCTGCATCGGCTCGCTACAGTTTAACTGTACGGGTCAGGTGTATCGACATTTCGTTCTGTGTACATTGTTACAAAGAATGACAATATAAGTAAATTATTATTTTTATATATATATATATATATATATATATATATATATATATATATATATATATATATATATATATATACATTTGTTTGTGTGTGTGTGTGTGTGTGTGTGTATATTATATCAAGTTATTACATAATAACAAAAGTAATATTATAGGTATTGGGGAAATATTAGATAGTATAATAAAAGAAAAGAATGTCAGTAATGCATGTCCGAAGTATTTTATTGATAAGAGCGGTGAAAATGATCATTTGTATCAGAATTTCAATAGTTTTTTTGTGAATGTTGGACCCATAGCTCGATGCAAATATCCCAGAGTGCAGTAGTACAGGTATGGTCACACAGCCTTTCACGGGCGTATCGAGGCTGAATCACGGCCAGAAATTTCTGCCCATGAAGCAGACGCTGTTGGACGCTTTGATATTGTGATACAGACGAGATACAGCCGTGCTTTACACGCGGTAAGAAATTCACACGCGGTTGGCCGCGCAAAAAAGTTTTGCGCTGCTCAAAACTTTAGACCACGGGTAACCATGGGCGGCACACGTGGTACACACGAGGTAAAGACGCGGTACGAACGTGCTAGGACATGCTACGGCCGCGGCCAAGACGTGGTTACACGCGGGTAGGACGCGAAATTTTAGCGGGTAATCGCGGGTGGAGCACGGTCATAGCACGTTTGTTCTGCGCCTGTATCGCGGTGTTATCACGTGCATTAGCGTGTGTACCGCGTGTAAGCACGGTCAAACGCGATGCAGCCGCGGTTACCCGCGATAAGGATGCGGAACAGTCGCCAGCGTCTGTTTCGCGGGCATACCACGGGTAAACAGCGGGTTTAGCCAATTTTGCACATTTTCCACCGCGTTTGCTTCACGGGCAGAAATTTCTGGCCGTGATTCAGCCTCGATACGCCCGTGAAAGGCTGTGTGACCGGGCCTTTAAGCAATTTAAGTCACTGATGTTTTTGTCCGGGGGTCATGGAATCAGAGATCTTAGATGTGGTAAACAACTGTAAAAATAAAACATCTATGGATTGTTTTGACATCAAAATGGGACTAGTTAAGCATATTATACATAGCATTGTATATGTATGTATATATATATATATATATATATATATATATATATATATATATATATATATGTAACGGGTGTGATAATAACTTTTATTTTATTGAAATTCCTGCTAAAATATGTGTATAGTTTTTGGTAAATGTCCTGCAATGCTGAGTCCAACAGTGCCATCTGCTGGTATGGGGTGGGGTTTGGTTTTGGCTTCTAACATGTGACCAGGAGGTGGGGTTTGTTGTCAGTTTTACCAGAGTACTACAAAGAGATCAAAGAGATCTGACCCAGCAGAAAAAGCTAATGTTGTGACTCATCCATTTGCAGAAACTGTAATAATAAAAACCTCATCATCCAGTCCAGCGTGAATGTGGATCTTTGGTGGGACACGTACACCGCGGTTACATATATATATAAATATATATATACACAAATTAGAAGCATTCTTTACTGCAAGCAGAATAAGAACAAATAGCTAAATGCATAATAAACATTAAATGATTTCTTTATAACTCAGAATCTCACAAAGGCATAGCTAAGAAAACCCACAAAGGTGAAATGTAGTCACCTTTGAACACATAGCACAAGAACATCTAAACCCCCTATCTCCACCCGCCTTTTTCAAATATTTTGATGAAATATTAACCGGTATTATTTCATTAAAACAGTCTTTAATCTAAACAGTCATTTCAAGCTGTCTTTCAGTCTCAAATGGATGAACATGAAAAGCTTATCTAGTTTCAAAATAAAACAACCCAAAACAGGCATAAAGTGTGTACATTTTTGGACACGCTCATTAACATCACAAAAGACTCAGTGTGATGAAATGGAGTCTGACCTGCCAGCCTGCTTTTTTTCACTCACTGATTTACTGGTTGTAAAAATGTAAATTACCAATGACTTCTTTATCTTTTGAATATTCATTGATTTTCCACCAACCTCCCAGCACGCTGTGGCTTTATTAAATGTGTGCAGTGTGTAAGCACAAACTAATCCACAATGCTAATTTTTGGAAAAGGATCCCCATATTTAACATGTCAAGGATTTTTCTCCCTTTGTACTGTCTTATTCATGAATCATGCCTGGCTTTTCTTCTAGCTTGGGGGAAAGGCTTGGGCAGAGGTAAGCATCCCAAAATGTTGAATGAGCAATAAAAAAAAAAAAACCTTTTTTTCTGGCGCCACAAAACATAAAATCATTTTGTGAGCTTTATAATGAATGCAACACATCCTGTATGTATCTATGTTAGCTATATTAGCCTACTATAAAAATGAGTAATGCAGTGCATCCTGTAGAGAATGATGCACCATGTGACTAATCTGTTATAGAGTACCACCTCAAGCTTAACTTCATTACAATACAAATGGCCTACAGTATGTTTTATTGCTTTGATGACAGCAATGAAATTCAATAAAGAAACAATTTTTTTGGAACGTGCATAATGTGTCACGGTTGCCCATTGCCCTCACTTGGTCCCGTCTGTTTGGCGCCAGCTGCGGCTCGTTGCCTGATTAGCTTCCCTCCTATTTAAACTCAGTGCTTTCATTCACTCCTTGTCAGTCCGTCAACAAAACCTCTGCAAGACTTGTGTTTTGACTCTGTCCGTTATCCTGCTCGTGCATCCAGTATCCGGTATCGATCTCGCCTGTCTCGTCCTGTCCGGTATCTTGCTCCAGTGTCAGGTATCGATCCCGCCTGTCTCTTCCTGTCCAGAATCTTGCTCCCGTCTCCAGTATCCGGTATCGATCCCGCCTGTCTCTTCCTGTCCGGTATCTTGCTCCAGACTTCGGTATCTGGTATCGATCCCGTCTGTCCCGTCCGGTATCTACCCCTGTGTCCTGTATCCATCCCACCTGTTCTGTCCGGCCTCTATCTTGTCTGCCTCTATCTCACTTCTTCCGCCAAGCGATCACCGCATCCTTGGCGTTTATTTTCACGCGCATGACTGTCCCATTCCTGTAAAATAAAGCTTGTGTGAAAACGTTACACGTCTGGGTCCGCCGTCTGTTCGGGTCTGACATAATGTGTCATGTTTGTTCTCCTACAGAAACCACCCATCCATCCATTATCTGCACCGCTTATCCTCAGTAGGGTCGCTGGGGTGTTAGAGCCCATCCTAGCTATCTTCGGGCAGTGGGCAGGGGACACCGTGAACTGGTTGCCAGCCAGTCGCAGGGCACACATAGACAGACAACTCACTCTCTCGTTCAGACCTAGGGACAATTTAGACTGGCCAAATAACCTAAAATGAATATTTTTGGAATGTGGGAGAAAACCGGAGCGCCCGGAGAAAACCGACACAGGCACAGGGAGAACATGCACACTCCACACGGGGAAACTGCGATAACTTGTCTTGAACCTTTTTCCTCCGCACCATGCGGCTGTGCGCTAACCAACCATCTGCCGTGCCCTACACAAACCATATTCAAAGAAAGCGGTATTTCCCCCCCAATATTATGCAATTTGTATGCATTTTTAAAAAATCGCCAGGGAGCCACTCGGCTGCACTAAAGAACCACCTGAGCTGCGTGTTGCCTACCCTGGACCGTGTTCTAATAGTAAAATGTAAAAGTTTCCATTGCAGCCTATAAACCTTTTTGGAAGCTCATATTAAAATAGGAATTTTTAACGTTGGGGATCACCTCTATTTGACTGGATTGCCATGAATGGACCCTGAGGCCACTTTGAAGCGCCTCCATGCTATTTATAGCAAAGTGCAGAAAGGATTTCTCCTAAAAGGGATTTGCATGTTTAGAGACCCTTCTGCACTTGTCAAGTTGAGGAAATTGAGGCAGAACCATTTCTAAAACAAACAAGAGCAGTGCATTCAGATCGGTAGGGATTTGCAGGTTTAAGTACACCCTGTGATGACATTAATCATTCGGGAGTTTGGGAAGGAAAGATAATTTTCATATAAAAACTTATGGTATATACCTCTGGCTAATGCATTGAGGACTCCTGGTACCCTGAGTGAAAACATTGAAATAACCAAACAGTATGTATTCAGTACTTGTGTAACATGCTTATATATGATTGAATCTAAACCAGGGGTCTCCAACGTGGTATCCACGGGCACCATGGTGCCCCCTAAAGACAGTTGAGGTGCCTGCGGACCTGTTCTCAAAATAGCTCACAGCTGGGTAATTATGATTTTCTAGTAAAATTGTTTTTTATTGGCTGACTGAGTCTATTTAATCCCATTTATAATAATTAAACCTGTAATAACATAGTCATAACATGGTCATAACATAATCAGAACATAATAAATTGTTAATTTAGAAAATTCAAAAATATAAATCGCTGTGCTTGGGCTTCATGGATAGAAAAAAAAATTAAGCTTTGATTATAATTTTTAAGCAATTAATTATATTTTTTGCTGGTGGTCAAGCTAAATTTTCTTTCTGGGTATTTAGTTGGCTTTTTTTAACTATTTTAGATAGCTATCTAGCTCCTTTTAGTTTATAACCTATTTACTCTTTTAGCTAACTATCAAGCTTCTTTTTAGCTATTTAGCAAGCCTGTCTAGCTTAGTTGTGATTTAGAAAATTAATCGCAAACTCTGTGCCCCTTGCACTAATTAGTCACCCAAAGTTGCGTGATGCTTGAAAGAGGTTATTATATAAATCCTGATTTGTGTGCGTGTGTGTTTGTGTGTGGCTTCCAGGCTCTGAAACGGATGAACCATAGTACTTTAGGCCTCTGGGGCTGTCTTAAGCAAGGTTTTGTGTCAAGGCGCCACCAATAAAGACCAGCAAAATCAAAGAGCAATGTTTACAGAAACTGAGCATAGCATATGCAGAGCTAGCTTTTGACCCATACGGTCTTCCTTCTGACATATTCACAGATCTATCAAGATATTCCAGTCTGCCTGACTTCAGTCCTTATAAACTGTACCACTATATTGAAAATGGATTATTCCCATGCACTGGCGCTGATCTAAATGCTTATAAAAGTCTGGATGCCCATAAGTTCTTTGTAGCTGGTACGCGTTACTGGGCTTCAGTGTGGCCAGAAATTCTAAACGGGGGTGAAATATCACCCTACTAAAACATCTTTGGATCTAGTTTTGGGGGAATGTAATGAAACAGTAATATAATACACATAACAGAAGATTTATGTTTTGAATCGCTGGTTGATCACAATAGAAGCAGCTCCTATACATAGAAAGAAATGGCATTGGTAAGACACTGTCTTGTCCTGCACGGTTGTCATGGCGCCCAGCTGGCCCCGCCCCATGTCACCGGCTGAGACGCATTTGACTGATTGCTCTTGGAGTACTTAAGCGCTCCTTTTGGAACTGCCCGCTGCCAGATCATTGTTTAACCCTCATTGAAACCCTGTTCATGCTCGTTTGATCTGAGTAATGCCTAGTTTCTAATTTTGATTGCCTTTGAACCTGTTTTGTTTTGTTTTTGATCTGTTTGTGTGTTGGACAACTTTTCTTTCGGATTCAGATTCAGATACAGATATACTTTATTGTCATTCGTGTATACGTGTATACAGAACGAAATGTCGATACATCTGACCCGCACAGTTTCCTTGAGCGTCAGCTGGGATAGATAAGATTAACCATGTCTTCATCAGAATTTTAGCGCAGCGGTTCGTCATCTCGCGGTTCGATGTTACTTCCAGTTGTAAATGGTCCAGTTTATTGTCCAGAGAGCGAACGTTGGAGAGGAAAACGGATGGGAGAGGCGTTTTGAAGTGTTTAGCCTTTAGCCTAGCGGTTAGCCCGGCCCGACAACCTCGCTTCCTCCTCCGGTCACACCGCTCTCTTGCCACTCTGCTTCGCTGCGTTGTAGGCCGCTGGGTCTTGTTGACGTAGCAGTCCATGGCTAAATAAACACTCCCGAGTGGTCGTAGCACCGAGCGCTTGATGTCTGGATGATCGCATATTCAGCAAAAAAACTGCGATCGTATATTAATCTTCAGTTTGAGTTGACTGTGCGCCTTCAAAACTGAGTCGAAGACTGGGTTTTATGGCCAAAGTGTAAAAAACTGTAGCGAGCCGATGTAGCCGCAGCCGAACAGGGGCGCCGCCATCTTATTTTTTTTTTTTTTATTATTTTTTTTTTAAATAATTTTAATTATTATAATAATTTTTTTATTTCCTAATTAAAGTGACAGATCGTCTACACATATGAGTTCAGACTTCCTGCTTCCCGGTCCGTTTCGTGACAGAATGATCTGGCCAAACGATGTGAACTCAGCGAACGATCCCAACACAATTTGGGGAAAGCTGGAGGACGCCGTTTGGTGATCACCCAGTGAGGTTGCCGCCCTTCAGTTGCAGGCCGAGCAAGCTCAATGCATGCAACGCCAGATGGAGCAATTAGCTCAGTGGACTGAGTCCCTGTCGCGTCTGCTGAATGAGCTCCTATTGGCAACGGTCCCACCTTCCGCGGCTCCTTCTCTGGCCGCGACGTCACCTTCCTTTCCCACTCGAACCACGGCCCCGCCCGTCGTGTCCATTGCTGTGCCTCGAATGGGGTTCCCGGGAGGATTTGGCGAGCTGACCGTGGTTCCTGTCGGCCTCAACGCCGCGCCTATCGGCCGACCTTCCATACCCATCTGTCAGTCTGACTCCCCTGCTTGCCTGTTTGACTCTCCTGCTTGCCTGTCTGACTCCCCTGCTTGCCTGTCTGACTCCCCTGCTTGCCTGTCTGACCCCACTGCTTGCCTGTCTAACTCCTCCACTTGCCTGTCTGACTCCCCTGCTTGCCTGTCTGACTCCTCCGCTTGCCTGTCTGACTCCTCTGCTTGCCTGTCTGACTCCCCTGCTTGCCTGTCTGACTCCCCTGCTTGCCTGTCTGACCTCCCTGCTTGTCTGTCTGACTCCCCTGCTCTCCAGTCCGACTCCCCTGCTCGCCAGTCCGACTCCGCCGGTCGCCAGTCCGACTCCGACGATCGCCAGTCCAACTCCGCCTATCGCCAGTCCGACTCCGCCGATCGCCAGTCCGACACCGCCGATCACCAGTCCGACACCGGCGATCGCCAGTCCGACTCCGCCGATCGCCAGTCCGACACCGCCGACCGCCAGTCCGACACCGCCGACTGGCAGTCCGACACCGGCGATCGCCAGTCCGACTCCGCCGATCGCCAGTCCGACTCCGCCGATCGCCAGTCCGACTCGTCAGGTCACCGCTCAGATTCGTCCGCCTTCCGTCCCTGCATCTCCCCGTTCATGCGTTTTTGGAAGAGGGAGTGGGGTTGCCCTCATCGGGAGCGTCGACCCATTCTGGGGGGCAAGGTAATTGTTTCCTTTTGGGACCTCAGGAGCTGTCCCTTGAAGGGGGGGGGGGGGGGGGGTCTGTCATGTCCTGCACGGTTGTCATGGCGCCCAGCTGGCCCCGCCCCTTGACACCGGCTGAGACGCATTGGACTGATTGCTCTTGGAGTACTTAAGGGCTCCTTTTGGAACTGCCCGCTGCCAGATCATTGTTTAACCCTCGTTGGAAACCTGTTCATGCCCGTTTGATCTGAGTAATGCCTAGTTTGTAATTTTGATTGCCTTTGAACCTGTTTTGTTTTGTTTTTGGTCCGTTTGTGTGTTGGACAACTTTTCTTTCCTAATTAAAGTGACAGATCGTCTACGCATATGAGTTCCGACTTCCTGCTTCCCGGTCCGTTTCGTGACAGACACTAATGTTTGCTAGTTAGCCCTAGCTAACTTATTATATTGAGTGTCTTTGACGTGACTCGTACCTACTAATAATAAAATTGCTCAGAAATACATCAAACGTACCTTGTAAAAAATTTTGCTGCAAATCCTGGAATACTGGAAGGTTGCCAGTCTTGTGCCTCGGCACAACACCATTCCCTCCTTGTAATTGCAGATAAACATCGCCCCTTCGATCTTCATCAAAAGGTATACGATAAAATTCCAAATTGGGCTTAGAACCTTGCTGGTTCACACAGTGGTGGATATATTATTTCGTCATGGTCATATGTCTTTCTTTCAACTCAAATGATCATTCAAGAGCTGTCCAAAAGAGTGCTTCTTGACATCTGTCATGGCTCGCCCTATGGCGGGGCAGGTAACGTGACGTCACGTGAAAACAGTCCATACCATTTGGTTAGAAAATACTTCTGATATTTTGCAAGGTCCAATTGAAGTAAACGAGACACAAACAGAAGCCGTCAGTGACAACTAGACGTCTCAGTGAGTCACATTGCTGAGTTTTTGGCTCAGGATTCATTTGAGCCCATCCACGGCCAAAAAAACCCGAGAGGTTCTGTCAGAAAGGGCATCTGCTGTCAAAACCATGCCAGATAAATTTGCGAGTAAATAATGTGTAGTATGTTGTTTGTTGATAAGGAGCTTACCAATTAGGCAACACCGCAAATGACTCAATTGACATAATCTGATTAAATTCAATTGTTTCTGCCACTTACTTGTCATTTCCTGCCTCCTAAAGCATCTTCTCTTTGTTCTTTGGGTCAAAGAACCCTGCCCCCTTTTTCTTCCTTGTCACAGGTCGAAACCGCTGACGCGCCGCTGTGACGCCCTTACGCTGCCAGGAGGGTCCAGAGCCAACAAGGCGTTTCTGTGTGCTTTGACGAAAGAACCAATGGGACACTGAGTCATGTGTGTGTCAATGGCTCTCCCCTTCCCCTTCCCCTTACTGTCCACCTTTCTCCTTCCCTTGACCGTCCTCTCGCCCTCTGGACTTCCGCTGGCTGGAGGAGCACTTGTCATTCCGCAAGGCTGTGAGTATTGAAACATGGTGCAAAATATTGACGAACCGACTTATGTCCTAAATACGTCACTGTAATAAATGAAGCATGCAATTCAAACTCAATTCATAAGGTAAAAGTACACTGTACATTTCAATCCAACCTCAAAAGATCACATCTTGTTTTTTAAATAAAATAAGCATGTGTTTATCCATCTATCTATCTATCTATCTATCTATCTATCTATTATCTGTACCGCTTATCCTCAGTAGAATCGCAGGGTTGCTGGAGCCCAACGCAGCTATCTTTGGGCACTGGGAAGGGGACACCCTGAACTTGTTGGCAGCCAGTCGCAGGACACATCGAGACAGACAACTTAACTCACTCGCTCATTCACACCTAAGGACAATTTGGACCGGCTTATTACCCTGACATGCATGTTTATGGAATGTGGGAAGATACCGGAGTACCCAGAGGAAACCCACACAAGCACAGGGAGAACATGCAAGCTCCACACAGGAAGGCTGGTAGCTGGATTTGAACCCATGACCTTAGAACTATGCCGCGGACGTGCTGACTACTCAGCTGCTGTCCCCATGAGAACTGTGATAAATGAGAGATAAATGTTATCATACATTTGAAATTACTGCAAAAATGTTCATATTGCAATTGTTTAATTCGGGTCAAGGCACCCTTAATCAGTGACAGTGGCTTTAGTTTAGTTACATTTTTGCCTCTTTGCATTCTTTTCTGGCTTCCGTATGGACAATCAGACAAGGCCAGCAACAGTAAGTGACTTTCTCATTATCATTGTGATTGTGTAGTTAATAATTTATTTTTGAAAAAACAACAACGAAACAACTGGACCGCAGTATGTATTTTTCCTGCATTTTTTGGGTGGTAATTTTTTTGAGTGTCATCAGTTTCACAGCCGCCTGTGCTGTTGGACCCTGCCGAGGCGATGACATCATACACGATCTTTTCTCGTGATGACATCATTCTACCGTGCGAGGCCTCTGGGAACCCCCCACCCACGTATGTACAATTTTGCAGGAAATCTTTCATATTGAATGTGAGAGTGATCCCTCTGTAGTTTGACCTTCTTTGGGTCAGGTCTTACTGTCACTGAAATTACAACACCGTATTTTCCGGACTGTAAATAGCATTGGAATATAACTCCATTTTGGAGGGGAAATTTATTTTATAAAACCAAACACCAACAACATACATGTTATCTTAAAAGGCAGATTACAATAAGAGTGTCATGATTGCCGATTCAGAGCACCTGCGACTGCTTAATTGGCGCCAACAGCCCGGACAGCTGATTGGCTGATGTACTCCTTTTAAACCCTCGACTTCCAAGAGATCCCTGTCAGATCGTTATCCGAACCGTTGCCCCCAGCTCGGTAAGTTCTGTACCTGCCCTGCTTTTCTCTGCCTAAACCTCGTTGCCAACCAGTTTCCGGACCTGACTCTGCCCCGTTCTGCCTGCCTGTTATCCGATCAGTTTTGCCCCGTCACCTGCTTGCCTCCTGTTGCCGACCTTGTTTCCGAACTTGACACCGCCCTTGCTCTCCAGTCCCGGCTAGCGACTTGAAATTCCCGCCTGTCTCCGACCCTCCTCGCTAGACACAGAAGTGCCAATTCCGCATCTCCTGCTCCTCTTGTCTGTCAACCATCAGATCGTGGAAGCAAGCCCTGCTCTCCCTCTTTCTTAATAAAAACTGAGAAAACAAGCGCTATTGGGTCCTGTGTCCGTTTCTGGTCTGTGACAAAGAGAGCAACGGGTTGAATACGTTTGTACGTATACGAACATTACATTATTGCCATGCCTGTTAATTTCAGTAGCGACGTAACAAATTTAGAGTTATTCAGATACCACTAGCATAAAGAACATGCTTATCATTTTTACCCCAAATATCAAAATCCTATGACATTTTCATCCTTGGTGTACCTGTCACGGTACGTCGCTTGTGTCGGACTCATCGTCACCTCCGCTTTCTGCTTTTCACGATTTTCAGCTTGTATTCTGCAGAATAGGATTTTTTTTTCGGTCCCACTTTTGTTTAGTTGTTTTTATAAATTTGTTTTTTTTATCAAATTGAGCAAGTTGAAAATATGTCATTTTGTCACAGAATGGACACAGGACTCAGTTGCATGCGTTTCTCAGATTTTATTGAAAGAGAGTGAGAGTAAGGCTTGCTTGATCCGAGGACTGGCGGAGAGCAGGAGCAAGCAAGGCGGGAGTGACACTTCCGTGTCTGAAGAAGACAGGCGGGAATGGCTAGTCGTTTGACCAGGGCTGGAGATGTCAAGTTCGTAGCAGAGGTCGTAGGCAGGCGGCAGGCAGAACAGGCATAGTCAGGATCAGAAACGGGTCGAAAACGGGAATCAGGCAGGAAACATGTTTTAACAGGGACGGAGTCAGACGGGAACGCGCACTGAGTGAAATACAACAGCTCGCAACGGTCTGCGGGGGTAACAGGGAGCCGGGGGTTTAAAAAATGGCAAGGGGCCAATCAGCGACCAAGGCTGTTGGTCCCACCGGGTCAGCCGCAGGTGCCCCGAATCAGTAATCATGACACGTTTATGTTCAACTTGTTCAAAAGTGATTTCTATACAAGGTGTAAATTCTCTGTGCTGTACTGTTCTATTAAATTCCACAAAAAAATTTGATATGGAGTCATTTAATGACGTATGAATGTATGCTCATTCAGGTCAAAGGGACAAGGTTGAAATGATCAACACAGGCCTAGAGCGCCCTCCTGTCGTTCAGTGCAAAAATAACATGTGAAACTGTCATGGTTGCCATGGCGCCCACTTGGCCGTGCCCGTGTGTGTCACGGTTGCCGTGGTGCCCAATTGGCCCTGCCCGTGTGTGTCACGGTTGCCATGGTGCCCAATTGGCCCCGCCCATGATGTGCCAGCTGCAGTTCGTTTAGCGATTGACTTTCTGTGTATAAAATGCTCAGCGCTCTCTTGCTTCAGTGTCAGCCCGTCAACGAACTTCTGCCCCACAAGACGCGGGTTCTGTCCTGTTTTTCTGTGATTCGCGTTTATTTTTGTACTGTTTAATTTCGGGTTCCAGTTTTGTTTTCCGTCTATTCTTGTCCTGTTGGTTAGTTTCTCCAGTTTTGGTTCCCGTCTAGTTTCTCCGGTTTATTTTCTCTACCCTGATCCGTTATCGATCTCGTGGGTCTCTGGCGTCCTGTCCTTCCGTGCCAGACAGGCTTCCTAACGTGCATGACTCCCCATTTCCCATAAAATAAAGAGCTTGTGTGAGAACGTCACGCTATTGGGTCCTGTATCTCGTCTGGTTCTGACAGAAACGATATATGTGTATTAATGTGCCAATGATTTAGGGTTAGGGGTTAGGGTTAGGGTAAGAGTTAGGGTTTGGAGTTAGGGTTAGTCTCACCGGAGTATCAGTTGCACTGCCAGACAAACTATGAAAAAAACTGAACTATTGACCATTTGCACACTCTGTCATGGTTGCCATGGCGCCCAATTGGTCCCCGTCGTGTGGCGCCAGGTTCTGTCACAGTTGCCACGGCTCCCAATTGGCCCCGCCCATTGACACCAGCTGAAACGCGTTAACAGATTGCTGCCTGACTATTTAAACGCGGTCTTGTCAGTCGCCTGGTGTCAGAGCGTCTGCGAAACTCCTGCTAGACTCTGTGTGATATGCCAAGTCCTGTGAATCTCCGTTTTTGCCTGTGTTTATATCCTGTTTTATTTTTGGCCCGATCTGTTTCATTTTGACCACTCCTTAGTTCTGTTTATTATCAACTTCCGCAACCATCGATCCACGGATCGAGTCTGCGCTTATTCTTCCTCTCCCCAATAAACTGTGAGGTTCTCACTCTTGTTTCCTGTCCTTGTTCGTGACACACACGAACCGAGCCACGTGACGACCCCATGACGGAAAACAGTAAACCAGTGGGTCAGGCCAGTAAACAGTAGACAACAAATACACAAAAACTATACTATTCAACATAATTGACAATGACTAGTCAAACCATTATGTCGTATGATGTGGCTCTCCTTGTTGGAAAGCAAAAAGAGCGCTATTAAAAGAAACTGAGGATAGTATTAGCAGGGCTAGCTACTGCCCCATACCATCTTCCTCCTGACATATTGACAGATCTAACCAAATTGTCCAGTCTGCCTCACTTCAGTTCACACGATAAGTACCACTATATTGTAGTATCCCCATAAACCTTTGCTGACCTAGAATCTTAAAAAAGTCTGGATGCTTATAAGTTCTTTGTGTCATGATTACTGATTCGGGGGCACCTGTGGCTGCCCCGTTGGCGCCAACAGCCCTGGTCGCTGATTGGCTCCCTGCCACTTTTTAAACCCCCCGGCTCCCTGTTACCAGCGTCAGACCGTTTGCGAACGTATGCTCCCAGCTAGGCAAGCTAATACCTTCTGCCATTTTCCTGCCCTGTTTTCTCCTGCCTGATACATGTTGCCGACCTCTTTTCTGAACTCGATACCGCCCTTGCTCTCCCGTCCTGGCTAGTGACCAGTATCCCTGCTGCCTACGATTATCCTCGCTCGACACGGAAGTGCCACTTAAGCTAAAACACTAATGTTAGCTCTGTATGCCAATATGTTTAATCGCCCTGGTCATCCTGGATGGGGGATTACCTTTTGTGAGGCCGCTTGTCAAGGTTTCTTTTTTTCCTCACGCTGAGTTTTTGATTTGTATCTTGCCTGCATGTCTGTTTAAGATCAGGGAATTGTGTAATTGTAATCCTGTGCAGTCCTTTGAGACATTTTTGTGATTAAGGGCTATATAAATAAATGTGACTTCACTTGACTTGACAGGGTCTTATCAACTCTCAAATCAACTATAACCGAAAGTTGGTCAAATTGTTTATCATTTTTTTCTTAGGTAGAGTAGCAATAGCTAACTTATTGAGTGTATTTGGTGTGACTCGTTGTGACTTCCACTCCCCTGCAGAATACCAATCCCCCCACCCCCCTCACGCGAAATCACACTCTGTTTTTTTTTCCGTTTTAATCAGGCCTGTCATATTTCTTAACCCTAATTGTGACACTTGTTTTGTTTAGAATTTGGATATAACTAGTGCACGTTCATGTTAAGGGGAGTGTGATTCTGCAGGGGTGTCGAAGTTAGCCACAACACTTAACATAAAATCAATCAGAAATATATCAGATGTACCTTGTAAAAATGCTCGCTCTGGAGTACTTTGAGGGGTGCCAGTGCCTCTCTTTGATCGCAGATAAACATCACCGTTTTCTGTCTTTATCAAAGAGCATATGATAAAATGCCAAAATGGTATTAGAACCTTGCAGGTTTGCAAAGCAATTAATCACCATGGTAAAAAAGTGGTGGTTATATAAGTCAAAACCTTTATTTTTTTACTAATACTCTCCAATACAGTAAAACCTAAGAACAAACCCGATTTAGAATTGTTGTTGTTTTTTTTGTTTTTTTGTTTTTTTACAATTAGCGGCCATAGGGCGCACCGTCCTAAACCATGCAGTCTTAGTAGCTGGTTCTATTTCTGTATTCAACACTACACAGGGTGCACCGCAAGATAGGGTGCCCTCTTCTGCTGTCGCTGATCTTGTACCTAAATGCGACTCCCTTTCGCGTGAACTATGCTGCTCTGCGCTTCGATGTTGGTGACGTTTGCAAATATCTTAACAGACTTTTTTATAGACAACGATCGCTTTTTTGTTTTAACTAAGGCAATCAATGTTCCTTAATAAACGCATTGTACAAAACAGAATCGTGACACACGTTCTGTGAGAAGCGTAATGTGTGTTCAATGGAAGGAGAGTGAGGTTTTGGTTTGAAATTGTACTTTTTGGGGGGACAACTTTGTTCAGCCTCCAAACAATAACTACAGCGCTAGCATCCATGACTACTTACGTAAATAATGCATTGCGTGTAACGTCACATGTCCTCTTCTGCTTGTGGGACACTTGTGATGAGAAGGCATAAAAAGCACGGGAGATTGCATACAAGATCAATTTAGTTGGAAATGTGAATGATCTCACAAAAACATCGGATTCGACCCAAAAATGTTGTAGGTTCATGACCCGGCCAAGGCCTCGAACTAGTGACTTCCCAGTCTCGAGGGCGGGCACCCGACCCTACATCACACACAAGGCGCATTGCACAATAGGGAATGCCGCACAATCGAAGAAAATCTGAGCCTACTGTGTGCTTTACATGGTCGCGAAAATTCAGTAATTTATAATCCGTCAAATTATAATTCAAAAAATAATCTTGCTGCTTTATTGCACTATTGTGTTGATTCAGGACACAATCACTTTAGTTTAATCAGGGGTCTCCAACGTGGACAGCTGAGGTTCTCCAGTGCTTGGTCATTGGGATTTTCTAGTGATTTATCAATCTCCACTCTCTCGCTTTCTTTCTCTTTTCTATCGCTTTCTATTTTTCTCTTTTTTTTTACTTTTTCATTTTTTTGTTTTCTTTTTTCTCTGTTTCTTTCTTTTTCATTTTTTTCCTATTTTTCTTCACCTTTTTCTTTCTTTCTTTCTTTCTTTCTCTTCCTTTTCTTCCTCTCTTTCTTTTTCCATCTCTCCTTTTATTTCTCCATTTCCTTTTCTTTCTTTCTCTTTTGTTATTTTTCTTTCCTTTCTCTATTTATTTACCATTTTCTTTCTCTCTTCCGTTCTTTCTCTCTTTGTTTTGTTCTTTTTTCTTTCTTTTATTCTATATTTCTTTTTTTTCTTTCTTTCTTTCTTTCTTTCTTTTTTTTTTTTCTCTCTAATCTACTAGACCTGCTCCCGAGATAATGGTGTCTCTAGTCTGTGGCTTCCGAGCTAAAATGAGTTTGACACCCCTGGTTTAGCCAATAAGAATGCAGAACACAAGACGGGATGAAGATTTTGTGAAGTATCAAAACCGCAAAATATAAACTACGATACGGCGAGGGGTTACTGTATCTGAATATGTTTTCCAGGGCAATCGCCTTGAAGTGAAGGCACAAATGAGTGGAGCTCTTCCCTTACCACTGCAACAAATGTCTCTTATAATTAAATGACACAACTAATGAGATCAATTCCCCTTTACCCCGTTGCTAGTTTCCGCTGGGTAAAAGATGGCCGGACGTTCGGCTCGGAGATGACGGGAAACGGAACTCTGGAGGTCAATGAGGACGAAGCGCTGGAGCTCTACCAAGGAACATTTCGATGTTATGCCTCCAACGCGCTCGGGACTGCCATGACGCATACTGTGCACATCAATGTGGAGGGTGAGACGCTATGAACTATTTAACTACTAACCTGCCTACTCAACTAACGACCCAACCTAACAGCCTACCGTAAACACACCTAAGTATGATATTTATATAGGTCTACCTATTCAACCAAGCTAGGTACCTCGGATGCTACCTAACTACCACTGTATACCAACGTTCAAATGATTTACAGTAACCACTTACCATCCTTTTGACCTTTGTGTTCAACTTACTATTGTAATCAACTTTCCCTATCTACCTATTTTTTTCTATTCTCCCCTCTATAGCTACTTACCTCCCCAACTATCTAAACCCGCCTACCATTGTCACCTACCTTAATCTCCCAATTTTCTTAGTCTAACTACCATTATAATCTACCAACGGCCCTCACTACCTAACTACGTTTACACATACATATCTACCTACCCACCTACATAGCTACCTACCAGGATATACCACCTATCATTCTATCCTACCTATTTAAGTAATTATTTAACTACCTACCTTCCTACCAACCTTACCACCTACCATAATCTACCACTTATATCTATATCCTACCAAACTAAGGATTTACCTACTTTACCACCCTACCTATCTACTTACCATAATCTACCACCTATATTTCTATTTTACCAAACTAAGGAATTATCTACTTTACCTATCAACCTACCTCCTGACCAACCTTTGTACTTTAACTAAAATTACAATATACCTACTTCTTACCCTCCCTACCTACATCCTCCTGTTCTTCCCTCCCACACCTACTTACCTACTGATCTCACATCGACCAACCCATCTACCATTATAATATACCTTAACCTACTTACAACATACCTACTTCAATGTACAATTTTCATTATACCTTGCCGACCTAAGTAACTATCTACCTTACCTACCTACCTACCTACATACAGTACCTACCTGCCAACCTACCTATTTACCAATGCACCAACCTTGATACTCTGACCTAAGAGTGTAATCTATCAATGTACCTATCTAACTGCCTACCTACCTTACCTCCACATCAACCTCCTCACCTATCTACACACCTACAACCCTATCTACCAGGCTTAAATTATCATCTATGATTTTATCGTACCTACCTTATTAACTACTTACCTTACCTAAATAGCTATTTACACACCTACCAATGTAACATACTACTTACTATTCTTACTTATTTACTTACTGTACCTACACATCTGTTTCAATGTTGTGCCTACTTACCTATCTTGCCACCTAAATATATACATACTGTACCTACCTACTTACCTACCTAGCTACCTACCTACATACATACAGTACCAACCTAGCTTCCTGCCTACCTACTTAAGTATACCTGCCTCCTTCCCTCCCCACCTACATCCTTCTGTCTTTTACCCTTTACCTAGTTACCTACATACCTCTACCAACCTTATTACGTGCCTCCCTATCACTCTCCATCCCTCCATCCCCTTCTCCCTACCTGCCTTCCTGACAATGTACAGCACCTAATTAACCAATGGAATCTACTTTAATTTACCCCCTATTTACATACACACATTTATGGGAACGTTTCAATGTTATGCCTACTTAGCTACTTTGCCAACTATTTATGTAATGTACATACTGTACCTGCCTACCTGCCTACCTGCCTACCTATCTACCTCCCTACCTACTTACCTACCTACCTACTCAGTTCCTTCCCAAACCGACACATGATAAGTGAACACGTGGATGTTCATCTACCTACCTGCCACCTACCTACCTACATACATATTTATCATATTACCTACCTAAAGACCTAGCTCCTTCTCAAACCAACACATGATAAAAGAACACGCGGATGTGCCTTAAAAACCGTAACACAAACAATAACACACCCTTTATAAGATATCTTAATCTACCTACAACATTCTTAGTCTACCTACTTTTATAATTCACCAACCTCTGCTCCTACTGACTTACCCTCCTAACTATCTATACACCGACTGACCTGCCTACCTTGATGTATCATCTATTTTTATATCCAAAGTTATATCCTACCAACCTAAGGAAATGTCTACTTCACCTACCCACCTACCTACCAGAATTCCTAGGACCAAAATAACTATACTGACCCATCTTCTTACCTATCTTATTACCTAAATAAATACCTTATTACCTACTCACCTTATTGGTGACCTACCTACCCACCTCCCTACTGACCTATCTACCTACCTATCTACCTACCTCCTTCTCAAACAACATATGATAAGTGAACACGCAGATGTACAATAAAAACCGTAAAACAAACAATAACACGCCCTTTGTGACATACCTTAATCAACCTACAACATTTTTAGTCTACCGACTTTTATATTTTACCAACATCTGCTCCTTACCTACTTACCCTCCTAACTATCTATACACCTACAGATTTGCCTACATTGATGTACTATCTATTATTATATCCAAAATTACAGTGGAACCTCGGTTCTCGACCATAATCCATTCAAGAACCCTGTTCGAAAACCGATTTGGTCGATCACCGAAAATCGTTTTTGCCATTAAAAGTAATATCATTTTAATCCGTTCCAAATCCTTGAAGGCTTACCATGAACGTAAACATGAAGCTAACCCAGGCTAATCGTACATTCGTTATATCTTACCAACCTAAGGAAATATCTATTTCACCTACCTACCTACCTACCTACCTACCTAACTACTTATTAACCTCCTTCTCAAACTGACACATAATCAGTGAACACGCGGATATACAATAAAAACAGTGACGCAAACAATGCCACACCCTTTATAACATACCCTAATCTATCTACTTACCTACTGACCTACCTACCTACCTACCTTCCTACGTCCTTTTCAAACCACACATGATCAGTAAACACGCAGATGTACAGTAAAAACTGTAACACAAACAATAACAAACCCTTTATAACATACCTTAATCTACCTACAACATTCTTATTCTTCCTACTTTTATAATTCACCAACCTCTTCTCCTACTTACTTACCCTCCTAACTATCTATACACCTACTGACCTGCCTAGCTTGATGTATCATCTATTATTATATCCTAAATTATATCTTACCAACCTAAGGAAATACAGTCGACCATAATCCGTTCCAGAACCCTGTTCAAAAACCGATTTGGTCGATCACGGAAAATTGTTTTTCCCATTAAAAGTAATGTAAAATCGTTTTAATCCATTCCAACACACTGAATGTTTAGCAAGAACGTAAACATGAAGCTAACCCAGGCTAATCGTACGTTCGCGTTAGCGGAATCTTCCGTACGAAAGATTACGCTAACATGAACGTGTAAAAATAAAAAAAAAAGGATTATGAATAGGATTTCTTACCTTTGTGGTGGACGGTGGGGAGAGAAAAATCCTCACAAGTTTTTCAACCTCTTCCAAAACTTGCGGCAGTTTCTTGCTTATAGCGCTAACTTCCTTAGCAGCATCACTTGATTTCACAGCCTCCTTATTCTTTACTATCGTACTGATAGTAGATTTAGCCATGCTGTATTCACTAGCAAGATCGGAAATTCGTACACCTCTTTCATATTTAGCTATTATGTCTTTCTTTAAGGCAATAGTTGGACGAACAACTTGTCTTTTTTTTTCACCTGTCCTGCTTGCACCGACCTTCTTCGGAGGCATAATTAGGGGCTAAAACACCCGTACGCCGCTCAGCATCGCACCCTAGCGTACCGGCGTTCGAACTCCGATATTTTGACCGAACAGCGAAGCAAGAATTTCTCGAAATTTTTGGTCGAACACCGATTTGTCTGAACGGAGAGGCGTTCGAAAGCCGAGGTTCCACTGTATCTATTTCACCTACCCACCTACCTAGCTACCTACCTACCTACCTACCTACCTACCTACCTACCTCTTTTTCAAAGCAACACATGATTAGTGAACAGGCGGATGTACAGTAAAAACTGTAAGACAAACAATAACACACTCTTTATAACATACCTTAATCTACTTACAACATTCTTGGTCTACCTACTTTTATAATTCACCAACCTCTGCTCCTACCTACTTACCTTCCTAACTATCTATACTCCTCCTGACCTGCCTACCTTGATGTATCATCTATTTTTATATCCTAAGTTATATCTTACCAACCTCAAGAAATATCTATTTCACCTACCCACCTATCGACCTACCTTCCTACCAGAATTCCTAAGACCAAAGTAACTATCTACTGACCTATCTTCCTACCTACCTTATTACCTACCTTCCTATCTACGTACCTGCCTCCTTCTAAAACCGACACATGATCAGTGAACACTCGGATGTACAGTAACAGCAGTAACACACACATTAACACACCCTTGAATAACACTAAGAGGTTGCCTGGGGACGCCATTTCTGCGCTTCATCTCTGGTTGCCATCGTAACCGTTTCCAAGAACTGGAGTTGTGATCTGAGTGTGCGTCTGCTTTCCGTAGCCCAGCCAGTTCTGCTGAAGCAGCAAAAGATCCGCCGGGAAGCTTACGTAGGCGAGAGCATGGTGCTGTCTTGCAACCCTCCGCCGAGCTCCACTCCGCCTCATATACACTGGATGGATAAGAGTGAGTTTCAGTTTTTCATTCTTATTTCTTGACTATCAAAATGACAAAAATGAGGTTCGTGGCAATGTTCCCTCTAATTTTCCACGGGTCTGAGCGTTCACACAAAGTCGGTGAGCAACGCTTGAAACAACAGTGAGCAACAGCAATCCCAAGTGTGGCAACTAAATCATTATCAAACATGTCCAAAACTTGACATCAAGTTACATTTTGCTGAGTTTCCGGCAATGCAAAATTATTTTTCTCTTTTGAATGAATTGACTCATGTACTATTGCAAAGGTTGTACGGCCTACAAACGTCATTTGTTCTTACAATTCTTTCACAAGATATCCATTTCTTTTTTTTCCTGATATCTTTTGTCGCATAATACTAACATTTTTGGGGGCTTATTTAGACGGTTGCAAGATACAGAACTGTATTTAATCACATTTTTAGTGGAAGTACAATGTTGGCTACAAGATTCACTTGATATAATTGGAAATTATTTGAATGCAACGCAAACTCTTTTTTCTTTTTCTGTGTTTTTTTCTACTTTTTTTTAAATTCCTTTGAAAAAAATCTCATTGTGTTTATTTTTTCCTAGTTGTTACTTTTACCTTTTTGTTTTCTTTTTACTTTTTTCCTTTGTTTGTTTTTTTCTGGCTTTTTTTCTGAATTTTTCCTTCTTTTTTTTTTCTTCCTTTTGTTTCTTTTTTTCTCAACTTTTCACTATTTTTTCATTATGGTATTTTTTCTTTTTTGTTTTATTCCCCCTTCCATTATTATTATTATTATTAGGTCATTTTGTGCATAATTTTACATAATATTTGGTCATGTTGGGATTAAAGAAGCAAAAACAACCTGAAGAGCCATTTGGGACCCCGGTTCTTTTTAGTGAGCCGAGCCAAAGAAGCCGGTTCTCGAAAAATTCTACTGACTTTACTCAGCTTCGTTGTACTTCGACATTGACTTCAAAATACCGCATTTAGAACACAGCGTCAGGGGAACCCGTGTATTTTTACCTTCGTGCACTGTAACTTTGACTTAATTCGCTTCTTAATTAGCAGTATGAGCCCTCATTTATGTGAGCTGGCTAGATTTTCTTGTGCGCAGAAAAGCTCTGGGCAGTGCGCAGTTCCTTGGAGGGAACATTGGTTAGTGATCACCCGTAGCACCAAGGTGGTGGATGATAATTTCATCTCCCTTTTCGTAAGGCTCATGTTATGCAAAATAATTCCTAATATCTTGGTCGATGAGTATTTCAAATAGCACATGTTTATTTTGTAGTTCATGTATTTTTGTCCTTGGGCAAGACACTGAATCCTTAATGCCCTCACTAAGCAGGTAGGCGCCTTGCATGGCTGACTCCCTATTGGTGCGTGAGTGCGTGTGTGTGTGAATGGGTAAGTGTGAAGCACATTGTAAAGCACTTTGGGAGGTCTTCATTGACTCGAAAAGCGCTAAATAAATGCAGACCATTTACCACTTACAAAAATGTGGCTGTATCTAGTATGAGTTATAGGCAGTTTTTGGAAAATATATTTTTTCTCCACTTGCTTCAGGGCTGGTGCATATCAGGCAAAGCGACCGAGTGATGGTCGGCCTCAACGGAAATTTGTACTTCGCTAATCTGCTCAAGAGCGACAGTCGTGAGGATTACATCTGCAATTCCCATTACATTGAAGCCAGGACCATCCTGCCCGATACCACCGTCGCCCTCACTGTGCTGCCTAGTGAGTGTCAGCACACATACAGTACACACACACACACACACACACGTGTACGCACACATGAACACACACACACACACTCACACACACACACTAGATCGGGGTATCAAACACAATTTAGCTCAGGGACCACATGGTAGAAAAATAGAGAGACAAAGAAAGAAAAGGTTTACAGAGAAAGACAAAGAGAGGAATAAAGAAAAGAGAGAAAAAGAAAAAGAAAGAGAAAAGAGAAGAAAGACAGAGAGAGACAGAGAGAGAAAAAGAAAAAGTCAGAAGTTAAGAGAAGTAGGAAAACAGAAATAAAGAGTAAAAAATACAAAGAGGGTGTCACGAACCAGGACAGGAAACAGGAATGGAGAACCCAATCGCGAAACGTACTCACAGTTTATTAGGGAGAGGAGGAATGCGCGCACACTCAATCCGGGGATCGATGGTAAAGGAAGTGGATTGAAATCCGAACAAAAGAGATGTCAAAATCAAACAGATCAGGCCAAAAATAAAACAGGATCAAACACAGGCAAATTCACAGAATTAGGCATTTCACACAGAGTTTAACAGTCTTGCAGACGCTCTGACAACTAACGGCTCAAAGGACCGCGTTTAAGTACTCCCAAGGAGCAATCTGTCAACGCGTTTCAGCCGGTGTCCATGGGCGGGGCCAATTGGGTTCCATGGCAACGGTGACAGAGGGAACAAAAGAATAAAAGAGAGAAAGAAAGACCAATGAAGAGAGTACGACAAGCTGAATTAAAACGGACTCTTTGAAAAGGTGAAACCACTGGAAGCTGTTTTAACGGCACATCATTGACCCGGTGGCGTCAATGAGAATGCTACAAAGGCGAGCCACGTGGTCGCCACGCCGATCGCCAAGCACTGCAAACCTTTCCCAGAGGCAGAATTTATTAAAGACTGTTGAAAGAATGCCAGGCTAAATATATTGTATATATTTTGCATCTTCCAGAACTCCTTCCAAGGAGTTCTGGAAGATGCTAAATAGCCAGCCCTCACACATTGTCAGCTTACCAAATCTGGCAACCCCCCTGATTTACTGTATCAGGCAAAGAATACACAAAGAATTTGCTAAACACATCTTTTGATCATTTGATTGATGAGTTTGCCTTCTCCGACATGATCTTTTTTGTCCAGGGAACGACCTCACTCACGGGAAGCCACCTCATATGTTCCACCCGAGCGGTTCCCACTCGTCGGTGCTAGCTCTCCGAGGCCAAAGCCTGACCTTAGAATGCATTCCCAAAGGCCTGTAAGGACCCCTTCCCCATTTCCCATCCACTTCCCCTTTGCTTTTCTTTTTTTCTCTTTCTCTCACGTTCTCTTTTTTATCTTTCTTTATTTCTTTTTCTCTCTTTCTCACTCTAGTTTACTTTTTGTCTCTCTCTTCAACCCTTCTCTTTCTCTATTTATATGTTAGTCTCTTTTCTTTTCTTTCTTTCTACTTTCTTTGTTTCTTTTCATCTTGTTTTATCTCTAACTTTACCTCTTTGTTTTGCTCTAACTTTCTCGCTTTTCTTTCGATCTCTTTTCTTCTAACTTTTTCTCTTTTTCTCTGCCTCTTTCCCTCCCGGTCCTACTCTCTCTTTCTCTCACTTATTTCTCTTTTTTGCTATCTCCCTCTCTTTCTTGCTCTCTTTTATTCTTTGTCTCTCTTTGTCTATCTTTCTGTTTCTCTCCGTCTATTTCAATGTTTCTTTTTTCTTTCTTTCTTTCTTTCTTTCTTTCTTTCTTTCTTTCTTTCTTTCTTTCTTTCTTTCTTTCTTTCTTTCTTTCTTTCTTTCTTTCTTTCTTCCTTCTTGCTTGCTTGCTTACTTGCTTGCTTACTTGCTTGCTTTCTTGCTTTCTTCCTTGCTTTGTTTTGTCACGGTTTTCTCGCTTTGTTTCTTTCTCACGTTCTCTTTGTTGTTTCCATCTAATTCCGTTCCCCATTTCCGATCCCCCTCCCATTTCCGATTCCCTTCCCATTTGCATCTTCCGTCCTTCCTTACAGCCCAACCCCGAAAGTTGAGTGGAAGAAGAAGGACGGCAACCTAGAAGAGAGTGGCGGGCGTCCGGAGAACCATGAGCGCTGGCTTTACTTTGAAGAGGTACTCCAGAGCGATGATGGAGAGTACGAGTGCCGGGCCTTCAACACTCACGGCTCCACCGTGCACTCCTTCACCGTCACCGTTGAAGGTGGGTGAAAAAAAATATCACACCATAAATCAACGGCCCGAGGGCTAATTGTGGCCCGCAAGATGACAGTTTGAGGCCCCTCCCTATATATGAAAGCCATTATGTACTATCAAGAGCCTCCTAGTGGTAATATTTATTAGAAATTTATATTATGTTAAAAGGTAAGCAGAAATACATCAACTACAACATAAACGTGCATGTTTTAAAATACTCGTACGTTCGAGAAAATTGCATGTATTTTACATGACATAAGATAGGTGCCATCTTGCTGCTAAAGGTACCACACAACAACAACACAAAATGTTTGTTTCTTTTTTTGCCCTTTTTTCCTTCATTTTTTTTGCTGTATTTATTTTTTAATTTTCTTTTCCCCTTTTCTTCACGTTTTTTCCCCCTCGTTTTCCCTTTCTATTTTTCATTTTTCTCTCTTTCTTTCTTTCTTTCTTATTTTTCTTTTTTCTTTCTTTCTCATTCTTTCTTTGACTCTTTTCTTTTTCACTTTTTCTTTCTCTTTCTTTGGCTCTTTTCTTTTTCACTTTTTCACATTTTCTGACTCTTTTTTCTTTTTTTCTTTTTTACGTTTTCTGACTCTTTATTTTTTTTTTTTACCTTTCATTTCTTTCTCTTCCTTTCTTTTGTTTTCTCTCTTTCTCTCTTTCATTATTTCTCTCTTTCATTATTTCTCTCTTTCTCTCTTTCTCTCTTTCTCTCTTTCTCTCTTTCTCTCTTTCTCTCTTTCTCTCTTTCTCTCTTTCTCTCTTTCTCTCTTTCTCTCTTTCTCTCTTTCTCTCTTTCTCTCTTTCTCTCTTTCTCTCTTTCTCTTTCTTTTTTTCGGAAGGGCTGCACAGGAAGAAAAACTGTGCTTTTTAGTCACTTTGAGTCCATTCATAGTTGACATTCTTCCTTATGCTTTGTAGCACTTATTTTCAGTTGAACACACAATACAGCAACATCTCGTAGGAAATGAATAATACACACAGTCCCTTTTAGGTAAGTGCACCCCAAAGAAATTATGGATTAATTTATTAATGATTGATTTACATTAATGATTGATTTTTTTTAAATCTCTTTTTCTGTCAAATTTTGTTAAAATATCTTTGAAATTAGAGAAATATTTGTACCAGGTTTTCTTGTGAAAAACTTGATTCGGCCCAAACTCATACAAAAACTAGCTCTGGCGGTCCCTAGGTAAATTGAGCTTGAGACCCTGTGCCATAAACGATTGGCCCATTACTAAGGAGGACCCATTCTAACATACGTAGAAATAAGGTGGTGGTACCCTGTTTACCACCGACCCATCTTACGAATATTTTGGTATCCGAGGTTCGCGTTCGAATAAAATCTTCCACGTTATACGATCAGTTTTGCAGTATCTGTAAACTGTATACATCGGTCAAGCACACAGAGCAATTTGATTAGGTGAGCGGAAGAGGTGGGCAAAGCTATGCACCCAGTGCATTCTGCAATAAAGTTAATACGCCAGCATCCTCGTTTGCTGTATTTTGAGACATTTTGATAAAAAAAAAAAAAAATCTGCATGCACTCTATATTGAAACCATTATTCATGAAAAAAATGAAGATCAAAATGAGCCTCAACGACCTTAAGTAACAGTGGGAAACAAGTTTAAAGTTGTACACAGTATTTATTCATGTGAGGCACAGGCGCTGGCATTATTCTTATATCATAAATTTCATCAAATCATCTAACTTCACACAGTGAAATTACATTTTGTCTGGTGAGCGGGTCTGGCCATTTTGCCGAATAATGTCAGGGTGTGGGGGCGCGGCGGGGGTCACTCCCGGCGGGCGAAAGGCGGCGGACGTGCGCTCGACCCCCGTAACTGTGCCGGTGTTGTGCGTATCGCACCCGAAAGTACCCGCGCCGCGGGTTAGGGGCTCGCTCGCGGGAGAGACCGAACGGCACCCGCGGTGCGGCGCAAGTAAGAACCCTGTCATGAATTTGTCTCCGATCGTCCCGGGCGGACGTAAAATCGCCCAGCTGTACGACTCTTAGCGGTGGATCACTCGGCTCATGCGTCGATGAAGAACGCAGCAAGCTGCGAGAACTAATGTGATTTGCAGCTGCGATTGGCTGGCAACCAGTTCAGGGTGTCCCCTGCCCGGAGATGGCAGGGATGGGCTCCAGCCCCCCCGCGACCCTAATAAGGATAAGCAGTGCAGATAATGAGATGAGATTAGATTTTTTTTTTTGAAGGTGCGCCGCTACTTAGCGGATTTTCACTTGGTTTTGGTCCCTATTAACCGCGATAACCGTGGTCCCACTGCATTATCACAAAATATGAAAGTGGGACAAGAATAAATGAAGCTATGGAAAAGGCTGGGGGGCACGGCGACTGGGTGATAATTGCACAGCCCCACGGTGCAGAGGCTCAGGGTCCAGCTACTGTAGCCTCCCCCGTGTGGAGTTTGCATGTTCTCCCCGTGCCTGCATAGGTTTCGTCCGGGCACTCCAAAAACATGCATGGCAGGTTAATTGGCCGGTCCAAATTGTCCCTAGGTGTGAATGAGCGAGTGAGTTGTCTGTCTCTGTGTGCCCTGTGACTGGCGACCAGTTTGGGGTGTCCCCTGCCCACTGTCCGAGGATGGTTGGGCTCCAGGACCCTCGCGACCCTACTGAGGATAAGCGGTGCAGATAATGGATGGATGGAAAAGCCTCTAATGATTTGAATACAAGAAAAAGGATATACATTCACGCTATTGACGGCAGAAATTAAGGAAGCGTTCTGCAGGGTTTATTCACAGGCGGCAGTAGTTCAGGAGGTAGAGCGATCTTTTTAGGTTCGAATCCTGGCTTGTCCGTGTTACATGTCGAAGTGTCCTTGGGTAAGACATTGAACCCCCAATTAGATAGATAGATAGATAGATAGATAGATACTTTATTCATCCCCGTAGGGAAATTCACACTTCCAGCAGTCTACCCCGTTGTTTATTAACAGATGAACATGATGCCCTAGGGGTGCTTGTAGCAAAGTGGATGACGTCATGCCAGTCCAAAAATTCGACATCCCTGCGGCTGATGGAAAACTTTTCTTTGTGAAAATCCAGGGATACACCACCTCGTGTTAGCAAGTCCGCCTCCTCTCCGATTCCCCCCGGCTTTCGTGTCTCTGTTTAGCGGCGTTGAAGCCGGATTGCTCCGGGTAGCTCCGGGTGGCTACACGTTAGCGTCCGGAATGCTAAACGTGAGCCACGTTTCCGCAAAACACAGCAACTGCGCTCCCTGTGCGCTTCGATGTTTTCCACCAGCACTCTTATTTGGTCGTGAGTTCGCATTTACCATGATTACGGATGGTACCGAAGACTTATAACGCCGCTAGCCGCTTCGCTAGCTCCGGCTTTTCTTCCATGATAGGCCCCTTCATCACGCCGGCACGAGAATTTTTCAGGGCAAGGAGTTGAAATTCCTTGAATACACGCATTTCTTGTGCGTTAAAACCCATGTCCATAGGATAGAAGTAATCCATAGTGTAGTTGTCAAAACGGGAAGAAAAAACACCGAAGATAGGAGCAGACAATAAAACAATAGGGCAGCTGCTGGAAAAGGCAGCCGCTCGTGGCAGCGCCGCTTTGATGATACATTACCCCCAATAAGCAGGTTAGCGCCTTACATGGCTGCACAGATCACGGCCGCTATTGAGAAATGTGAAGCACAATTTAAAGCGCTTTGGGAAGTCATTGACTTAAAAGCGCTATATAAATGCAGATCATTTCATTTTCATTTCAATTACATCCCGATTAAGCCAAAGCGATGGTCACGAGAGATTTTTGATAAAAAAATTCTCTAAAACATTTGAAAAACATTCTGAGATCTAGACAGAAACAATGGTCGATCGCGATGTTATGTATCCAGCGACGGAACCGGCACAGAGAGTGGAAAAGCACGCCGACACATTTAACTGACTTTTTACATGTTATTATTTTCTTTTGGTAGTTGTTTTTTATTTAACTAAAGCTTTTTTACTTAATCTCTTGCATTTCTTTAGTCTTATTTCTCGTTTGATTTATACAATGTGGTACATTTATAAACATTGACTGAACATAGTCTGTGTAACATAGTGTACTAATCTGTGAAGACCTTAGAGACTTATTGTGATTAAGGGCTATACAAATAAAAATGACTTGACTTGACTTGACTGAACATCAGTGTACATACAGGGCAGTTGCAGTTGATTTGGTTTGGTTGGATTTTATGGCTTTTGAAAGGATTAATCCCGTTTTAAATATTTTGAATGGGAAAACGTGTTTCGATTAACAACGCTTTCATTATACAACGTCACTGCTGGAACCAATTCAATTTGCAAGTCGAGGTATTCCTGTAAATGTAAAAAAAAAAAAAAACTACAAATGTATGCCATAAAAATAAATGAACACACAAATGTATTATAGAATATTTGACATAAATTCAAGATATTCGTTTTTTTTTCTCATTTATTTGTTTCGGTATTTCTTTTTTGTTGTGCATTTTTTAATGTATTTTGTTGTATATTTTGTCACAATGTTATTGACATGAGGAGGCGGGCCTGTTGCCAGAGCTTTTCACCTCCATCCATTATCTGCACCGCTTATCCTCAGTAGGGTCGCGGGGGTGCTGGAGCCCATCCCAGCCATCTCCGGGCAGTGGGCAGGGGACACCCTGAACTGGTTGCCAGCCAGTCACAAGGCACACAGGGACAGACAATTCGCTCGCTCATTCACACCTAGGGACAATTTGGACCTGCCAATTAACCTTGATAATGCAAGCTTTTGAAATGTGGGAGGAAACCGGAGGGCCCGGAGGAAACCCACGCAAGCACGGGGAGAACATGCAAACTCCACACAGGAAGGCTGGTAGCTGGATTTTAACTCATGACCTCAGAACTGTGCCGCACACACGCTAACCACTGCCCTGACTTGACATCATCTCCCTCAAGTTTGGTCAACATGCAAATGTGGCCTCCCTGTGTTTGTTGTGCAAAGCTGCCCCCTACTGGGTGAAGGAGCCGCAGAACCTTCGTTACGCTCCAGGCGAAAGTGTGAGACTGGACTGCCTCGCCGAAGGAATCCCCACGCCCAATCTCACCTGGAGCATCAACGGCCAGCTGCTCTCAGGTGACATTCACCTTAACATTGGAGTGCAAGAATAAGTTTTTTTAAAGGAAATCAGCCTCTCGTGTCTCTTTCTGAAGGGTAAAGATCTTTTACGTTATCAAAATTAATGAACTGCAAAATGGCTAAAAGAAATGTGAAAAATGAAAATGTAAACAAAACAGATATACGTTTAGTCTAATGAAGGACGATTTATTTACACAAGAAAATCAATAGAAAAAAAACATTTGAATGGGACAACAGCACGTTTCTAATGAAAAATTGTAACATATGGAAAAGAAAAGGGATTCTGCGGTGATTGAAAAACGAAAATGGATAAACTGTGGAGCTAATCACATACCTGTCAACCTCCACGGCTCCATGCCCTTACAAATTGTTGTATTTTCTTTTACAAAATACAAAATAATCTTACACCATATTTTTTTTTCAAACGTGTTTATTTATGTAGTTTAACATGTTATATTGTAGATGTGTTTCATTATATCATATATAAACTAACATTTTGTTGTGAGATACTGACTTGCTCGACATGAATGAGATTTATTATAATAAAAGTTCAAAACTTAAGTATCTTGGACGTTCACTGTAGAAGGAAAAAATAAATGCAAATATAATTAAGTAGAATAATACATTCTCTTGTTCAAATTATGAATTCATTTTTTTTGCATTAAATTATTGTTGGTAACATACTGACAAAAGAGATAACCACAAACCTGTCTTTTTTCATTTTCTCATTTTATACTTCCTTTTTTTCTTAACTTCTTTATACAACATAATCATTCGTAATATAATGCATCAAAGCAAGTGAGCCGTTTGAGAGCCGGCTCTCTTTAATGAGTTGAGCCGAAAAAGCCGGTTCTCTAAAAAGAGACGGACTTCCTTTCACTACATAACTACCACATGAAAACCGAGGCGGCACAAGTAGCATCAAACCGCTCGCTTCGTTTGCAACGGAAAAAAAACGATACCGAGATAGAGGCTACCGCGGCAAACTCGTTTGACTCGATTGATTTGCCATTTCGTGATAGTCGGTGTATACCGGATGGAATCTATAATTGACCAATTTGCGTTTTTCTGTACAGATTTCTTCGTACGTCGTACACGTCTTAAAATGCATAATAAACAGACTTTGTTTGGAAAAAAACTTACAGGTTGACAGATATGTAATCAACAAAGCAAATCATCAGGGATACGTTAATGGGTGTTTGAATAAATATGACCCGAGCACCAAAATAAAAGTTGCACACAGCGCAAGGCACTTCCTTCTCTCTCTCTCGCTCAGTGCCGTCTACACCGAAAGCGAATATGACGATATGCTTATCGTTTGCGGTAATTTGTGACATTTTTACAAAAGAACTTTGCATGCACATTGTTTTGAAACCGTTAAGGACAAATTCCATGAAAAAAATTCCCTCAACACTCTTAACTGAAGGTGGAAGACGAATTGTAAATGGCATATTTACATTGATTTGGGACACAGGATTTGGCATTATTATCATTTCATACATTTGATTAAGTCATCAAATGACACACAGTTAAATAAAATGTGCTGAAGAATTAGCTTTTGTCTAGAGAGCGTGTTTGGCAATTTTGTCCGAAAATATATGATGTGGCTCTCTCAATTTATTTTTAAAACATTTTTTGCTTTAATGGCTCTTTGGGTCAAAAAGGTTCCTGACCCCTGCTGTAGAGGCTTATCCTCTCCTGGAACTAAAAATGCCGTTGTCCTTGTGCACATTTGTAGTGGAACTGGAAACGAGGAGGGAACTGAATAAAAAAGTTTTGGGAGGAGAAGCTTGTCGTCTTGGCGAGTGAATGTCTTCAGGGGTGTGCACTTTTTGAAGCTGTCCATCACGGGTGTGGGGAAACTGTCATAGTGAGACACACATGCAGACAGCGGCTGTAGGGTATAGAGACAGACTGCATGGTGACTGCCGTGGAGACAGTTCCAGTCGGAGGTAGTCAGTTCATCAGGCAGCTAAGTTCATCCAATAACCCAATTGGCAACAAAAATAAGAAAAAAGAAAAAGGAAAAAGTCTTGTGGGATGAATGGTGAGTCTTTCGAGGTTCCTTTTTTTGACAGAGTTTGTAGCTAAAAAGGAGGGGGTCGTCTTGGTAGCAAGGGATTTACCCTACATAAGCATTAAGCTCCATAGTGTGAACCTTGCCTTTGTCTCCTTGGTCTTTCGTCCTCAGCGGTAGACAAAGATGCTCGGCGCAGCGTTTTGGGTGGAGTTTTGTGGCTGAGAGACATCGAACTGAGCGACACAGCCGTGTACCAGTGCGAGGCCGCCAACAAACACGGTTCCATCTTGCTCAACGCTTTCCTCCACGTTGTCGGTACATCTGAGATGACCGTCCGTTCTCATTTCTTGTTTCTTAGATTTTAATGTTTTATATCTCCTCTCTCAGAACTCCCCCCACAGATCCTGTCCTCTGACAGCGTCGTCTACCGGGTCACAGAGGGAAAGACCATCAAGATGTTATGTGAGTCGTTCGGGTCACCTCCACCTCACATCAAATGGTGAGTGGCTACGTCAGGGAGTCGGCAAACATTTTGAAGCCGAGAACTACTTTTGTTACTGATAAGCACAGAGTAGAGGTTAGATCAGGCCTAGAAATTCCAGCCCAAACCTGACTTGGCCCAGCCTGTTGGTATAAAAGCCCGAACTATATTTGAGGGACCAAGCCCAAAAATAACTCAAAAATTTATTTTATACATTTTCATAATTAATTTGTGTAGATCAAAAGCAGGAGGGGGTCATTTGGTAGACCTGCCCCGACATCATATATAATATGTGGAACAAGGTGCTCTGGACAGATGATACCAAGATTGAACTTTTTGGCTGACTGCAAAGCGATCTGTTTGTCATTGTTGTAACACCGCACATCAACCTGAAAACACAAACCCAATATCAAACATGGTGGTGGCAGCATCATGCTTTTGGGTTTCATTTTTTCAGCAGGGACAGGGAAGTTCTTGGGAAGATGAATGAAGCAATTACAGGGCATTTTTGGCAGAAAATATGTAGGAGTCTGCCACAGGACAGCAACCCTAAACCTAAACAATAATATATAAAAGAATAGTTTAAAACTAACATTATAAAAGGTTTTAGAATGGCCAAGCCAAAGTCCAGACCTCAATCCCATGGAACAGTGATTTTCAAACACTGTGCCGCGACACACTAGTGTGACGTGAGAGACCTTCAGGTGTGCCGTGAGAAATTATCCAATGTCACTTATTAAAATGTAAAATTTTATAAAACATTTATGAATAATTTTCTGCAAATATGGTGCCATTGTCTTGTGTCTGTGCTATAAAAATTTGGGAAATTATACATTATATTGTAATTAAACGTACTGTTCAGTCTCATTTTATAACGTTTTTGGTTAGTGGCGTGCCGCAAGTTTTTCCAATGTAAAAATCATGCCCTGGCTCAAAAAAGGTTGAAAAACACTGCGATAGAGCAGCGGCCTCCAACCTTTTTAAAGCTGAGAGCTACTTTTTGTTACTAATTAGTGCAAAAGGCACCTAGTTTGATATGCATTTCTAAAACAAGAACTTATTTTAATACTGTGTTGTTACTATGTTACAACTAGGTTAATTATTGGAAGTCGGGTTAAATAGACTCGGAATCACAAAAAAAAACATGTTACTAGAAAACCACAATGACCTACTGGTAAGGTATTTTCAGAACCGGTCTGTGGGCACCTTAGCTAACGTTAGGGAACACCCTGGTGCCCGCAGACATCACGCTGGAGGCCCTTGTTACAGAAAATGTGTTGAAAGATCTGAAAAATGCTGCACACAAACGATCACCTTCAAACCTTAAGGAACTGGAACTGAGTTGTAAAGAAAAATTGGACAAATGATCCTATTTCACGATGTGCAAAACTAGAGAGACATACAAAAATGACTTGTGGCTGTGATCGCAGCAAAAAGGGATCGTATTAACTATTACCGAAGTATTTATCCAAAAGGGAGCGAACATTTTTGCAATGCCAATTTTCCTTTTTTGTTAGCACATGATAAAATGTTGAATAATTTTTTTTTTCTTTTCTCGATTGTGTCCCACTTGTTTGAGTGATTCTTAGAAAATATTTGGAATTTTATATCTACAAGTTTGTAGCATAAATATGGCAATACTGTATGTCAACGAGTTCTTAGGGGGCCGATACTACACTGTATGTACATGTATTTCGCAGTATAAGCAACATTAAGTAAAAGTGAATGGAAGCCACAATGAGGGGTGGCAGCCACACATAAATAAATATTGCAAAATCATTATCGGAAGGCTTTCAAGTGCTGTGTTCAAACAACCAACACATTCATTTATATTGACTCACTGGAAGGACATTAGAAGAAAAGCTTTCCGAAATGACACAAGGATTATAAAAACTAACATATATTTTTTTTCATTTTACCTTGGCTAACCTCGCTTTTCATTCACCCCAAAAAGTAAGTTAAAATCTCACACGGTTTCAGACAGACCCAAACGCAGTATACAACGAGACATAAAACGGAGATGTGGAATCGGGAATGCTTAGGAGGGGAAAAACCTCAAGTTGGCGAAAGTCTGTAAAAAAAGATTTGGGACTGCCTTGAGGAAGATGGATGTTAAGGAAGGTCTTGGAATGAGTAGGGGACTGCCAAGAAGGGGAGGCTTGGCAGGAAAACGTAAGAGGGGGTGTTGGGGTGGCAAACATCTTGAAATTTAGATGTGGGAGTACCTTTAAAAGAACGGCTGGGGTGAGAGATCTTGGAGGTGATGAACTGGAAACGAGGAGGGAACTGAATAAAAAGGTTTTGGGAGGAGAAGCTTGTCGTCTTAGCGAGTGAATGTCTTCAGGAATCAAAACGACATCTGAACCGTGAGGTGGGAGCCTGGAGTATTTATGGTATAGATGGCTAATTGTCTGATTGGATGCACTGGGAGAGAGGAATTGTGACAGGGACTGGAAAATAAGGTCATGCTCCCATCTCTTTGAGAAGGACTGCAGGCGTCAAACCTTGACATAAAAATAGAGCGAAGTGATTTATCTTTATGAGAAAAAAGTAAAACATGTGAGAAAATGAAGAAAAATCAGATCTTTCAACAAATTTTCTATAAAAATAAAATATATTTGCTGCGAACAATTGCCATTGAAATCTTTTTCCTTGTGCTTTTTAGCACTCATTTTCCTTTGCATGACACAATGAAGCAAAATCTACAGGTCAAATAATGCACATTGTCCCTTTGGGGGACCTGAGAGCAGCAGGTAAAGGTGTTGGGGGCCAGGGTGAGAAGAGTCCTTAATATTGTTGCGAGCAATGCTGCAGTATTGCAATGTCCCCCAGACTGGGCAGAAAGCTGCTGATAATTTTCTGGCCTACGTTGACCACCAGAGCGCCCCAACCGGGATTTGAACTGGATACAGATGTGTCCAGTTATCACACACCTGTGCCCAT